>NW_026991709.1:108774650-109397400 GCF_029215605.1 Mirounga angustirostris
TTTTGCTTTGTTTTTATTAAATGTTTTACACTGAAAATTTATCAAAGACTAGGGAATAAATGGCCTAAATAAAAAGTACTCAATTCCACTGAATTTTAAAAACTATATTACTGAATTAAAGACAAAAATAAAACAAATCTGTTCAACATCTCATTTTGGATGTAAATATGGCACACTCTCACTTCCTGCCGCTATTATTTTGGAAGTAGAAAAGTTCACTTATCTATACAAATTAATATACATGCTTTTGCACATTATTATTTTTTTAATAAAGATTTTTTGTTTTTTGCATTTTTTTTTTTTTTTGACAGAGACACAGCTAGAGAGGGAACACAAGCAGGGGGCGTGGGAGAGGAAGAAGCAGGCTTCCCGCGGAGCAGGGAGCCCGATGTGGGGCTCGATGATCCCAGGCTTATTACCCACAATTAGGGAAACCTTTTGTCATTCAAACTGGGACAATTTTGAGAATTGAAGGACCAGTATTAATACTCTGGGCAACAGAAACAAATTAGACATATGGTTCCATTTCACCTCTATTAAAATTTAAGGCCTCAAGTTGTGAATAGAAAGTTAACCTTTAGCATTATTTCCTGTCTGTCTCTTTTGTTGTTGTTGTTGTTAGAGTAAACATCTCAGGCTAACATGTATAAATGAATTGAATCATACAACGGCACTCACAGGCAGTCCTTTTTACCAATAATTCACTCACTCACTAGATTGGACAATTCAGGTTTGAAGGTAATTCATTCTTGATGGGCTGATATGACAGGAAGAGAATGGGTAAAAATCCACCTGTTTCAAAACTGATTTATACTGTGTTGGCTTTTTGGCAGTCTGTAAAGTTCCATTTGAAACTGAAAGACCATGTGGAGTACATTATATTCTGGCCTTCTAATGAATTTTATCTTCTGGTTAATCTCCTAAACACTAAAATGGAAACCTTTTAATGATAGGCATTTGCAAGTATTAATATCTGATGCCCTAAAGTTGTTGTATTACAGATGGCATGAAGTTTCACAAAGACTGATGTGACTAAATCATAGAAATTCATAAAGTCATTTAAATAGTTAAGATTTGTGCCAACTTCTTGTAGTTAACAAAAGAAAATGTCTGGATAGGGAAAACACTTTCATAAAGAAATGAGCATAATAAATGCTAGAGAAGGCATTAAAAAGATCACGTCTCCTCTTTGTTAATTAGCACTGTTAAAAAGAGGTGACAAAGGGGGGTGCCTGGGTGGCTCAGTTGGTTAAGCGACTGCCTTCAGCTCAGGTCATGATCCTGGAGTCCCGGGATCGAGTCCCGCATCGGGCTCCCCGCTCAGCAGGGAGTCTGCTTCTCCCTCTGACCCTCTCCCCTCTCATGCTCTCTCTCTCTCTCTCTCTCTCTCTATCTCATTCTCTCTCTCAAATAAAAAAATAAAATCTTTAAAAAAAGAGGTGATGAAGGAAAGGGCACCCAACGATCCATAAAATTATACATGGTACTTTTCTTTTTTGAATAAAACCAAAATCATAATCTCAGCAGCTTTCATAGTTAAATGGAGCTAGTAACATATTAAGTGCACTTTATGATTTGCTTTTACCAAAGTATTTTGAAAATGATGGCAAGCAAGCTTATTAAATATTGCTTTGAATTTTAGAATGAAGTTTTGGTGGTATTGGGATTAATGGGTGGAAGGGGGCAATCATTTCCACGAAGAGAGCCAAGCACTTAAAAAACCTTATTTCTGTTAAACTTTACAAAAATATGAGAGACAACTTTACACATGAGAAACCTGACAAAGTATTTAAGTGTTCTTGCTCAAAGTAAAACTAAGTATTGCAAGTCTTGGTATACATCTGCTTAAAAATGTATTAGATTGTCAGTTATATTGAAGTATGCACACATAAATTTGTAGGATAAACATAGCTCACCTTTTAAACATCTGATGGGTCCATGTTCCCCTAATCCCTATAAAGATCACCAGGCAGTTAAAAGTTGAAAGTGATTTTGTAATTTTCACAGTAGAAATAAGTTTATGGCAGCTTTGGAAATAACTTTATTCTACCCAATTTGATAATGATGTTTCAAACTGTGTATTCATTCAAAAGCCCCTATCAAGAATTAAACAGGGCGCCTGGGTGGCTCAGATGGTTAAGCGTCTGCCTTCGGCTCAGGTCATGATCCCAGGGTCCTGGGTTCGAGTCCCACATCGGGCTCCCGGCTCAGCGGGGAGCCTGCTTCTCCCTCTGACCCTCTCCCCTCTCATGCTGTTTCTCTCTCGCTCGCTCTCTAAAAAATAAATAAAATCTTAAAAAAAAAAAAAAAGAATTAAACAGATTTAAACACCACATGAAGGCACAAAAGCCAACTTTGTGTTGTTTTTGTAATTCATGAGATAATTTAATTTTTAAAGGTATCGTGGGATGTTAACAGGGAGAAGGCTCTTGTGGCAGGACCATCGTGGCAGGCATTCTTGGTGGAAGACACAGCAGTGAGAGAGGACACCTGGATTTGAATCCACATTTTGTCTAACCAGTTTTCTGACTTGAACAGTCAATCCTCTGTGGCTGCCTACCTTCCTGTAGACGATTTTGGGCTTCCCATCCCCATAAAGTCTAAACTTCTAAGGAAGGAACTCACCAATTAGGATGATCACCAACTACATTGTAAAGTCCCTGGAGGAGATAATGACTATAGTGATATTATGATGCTCTCTAACGTTCACCAAGCTTTGAAAGTATAATGTCCCATGGTTTGCTCCCAGATTTTTTACGAGATGGTCTGTGATTTATCCACTAGAGGACAGTAATAAAGGCCCATACACATATAATAGTCCTAGTGGGGCTCCCTGAAATAAAAACCTATGTTGCAGAAAGATGCCACCCAAAGAAACACATGAATAAAATAAATTTAGGGTCAATATTCTGAATAAAACCCCAAGCATTATTAGAGGGTTATGGGAATTGCTGATCTAGAAAATATTTAAATACCATAGTGCATAAATGGGCAATTGCTCTGAGACTAGCCTCTCTGGAAGAAGTCTGCTGTGTCGAGACAGAAAGTCCCCTCCACAAGCAGTGAGGTGATTCATGGACAGTTCGGGGCTGCTCCCAGCCCAAGGGTGGGCTCAAATCTCCTCGGGAAGTACTATGTACTTTTTCTGTCTCTATAGCTCAGCCCGGTACTTTGTGTGCAGTAAGTGCTTAATCAAAGCTTGTTAATGAAAGGTAGGCATCCCCATGCATCAGTTCCGTGTATAACCACTTGTCAGGTTCTTGATTTTTGGGAAATCACTTCTTTCAGACTCTGTTGGTGTTGGTTTTGTGGATTCAAAAATTTCTGAGAACCCTTAACATCCTAAATTATGTATTTAGCAATCTCACATTTCCAGACATATTTTAACTATTTCTTTACTGCTGCCTTCTCTGCTTGAGAACAAGTCAGGCCTTTTTACTATGCACTTTAATACTTTTTCATTTCGGATTCCTTCTTTTTCTGATACAAAGTTTTTGCACAGGTAAAGCAAGTTTGCTTGCAGGTAGACTGCCTGAATGTGTACCTATGTGTAAATTTCTTAATCTTGCTGAGACTCACTTTCTTGAATAGCAAATAGGGATACTATCTGTATCACAATGTGGTCAAAGATAAAAACAAGACGTAATATTTAAAGTATCCAGTACAACCTTTGGCTGACTTCTAACAAATGTTAGTTCTGTATTTTCTCTCTGATAAGTCTAATAGTGTGTGGCTGTATTATCTTATTTATAGGTAGGAATTTATGGAGAATCCTATTAAAATAGGCTGCTTTTAGTACATGGTGAGTCATAGTATGTCCTCTATAATAATACACTACTAAATATAGAAATAACCTTAATATCATTAGGACACAGGTAAGCAATAGTCATCTTCTCCAATAACAATAATAATGACATTGGGAGTCTAAATTTTCCAAAAGAAGTAGAATAAACATGTATTCTCTATTAACCAAATTTGATAAAAATATTTTATTGGTGATAGCAATATTTTGATTTTTTTGCTATTTGTGACTGAAACACATTTTTCTCTTTAGAAAGTACTCAGTCACGCTGTAATTTCCTGCAAATTTAGGTGTTCGTTTTGTTAGAATTAGCGAGTGTTGTTGTCCTCACTTCCCATGTGATGAGAGGAAAACAACCCCAGTGTCTGAATCATTTATCCATTAGTGACAGTAAAATAAACCCATAGCTGGAATATAATTAAGAAATTAAGTGTTTGACTTCCCAAAAAAGGCAAAATGACCGATTGGTTTTGGAATAGCTGTTGATAAGGCATACATATAATGCCTGGCCAATACAGACATGACATTTTATCATTTTCTGACTCTGTAAGTGAGTGAAAATCCTGATTTTTTTTCTTTCCCCATCGTGAGGAATGAAGAGATGTCTGCAAACTAGGGCTCCTTCCTGCTAAGTACCTTGTTTCTGTCAGAAGAATCATATAGTACCAAGGGGCCTGCAAAGACCCCTGAAAGAAGGTACTCACCAAAGTGCAGAAACAGATTTTTTTTTCCTTTTATCCAAAAGGTGTTCTGTGCTTCTAGACTCACTCACTCACTCACTCACTTTTATGCAAGGTTTCCCTCAAGAATGGCTTCTTCTTAGACATAAGGGGACTGTATAACATTTTTCAAGGAAAAGTCTTTTCTGGGTAAATCCATCACATAATAGAGGATGTAGACTATGTCTGACTTGAGCCAAAGAAAGGCACTTCCTAGATTCTAATGTAAGCCAGGCAGGTACACAGAGCATGCCACACCAAATCTACACATTTTTGAATGACCCAAAATACAAAATAGATGCTGAAAAACCAAGATGTGAATGTTAAGTGAAGAATAGCATTTTTTTTTTCCCATGAGGGGAGGCCTATCACCAAGAATCTCTAAAATAGAAGACCTTGATTCCTCCTCTGACACTTCTCTAATACTCCCAGGGCCAAATACTTTACTGCTTGACCGACAGGCACATCACAATGAGGCCCTACCCAGACTTGACAGCTTTGTGCTTGCCCCTTCCAGTGCCCCTCCACACCCGCATTCCATGCCCACACTTCAGTCCCCAAGCCTTTGTTTGTTGCTTCCCCTTCCTGGAATATCTGTCCTCTACTTCTGGTGAACTGTGACTCAACCCTCAAGGCTGCTCCGAAGTCCGCTCTGAAATCAGTAACTTCCTGGGAATCTCTTCTTTCTATCCACAAGCAGAATTAAGTTCTTCCCTCCGCTGGATGCCTGTAACTCTCCCACTTGCCTAAACATGGCACTTGACACATTCGTATACTAAAAAATAAGATACAGTATCGCTAGTGCCATTTGTATTACATTTCCTTGCATGTGTCCACCTCTTCTGATAGCCAGTAAATTCTCTGCCCTTCCAGCCACCCCTCCCCCAGGGCCTGAAACATGGTAGCCATTAAATAGCATCATGTACACAGGAATATTCTCAACGCAATTATTAAAATCCACGCCATGCAGGTCGCAAGTCTAAAGCCTTCACATGCAGATGAAATGGTTTCTGCTAATCTGCAGTTATAAAACAGAGAGAAGGCTGTGCCATCTTTGTAGATATTTGTTCTCTGAGGATTTGTTTACTGATGAATTATTAAGGTGCTTTTAGCATATCAAAATTAAATTGGTTGAGCTTGGCAAAGTGATTGATTTATTTCCTTCTATTTCCCAAGCTAATTGTTGTGTTTATTATTAAACACACATAATTGTTGTGTTTATTTTTAAACTTTTTAAAAGGAGTAGACATTGACACACACGTATGATTTGTTGGCTCTCAACTGTTTCTTAGATTGAGGCTCAAAACACAAAACGGGAGGGGGGATTATGGGAGATAAACATTACAGATGCACAAAGGTCCAAGGGAAACACGTCAATTAAAGTGTCTTGAAGGTCTGCTTTTATTGGTAGATTCATATGAGCTGTGAAGTGACATAATTCTTTTAAAAGATTTATTTATTTATGGGAGAGAGAGAGAGCACATGCATACAGTAGGGAGGGGCAGAGGAGAGGGAGAGGGAGAGAGAATCCCAAGCAGACTCTGCCCTGAGGCCCGATGCAGGGCTTGATCCCAGGACCCTGAGATCATGACCTGAGTTGAAGCCAAGAGTCCGACGCTTAGCTGAAGCCGTCACCCAGGCGTCCCTGTGAAGTGACAAAATTTATTGGTAGAAAATTAACACATATTTTCTCCATAGTTAGAATAACTCAAAAGTGGAGTGGGTTGGGAAATACTTAAAAGAGATAAAGGAGATAAGATTGTTGAGAGAGGTTGGCCAGATAGTTACATGTAGGAACTAGAGTCAGAGGAAAATCCCATCCAACAAGTATGTATAGATACAAACAATGGGACCCTAGAAATAATTAACATCTTAAATTAACATTAAAAAGCACAAAAGGTGGTTGAGATTTTGACACCATCCTCACCCACCATATTCTTACAAAAGGGATGTCAATCTTCTTGTAGAAGTAGCTCCTTCTTTAGGTTCAATGAGAAAGCCTGCTCTGACTAAAAAAAAGACCTCGTCAGTCACTCATTATTTCAGGAACAGGAGATATTCATGTGAAGGACTGAGCTGGAGCTATGGAGAGTGGATATTTCAGCCAGCAGGGACAGAAAGAACAGATCATCCATCAGTAGTTCAGTGTTGCTGGAGGGTGATGCTAGAAGGGCTTGGTTGAGATGAGGCTGGAGAGGCAGAAAGGTCCTGCAGTTTGTTCTGCCACATAAAGGCAAAGGGGTGAGGGGTGTGGGGGGGTAGCTGCTGTGATGTGGCTTCACTGACATGGCCTGTTGTGTGGAGAGATGGAATAGCTGTGGACATGTGCTTTTTTTATCCAAAAAGTATTGAGTGTTGTTTTCTGGGTTTCTCTAGGTGTCAAAATTGGACACAGAGAGAATCTTCTGGGAGCATTTTATCTCTGCTCTCATAAAATGTTTATTAAAATGCATATAACAGTGTTTCCTGCCTCCCAGTGTGAGAATACCACAAGGAGCTTTCCGGCAACTTAAGAAGTTTCACCACATGTGCAATAAGGAGGGTGTGGTTTATAGGGCACGCAGAGCTATTTCCAAGAAATAAAATTCTGCCTAACAGGTTTAGACACAAAGTCTTAGGTGCACGAATGGCTAAACATACTTGGTTATGACATGTACAAGGAGTCATTCCAAGCCAGCAAAGCCTGCCAACTTCAGTGCAGAAAAGGCTAGGGGTCAGTCTTAGCCATTGGCAGTTATGTTTATGAAATGCATGTCTGTGTAGAATACCAATTTTCCCTTGTTCTGTGTTACTTAAGTAACCTGAGAATGTGGGATACCATTTCTTCCAGTAGCTCCAGTTAAGGCTTTCTGTAATGATAGGTTTCTACTGAAATAATAAGTTTACACACATTTACTCACCAAAGTCCCCTTCACCACAAACTCTTATGAAGATCAAAACTATAAATGGTAGGAAAAACAAAAGCAGGATATTTTAAATCCATAAACCTATTGTCTGGGCATAATTTCCTTTTTATGCCATTCAGTTCTTAAAACAGTAAAAACATATAGATTCTTAATTTCTTTTCTGCCTGCCTACCTACCCTACACACATGCATGTGCATATATGCATATATAGGCACAAAGGTGGGGAAAAGCAGTTCTCCCAGAAGTATTTCTGATGGCACATTAAAAAGGGAGTGCCTTTGACTTTTGGACAAACATACCTTTTCCAGATAATAGATTCTCCCCAGACAGGTTTAAACACAAAAACTCAGTCACTAACTGTTTATAGAAGGCAAAACTCAGTCTCTAAATGTGTAGAATTCAATGTTATATTGGTGTTTTAGAATTCTTAACTTTGATGTAGTTTTTTAATGATTTATTTGGTGTGACAAATTTCAATACCAAAAATATTATAGGGAAGCATTAAATAATCCTATATAAAGATGCATTCTAAAAATACAGTAGTTAATGGAGTACGTTTGTCATATTTAGTGTGTATACAAACACAAAGACAAAAGCATGATATGGGTCATTATTAAATCCTAGAATGGTTTATATGCCCTTACCTTGCTCCATAAAAATGAGTCCTTGTAGCCATGGAAATGACATTTGTTATTCATCCAAAGGGAAAGTGGGGAGATGGCTCAACTAATTATAAAGAATTTAAAAGGTTTTTTGTTTTAGTTTTTGTTTTTTGAAATTCAACTCACTGGTAATCTTGGCTCCCTAACTCACTTGTGACAACAATAAATGTTGCTAGGGCAGATGCCAACCCTAGGTTTCTCTGCTTACTCTGTTGCCTCATCCCTGCTCCTAATAGATGATGTATTGGAATGACCCCTGGATAAGTGGTTCATAACCACATTGATGGAGGATGTGCCAACTCTACAGAAATTATAAACCAGAGACAAGAAAAGAAACTGTAGTGGCTACCTGGTCCAGGGCCCTAGTACATTACGTTCATCTCCTGATACCCCTCCATTTCTTCAGGGAAATGGTTTCCCTATTTCATGCTTCAGGCCAGGTGGTTTGAATAGGGTTTTCTATACCCTCAGCTTCAGCGTTGAGCCTTGGGTTGGTCTAAGCCAATCCACATGTCACATCCCTTTGACTAGTAATTGATGTGGGGATTTACTGGCAACCACATTTGAACAATAAGCAGTCTCAATACCTTTGTGTTATCTGTCAATAGAGAGAAGTTCCATTTTGTGAACTTGAAGCTGAAAAAATATACTTTTTTTTCAAGTTTTTATTTAAATTCCACTTAGTTAACATAAGGTGTAATATTAGTTTCAGTAATGTAGAATTTAGTGATCATCACTTACATATAGCACCCGATGCTCATCACAATACTCATCGTCCATCTAACCTACCCCCCTCACCTACCTCCCCTCTAGTAACCATTAGTTTGTGAACTGTTTCTTGGTTTGTCTCTCTCTCTTCCTGCTCCCATGTTCATTTGTTTTGTTTCTTAAATTCCACATATGAGTGAAATCATATGGTACTTGTCATTCTCTGACTTATTTTGCTTAACATAATACTCCCTAGGTTCATCCACACAGGGGCAAATGGCAAGATTTCATTTGAAAAATATAAATTCTGAAGCCATCTAGAAACTAATAGAGGAAAACTTACTTAAATGCAAAGTACTGAAAAGATCCAAGTTCAGAGAAATAGAACATCAGGCCTCAGTGACTTCATTGGGGCCCCTGAATTAAGGCGGATCTAAAGCTAACATTACTCTTGGACTTTTCATTCCAGGATTCAATAGATTCCTTATATGTTTAGGCCAGTTTGGGTGGGTTTTAAGTTACTTGCTACATAAAGAATCCTGTCTAACAGCTCATCACATGATCATTGAAGGACCAGCTTAGATTTTTACCTTCTTGGTCGTGACTCATAAAGATGATGGCAAGTGAAACCATATCCTGACAGCTGTCATTGGCATCAAAGAGTGGGCTCTCAGCTCTGTTGATGTGCATGATTATATATATGCATATATGCTATGAATGTGTGTGTATATATATATCACCAAACACTGTATTTCAATATATATGAATATATATTGAAACAGATCTTTTCAGTGAATTAATAACTGTCCTACTGTTTAAGGAAAAGGAGATGAGGGTTACTAATTTTGCTTCCAGCCATCCATGCAGCATGGAAGTACAACCGTGTGGCTTCAGTGGGGGAAAATAAGCCATAAGAAGATCTGGATCTAGTATCTTAAGGATGAAGCAGGGTTAGGGGAGGAAGGTCATGCTGATTAATAGAGACCCCTCTAGTGGCCATGCACAGGGACACAGAGGGAGTCAAAATTGTATTTTCTCCTATGTACTGTTCCAGTCTTTTGCTTCTTTTTGTACCTTGCAGCTGTTGTTGTTTCCTTGTATCCAAGTAAGTTCAAATAAAGTTGGATGGCGCAAAACTTCAGCCCGCAGGCAAGCAGCAGTCTCTTGCATTGGACTGTAGCTTGGAAGCTGACAGGCTTAAAGTGGCTCATAATATACCAGAAAAGAGATGGGGTCAGCTATTTACTCTGGAATATTCAATGGCACTATAAATAACCCACTATAGCAAGTGTGACACCACGTGAAGTCCCAGCAGTACAGGCTGGGAGAAACAGTATCAGTTACGCAGGGTTGTACTGTGTGAAAACGAGGTTTATTTCAAAGATCCTCTCAGTGACTATTAACCAGTACTGAGGGTACAAGTGTTAATAGGGGCTGCTCAAAGGTATTCCACATTTTGTATTTATACAAAACATGTTCTAATGTATCTGCTATAAAAAATGTCGCAATTAAACTTAGTGAAAACCAACAATAAAGGTAATAATAAAAATAGGTGATATATTTCAGCGTGTGACAAAAAGTATCCTAAGTCACCTGGGAGTAGTATCCCTGGAAATGTATCAGCAATTAACAGAAATAATTTGAACTTGATAGAATGGAAACTGGGATTGAAGGAAAATAAGAAAGTAATAATGTCCACACATATTTGTTTTAAAGATAACCTTGATTTTTTTTTTTTAAAGATTTTATTTATTTATTTGAGAGAGAGAATGAGATAGAGCATGAGAGGGAGGAGAGTCAGAGGGAGAAGCAGACTCCCCGCTGAGCAGGGAGCCCGGTGCGGGACTCGATCCCGAGACTCCAGGATCATGACCTGAGCCGAAGGCAGTCGCTTAACCAACTGAGCCACCCAGGCGCCCAATAATCTTGATTTTTTTGAAAGTAGAATAGATATTAAACCAAAGTTAAGACTTAAGATGATTCAAATGTAATAATTTGAAATGTTTGATGGAAATCTTTCAAGATTAATTTGGTTACATAGTGTTCTGATAACAGGCTGGCAGATTTGTCCCTTTGAGGGCCCATGTTAATGTATAGAGGTAAAGGCAAGTGTGACTTACAGAATCATGGAGGACTTTAATTCATATTTCTCATAGCCTAATAAGAGGTGTTGCAGTTCCACTAGCTCAGAGGATGCATAACCTGACAAAGAATGATCCTTTAGACGATAACTTATATAAATAACTTAAAATACCCTCTCCATTGTAACCTTTTACTCTCTTTTTTCCCAATCAAATGCCTCAACTACCAAAGGTGTTCTGAGGCAAGGTGCCAACTGGCCAACTGTCACCTTTTCTTCTAATTGGGAAATATTTACACTTGGATGTCTCTCCTTATCTTCTTGTTATGAGCTACTGGCATCTTATGACATTTAACATCAGCATAGAAACTTCCCAATTCCAATCATCGATAGATCAAATGGGCCATTGAAAATATGGAAGTTCTGAATAGATAAAGAAATCCGATGGTAAAGGGATATAGTATTGCCTAATGAGCAGATAGGATACTGTCAGAACAAAAACTGCTTAAGTGGAGAGTCCAGATTAGTCCCCTAAATTTTGATGTTTGAAAATGAGAAAACTGAGAATCAGAGGTGAAAAGAACTGGCCCAAATTGTGTAGCTGAAAAATAGAGGAGGCAGGATTTCAACTCAGGGGACGTGACTCTAGAGACCTCCCATTTAACTACTATTCCTTAGTGCAGTGATACAAATACTACAAGTATGTCTTAAGGAGACACTCTAACTCATTAGCAAAATAATTGATCAAATTTTTTAAAATAACTAGATTTTAAGCTTCTAGACAGACTTAAAATAGGAGTTTTGTTTTGAGAATCATGGTCTGTTCTTTATTACAGTCATATTCCCTTTAGAAGATTTTTTATAATGTTTAAATTCACAGCAAGAATGCATCCATGTGTTATCATGTTTCTTTGAGTATAACATTTATTCAACTAATATTTATGGAGTGCCTTCAGTGTGGCTGGGCACTCTTCTAAGAACTGTGAATACATCAGAGAATGAAACAGTAAGGACACTGTCCCTGACTTCATGAAGCTTACATTCTAGTATGGAGAGACAGGAAATGAAGGTGAGAAATTACTACGCTATATAATATAGAGAGAAGATGTTAAGTACAATATAAAATAAAACATGGTAAGTAGGGTTTAGCTGCTGGAGCAGGAGATAGATCTAAGGAGGGTGGGCAGTGACATTTGAGCAAAGACTTGAAAGAAGTAAGGAAAGCAGCCACATGGATATATCTGGTGGAAGAAAAATTATGGATCCTAGGAGACAGCAGTGCAAAGTTTCTGCTGTGTCCAGTGTGTTTGAAGAATAGGAAAAAAGTCTATGTGTCTGGGGCAGAGTAAGCAAGGGGTGCAGAACACCTAAAATGGTAGGTAAAATATAATGAACTTTAAATAAGTCTGAGCTCTAGTAATGAAAACAGAGCCCAGACAATAAAGATTGATCGTACAATGGTAAGCCAAATCTAGAGTTTATTTTGATCTGAGGGCATCTGTTAATTCCTGTTGGCTCAGTGCCTGGATTTTAACTGGCTACACATATTTAGGACTGGAACAAAGCTTTGAGCTCCCAGAGTATGGTGTTCAGATCAGAGATACTTTAGAAAAGCAGAAAACTTCAAATTACAACTTTCTTAGAGAGTGCATTAAGATAAATCAGCCCACCACTGGAAAGGAGATAGTCATAGACTTGGGACTAGTTGGAGGCATGTATTTATGTGAGTTAGGGCACAGGAGTAACAATATTTGTGTGGCCCATGAAAATCCTCAGTCTGAATTTTAAGTTTCTAACATAGTCTTGAGTTGTTGGAGACATCAGGGATAAAGCAAATCAAAAGCTATTCCTATTTGGAGAAGAGGATTCAATTACTTATACATGTAAGACATTTCTTCTATGACTCTTTTTCCCTCCTACTTTTATCAGGATCTTCTTTCTCTTGTCTCTCTTGTCCTTTATCCTATTCCATTTTGATGCCATTCTCAGCAGTTTTCCTCAGGGCTGGGATCAGTTTGGGAAGAGAACCCGAGTGGGGCAGTTTTCAGAGGCTCTTGCATCCACTTGCCACTGGAGCAGGTAAAACCCTTTACAGTTTGAGCTGCTGTCCCCAAACTGACTCACCGTACTTCCTGATGAATACCTGGTGGCTATTTTATAGTTCTGTTCCTAGACACCATGTTGCTTCCCATTGCTTCCTCCTGCATAGTTACTGATAACATTCAGGTCTTGTGACTGTCAGTGGATTGCCCCCATTCACTTGTATTTTTTACTTCATGGGGACATCTTGTTTTCTAGTTATTCTAAATATTTTCTTTGAGTTTTGGGTTTTACTATCAGTATTCTCTTATATATGTCTTTTATATGGGGATTTGGAAAGCATCAGAAAGTATGCCCACCACTGCTGTCATCTTTGAAATCCCCATAACATTTATTTTTATTTCTATTTCTTTGTAAGTTTTTTTAATTCAGTTAGCCATAATATAGTATATCATTAATTTCAGATGTAGAATTCAATAATTCATCAGTTTCACATAACACCAGTGCTCATCACATCATGTGCCCTCCTTAATGCCCATCACCCAATTACCCCATTCCCCCCCACCTCCCCTCCAGCAACCCTCAGTTGGTTTTCTAGAGTTAAGAGTCTCTCATGTTTTGTATTCTTCTCTGATGACTTCCCATTCCGTTTTCCCTTCCTTCCCCTTTGATCCTCTGCACTGTTTCTTATATTCCACATGTGAATGAAATGATATAATTGTCTTTCTCCAATTGACTTATTTCACTCAGCATAATACCCTCCAGTTCTATCCACGTTGATGTAAATGGTAAGTATTCATTCTTTCTGATGGCTGAGTAATATTCCAGTGTGTGTGTGTATGTATCTATCTATATATATATATACACATCCATATTACATCTTCTTTATCCATTCATCTGTTGATGGACATCTTGGCTCTTTCCACAGTGTGGCTATTGTGGACATTGCTGCTATAAACATTGGGGTGCAGGTGCCCCTTCGGGTCACTACATTTGTATCTTTGGGGTAAATAGTCAGTAGTGCAATCACTGGGTTGTAGGGTAGTTCTATTTTTAACTTCTTGAGGAACCTCCATACTGTTTTCCAGAGTGGCTGTACCAGCTTGCATTCCCACCAACAGTGTAAGAGTGTTCCCCTTTCTCCGTATCCTCACCAACATTTGTTGTTTCCTGACTTGTTAATTTAGCCAGTCTGACTGGTGTGAGGTGATATCTCATTGTGGTTTTGATCTGTATTTCCCTGATGCCAAGTGATGTGGAGCATTTTTTCATATGGCTGTTGGCCATTTGTATATCTTCTTTGGAGAAATGTCTGTTCATGTCTTTTGCCCATTTCTTGACTGTATTATTTGTTTTTTGGGTGTTGAGTTTGACAAGTTCTTTATAGATCTTGGATGCTAGCCTTTTATCTTATATGCCATTTGCAAATATCTTCTCCCATTCTGTAGGTTGCCTTTTAGTTTTGTTGACTTTTTTTTTTTTTTTTGCATGCAGAAGCTTTTATCTTAATGAAGTCCCAGCAGTTCATTTTTTTTTTTTTAAAGATGTTATTTATTTGAGAGAGAGAGCGTGAGAGAGAGAAACAGAGAGATCATGAGCGGGGTGGGGAGGTAGAGGGAGAAGCAGACTCCCCACTGAGCAGGGAGCCTGATGCAGGACTCCATCCCAGAACCCTGGGATCATGACCTGAGCCTGAGCTGAGGGCAGACACTTAACTAACTCACCCACCCAGGTGCCACCAATAGTTAATTTTTGCTTTTGTTTCCCTTGCCTCTGTAGACATGTCTAGCAAGAGGTTGCTGCAGCCCAGGTCGAAGAGGTTGCTGCAGCCCAGGTCGAAGAGGTTGCTGCCTGTGTTCTCCTCTAAGATTTTGATGGATTCCTGTCTCACATTGAGGTCTTTCATCCATTTTGAGTTTATCTTTGTGTATGGTATAAGGAAATGGTACAGTTTCATTCTTCTGCCTGTGACTGTCCAATTTTCCCAACACCATTTGTTGAAGAAACTGTCCTTTTTCCATTGGATATTCTTTCCTGCTTTGTTGAAGATTCGCTGACCATAGAGTTGAGGATCCATTCCTGGGTTTTCTATTCTGTTCCACTCATCTATGTGTCTGTTTTTATGCCAGCCCCATGCTGTGCTGATGATCACAGCTTTGTAGTATAGCTAGAAGTCCAGCATTGTGATGCCCCCAGCTTTGGTTTTCTTTTTCAACATTCCTCTGGCTACTTGGGGTCTTTTCTGGCTCCATACAAATTTTAGGATTATGTGTTCCAGCTCTGTGAAAAATGTCAATGGTATTTTGATAGGGATTGCATTGAATGTGTAGATTGTTCTGGGTAGCATAGACATTTTATTTATTTATTTATTTATTTATTTATTTATTTATTTATTTATTTATTTAAGATTTATTTATTTGACAGAGAGAGACATTGAGAGAGGGAACACAAACAGTGGGAGTGGGAGAGGGAGAAGTAGGCTTCCCGCTGAGCAGGGAGCCCGACTCGGGGCTTGATCCCAGGACCCTGGGATTATGACCTGAGCCGAAGGCAGACACTTAATGACTGAGCCACCCAGGCATCCCAGGCATAGATAGTTTAACAATATTTATTCTTCCAATCCGTGGGCATAGAATGTTTTTCCTTTTCTTTGTGTCTTCCTCAATTTCTTTCGTAAGTGTTCTTAGTTTTTAGAGTACAGATCCTTTACCTCTTTGGTTAGGTTTATTCCTTAGGTAACTCATGGGTTTTGGTGCACTTGTAAATGGAATCAGTTCCTTAATTTCTCTTTCTTCTGTCTCATTGTTAGTGTGTAGAAATGCAACTGATTTCTGTGCTTGATTTTATATCCTGCCACATTGCTGAATTCTGTATGAGTTCTAGCAACTTTGGGGTGGAGTCTTTTGGGTTTTCCACATAAAGTATCATGTCATCTGCAAAGAGTGAGAGTTTGACTTTTTCTTTGCCAGTTCAAATGCCTTTTCTTTTTGTTGTCTGATTGCTGAGGCTAGAACTTCTAGTACTATGTTGAACAGTGGTTTGAGTGGGCATCCCTGTCATGTTCCTGACCTTAGGAGAAAAGCTCTCAGTTTTTCCCCACTGAGAATAATACTCGCTGTGGGCTTTTCATATATGGCTTTTATGAAATTGAGGTATGTTGCCTCTATCCCTACACTGTGGAGAGTTTTAACCAAGAAAGTTGGTGTATTTTGTCAAATGCTTTTTCTGCATCAATTGAGAGGATCGTATGGTTCCTGTCCTTTTTTTTTTTTTAATATGATGTATCCTGCTGATTGATTTGCTAATGTTGAACCACCCTTGTAGCCCAGGAATGAATCCCACTTGGTCGTGGTGAATAATCCTTTTAATGTACTGTTGGATCCTATTGGTTAGTATCTTGGTGAGAATTTTGGCATCCATGTTCATCAGGAATATTTGTCTATAATTCTTCTTATTGGTGGGGTCTTTGTCTGGTCTTGGGATCAAGGTAACCCTGGCCTCATAGAATGAGTTTGGAACTTTTACTTCCATTTCTATTTTTTGAAACTGCTTCAGAAGAATAGGTATTAGTTCTTCTTTAAATGTTTGGTAGAATTCCCCTGGGAAGCCATCTGGCCCTGGACTCTTGTTTTTTTTGTGAAATCCCCATAACATTTAGAAAAAAGAAAAAAAAACTCAACTTTCTTATATGTATATATATTACAAGTACACATATGTAAATAAATACAAAAAAAATCAAGACATTCTTAGAATAATGGTGTGTGAAGAAAGAGCAAGCAGAAATAGTTAAATAGTAAAAATGCATGATTGGAAATAATTATAATGTATAATAATCAGGCCACCTTCAGAAAAAAATTGTTAACAGTCATAGAATTTCTTTGGTGCTGAGTGCCTCCTGGTTCTGTGGGCAGTCTGCCTCTTTTGGCTGGCTTGCCACACATAGCATCCCAGTGACCTATGTTTTTTGCCCACCTATGAACTATCAAAACCTCTTTGGTCCTTATGTTCCACTCATCCATAACTCAGTGTTAAGAATGTTAACTAGTATTTTTGGAAAGAACACTAGACTAAACGGAAATCTCAGCTAAGACATTAATTGACTGGAACAATGTCTATTTGTGTGTTCTGCCCATTTTTAAAATGGATTATTTGGGGTTTTTTGTATGTTGAGTTGTATAATGTCTTTATATATTTTAAATACTAACCCTTCATCAGATATGTCCTTTGCAAATATCTTCTATCTAGTAGGTTATCTAGATTTGCAAATATCCTCTATCTAGTAGGTTATCTAGTTTTGTTGATGGTTTCCTTTGCTGTGAAGAAGCTTTTTATTTTGATGTAATCCCAATAGTTTATTTTTGCTTTTGTTTCCCTTGCCTCAGGAGACATACATATCTAGAAAAATGTTGCTATGGCTGATGTCAGAAAAATTACTGCCTGTGTTCTCTTCTAGGATTTTTATGGTTTTAGGTCTCATATTTAGGTCTTTAATCTATTTTGAGTTTATTTTTTGTGTGTGTGGTGTAAGAAAGTGGTCCAGTTATATTTTTTGTGTGTGTAGCTGTCCAGTTTATTTAGCACCATTTGTTGAAGAGACTTTTTCCCATTGCATATTCTTGCCTCCTTTGTCAAAGACTGATTATATATTTGTGGGTTTATTTCTGGGTTCTCTATTCTTTTTTATTGATCTATGTGTCTATACTGTTTTGATTCCTATAGCTTTGTATACATCTTGAAATCTGGGATTGTGATACCTCCAGTTTTGTTCTTCTTTGTCAAGATTGTTTTGGCTATTTGGAGTCTTCTGTTGTTCTAAACAAATTTTAGTATGACTTGTTTTAGTTCTGTGAAAAATGCTGTAGGTATTTTGATAGGGATTGTCTTAAATCTGTAGGTGCTTTGGGTTGTATGGACATTTTAACAATATTTGTTCTCCCAATCACAAGCATGGACTATCTTTCTATTTTTTTGTGTCCTCTTCAATTTCTTTGACTAGTGTTTTATGGTTTTCAGAGTACAGATCTTTCACCTCCTTGGTTAAGTTTATTCCTAGGTATTTTATTATATTGGGTGTAATTGTAAATGAGATTATTTCCTTAATTTCTCTTTCTGCTGCTTCATTAGTATATAGAAATGCAAGAGATTTCTGTATATATTGATTTTGTATCTTGTCACATTACTGAATTCATTTATCATTTCTAGTAGTTTTTTGGTGGAGTCTTTAGAGTTTTCTATATATCATATCATGTCATCTGCAAATAGTGAAAGTTTTACTTCTTCTTTACCAATGTGGATGCCTTTTATTTCTTGTCTGATTGCTGTGACTAGGACTTTTAGTACTATGTTGAATAAAAGTGGTGAGAGTGGACATCCCTGCCTTGTTCCCGACCATAGGGGAAATGCTTTCAGTTTTTCTCCATTGAGGAGAAAATATATGGCCTTTATTATGTTGAGGTATGTTCCCTCTAAACCTACTCTGTTGAGGGTTTTTATCATGAATGGACATTGTACTTCTTTGTCAAATACTTTTTTTTGCATCTACTGAGATGATCATATGGTTTTTATTCTTTCTCTTGCTGATATGATATATCATGTTGATTGATTTATGAATATTGGACCACTCTTGCATCCCGGGAATAAATCCCACTTGATCGTCATGAATGATATTTTTTAATGTATTGTTGAATTCAGTTTGCTAGTATTTTGTTGAGAATTTTTGCATATGTGTTTATCAGAGATATTGGCCTGTAGTTTTCTTTGTAGTGTTTTTATCTGGTTTTAGTATCAGGGTAATGCTGGCCTCATAGAATGAATTTGGAAGCTTCCTTTCCTCTTCTATATTTTGGAATACTTTGGGAAGAATAGGTGTTAACTCTTTTTTAAATGCTTGGTAGAGTTCACCTATAAAACCAGCTGGTCCTGGACTTTTGTTTGTTGGGAGTTTTTTTTTTTTTTTTTTTTAACTACAATTCAATTTCATTGCTGGTAATTGGTCTTTTCAAATTTTCTATTCTTTCTGATTCAGTTTTTGGGGGTTAGATGTTTCTAGGCATTTATCCATTTCTTCTAGATTGTCCAATTTGCTGGCACATAATTTTTCATATTCTCTTATAATCATTTGTATTTCTATGGTGTTGGTTCTCTTTCATTTCTGATTTTGTTTGACTCCTCTCTCTCACCTTTTGCTCTTTTTTTCTTTTTTTTTTAATGCATCTGGCTAAAGGTTTGCCAATTATCTTTTCAAAGGAACTGCTCCTGGTTTCACTCATCTGTTCTATTATTTTTTTAGTTTTAATTTTATTTCTGCTCTAATATTTAATATTTCCTTCCTCTGGCTTGGGTCTTGTTTGTTCTATTTTTTTTTAGGTCCTTTAGGTAAGGTTAGGTTGTTTATTTGAGATTTTTCTTTCTTCTTGAGGAAGACCTATATTGCTATAAACTTTCCTCTTAGAACTGCTTTTGCTGCATCCCAAAAATTTTGGACTGTTTTCATTTTCATTTGTCTGCATGTATTTTTTTATTTCCTCTTTGATTTCTTGGTTGACTCGTTCATTGTTTAGTAGCATGTCATTTAACCTCTATCTATTTCTGTTCTTCCCAGATATTTCCCTGTGGTTGTTTTCTAATTTTATAGCATTGTGGTCAGAAAAGAAGCATGCTATGATTTTGATCTTTTTCAATTTGTTGAGGCTTGTTTTTTGGCTTAACCTGTGACCTCTTCTGGAGAATGTTCCTGTGCACTTGACAAGAATGCATATTCTGCTATTTTAGGATGGAATGTTCTGAATTTATCTGTTAGATCCATCTTTTCCAATATGTCATTCAAAGCCACTGTTGATTTTCTGTATGGATGATCTATCCATTGATGTAAGTGGGGTGTTAAAGTCCTCTATTATTATTGTGTTACTATCAATCACTTCCTTCATGTTTGTTTTAGTATCTTTACATATATGGGTGTTCCCATGTTGGGTGCATAAGTAACAATTATTAAATCTTCTTGTTGGATTGTTCCCTTTATGATTACATAGTGTCCATCTTTATCTCTTGTTACAATCTTTGTTTTAAAGTCTATTTCGGGGTGCCTTGGTGCCTCAGTTTGTTAAGTGACTGCCTTTGGCTCAGGTCATGATTCTGGAGTCCCTGGATCGAGTCCCGCATCGGGCTCCCTGCTCGGTGGGGAGTCTGCTTCTCCCTCTGACCCTCCCCCCTCTCGTGTGCTCTCTCTCTCTCATTCTCTCTCTTTAAAATCTTTAAAAAAATAGTCTATTTTGTCCTATATAAATATTGCTACCCCAGCTTTCTTTCACTTCTGTTTGCATGGTAAATGCTTCTGTATCCCCTCACTTTCAATCTGCATGTGTCTTTAGGCCTGAAATGTGCCTCTTGTAGGCAGCATATAGATGGGTCTTACTTTTTTATCCATTTTGTCACCCTATATCTTTTGATTGGAGTATTTCATCCATTTATGTTCAAAGTCATTATTGATAGGTATGTACTTATTGCCATTTTGTTACTTGTTTTATGGTTGATTTTGTAGTGCTTCTCTGTAGTGCTTCACTTAAGTATGAACCCTATCTAAAAGGACTACATTTTTACTTCCCTCCCTCTCTCATTTTAGGTATATGGTGTCATACTTTACATCCTTTTATTCTGGGAATCCCCTGGCTGATTTTTATAGATACACTTATTTTTACTGCTTCCTACTTTTCTTACTCCTACTTATGATCTTTCCTTTCCACTCACAGAGTTCCTTTAGCACTCATTGTAAGGCTGATTTAGTGGTGATGAATTCCTTTAATTTTTGTTTGTCTGGAAAATTCTTTTCTCCTATTCTGAATGATAACCTTGCTAGATAGAATATTCTTGGTTGCATGTGTTTTTGTTTTCTTTCTTTCAGCAGTTTGAATATATCATGCCACTCTCTTCTGGCCTGCAAACTTTCTGCAGAAAAATCAGCTGATAGCTTTAAGGGGCTTCTCTTGTATGTAACTGTTTTCACTTGTTGCTTTTAAAATTCTCTATCACTTTTTTTTTTTTTTGCCATCTTAATTACTATTTGTCTTGGTATGGACATCCCTGGGTTGATTTTGTTGGGGGGACTTTTTGCCTACTGGATCTGTATTTCTGTTTCTTTCACCAGATTCAGGAAGTTTTCAGCTATTATTTCTTTAAATCTCACTTGTATTTCTGGGGTTCCCACAATGCAAATATTATTATGCTTGATGGAGTCATTGAGTTCCCTCAATCTATTTTCATTTATTATTATTATTTTTTCTTCCTTTCTCCTATTCAGTTTGATTGCTTTCCATTACTCTGTCCTCTGGGTCACTGACCTGTTCTGCTTCCTCTAGTCTACTATTTATCCTCTCTAATTTTTTGGAGTTCTTCATCCCTGTTTGGTCCTTTTTTCTGTTTTCTATCTCTGTTGAGGGTCTCACTGAGGTCCTCCACTCTTTTCTCAAATCCAGTGAGTGTCTTTGTGACCATTACTTTAAATTGTCTATCAGGTATATTACTTACCTTTGTTTTGTTTAGATCTCTTTCTGTGATTTTTGTCCTGTTCTTTTATTTGGGACATATTCTTCTGTCTCTGCATTCTGTCTAACTCTCTGTGTCTGTTTCTGTTTGTTAAGAAAGTCAATTACGTCTTCTGTTCTTGGAAGTAGTGACCTTATGAAGAAGAGGTCCTATAGTGTCCTGCATTGTAATGTCCCCTACCCACCAAAACCTGGCATTTCAGGGCTATCTCCTATGTGGTGTGTTGTGTGCACCCTATTGTTTGGTTGAGCTGTGTTGTTCCTGGAACCACACATAACCTATCTTATAAAATAAAGTCTAGATCAAAAGGTTAAATTATTTTAAAAAGGCTGTTCCATGGTAGATATTAAAAATATTGTGGCAGATGAGTTTCAAAATCCTTTCCAATTTGAAAACCTTTAATTGTTGTATTTCTCATAAGGGTACTTGCTTTAACATAGACACCACAGGAGACAGGCCAATTTATTGAGATATTTATCTTTTTGTTCTCACCATTCAAGAAGATATGGAAGAAAGAAAGATATTTCCCCAAAATTTGGCTATGCCCTTTCTCTTTGGGGTCTAGGTGGTTCCCTTGTCTAGGGACCTTGTGTTTCAGTGCTGGAGCTATAGTAGACATGACAGTGATCAGAACCCTAACTTGTTTGGGGTATATTACCCCAAGATTTCCAATATTTTTACAGGTCTTCATCTTGCTCTATTTCCCACCCTGCTCACAAGGTTTACTTCAGCTCCTTAAATATACCCAAGCGCTCTTTCACTCTAGACCCTTGGCACATGTGTTTCCTTCACCTGAAATGCTCTTATACAGCTAGAGTTTTCCTCCACATGAGGCAGGCATCTCTGGCCACCCTATCAAAAATAGATTTCCTGAACACTCTCTACCTTATTTTTCTTTGCTATGTGTTTGCCTCTTTTATAAAATTTATCACCTGTCCAATTATTCTCCATGTATACTTGCTTTTGGCCTGTCCTCTTTACTGGAATGTAAGGTCCATGATGGAAAGGATTATGTGGATCATTCTCACTGATGTTTGCCCAGTGTCCAGCACAGTTCTTAGAGCACAGTAGGCCCTCATATAGTTGATAAATATTAATGCAAATGAGTAAGTAGATGAATGGAACATCTGGGCAGAACTCTGCAGGGGCCTATGCTACAAAACTTGAAAGTGGTTACTAGAGCCAAAAAATCAGTGTTGTTCAACAAGAATAGTGGCCCTAAATTCAAGCCAAAGAATGGAAGTATCAAGAAAACATGAAGCAGATTGGATCTAGCTAGAAAAGCAAACTATATGATTAGAACCTGGGAACAGTTACTAAATAGGAAAGCAGAGACTTTTCAGATTGCCCCATCAAATTACTTGGTTAAGTAAATGTAAATTGATAAAAATAACATTTTGTTTGAAGCAAATTTTATTATTTAAAAGGTTAATGGCAATATGACACAAGAAAAATCTAGAAAAAAATACGTTATAGCTAAAAATTGCTGGGATATATTCCAATAGAAAAAGACACTAAAGAGAGGGGAAAATATTCATTTCTAGTGAAGAATTTGAAAGGGGCTAAATGGAATGCAACTAAAAGAATCATGGTTGCAAGAACTAAAAACATGATTATAGTGAGTAATGGAAATATCTTATGAGGTAATATGAAAAGTTGTTACTCAAGTAACAAGCTTGAGTAGAAATTAGAAGCTAATGAGTTCTTTTTTTTAATATAGAAATTCATGACTTCTTACCTAATTCTGTAGTTTAAATATCAACAAAATCATTGAAAAGTATTTCATGACCATAGCACTTATTTCAGACCATCGACCTGATGGTATATGTTTTATTAAAATATAAGAAACATTTGTCCAAGTTAAAGCAGAATGAATTAATGTGGGCAGTATAATGTCCAAGGACGGGAAGACTAAGAGGAGTACAGGAGTCAGAGATGGAATGTCCGATACTGGCTTTAGAGATGGTCACAGCAGTTAATCCTTCCTCATAGGAGCAGATAAGGCTCTGGAAACAATAGGAAAGGGAAATCAAATAATTGAAACAACAAAAACAACTGAAATTCTTAGAGATGGGAGTCTGAAGCCAGTCATTCCATGATCTATCACGTCCCCGACTTTCAGCCACTCTCCTGTGTCATGGAGAAATAGAGAAATAAACTCCAGCAATTTCTAACAAGGAGGCAAAATTCACACCTCGCTAGCTTCTGTGGGAGTCAATATCACAATCAAAGTATAATTAAACTTGTGTGTAAGCTGTAATAACAGTTTGAGTCAAATACATCTATTCTGAGCTAGGAGAGATTATTGTTTACTAGGTAAGGCTTTTCAAAAGTTGGGTTACTGCTGCATCCAATGAGAACATGGCATACTTACATGTCTTCCAGCTCTAGGCAAAGTTGATCTCAGGGCTTTTTTTTTTTAAACCTGACAAAAGTTTTAAGGAAAATCCCATTAAATTTTTATTTAAGAACTGAATCTTCCAAGCCTAAAATTAAAACAGTAAGTATCATAAAACTAAGAGAACATGTGAGGTTGGATGCTTGCTTATGAGCCATTTATTATAAATGGATAACTTGAAGGGTTTTTGCCCAATCTATGGTTCTTTAACAAATCTATATGTAACGATGCTCCATTTATCAAGCACTGCCAGGAAACTGGTTCACATAGATGAATTTTCCAGATAACTGAAGGATCAGAACTATTTTCTGATACACAACATACCACACTGCATTGTCAGTAGAATATGCTGAACTTAATCACTCCTTCTCTCCCTCAGAGGATGACTCAAGACCATCATAATTTATTATCCTTGGTAATGACCCTAGGACTCTACTGAGGTGAAAAGGAATAAAAGAACTTTCCCAGACCAAATAATCCAAACATATTCTGCTTCTCTAGTTCTATCAGATTTTAGAATTTTTTGGTCTTATTTCTTTGGCATTTGTTTCTCTTCTCCTATGTCCTTGTTTCTAATTTGTTGACTTCCTACAACTGGAATTTTTCACATTGAAAATTTTATCTTCCATTCAAAGTGCTTTGGCTTTATGATAACTTAAGCAATGGCATTCACCCCTCAAAGATACTTGGTTTAATTCCAAGTTGGTTGGTTGTTTCTAAATGGTAGAAGATGTGTGAAATCTCACCTCTAAATTAGTCACAAGGGAATACATTATTCCTTTTACAGTGAGTAATTTGAAAAATAAGATAAACTTCAGTATTATTTGAAACTCAACATGCATAAATTTAAGTTCAAGACTAAAAACACACTATTTATGAAAGACCCTGGGTTAGAATATTCCATAAACAAATATAATCTCACATTTCCAAGTAACTAGGCACAGCAGGTACCAAATTTTACACCCTCACGCATATACATTTCTGTAAGACTTTGCCTGTTAGTCTGAAGCTAGTTTTATATATATCACATTATAATTGGAGAGTCTAATATCCATGGTAAGTTATACATGATGCACTTGATTGAATTCTAAAATGTTAAAAAGGATTATGAACAGATTAATTTGAATAATAAATTTAATTTAAAAATCCATAATTAGGCTTTATAGTTTCTTTTAGGTAGTTTTTGGTTCTTGTTTTTCTCACTTGCATAACCCTGGCTAGGACTCTGTTCTTTCAAAGAATATGTTGAGAAAAGCAACAGCTAGACCTCAGTATCCTAATGCTTGAGGCTTCCAAACTGTCTCCATAGATGAAAACCTCTGTTAGGAGAAATGTGGACTGTGTGAAGAAAAACAAATGTAATTCAAACCCTGAGCTAAGAGCAATGCCCTGAAGTGAGTCTGACAAATTATGCAACAGTGGGGGAACACAGCTCCTTTATATTTCTAGTTGATGCTTAAGTTTCCATCCTTCTCTTACACTATGTGTTTATTACAACATTTATCATTTTCACTCTTATTCTTTTCAACTTGATTGTAAAATAAAATTCTAAATACAAACTTCTCCCTTATATGCTGTCCTTTCTCCAAAGAGAACAGAAGCTCTGAAAAGATTTCTTTGGGAAAAAGTATGTTCGGAATGGTTCTTTTAACTGTCTCATGAATTATCCCCAAAATCTGTGCATTGAATAATAGGCAGGTGGGAACTGAGGCAAAAAAAAAAAAAGTGTTATCTTTTTTCTTTTCATCTCCCTTTATCAGAGTACAAGGTATCTAGAGAGGGAAATGGTTACACATTTTCACTTTTATATTCTTTTTTTCCAAAAGGTATTCAAATAGTCACTTTGCCTTGGGCAAAACTGCTCAAAACATAGAAATAAAAATCAAAACCAAAGATACACCAGTACCTAAATACTTTAGCTATCTACAAAATCAGATATCTGGCAAAATACTAGTTGAGATAATAGAGAAACATGTAGTACACAGAAAAGCCTTCTGAGGAGTCTGTTTTACTTCAGCTAATGCATTTTAATTAGGAGAGATCTCAGTTTTTATTTTTCAATTGAGTGAATATTTTATATATTAAGAATATAAATAAAACCTTTTTCTGTCACTCAGGCTTCCAGTATTTTCTCCTGTTATTTAATTTGTTTAAAGTTTTTATTTTTAAATTATAGAAGTTTTACATAGTTGTACTGCCCATTTATGACCCCTTGTCAAAACTAGCCATTTTTAACTTGATGCTTTCTGCTTTGGGTGTGATGATTAGAATGGCTAATCTACCATCAATATTATATAATTATTCTAAATATACTCTTCTCTTTCCTTTACGGGCTTACTTTTTTACATTTGACTTTTTAAAAAAGATTTTATTTATTTTAGAGAGTGTGTGTGCAAGTGTGGGGGAGGGGAGGGGCAGTGGAGGAGGGAGAGGAACAAAGAGACTCTTTGTTGAGCCTAGAGCCTGACATGGGGCTCTATCTCACAACCCTGAGACCATGACCTGAGTTGAAATAGTCAGTTGCTTAACCAACTGAGCTACCCAGGCATCCCACATTTAACTTTTAAATTTATTTTAATACATAGTAGGATATAGGGATCCCACATTTCTCGTATATTAGGAACACCGCCCCCCACCCCCCCAGACACACACACACACAGAAACAAATATTTTTAGAGCATATTACATCCTCTTGGTTGGAGTCTTCAGATTAATTCTTATAGAGTGAATTAGGAGTTCAAAGAGTTTGTGATAGATCAATAATCTTTATTTTAGAATTAGGTGAATTTCCCCTAATATGTCATTGTTTTATTTAGGGATTTTAGGAATTTAGGAATTTGTTTATTAAGTTTCTTATTTTATGAGCAGGAATTAAACACTGAGGTAACTAGATTACAGAGCTGCTGTTTCTACCCTCAAGCTCATGGTTTAGTTAGGGTGGAGGTGGGGGTCTGAATGCAAGCAGATAACCTCCATAGCACTGTCTTAAAGGTTTTGCCATTAGGATCTGTCTAAATAACCTTTGCAGCAGTGAGGTTTCCTGGAGGAGGGGATATTTGAGCTCTGTCTTGGAGGATGAATAGGGATTCACCAACAAGTCAGAAGAAGAGGGCATTCCAGCTTGAGAAGCAGCAACTGGCAACATGCTGCCTCCTCTTGTGCAGTAGGCCAACACATTGAAGAAATTATGAGAAGTTTGCTATAATTCCAATAAATATGCCAGAAAATATATTGTGCTTGGGAAAATCAATCTTGTGGCTATATAGAGGAAGTACTAGAAGACAAGAGAAAGTTGAGGTTATTGATTGAAAGTTATTTTAATAACCCAGGTGACATATGATGAGTCTCTGAAATTTAGTCATAGCAGTAGGGATGAGGAAGGGAATAGAATAGAGAAGTACTTGGAAAAAGTAGACTCCCAGGTTTTTTGTTTGGTAAACAGAATAGATGGTGGTACTAAAGCCAGGATATATGTTACAGGAGGTATGGCAACTTTGGGAGATCACTTATCTCTGGAGATACTGAGGTTTTTGTTTTTGTTTTAAGATTTATTTAGAGAGAGAGAGAAAGAGTGCGGGGGGGGAGGGGCAGAAGAAGAGGGAGAGAGAAGCAGTCTCCATGCTGAGTGCAGAGCCTGATGTGGGGCTGGATCTCATGACTCTGAGATCAGACAGCCGAAACCAAGAGTTGGACGCTCAACGAACTATACTCTCCAGGTGCCCCCGCAGATACTGAGTTTTAATCACCTAAAGACCATTCAATCAACACTTGGTTATTGATATCTAGAATACAAAAGTGACACCTGAGCTGAAATTAAATCTTTGGAAGTCATGGATTTATAAAATTGAGAATCCTAACTCAAATGTCTACAGGGTAAAGTTGCTGCATAGACAAGGTAAATGAGAGAAGTGCATGATAATGGTGACGACTGTCATGAGCTGGAGAGAGCGTGCCCACCTGAGGGGCAGCTGCTTCTCAGCAATAGTAGATTGTTGATGTCGGACTGTGGGCCCAGTGCTGCCAGCTTTTTTATTTTTTATTATTATTTTAAAGATTTTATTTGTATTTGTCCGAGAGAGCACAAGCGGGGGGAGCCACAGGCAGAGCAGACAGAGGGAGAAGCAGGCTCCCTGCTGAGCAAGGAGCCTGATGTGGGACTCCATCCCAGGACCCTGGGATCATGACCCGAGCCAAAGGCAGATGCTCAACCAACGGAGCCACCCAGTCGCCCCCAACTTTTTTATTTTTTAAGAGAAACCAGAAACCTGGATTTTTTTATGAGCTCTCCTAATTTCTAACTAGTTTAAGATTTTAAAAAATTACTTTTTAAGCCAAAACAAATTAGTTGGCCAGTCACATCAAGTCAATGGACACTTCTGTTGTAGATGGTAATGCAAATTGTAAACTTAAATAAAATTCCTAAGGAAAATGGAGTCTAAAGTGAGAAAAGGAGAACCTCATAAAAACCTCAGATTGAAAACTCATAAAAACTTGAGGTTGAAGAGAAAGGCTTGGACCAGACACTGTGCAATGTAACTCATATATTTTTAGTGGTGGGAGAGTAAAAGTAACAAATCAAAAAGTTTGATTTTGTAACATAGAGATGTATGTCATGAGAAATTCTGAGAAATTCGAGTACCAGCTTCAGATAAGTCCACAATTGTGGCAATCCTCTTCCCTTTCTTTCAACTCACACCCAGCCATCCCACCATCATTTCAAATCTTCACTATCTTTTGCCCTTCACCTCTAACCCCAGCCATCCCCTCTTTCAGTTGGTGACCTCATCTTGTGCTTTACATAGAAAATAGAAGCTATCAGAAATTTCTCATACACCTGATACTAAACTTATTATTCTCTGCTCCTCTCTCCTGTCCTCTGCCCTCCGGTTCCTCATGAATTTTATAAGCTTAAAGACTTCTCTCTGTGATATATTCAGCCACTCCGTCTCAGTCTTTCCTTAGATTTATGTATGTTCAGGCCTCTTTGATTAACAAGACTGAGAAACAAAACAACCACTCCTAGTCCCACAAGTTTCTCTTGCCTACTCTGGTTATCTTTCCTCCCTTTTATAGCCAAAGTTCTTGAAAGAATCGGATACACGCCCTGTTGCTAGTTCCTGTCCTCCACTCACTCCTTAGCCTATCTGATCTAGCTTCTGTTTCAAAATCCTACCAGACTCTCTCTTGCTAAGGTCACCAGCTACTAAACCCAGTGAAGGTTTCAGCTCTCACCTCTCTGTCCTCTTTGTGTCATTTGACTCTGCCACTCCACTCTTTGTGACCCATGGTTCCCCTGGCTTCTGGTATATCGGGCTCTCCTGGGCTTCCTCCTACTCCTTCTTTAGATCACATCTCATTCTTCACTTCCCCTGGGAACCCTGCCTTTACTGGTTCAAATCTCACTATTATATGCTCTCTGAGGGCAATAAAACTCTCCTTTGTAACAATTTACACTGTGAAATTTTATATTTGTCTGTGTGCTTTCCTCATAAACTGAAGAAAGGGAGTAAGCATGCTAGGTTTTCTCATCCCCATATTGAAGGCCTAGCCCAAGTAACCAGTTGAAGGACTGGGGGCTTAATAACTATCTGCCTAGTGGATGAATGATTAACTGAAAATGAATTAACGTAAAACCTGGAACTACAGAGAATAGAGGCTGCCTCACTTGTCTAGTACATGAGGAAATAATTAGAAAACAGGTTCATTTGAAGTTATTTCATATTTGGATCATTTTCATGTTAAATTTTTGTTGAACATATACCAAACACATATTTCAGGAATTTATCTAAGCAGAGTTGTTTCAATCTATTTAATTTTCAATCACTTTTAGCTTTAGTTTTTATTCTTCAACCCACATTTAATATTTAATATAACCTCTAGGTAGCATGACATAAAAATGAATAAGGCTTTCTCTTAAAGGCATAGTTTTTTCTTCTTTATATATTTAATATCAAAACTTAGAAACAAAATTTAAATGCCCATTTATTTAAACAGCTGCATATGCAGAGAGGATACCTATAAGAATGATAAATAACAAGCAGAAATCTTAAAAAAGGTATTTGAGATCATATTGAAAACCTTTTACTTTACCCAAAATACTTTTACATCAACAAATATATCCATGTAAAGAGTCTATATCTAGAAAAGTATATAAGTCAGTTAAGTGTCTGCCTTCAGCTCAGGTCATGATCTTGGGGTCCTGCGATAGAGCCCCGCGTGGGGCTCCCTGCTCAGCGAGGAGTCTGCTTCTCCCTCTCTCTCTGCCCTTCCTCCTGCTTGTGTTCTCTCTCTCTCAAGTGAATAAATAAAATCTTAAAAAAAAAATAAAGGATCTATATTTAGAGACTGGTAGGAGTAAACACTTGCAGTATGAGGAATGGACCAAATATTATTGTTTATGATCATCAGCTATATTCATTCAATGAGCAATTTGAGCACTTGCTATTAGCCAAGATGAACTAGGTCAAGTCTTCAAGACTAACTGGATGTGGGATTAAGCATCAGGGAGAGGAAGAGATCAAAGAGAACACAGAGGTTTCTACATGTGTTGATTGGGGAGAATGAACAGAAATCATTCTGGAAGTTTTCAATTAGGGCCACCAATGTGTAACTAAATTAAAACATGTTGAAAATAGTCCTACAGTGAGAATTAGAGATCTCTTGCTTATAAATATCATTTTGGTAGTAACTGATACATCAATGATGGGTGAAGGTCAGGGATCAATCAACAGTGTTTGGATGTCATGGAGGGGTCAAGATGCATTGCAGATGAAAAAGGCCTTTGGATTTTCTAATTAAATACATAAGAGAGTCTAGTATATGTATTTGGAGTTACAAAACAGCATTTTTCTGGGAACTGAATGTGTCAAATCAATTCAGTCTATGACAGGACAGCACGTGTTCAGATCCCAGTTTTGTCATCTTTGATATGTGACATTAGTCAAACTAGTTAACCCCCCAATGACTCAGAGTTTCTCATCTGCAAAGTAGAGATAATAATACCTGCCTTCTAGGGAAGCCTGGGTGGCTCAGTCGGTGGAGCATTCGACTCTTGATTTTGGCTCAGGTCATGATCTCAGCATCCTGGGATCAAGCCCTGCATCGGGCTCCATGCTTAGCGGGGAGTCTGCTTGAGATTCTCTCTCCTTCTCTTTCTGCCCTTGCCCCCTCTCTAAAATTAAAAAAAAAAAAAAATCTTAAAAAAATAATACCTGCCTTTCAATATTTGGGAAAGAATTAAATAAGGTATTCAGTGTAATATCTTTCGCATAGTAAGTGCCAAATATATAGCATTGATAATGATGAGGACAACCATCTCTGTTTATGGCAGGGCCAGGACAAATAGAGTAGAAGAAGGAGACTTTGATTCGACATAGGGATGAGATTTAAAAGGCCAAGTTGTCTAGATGGAGGAGTGTACTATAGGATGTAATGAATTTCACATTATGTGAAATTTACTAGATGGAAGGACTAGATAGTCCTTTGACAGGAAGTTGACAATGGGGTTTGAGGCAGGAGATATAGGTTAACATTCTAATTTTATGATTATATTCCCCTAAGGAATAAGAGATGGATGTGGGGTACCTAATTTGGGGAAGAGGGGAAAGGAGACAACTTTCTTATAGGATTAATAGAAAATCTGATATATTATTTCACAGCAAAAACGAATGATCCCCAACTGGACAATGACAATTTTCTGGTCAGACGCAGAGTGGCAGCTATTATATGCAAACACGTCCCCATGCCTTCTCTGCCCGTTCATTGATTTTTATGAACAACAGCCTTGTTTCTTTTACTGTAAGGTCAAATCTTTAGGAGAATAAAAAGAAATTCCTTTTCAAAAAAGGTTGGGAGCTCTATTTTATGGAAATGACAGTATATGTCATTTCCTAGGAAAAACTGAATTTTGAAAACAGCACTTGGGTGATTAATAGTAGTGTTACTGAAAAATTATTCAATTAAAGAATTACCTACAGAAATGTTTTAAAGGGCAACTCCAAAGTTATTTCATGCTACTCTCAATTTTTGACCTCTACGCAGAAAGAAGTACTTACTAATGTGGCCATTTCTGAAGACTGTTCTTTTAATTGTTTTTAGAGCAGTGGTCATGAGTGACTAGAGCCAACCCCTTTGGTCTTTTGACAATTCATATTTACTCTTGAGATGACTGGAACTAAAAGTGCAAATTCTGGCTATAAGTCTAAATGATATTCACAGTCCTGGACTATCACAAGCTCCAACAAAGAACTAACGGATTTTAAACATTAAGACAAGATTTAGCATGACATTATTCTTCTAAGGAAAGCATTTCAGATAAATCTTTCTAGTCTCTAGGTCTTAGGTCGAGGATGGTCTGTGCAATAATCCCTCAGAAGAAAACCTTGAAGGAGCCCTATTTTTCCTTACAGTATATGAAACATGAGCATATGAAATCATCTTTATACACATATCACCTCTAAAATCTCCAGGGGAAGAACTCTTACAGCTATAAACATACTAAAGTATAAACATACTAAAGAGAACTGTTCTGGATCTGATTTCCTCCTAGGCTAGCAGACTTAGAAAATGGATTTATAATTTACTCAAAATACATCCTGAGTGCATCATTACATATATAGGTCTCCAAAGACAACACTCCTTACGTTCTGAATGGGAAATAAGATAATCAGGATTACTAAAGTCTTCTAGGGCCATCTCAAATCACACCCTGTATCTTGAGTTGTATCTAGGGGAAGTGCAGCAAAGTAACTACTTATTCATGTAGGGGTGAAGAATTGAAACAAATCCCTTTATTCCTGCAGAGTAAATAAGGCTGTGTAGCAACATGTTAGCAACTTGGCATTCTGAGATTTAATACTCACTGTTCTACATAATCTTGTGTGATATTATTAGACACTGACTGGAAAAGTTTTATAATTCCACTGAGGCATAAATTTGACTTGACTATACTGAGAGGCTGGGAAGTTTGGATTAACTAGTGAGCAAGTGGATGAGTCCAAATGACTACTCAGTATTCACATCTCATGGCTTATTAGTCTTTCTTCTTGGTCATATTTGTAATAACTGGAATGAAAATATTTTATAATAACTTTAGTTATGAAATCTAGCCATGAAGAAAAAAACATGGTGGAATTTCAAACTGAGTTTAATGCATGCTTACTGTTGACGGAAATGCAATTGGATCATGTTCTTGTTTTTGTCCCCAAGCTTTTTAAACTTGTAAATTTAGAGATTTTCCAAGGCCTCATCTTAAGAATATCTCTTAAAAATACAAGGGATTAATTGTATCTCTTTAGAAAAGTATAAAACAGGTCAGGACACATGGAAAAGAGTTTGAGGTTAAGGAATATAATTTCACTTCTGCCTTCCAGGCAGTCCTCAGGTGATGTCTTCTTTTTCCAATGTTGATTTGATCTTTTAAAATATTTATTTGAAGGACATAAACATGATCAAAAATCCCCTTTTGTAGGATCATCTTAAATGTTACCTTACGGAGAGAAAATACTTAAAACATTTCTTCATTTCCACCAATAAAATTCAATTAACTCTAATAATGGTATAACTCATCCTGAAAATCAATTCCTAACAAAACATTTTAGAACAAAACATTTTAGTACGAAACCAATGTTGATGCCAGTTGATAAAGAATTATTTACCATTTCATAATATAGAAAATGTGATGATTTTTTTCTATCAGAGCAACTTCTGATTTGATGTAAAATAAATTCAGTGGTCCTCATTGACTTCAGGATAAGGCCCATACTCCTTCACAAGGCCTTTAAGGCCCTTTATTGCCTGCCTTTGGAGGCTCACTTCCTGCCACACACCCCAGCTCACATTTCTCCAAGCTCCAGTCATACTGAAATACTTGCAGTTCCCAGACCTTCAGGAGGCCTTTGTTTAGGATGCCTTGTTTGTCTGAAATTCTAAACTCGGTGCTGTTTTCTTGAGCAACAATCTCTCTACAATTTTCCTCCAAAACATGTCTTCCAAAAGGCCCAACAACTCCGCCAGTCTGGGTTCGTTGTTCCTCAAGACCTTTCCCAAGCACCCCGTTGCCTCTATTTATGGTAGCATTTTTGATGCAGCCTGATAGTTGTCTATTTGTCAGTTTCCCTCATTCATTCATTCATTCAAATATTCCACAATATTTAATCAACATCTACCACATGACAATCACTATTGCAGGCACTGAGGATACACAATGAACAAAAAAAGTACCAGTTATCATGAAACTTAACTTCTAGTAGGGACACAAAAAAAACAACACATAAATAAAATGCCAGGCAATCTTAAGTGCCATGAAGAAAATAAAACAGGGAAAGGTAAATAGGGAATAAGTTAATTCTGGTGGGGAAACTGGTTGCTTTTAGAAAGGAAGTGGTTTATTTTTTTAAAAGTGGTCTTCGGAGATCTTTTAATGAGATGGCAGATTTTTTTGTTTTTATATAGATTTGAAGTAAGAAAGGAAAGCAATACTGGCATTTAAATGAAATTGTGTACTAGGCAGAGGAAACTAATTGCAGACTGGAGAACATGTATTTCTGGCATATTTGGAGGAATAGCAAGGAGGACAGAATGGTCATTGTACATTGTGTAAGGGAGATAGTTGTAGGAGATGATACTAGAGAGGTATCATGGGAATGTTCAAGTAGGACAATGGTTCTTGACAAGGCTATACATTAGAAACAGCTGGGAAGTTTTTAAAACTATAGGACAGCCCAGTATCATTCCAAGAGATTCTAATTTAAATTAATTGGGGTGGAGTCAAAACATTTGTATTTGTTGTTGTTTTTCCTATCAGCTTTTTTGCCCAACGTTTAATAAACTTTTAATTTTAGAATAGTTTTAGATTCATAGAAAAGTAGCAAAGATAGTATAGAGATTTCCTGAATATCCTCACCCAGTTTCCCCTGTTGTTAACATCTTGCATTACCACATTACCATTTATTATAGCCAAGAAAGCAACATTGGTACATCAAATTTAACTATGCTCCCTAATTTATTAGGATTCCACTCCTTTTTCAATTAGTGTCGAGTTCTATTCTAAGATGACACTCAGATGTCGTTTACTCCTTATGCCTCCATAGTGTCCTCTGGTCTGTGATAATTTCTTGGGCTTTCCTTATTTTACATGACCCTGATAATTTTGAGGGATACTGTTCAGGTATTTAATACAGTACATCTGATGTTTTTCTCATGTTTGGCCTAGAGTTAAGGGTTTGGGGAAAGAATATTGCAAAGTTGAAGTAGCCTTTTCATCACATTGTATCAAGGGTACATGTTATCAACATGACTTACCATTGATGATGTTAACTTTGATCACTGGACCAAGATGGAGTTTCCCAGACTCTACACTGTAAAGTTTCCCACCTCCCCTTTCCCATACTCTACTTTTTGAAAGTAATTCACTAAATATAGCCCACATTCAAGGGAGGGTAGGGGTGAAGTTAAAGTTCACCTTTTGATAATTTTAAAGAGCTCCCAGGGTGATTCTAGTGTGTAGTTGATGTTGGGCATTCTAGGCCACTTTAGGGTGTGACCTATATTCTGAATGAGATGGGAAGCCATTGAAGAATTTTGGGCAGGTGAGTGATGTGAAATGACTTATGACTTCAAAGTTTTTCTCTAGCTGCTTAGCGGACTATGGGGACAAGGGCAGAAGCAGTGAGATCAGTTAAGAGGTTATTATAAGAATTTAGGTGAAGAGATGATAGGTTTGGGGACTAGAGTTGGCTATGAGCTCCTTAGGAAATGGACCAGGATTTCTATATACCTTCAGAGCCCAGCTCATGCCCAATATATATAACAGATGCACAATAAATGTTGCAGGAATGATTGTGAAACAGATAGTTCATATATTGTTCTTTGGGAGGCAGCACAGCTCAAAAAAGTAGTAAGGTAAGGAGTCTGAGAAGGTTCTAGAAAATAACATGGCTTGTATCATTTACACAATTGAGAAACTGAAAACTTATATTCCTTATCTATAAAATGGAAATAACAGTCCTTCATAGAGTTATTAGTAGGGATAACTAATAAGAGTATTCAAATGTAAGGGATTCCCTGTATACTGCTGATAACCTGCCATGATTTGCCAAGCTTTACGCACATCCATGTACAATAGTGATAAAGAAGGTGAGATCTGGAGTACTATGTCTTGGTTCTTATCCCAGTATTAGTACTTATTACTTGGACCAAATTATATCACCTCTCAGTTTCTTCATCTTGGAAACAAAAATAATAGTCTCATAAGATTGTTGTGAAAATTAAAAGATATAATACAAAAAAGGTGCTTAGAATAATTCCTGGCATACAATAAGGTCTCAATATGTAAACTACTACTATTGTTGTTTCATCTTTAGAGTATGTATTTCATGTTCTCAGAACATTTTCTCACTTATTCCTAGTGTGCTGGATAGCCTGTTTCCCCTCCAGATCCATTCTCCACCCTGCACTGTGCCTGGGTAGCTGATCTATACAGACTGTGTCAAGATGGTGCCCTGTTGGGAGGCAATCACAGGACATGATAAGGTGAGAGGAGAATGATGGTAGGATATAAATCCCCCAGCATCCTCCCCACCTGTTGACAGTGGCTCTGTTTTCCTTTGGAAATCCTTGGATCATGGCCAGAAGCCCTCTCTACAACTCTTTCTTTTTCCAGTAATCACTTTCTTTCCTTGCCCTTGAAGGCCAAGGGGTGGTAAGGGCTCTCCTTTATTCCTATCCCAGGGCATTATCCCTCTTTCACATATCTTCTCACACTCTAAAATAGTCCCTTTATTAGAATCTTCAATTACCTAGTTTGGGTGTACATCGATTTCTTGTTGGAATCCTGAAGAATACACCCAGAAATAGGCATTATTCCCATTTTGCAGGTGATAACACTGAAGCTTTAAAATAATCCTTCCAGGATAATAAAAATTGCAAAAATTTCATGGCTAGGGAGCCATGAGTTAAAATCCTGTATAAATTTGAACAAATCATTTAAACTCCTTTTGCTGTCTGAATCCTGTAACTTCTTTTTAGCTGTGTGAGTTTGGACAGATTATTTAAATTCTCCATAGTTCAGTATTCCCTCATGCAAAATAGCCCCAGTAGATAGGATTTCTGTGAGTATTATAAATGATAATACATTTAAAGTAATCCTCATAGTCCCAGGTACAGAATGGTTACTAAAAATTGCTAGTTTCATGCCCCAAGAAGTCCCCACAAGTCACAGTCTTTGGTAAAATTTTGGATATAGTCTGGTAATTTCTGACTCAATTGTCAGTAGTCTGAAAACTAAACTTGTTCATTTTTATTATTTTCTAAGTACACCTTTGTATGCACTATTATCAAGTAAGATTCTTGTAGGTCTTCCTTGTTTTAGTTTTTTTTTTTTTTTTTTTTTTTGCAGAAGTATAGAATTATGCTCTAATGTCCAAGAAATACTTCTACTTTATATCTCAAAGTAGTAAATTTAGATAAATATTATGAAAACAAAATTTTTCTGTTAGCTTTATAATTTAAAATGTTCTTGGCAGGTTGGCCTAGTATAGCAAGTTTTCATCAAAATGATTTTACTAATGATTATAGCAAGCAATGCTAAATCTCCCTTTTAGATAGCCTTTTCCTATTGGTATATTTGATAATTGCTTATCTTACACAGAGGGACAGATTTAATTCAAAGCTATTTCTGAAAGCTTCTCAGAAGATGGAGAATGACCTTTCTGCGCAGAATTTGATTTGAAATAACTGTTTCCACTTTGGGATTTTCAGTTATTATCAGAAATATTTATAATCCAATTGTCAATGGGAGTGGCATTGGACTGTGTTACTGAATCCAAAATTTTGTCCAATGAGTATATTGATTGGAATATGTCAGCTTAAGGAACATTACAGTTTTGTTACATTTAACATAGCTGTCACTTAGAGATCTCATAGAGTGGTGCACTGGGCCTGATCATACCAGGAAAAAAAATAAATTGCTTGTTTAAAAAAATATATATATTTAAGGCTGTCAGACTGCCAATTTAGAAAGAGAAGTTGTCTTCTTTATTTTTTTTATTATAGTTGACACACAATATTACATTAGTTTCAGGTGTACAACTTAGTGATTTGAAAAGTTTATGCATTACGTTGTATTCACAAGTGTAGCTACCATCTGTCCCCTTATATCCCCATTACACTATCATTGACTGTATTCCTTATGCTGTGCCTTGTATTCTTGTGACTTAATCATGCTATAACTGAAATCCTGCTTTGGCAAAGCTCTCCCCTCTGGCAACCATCAGTTTTTTTCTCTGGGTTTATAGGTCTGATTCTACTTTTTGTTTATTCATTCGTTTTTTGTTTGATTTTACTTATGAGTGGAATCATATGGTATTTATCTTTCTCAATCTGATTCATTTCATTTAGCATAATACCCTCTAGACCCATCTGTGTTGTTGCAAATGGCTTGTCTCATCCTTTTTTATGACTATGTAATACACCATTGTATATATTTGCCACATATTCCTTATGCATTCATGTATTGATGGGTACTTGGTTTGATTCTATTTCTTGTCTACTGTAGATAATGCTGCAATAAATATGGGAATGCGTGTATCTTTTTGAATACTGTTTTGATCTTCTTTGGGTAAATGCCCAACAGTGGAATTATTGGATTATATGGCAATTCTATTTTTAATTTTTTGAGAAATATCCATACAGTTTTCCACAGTGACTGAATCAATTTACATTCCCACCAACAGTGCATGAACATTCCTTTTTCTCCACATTCTTGCCAACCCTTTTTGTTTCTTGTCTTTTTGATTTTAGCCATTCTGACAGGTGTGAGGTGGTATCTCATGGTGATTTTGATTTGCATTTCCCTAATGATGAGTGATGTTGAGCATCTTTCATGTTTCTCTTGGCCATCTGTATATCTTCTTTGGAAAAATGTCTATTCACAGTTCCTCTGCCTATTTTTAAATCAGATTGGTTTTTGTTTTTTGTTTTTATGTTGAGTTGTATAAGTTCTTTATATATTTTGGAAATTAAACCCTTATCAGATCTATCATTTGCAAATATCTTCTCCCATTCGGTAGGCTGTCTTTCTGTTTTGTTGATGGTTTCCTTTGCTGTGCAAAAGTCTTTTGTTTTAATGTAGTTTCAGTAGTTTATTTTTGTTTTTGTTTCCCTTGCCTTAGGAAACATAACAGGAAAAATATTTCTATAACTGATGTCAGATAAATTACTGCCTGTTTTCTCTTCTAGGATTTTTATGGTTTTGAATCCCACATTTAGGTCTTTATCTTTTTTGAGTTTATTTTTATGTAAGATGTAAGGAAGTTGTCTAGTTTCATTTTTTTCTATGTAGCTATCCCACTTTTTCCAGAACCATTTATTGAAAGATTGTCTTTTCCCCATTGTATAGTCTTGCCTCCTTTGTCATAGGTTGACTATAAAATCATGGGTTTATTTCTGGGATCTCTATTCTGTTCTATTGACCTGTGTGTCTATTTTTGTACCAGAACCATAGTGTTTTGATTACTATAGCTTTGTAGTATATCTTGAAATTGAAATATATCTTGAAATACCTTTATTCTTTCTCAGGATTGCTTTGGCTATTTGGAGCCTTCTGTGGTTCTGTACAAATTTTAGTATTATTTGCTCTAGGTTTGTGAAAAATGCTTTTAGCATTTTGATAAGGATTGTATTAAATCATTAGTTGCTTTGCATAATAAGGGCATTTTAACAATATTAATTCTTCCAGTCCATGAGAATGACATATCTTTCCATTTGTGTCATCTTTAATTTCTTTCATCAGTGTTTTACAGTTTTGGAGTACAGGGCTTTCACCTCTTTGGTTAAGTTTATTCCTAGGTATTTTATTCTTTTTGGTGCAATTGTAAATGGTGTCTTTTTAAAAATTCTCTTTTGTTATTAGTGTATAGAAATGTTACCAATTTCTAGGTATTAATTTTGTATACTGCCACTTTACTGAATTCATTTATTATTTCTAGTAGTTTCTTGGTGATGCCTTTAGGGTTTTTTATGTTTAATATCATGTCTGCAAATAGTGACAGTTTAACTTCTTTACCAATAGGGATGCTTCTTACTTCCTTTTCTTGTGTAATTGCTGTGGTTAAGACTTCCAGTACTATGCTGAATAAAAGTGATGAGATTGGACATCCTTGTCTTGTTTCTGGTCTTAGAGGGAAAGCTCTCATTTTTGCACCATTGAGTATGATATTAGCTGTGTGTTTTTCAGTATATGGCTTTCATTATATTGGGGTATGTTCCCTCTAACCCTATTTTGTTGAGAATTTTTTCATGAATGATTGTTGAATCGTGTCATATGCTTTTTCTGCATCTATTGAGATGATTATATGGTTTTTATTCTTCATTTTGTTGATGTGGTGTGTGACACTGACTGATTTGTGAATATTGAAACACCCTTGCATCCCCAGAATAAATTCCACTTGATAGGGGTGAATGATCTTTTTAATGTATTGTTCTATGTGATTTGCTAATATTTTGTTGAGGATTTTTGCATCTATGTTCATCAGTGATATTTGCCTGTAGTTTTCTTTACTTTTTTTTTTTTAATGGTATCTTTTCCTGGTTTTGCTAAAAGGGTAATACTGGCTTTATAAAATGTATTTGGGAGTTTTCCTTTGTCTTTTATTTTTTGGAATGATTTGAGTAGAATAGGTACTAACTCTTCTTTAAATGTCTGGTAGAATTCACCTGTGAATCCCTGTAGTCCTGGATTTTTATTTCTTGTTAGCTTTTTGACTACCAATTCAATTTTGTTCATTTTAATCAGTCTGTTAAGATTTTCTATTTCTTCTTGGTTCAGTTTTAGAAGATTGTATGTTTCTAGAAATATATCCATTTCTTCCAAGTTGTCCAGTTTGTTGGCATATAATTTTTTGTAGTATTTTCTTATAATTCTTTGTATTTCTGTGGTATGAGTTGTTGCTTCTCCCCTCTCACTTCTGATTTTATTTATTTGGGTTCTTTGTCTTTTTTTTTTTTTTTAAAGATTTTATTTATTTATTCATGAGAGACAGAGAGAGAGAGGCAGAGGGAGAAGCAGGCTCCCAAGGAGCAGGGAGCCCGATGTGGGACTCGATCCCAGGACCCTGGGATCATGACCTGAGCCGAAGGCAGATGCTTAACCATCTGAGCCACCCAGGCGCCCTTTGTCTTTTTTCTTGATGAGTCTAGCTAAGGGTTTGTCAATTTGGTTTTCTTTAAAAGAAGGAGCTCTTGGTTTCATTGTTTTTTTATTTTTATTTTTTAGTCTTCATGTCATTTATTTCTGCTCTGATCTTTATTATTTTCTCTCTTCTACTCACCTTGGGCTTTGTTTGTTCTTCTTCTAGTTCCTTTAGGTGTGAGGTTAGATTATTTATTTGAGCTTTTTCTCATTTCTTGAAGTAGGGCTGTATTGCTGTATACTTCCCTCTTAGGACTGCTTTTGCTGTGTTCTAAAGGTTTTGGAACATGTGTGTCATTTTCATTTGTCTCCATGTATTTTTTTTTTTTTTATTTCTTTGATTGCTTCATTGACCCATTGGTTATTTTGTGTCATGTTGCTTATCCACATGTCTATGTTTTTTCCAGGGTGTTTTGTTTGGTTTGGTTTTGTTTGGTTTGGTGATATCTAGTTTTATACAACTGTAATTAGAAAAGATGCTTGGTGTGATTTCAGTCTTCTAAAATGTATTAGGTCTTGTTTTATAACCAAATATGTAATCTACTCTAAAGAATGTTCATGTGCTCTTGAAAAGAAGGTGTACTTTGTTTTTGGATGCAATGTCCTATATATGCTTGTTATGTCCCTCTGGCCCAATGTGTCATTCAAAGACTTTGTTTTCTTATTGACTTTCTGTGTGGTTGATCTATCCATTGATATAAGCGGAATGTTAAAGTCCCCTACTATTATGGTGTTGTCATCAATTTATCTCTTTATGTTTGTTAATAATATTTGCTTTATGTATTTAGGTGATCCAGGGTTGAGTATGTAGATGCTTACAATTGTTTTATCCTATTGTTGGATTGATCCCTTTATCATTATGTATCATTCTTTGTCTCTTGTTATAGTCTTTGTTTTAAAGTCTATTTTGTTGGATATATGTATTGCTACCCCAGATTTTTTTTTTCCACTTCCATTTGCATGGGGAATGTTTTTCCATCCCTTCACTTTCAATCTGTATGTGTCTTTAGGTTTGAGGTGAGTCTCTTGTGGGCAGCATATAGATAGGTCTTATTTTTATTATTATTTTTTTATCTATTCCACCATCCTATGTCTTTTTTTGGAGTGGTGAGTCTGTTTACATTCAAAGTCATTATTGATGGGTATGTACTTACTGCCATTTTAAAATTTGTTATCTTATTGTTTTTGTAGTTCTTTGTTCCTTTCTTCTTTCTTTGTGATTGATGAGTTTTTCTAGTGTTATATTTGGCTTTCTTTCTCTTTATTTTTTTGTGAATCTATCATAAGTTTTGTGGTTTTGGGGGGTTTGTGGTTACCATGAGATTCATATATAACATCCTAAGAAAATAGTCTATATTCAGATGAAGATCATTTAAATTCAAATTTATTCTTAAAAAAAAAAAAAACTTTCTTTTCCCCCTTTCACTTTTTACTTTCTTTCTCCATGTTTTATGTATATGTTGTTATATTTTACATATTTTTATTTATAATTTTCTAATTAATTATGGCCATTTCTTTTCTACTTCCAGAAGTATTTCTTGTAATACTGGTTTAGTGTAATAAATTCCTTTATCTTTTGTTTGTCCAGGAAATGCCTTATCTCTCCTTCAAATGTGACTGGTAACCTTGCCAGATAGAGCATTCCTGGTTGTAGATATTTTCCTTTCAGCATTCCCTCTGGCCTATGTCATGCACTCCCTATGGCCTGTGAAGATTCTGCTGAAAAATCAGCTAGTAGCCTTATAGGTTTTATTTTGTAGGTAACTTTTTGTTTCTCTCTTACTGATTTTAAGATTCTCTATTCATCTTTAAACTTTGCCATTTTAATTATTATGTGCCATGGTATGGACCTTCTTGGGTTCATCTTGTTTAGGACTCTTTCTGATGCTTGGACTTGGAGGTCTATTTCCTTCCCTAGTTAAGGGAAGTTTTCAGTTATTATTTGTTCAAATAATTTTCCTATACATTTCTCTCTCTTTTTCTTCTGGGACACCTATTATGTGAATGTTTGCTTGATGTTATCCAGAAGATCTCTTAATCTGTCCTCATTTTTAAAAATTCCTTTCTCTTGAGGTGGCTGGGTGGCTCAGTTAAGTGTCTGACTCTTGATTTCAGATCAGGTCATGATCTCAGGGTCATGAGATCAAGCCCTATGTCAGGCTCCCTCTCTCTCCCTCTCCTTTTGCCCCTCCACCCTTCCCATGCTGTCTCTCTCTCTCTCAAAAAAAAAAAAAAAAGAAAGAAAGAAAGAAAAAAGAAAATACAAATTCTTTTCTCTTTTTACTGTTCAGCTTGTGTGTTTATTATCCTGTCTTCTAGATCACTGATACATTCTTCTGCATCCTCTAATCTATTGTTGATTCTCTCTAGTGTGTTTTTTATTCCATTACTGTATTCTTCAACTCTGGTTCTTTTTAATATCTTTATCTCTGTATTGAAAGTCTTACTGAGTTCTTCCACTTTTCAGCCCAATGAGTATCTTTATAATCATTACTTTAAATTTTTATCAGGTATATTGCTTATCTCTGTTTTATTTAGTTCTTTTTCTGAGGTTTTTTCTTGTTCTTTTGGAGCATATTCCTCTCCCCATTTTGCTTGACTCTCTGTGTTTGTTTCTATAGATTAGGTGGAACAGCTACTTCTAAATTTGAAGGAGTGGTCTTATGTATGATGTCCCCTATTCAGACACTGTGTCCTTGGTACTTTTGCTGGTTGACTAGCTAGAGCTGTGGCTGTATATGCTAGTTAGTCTTTTAAACTGGCTTTTTACAGAAAGAAGAAAATAAAATAATAAAATAAAATAGATAAAAGAAGAAAAGACAATGAGAAAACAGAGAAAAAGGAAAAGAAAAAGAAAAAAAGAACCCCAAAAGAACAAAATAAGACAAATTTTAAAAATTAAATAAGATTTTAAAATTTATTAATTAAAAAAAAAGTGGCTTATTTTTCTGTGCCCTAGCACCACAGGGGCTGCCATGGGCTTGAGTACCCTGGCTGGCTGAGGTTGCAAGCTTATTGTGATGAAACAGAGCAGCCCATTATGGTGTCCAGACCATAATGCTGTGGTCTAGGCTTCTATGGTTGAGTGGGAACATAAACCATGTCATTCTCTAGTCCCTCTGACCTGATAGTGTTCATGTAGCTCCATCTCTGTTTGGTGGAGTACTAGTGTTGTCTCATTTATATGCTAGTTGCTCTTTTAAATCATGGCTTATTTTCTGTGCCCAAGGACTGAGGGATCTGTTCCTGGCCCCTCAGTGCTATCCCTCCCCACTGCAGTTCACAGAGTTGGGGGTGGGGCTTCCCTTTTTTACATGTATCCGTCTCTCTTGCTATTCTCTTGCCATTCTATGAATGGTTGTTCAGAAGCTGTTCAGTCAGTCCTCATTTCTTAAGGAGGGTTTGTTCTATTAATAGGTGTAATTTAGTGTGTTCCATGGAGGAGGTGAATTCCAGGTCCTCCTATGTCACAGTCTTGGAACACCCCAAATCCTAAAACTGAAGTTGTCTTTTTTTACATTAAAGCTTCACCGTCATGGATTCTAGAGTTCAAAGAGAGTAGAAAGAAAGCTAATGTTAATTGGCTATCCACATGTGCCAGGTATTCTTCATATATTATTTAGATATCCCAACAATCTTGCAATGCAGGAATTACCTTCAGTTCACTGAGGTTCAGACAGTTTGAGTACCTGAGCATAAGTCATCCATCTGAGAAGTGATGGATTTGGGCCTCAGGTGTAGGCTTCTCTGATTTCCAGGCCAAGCTCATTCGACCCCATCCAATCACCAGTTGTTGTCAGTGCAGCAATTTATTAGAGAACAGCTTTTTGAAAAAGTACTAAAAACCTCATCCTTACTTGATATTTAGACCATTTTCTCAGCTTCTAACTCATCTCAGAGCTTTCTCTCCCCATCCAATTGCTCTGTTCTTTATTTAGGGTCTCATCATCTCTTATTTGGATTGTTGCAATACCATTGTAACTCTTTTTCCTGAGCCTAGTTTTGTCCACTCTAATATGTTATCCATATTAATATTTTAAGCACAGAAATCTGATCATTAATCCCTATTGAAAGCCTTCCATGGCCCCAATCACCAATGAGATAGTCAGAATTCCTCAGTGAATGATCATTCCACAATCTAGCCTCTGCCTACATATTCATCAATCAAGATAATTTCTCATACTCTTTGTTTCGGGCATATGAAATTTCCCTAAATCCACCATGCTTTCCCATGCTTCCCAGGGAATACATGCTTCCCTCAGTTCACTCCCATCTTACCTGGAGAATGTTTATCTTTCAACTTTCTGATCAAAGTTGCCCATCCAATGAAGTCTTCCCTCTCCTTTATGAATGATTTTATGCTCAAGTCAGTATTTCTATTTGTAAGAGCAATACTAAAGTTGTTTCTTTTCATTTTGTCTCCTAACAGATTTTGAGCTCATTGCAAGTAGGGACTGTGTCTAGATGTTCAATAATTATTTATAAACAAATCTATGAAAACCTTTAGAGTCAATTCCTCCTTTTCACACAAATATATTTTCAACCCAGTATTGTGATGCTACACAAACCCCACCAATAATAAGGGTATGTCACTCACATCTCTCCTGTCACTTAACAGATTATTTGTGAAGGAAAAAGACAGTAAGTTTGGGGAGCAACAGACATTTGAAATTGACTGAATAAACCCAAACAAAAATTTCAGGCAAACAATAGTTTTCTCTTTTGTTGAGCAGTTAGATCTCTTGCAATAATTATTTTTTGGTCTCTATTGACCCTCTGGCAAATAATATTAACAAGCTAAGAAATGTAAATGGCAAAATGGAAAGGACATAAGCAAGCAATGGGCATAAGCACTAGATAAGCACTAGACAGGATAGTTAGATCCTTAATAATTGAAAATTGATTATAGGCACAATTAAGCAGTCATTCATTCATTTCTTCAATAGAAAATTAGATCGCCTACATTTTTCTAAGCACACATAAAAATGATATAAGAGCTAACACTTGATACTGTGTGACACTGTCATACTCATAGGTGCCATCAGAGCACCCTCTGACCACCAGTGACTCCTAACTGGTTTTCACATCTGTAGCCTCAAGCCTGTGCTGTGTAATACAGGAGCCACAAGCCATATGCAGCTATTTAAATGTAAATTTAAATTAAATTATAAAAATAAAATATTCGGTTTCTCTGTCACACTAATCACATTGAAGTGCTCAACAGCCATATGTGGCTACTGTATTGAAAGGCACAGAAGTAGAACATTTCCATCATTATAGAAATTTTTATGGGAAAGCTCTGTAAGCCTTCCAATTTGCCCTGGACATTCCCACTAAGCTAAGTTTGCTCATGCATGATTCTATCATATCATTTCCTTGCTCAGAAACTTCTGATAGGTTTCTTACGGCCACCAGAACAATGCTTCCCAAAATTTAATGTACATTTATATTATTTGGAGATCTTGTTAAAATGTAGTCTCTGATTTAATAGGGCTGAGATGAGCCCAAAATTCTCATTTCTACTCTCAGCTCCTGAGTGATGCCAATTGTGTTCCTTCAACCATATTTTGTCACCCTTCATTTTAAAGTTCTCTATCCTTTCACCAGCCCTACCTGATGTCCATCAGCTTCTAGAAAGGACCCTTCTTTGCTCCAGCAACTAAGTTTCTCAATAGTTCCTACTGATAACATTATTCACTCATGCTCTCTTCCTACATTCATCCAGTTCCCTCATTTTCGGGAAGACTCTGTCCAGTGGTTCAAGCCTGCTCAATCACCTATACAGAGGGTTCTCAAATGTCAGTGTGCATAGGGGTCACCTCAAGGGAGCTTGATAACTACTCAAGCACTACCACAGGAGATTCTAGTCATTAGGTTTGAGATGCAGCCCAGAACCACTTATTAATGGACTGCAGATGACCCTAATGACAGTGTTTCCCTAACCAAACTGAGAAATGTTGTCTTAGTATATTCATCTATATAACTGATTTTGATACTTAAAAAATTTATGGATGATCTTACACTGATTCAACTGCTTGTGGTGTTTTTGACTCAATCTATTTAAGTCTAAAAAATGTCTGTGGACTTCAACCCTGATCACTTACTGGAATCCCTTGAGGGAGATTTTTAAATCCTCATGCAGATTCCCTTACCCAAAGATCCTGATTTAATTGGTAAAGGGGTATTCATTATTTTGTTTTTCAAAGCTCTGTATTAGTTTCTTGGGGCTGCTGTAACAGAGTACCACAAATTTAGTGACTTAAGACAACAGAGATTTATTCTTTCACAGTTCTGGAAGTTAGAAGTTCTAAATCAAGGTGTTCGCAAGGCCATGCTTCCCCTGAAGGCTCTATGAAAGAATTTGCTGCATGCATTTCTCCTAGCTTTTGGTGGTTGCTGGTAATCCTTGGCATTCCTTGGTTTATAGCTGCATCACTCTTTCTGTTCTCTTCCTTGCATAGTCTTCTTCCATACAGAGACTATTTCTAAATAAAGATCACATTCACAGGCATCGGGTGTTAGGACTTCTACATTTCTTTTTATGGGACACAATTCAACCTGCAAGCTTCCTAAGTTATTCTAATATGGAACCAGGTTTTAGGAACTATGGGTCTAGACTCATTGGTTCTGAAACTTGAACACACTTCAGAATCACCTGGGGGACTTGGTAATACAGGAATTGTTCAATCCAACCCCAAGATTTAGTAGGGCTGGGTTGGGCTCAATAATTTACATTTTTGAAATAGATGTATATCTCTCCTGTCCTCAGAGACACAGCATAGTTATCACCTGAGAGCTTAGGAGAAATGCGGAATGTTGAACCCATCCCAGACTACTGAGTCAGACACTGCATTTTAACAAGATTCCCAAGTAATTTGAATGTCCATTAAATTGTTAGAAGCATTGTTGTATATATTCCAAATAAAATTATTCTTAAATGGCTGGTTGAATTAGCAAGGGATGGATAAATAAATAAATGAATTAATAATGAAGTGAATCCCCAGTGACCTATCTCCTAGGAGACAGAAAGTGGGCCTTATAAATCTATTGACCAAGAAGTTGTCTTAGCAACTGTGAAGAGAATGGTTTGTCACCATAGTGGCTACAAGGAATTTGACTTTTTGTTCTTCAGCAATTGAATGTTCTCTACGTATTTAGCTTTTTCCAGGCTTTAACCAAGAAGTTCCATACTTGTCCTCCCCACCATCCCCCCACCCCTCAGCTCCTTCCCCTCATATTAACATTTTGTGGCTTCACTATCAACACTTTGTTATTTGTGCCAAAATCCGAAATAGGAGGCTGGCTGGAATACAGAGAAACGCAGCACAGTGTAGATTTAGTGATGAGCTGGCTCTGGGCCAAAAGGGTAGCAGGTAAGTTTCAGAGTTTCAGCTGAAAAAGAAAGAGAGGCTTTTAGAAAGCTTAGAGCCAAGTCAAAACATGCCATATATGATTTTCTTTTGGCAGATATACTGTAAAATAAGAGTAGACCAAATTCCCCAGGTAATAGTAATTGACCTATAAATGTCATTATTGATAGATTGTGTTTCTGGAAACATTGTTCTAGAGCTAAAGTGCTCATGTGAATCTCAGAAAGGAATTTAGAATCAGGCTTTTAAAGTCTTTTTCTCTCTGTACTACTGATTTCCATTTTCCTCTTTGAGGGTTGCACTTTTTTTTTTTTTTTTTAATCTTCTAAGCAAGTCATATACCCAAGCGATCACAGACAGTCATCTTCTAGAAGGCCAAAGTTTTCTTGGAAAAAGTTGTTTTTGAAAGGCCATTGGCTGTCATTTCTTCCTAGAACTATTTCATAGCTGCACTGAATCATTTGATAGAAAGACCATGATAGAGTTCACATTAAGGTTTGCTTTTTTAACCTGCCAAATTGAGGATAAGTTGATATTTCATTTTAAATAAAATGGGTATTATATGGAGAGGTACAGTTTGATTTCAGAGACCATGTTTCTCATAGACCACATCCTGCTACGTGGCTTAAGGAATTTTCCTTTATATTTTTTGCCTCTTCATCCTCTTATGTAAAACTGGATTAACAAAATTATTGGTCTTTCTACCAGGTGTATATTAGATCTAAATAGAATACATGTCTAATAACAACAACAAAAAATACTCCCATGTCTTTAGCCATGTAATACAGATACATCTCTATAATCCCCTTTTAATTTAAATTTTATTTCTGGTATGAGCTTATAAAAACAGTTTCTGTTTTCTAAATGCTCAATTAAGGCAAATAGGATTTTTGGTCTGAAATCAGCCAGTTACAGACATTAGTAACTTTAGAATAAAGAACAAAATTAACTATAGATACCTCTTTATGTGTGCACAATGAGAAATGTTCCTTACCCAAACCTAGGATGAAAAATCCTCCTTCTCTTTCTACTTTCTCTACTTGTAAATTGCTGAATCACTGTGTGTAGCAGCCAAGTTCAACTCTACTGGGCATGCCTCTGAGAATTGCCAGGGGCACCCAAGGTCCCTCTTCTATTTCTAGATAACAGGAATAGAAAAGCAGCCGGATACCATACTATAAACAGGTGTGTGTGTGATTATTATTTTTTTTTTCTCCTTCTTAAAACTGGCAGCGACTCTGTATCTCTGTATGTTTATGCAAATCACATATTGTACAATTTGAGCACAACGTAGCGATCTTAAGAAATCATATAGTGTAACTCTAAATTGTAGCATAAAAAAATGTAGATAGCCCTGGCCACAGTTCAGGAGAGTTGGGTGGCGGCTCACTGAGGTATACTGTAAGTCACTTTCCAAAACCAGTGTGAGGAAAAAAAATTGATAAGGATTTTCCTCCTCTCACAGGCTACAGATTAAAGTGAACCACAGGCTACAGATGAACTCTTTCTTAATGGGAATAGATGCAACATTCTGGTAATAACGTTTTATTGGTTTCCAGCTCTATTATTAGCACCCATCTTTCTCTTTCCCAAATTAGAAACAAGTCTCTTTAATCCATCCTTGAAAAAGCCTTTTTTATAACCTCTTAATTATTATCCATTAGAACTAGACATAGTAACATAGCAAAGTGTTGATAAGTGCTCAATGAAATTACAGATTACTTTACAGATCAAGAATATTAGTTCTACTGGAGAACAGAACCAGCTTATGCTCTGGAAACTGCCTGCCTGGATTTGATTGAATATGGACAATGTGATACTAAGCATATTACGTAAACTCTCTGAGCATGGGTTTCTTCTTCCCTAATAAAATAATAATAGTATCTATACTGTAGGGTCATTGTGAGAATGAAATGATATAAAACAAAGTTTTTAGCATGGTGCCTAATACATAGTAAATGTTTGTGGATTTGAGCTGGAAAATGGTTATAAGCATTTGCACAATGTATGTACTTACATTGAAAGACTATCTAGTTGAATGCTTCTTAAAATGCTCTCCAGCTAGGTCTTAAAATATCTTGATAATGCAGAAAATTATATTTTATTTGTTACAATGAATTTTTACTCACAACTATTTAGTTTAATAAGGGAATGGAGTATTATAAGAAAACTTCTATAGTAAGGAGACAAGGCAATTTTCTGAATTATTTAGGGATAAACCCCCTTTTTATAACATTACATGAAAACTCTATTTTTCATCTAATGGCTTTGAATATTCAGTATATTAAAGTTAAAAAAGTCCTTTCATCTTGGGGAGATTTTGCAAGTGTTAGACCAAAACACACATTCCTTCTACCTTTGGTTTTCTCCAAATATCCCTACAGGGTATAGATATCATGGCATTATTGTTGATTTATTTAGAATATCTCTTAAATATTTTCATATCTCAAGAGGTCATTGTAAATAACAGGCTGATTATGTGTTGTGAAATTTGTAGGTTTTATACTTTTGGAAATGATCACATTATTTTTATTTGAATTTCAGAATATACCCAAAAAACACATTCAGTTACTTTATAGCTACAACTCTAAAATGGAATGGAAACTTATTACCATCATAAAAATGGTAACTATTAAACTCAAGAATAATAAACTGGAAAAACTAATAAGGTTTCTGATTGGAATTTTGAAAGGATTTGTTGAAATAAGAAAGGAAGAACTTTTCATATCTAAGAATTTATCAAGAAAAATAATTTTGTAGATGATTTAAGTTATGTCTGCAATGATTTTCAGGATTATGTGATGACTGTGGAAAGAACTGAAATGACCACAATAGAAAGCTAGCTAAATATCCACTAAATCATAACAACTACTCATTATGTAATGCCTCTCAGTAAAACTTAGAACCAATAAAATGGGAGACTGATGCAAAAAGATATTAGAAGGAGGGGGAGGCAGAGGGAGAGAAAGAAAGAAAATCTTAAGCAGGCTCCCCGCCTAACTCAGAGCCCAACATGAGGCTCGATTTCATGATCCTAAGATCATGACATGAGCTGAAACCAAGAGTTGGTGGCTCAACTGACTGAGCCACCCAGGCGCCACTATTAATGTATCTTTAAAGGTATAACTGCCAAAGGGACTAGATACTTGAGTTGCATGGTAATTTTCCTCTTGCCTAATATAGGTATTCAATGTTACAAATATCCCTCCCAGCACTGATTTAGCTGTACCTACAGACTTTGATATGTTGTATAGTTATTTTCATTCAGTTATCTACTTAAGTTTCCTTTGAGACTTCTTCCTTGACCTATGGTTTGTTTAAAAATATGCTGTTAATTTCCAAGTGTTTGAAGATTTTTCTGTTGTTTTTCTCTTGATTGATTTCTAGTTTGATTCCATTATTATCAGAAAGCACACTCTTTATGATTTCATTTCTTTTAAATTGATTGAGGTTTAGTTTATGACCCAGGATATAGTCTATGTTAATGAATACTCCATGAGCACCTAAAGAGAATGTGTACGGTAGCCCCCCCCCCGCTTCTGTGGGACATACATTTCAAGATGACCAGCGAATGCCTAAAACTGCAAATAATACTGAACCCTATATATATACCATGTATTCTCCTATACATACATACCTATGATAAAGTTTAGTTTATAAGTTAGGCACAGTAAGAGATTAGTAATGATAATAATGAAATAGAACAAATACAACGGTATACCATAATAAAAGTTATGTGAATGTAGTCTCTCTGTCTCTCTCAAAATATCAGACAGTACATGAGGAGATGAAATGAGGTGGGTGACGTAGGCATTGTGATGTAGAATTAGACTATTTGACCTGATGATGATACATCAGTTGGAGGATCATCTGCTTCCTGATCATGATTGACTGCTGGTGACTGAAACTGTGAAAAGTGAAACTGTGGATAACAAGTTTCACTTTTAGGTTGGAATGTAATATAAATGTCAATTAAATCCTATTGGTTGATGGTATTGTTCAGTTTTTTCTTACCTTTGCTAATTTTCTGCTTAGTTGTTCTATCAATTGCCAATAGTTAAGTGTTGAAGTCTTTAACAATAACTATAGATTTGTCTATTTCTCTTTTTGTTCTAACAGCTTATTTTAATGTATTTTGAAGCTCTGTTGTTTAGGGCTATGTTTTCATGGTGGGTCAATCCTTTTATCATTATGTAATGTCCCTCTTTTTCTCTAGTAATTTTTTTGCTCTGATGTCTATCTGACGTCTATCTAATCTATCTCTAAAATTAAGTTTGGCATATCTTTTCCATTGTTTTACTTTCAACCTACTTGCATTATGTTTGAAGTGAGTTCTTGTACACAGCATATATTTGAGTCCTATTTTTAAGTCTAGTCTGCCAATCTCTTTCAATTAGTTTATTAGTCCACTTACATTTAAAGTAATTATTGATATAATAGGGCTTTAGTCTGCCATTTTATTATTTTTTGTTTCCTTTAGGTATATTCCTCTGTTTCTCTCCTGTCTTGCTATAGATTACTTGAACATTTTTAGAAGCTTTCTTATTTTATTCATACTTTTGAGAATATAACTTTCTCAATAGTTTTCATAGTGGTTGATCTAGGTATTACAATATATATATCACTTACCACAATATATTGCTGTCAAAATTTTACTTCTAGTGAAGTACCAAAAGATTAATTTTATTTAAACCCTTTACTGTCTCTACTTCATAAACATAATTGTTTCAAATATTTACTTCTAGTGAAGTACCAAAAGATTAATTTTATTTAAACCCTTTGCTGTCTCTACTTCATAAACATAATTGTTTCAAATATTTCTGCATATGTTGAGCATTACAACAGATTGAGTTATAATTTTTTATTTGAGTAACAAATATAATTTAAGAAATTTATGAGGAAAAGCATAGTCTATGGTATTTACCCCTAATTTTACCCATTACATTGTCCTTCTTTCTGAAGCTCTAATCCTATTTCTGTCATCATTTCTTTTCTGGTTGGTGACCTTCTTTTTGCTATTATCTAAGGGGAAATCTGTTAGAAGAAAATTCTTCTTTATTATGCTTTGTCTGAGAATATCTTTATTTCTGAAAAATAATTTCACTGAATATAGAATTCAGGGTTCCCTGTTATTTTCTTTCAGCACAAAAAATGTGCCACTTTCTTCTGGATTTTATGGTTCTGAGAAATTCACTGTCACTCAAATTGTTCTCCTCTGCTATCTAACACATTGATTGTCTGTGATTGGTTTTAAGATTTTGTTCTTTGTCTTTAGTTTTCAGAAGTTTAATTATCATATGTCTTGGTATGGAATTCTTTGATTTTATCCTATTTAGGATTTGTTTAGCTTCTTGGATCTGTATGTTCATGTCTTTTGTCAAATTTAGGAAGTTTTTAGTTATTCTTCAAATCCCCCATTCTTTCTCCTCTCTCTCTGGAACTCCAATAAGACGAATGTTAGCTCTCTATGGCTATGCATGTGTCTGTATGTAGTATTCTCTGTTTAGATTGAATAAATTCTACTGATTTGTCTTAAAATTCACTGTTTTTTTTCTGTTGTCATCTGCATTCTATTGAGTGTATCAAGTGAGTGTGTTTTTTTGTTTTTTTTTAGTTTTGGTTATCGTAATTTTTAGTTGTATAATTCTCATTTGGTTCTTTTTAAAAAAATTGTATTTCTTTGCTGAAGTATTCTATTTTTCATTTTTTCCCCAGGGAGTTTATAATTTCTTGTTGAAACAATTTTATGATGGGTGCTTTAAAACCTCTTTTAGATAGCTGCAATATAGGATTCCTTTTAAGTATTGGCCCCAGAGACCAAGAGCATTTTTCCTGGTCTGTCTTCCAGCCACACCATGCTGGGAGGCTTCCTACTCTATTTCTGCAAGGCTACTGAGAAAGAGAAGCACCTACCTGAGATGCCTTCTGCCGCTAAATGGAGGGCCAGGAGCTGCCTATAATCATGGGTTCTGGTTTGCCTTTTGCTTGTGGGGAGAGGGTCCATCCTAGATCTTCTTCTGGTACTGGGAAGAAGGCAAAGAGACACTAGACTTGGTTACCTTTTGACAGCGAGTGGAGGAAGAGCTGCCTGCCTGGATCTTCTGCTGCTAGGTGGAGGGCTAGGAATTGCTGGATCTCATGTGGCTTTCTGTACTGGATAGTGGATCCAGAGGTGTTGGCTCTAGGCTGCCTCTGCCTCTGGGTGGAGGGCCTAGAGACACTGGGCCTGCTGGTACCCCCAATATGAGTGGAAGGGCTTGTTTCTGGCTGTGGGTATGGGACATGGACTAGGCACAGATACTATAATACCTGGACTGAGTTACTCTTTCCTACTTGATAAGTCCTAGATTTAATTTTTTTCCCAGAACTATTCTTCTTGATGTGACCTTCTATTTATTAATGTGACATTCTATTAAGATAATTTTTCTTCTATTAACAGAAACAGTTTCAGTTTGAAGTTTATTATGCTAGATAAATAAAAATTAAAGTTAAGCTAAATGAATAAGTTTTAGAGATATGCTAGAAAATATAGTGCTTACAGTTAATATAGTATTGTGCACTTCAAAATTTGTTAGAAGGTAGATCTCATGTTCAGTGTTCTTAACACATACACACACACACAGAGAAACACAAAGGAACTTTGGGAGGGGTTGGATATGTCTATTACCTTGATTGTGGTCATGGTATCAGCAGTCTTTGTATACATCTAAACTCATTAAATGGTACATATTAAATATGTGTAGTTCTTTGTATATAAATTATATCTAAAACTGTTAAGGGTGATTACTGTTAAGTTTAACTCCATTCTGTATTCTACAGAATTCATTCTGGTTCTACTAGTAAATTAGTGTTATTTTGATGCTGTCTGACAAAGTCTTAATCTCCCATTAGTAACATTGACATTATAAGAAGTAGGCAAAAAAAACAAAAAACAAAAAACAAAACCACAATTGTGCTATATATTAACCTGACATATTAAAGAAAAGGGTATTTGCCTTCGATTTCTTATAAGAATAATAGTTTTAAGCAACTAGATTTGTTGTTATGCCAAAAAACAGAAAAATAATTGTTCCAATAAAACAGCTTTGCCAACTTTAGCTTGTTCACACTTCAGATTAATTAATAAAACCATTATTGGTTCCAGAAATTTAAAATTTAACCGAAGGCCAAATAATTTATTCAGTAAATATTAATTAAGCAAATATTGATAGATTACCTGTCACTTTCTAGGTTCTAATATGCTTGAAGAAAAATAATACTTTTTATGAAGTAAGTTTTAGTATCTATTCTATTTTTCTGAATCACTCCCTCAAAATCACCTCAATAATCACGGTTACTCTACTTGATAGAGTAACCAGTCCATTTAGCCTTGGGGGACAGCCCATATAGACTATGATATGTCAGTTTCTTTCCTAGTAGAAACTCACTATCTAGTGCCACAGCATCAGTGCCAAAGTGGCAGGTGTCCTGGAAGTGGCCAGGGAGCTTTCCTGACAGCTTGAAGGACTGTGGGTAATAAATGCAGCCAAATTTATATTCTTGAGATCTATGAATTAAGGAAGCAAGAGTGTGTCATAGTAATTACATAGCCACAACAGCATTTGTGCACTGTTATTTCATTGCCATATCCCTTGACTTCTTGAAATTTACCTGAAGCAACTATTATTTAATCTGAATTACTAGTTATACAATTGATAAGATTTTCTTTTTCAGAGGTAGCACCCACACTTAAGAACAAGTTCTAAGGATAACTTTAAAATACTACACATTTCTTAACATCAGGGAGTTTGGTTGAAATAAAGTTACATTTAATGCATTTAATAACAGCCCAGATTTTTACTTCTAAATGATACAAAGGATATTATATTTGCTATATAATAGATCATTATTCTGCATATTTCAGAAGGTGTAATTGGATGGAGGAGAAGTCACTGATCAGCAAAAACACAGATCTTAGAGCTGCCACTAATCTCTCAGACTAGCTGGAGCTGGATGTTTCTAGAACCTTAACATTTCAGTTTGTTCTCTTTTGGCTCATGAGCCAAAGCTGGCATCTGTTTTGGCAGTTCTTGGAATACTATGTAATCAGACCTTCACCAACACCAACAACACACTGAGCTTTAGACTTATGGCAGCACCAGCAGCTAAAGGTGGCCCTTGGTTGCCAGTGTCCTCTGCTTCCATGCTGATTCTTTAGGCTCAGTGTTCCAGGGGAAAACTTGGACAAAGTAACCATATCTGTATCTTTAATTCTTTTCTTTCTCACTGTCCTCAAACTCAAAAAGTCCAGTTGTTTAGAGATAGATTCCAATCACAATAGGGACCCTAAGCTTATTCCTTGCCTAGGTCCACCAACAAGAAGCTAAGGAATCCAAGTAAGCTGTTATTGAGCTTGGGCCTTAATGCATAATAAGTGAATGGGCCAGAAGCTGACAAACTTTGTGGTATGGCCTGTGGACATTTATCCTCTATAAGCATTTGCCTGCATAAATTTCTTATATTTCCATGCTCTTTTAAGTTTTTTTTAAGTAGGTCACTTCCCTATTGGGAGGTGCTGCCTAGGCGCAAAAGAATTAAGTCACCTGCTCATCAGCCTTTGATAGGCCAAAATCCAGAAAGTCAGAAACCTAAAGGAACAAGCAAGTTAATTAATGCTGATCTGGTAGTAATTCTGGTAAACCTCAAAGCACATTGCATCAATTTATAAGGAGCAGTTGCTCCTAGGGTGTCCAACAATCCTGGTGTGCCTGTAATTGATGGGGTTTCCAAGGTGTGTGATTCTCAGTACTAAAATTGCGAAAGTCCTGGGCAACTGGCATAGGTAGGCCACCTTAGCTTCTACTCAACATAGCTAATTGTTACTATATTGGAAGTTCCTTCTTTCCATTCTTTCTTTCTTCATTATGTAAAATCTGATTTTTTAAATATTGGGAATTCAAATTAAAAAATAGTCTGTAGATCAAAACACAGTCAAGATTTGGCCCCTGGGCCACCCAGTTTGTGATCATTTTCTGAGATGAGAGTGTGAACCTAGGGGGAAAAAAGTAAAATAGATGACATTGGTTTGCTTTTAGTCTGGGTCTTTACCAGAGTCAAAATGAATCATTATGGCTCATTTACCCATTGTATCTCACCAACAGGAAGGGTTCCACATAAGCTTCAGGGATGAAACCTAAGTTAGTTATAAACTATCATTTTGGTTATTTTCTTAGTCCTTGTTATCATTTTATATCCTCCTTGGGAAACCACCAGAGGTATGTGTGAGAAAACAGGATTTCAAGACTCCGTTCATGGCCAAACTCTCAACACAACTAATGTTCTAATGTTCTGGCATGTTCCTCTGCCCTTTCGTCACTGACCTTGTTACGCTTTCCTTTTTACCATATGGAATGTGCTTATTTCATCATACCTTTATATCCTTAGCTTTTTCACAGATTACTCCCACCCCCTGCTTGCTTTAAATAAGTTAATAAATGTAAAAATACTTGGAGAAGTGCCTAGAATATAATAAGTATCAATAAACATTTTTATCATTATCATAATTATTAGTAACTGAAACCTGGTTCTGCCCAGAGGACATACTTTGCAATTATCTCAGGAGGAAGTTTCCCATTCTTCCTTAAGGCTTCAGTTCTCCCTGATGGGACTGAATTCTCCCACCTGCCCACTGCTGTTGGTAGACTATTAATTTATAGAGTCCTGCTGAAACTCATGGTGTTTCAAGACGCATACCATTGGCCTACACCATTTTACTACTTTTTTGTCAGCCCTATCACAGTCCTGCTACCACTGAGGACTTTGGAGCTGCCTTAGCATTTTCCTCCACCCTGATTCCTGTTGGGGTCCTAACAGCTTCATGTCCATGTGAATAAGCCATCCATTATAGCCTCCTGCCTTCCTCATCTCTAGCTTTTACAGTGTGCCTTTTCAATCTCATCATTCGGAAACTCTAAAATCCTAAATGTCAACATGCTACTCTCAGACCACAGTCACCTTTTAAAATCTCCTTTTAAAAAGCACTTGAGCCTTTTTCTTTTTAGTACCACCTCCTCTCTCAGCATTATCCTTCACAGAGGAAATTGAAACTGCCCTAAGAAAAAGCCTTAACTTCTATTGCACCTTGAAAGGTATCCGTCTCCACTGCTACCTGGCTCAGAGGAAAGGGAATCATGGCCTCATCTTGATCAAACTTAGTTCTACCACTTGTGTTTTTAATATAATCACCCCTAATTTTCCAGGACAATTCCAAACCATTTACCTCTATTTCTCATCCTGTATGTTCTGGATTCTTGCTCCTTGCCTGTGAATCATTCAAGTCTTTTCTATCTCAAAAGAAACATGAACACCCAGATTGCCGAAGTAGCACCCCACCTCTGCTCACTCCTTCATATCATAGCATCAGTCTATAAATCTTCAAGTGCTCTTGTCTGGCATCCTCATGTTTCATTCCTTCTTAAACATTTTGTACTTGGGTATTTTCCATAGTCATTCCAATTAACAACCCTTACTTAGCTTATTTAACATACTTGATGCAAGAGAATCTTTTTATTTCCTAAGATACTTGTCTTCTACTCACTCTTGATGTTTACCCAAACTTTTTCCTCCATTGTGTTATATATAAATTCCATGTGTGTATGTGTATTCCCTATCTTTTAGCCATTTCTCAACCTCCTCCACATTATCCTTCATGGTTTTTCCTAGTTTTATATTTGGCTCACTCCTCATACTAACCAGTATCCTTGATTTTCTCACTCATGGCCATGACACTAACTGCCCCTGATATATATGCTCTCAAATGTATACCTGTGTCTCTGACCTCTTTTTTTGAATTCTTGATTCATAATATGTGGTTCCCTAAGGGAAATCTGTACCTGCATGTCCTAAAATCCTAAAAAAAACACATGTAAAAAAACTGACCTTGTCTTTCTCAGTCTTTCATCATATTCCTTGTAATTGTCACCAGAATTTATTCATTTTTCCCAGCCATTAACCTGAGAATCCTCTTAGAACCTTGTTTTTCTCATATCCTCATACCTAATTAGTGTAATGTTAATTTGAATCCTTCAAGAAGCAGAAGAGGGAATGAGATGTGAAAGAGATTATTGGGGGAAATACCTGTCAAGGATAAAAGGAGGGAAGTCAGGAGCTGATAGGAAAATCCTTCAGACTGTAAAGCACATCTCTTCTTTTTAAAGGAGAGGAGGAAGGAAGGAAGGAAGATTGGGCAGAAGAAGAGTTTAAAGCCAGCCCAGGGGGAGTCCTCCAGCCAAAGTCTCTCACTGTAGGTGTTCTATATGCCACAGAAGTCTTGCATGTTGTAGGAATGGCTTGCATCGGTACCTCTAGCCAGGCTCATCCATTGGCTAGGAGCAGCAATGGGAATCAGGGCCTTGTCATGAATGAAGTGGTGGACATGGTGGGCTGGGAGCTGGGAGTATGGATCAGTTATATTCCATACACTGCAGAATATCTGACAAATGCATTTTCATGTCTGCCACCTTCCAAACCCAATCTATTTAACCTCCTAAATATTTATCACATTTCTTTCTGATCCATTCTTCTAGGTACAGCCCCATCATCTTTTTTCTGGAATGCCAACTGTTCTCCCCACTACCAATCTTGTCTGTCTTCCTCTTCCGTTCCTCTTCCAAGCTGCTGCAGAAATGCTCCTTTTCACAGGCAGATCCAATTTGGTAACTCCCTAGCCAGCAGATTTCGGCCTTTCAGGGAACACTCTGGGATAAAAGCCAAGGTTCTTGGCATGGCAACAAGGATGTATCAAAGTTCTACTAAGCTTGTCTAGCTGCATCCCTCAACACTTCCCTTACCTCTCCAGAAATGTACAACACAATCCCCTAACTGAATTTGTAATCCCTCAAATGCATCTTCCTCAATTGTATGCCTCATGCCTTTGCCCATACAGTTTCATTTGCCCACAATGTGCATACTCTCACTGCTGCTCCCTGCCCCCTGGCCTCACTATTGACTGACACATGGCTCAATATGTTCTCCTAAGTTTTCATGTTGGCTGTGCACTGGCTGGAGAACTTTAAAAACAAAGCAAAGCAAAACAAAACCAGTGCTTGGATCCCCTGCCCAAAGATTCTTATTTAATTAGTGTGGGCAATGGTTGGGCATTAGGAGTATAAAAGCTCTAGAGAGAATTCTGTGTAGCTACAGCAGAATTGAGAAACACCACCTTACAGAAGCTTTCCCCCAGGATTCCCAAACTAGGGCAAGTTTGGAGCTCCTGTCCTGGATACATTCTAAACATCTTCTTCACATTTGCATGACCAGGTATGAATTTGCTTTATCTTACTGAGTACATCAAAGTTCCCTTGTTTTCTTCTTATTGTTTTTGTTTGTTTGTTTGTTTTTGTTTTTTAAATCATGCTAAATATGACTTGAGTTTTAACTAGGAGTAAGAAACCCAATATCAGTCATTATTAGGGAACTGGTCTTACTCCCCACTCCAGGGCTGCATAAATGTATGAGGGCCAATACCAAATAGAATTTGAGCAAGAACCTGCAGACTTCAGTCCTTCTCTTTTGCCCCTGAGATGTTCAGTGCCCCAGCCTAAAACTGATATACCATTGGATAGTGGTACACTGCTTCACTCTGCTCATACTTCATGGCCCCCAAGACCGAGGTATCCAGTGCTCAGACTCCTTGTTCTCTCTGAAAATCTACCATGACTAGTATCTATAATTTACAAACAAAACCCTAAGTAGTAATGCTTTTTACCTGCCTATCAACTTACAGTTTGGGGCCCTTGTACACAAAAGCTGGTGAAGATGAAATGAACATAAAGTTTTCCTTGGTTATATGCCTGAAGTAGGGATGGGGAAAATGATTTTTAATCTTTCAGGAATGAGAAACAAGACAGAAGTTAACATCACAATAAGTTATCCTACCATCCTTGTATTGTATATTTAATAATTTGGTTAAGTTTGCTTGTTTGCTTCCCCACCAGACTAAGGAATATGAGGACAGAGAATCTACTATCATGCTATGTGCCTTCTACTATACCAAACCCAGTGATTGGCACTTAGTAGATATATTAGTCTGCTTGGGCTACTGTAACAAAGTGCCATAGATAGGGTGGCTAAAGTAACTGATGTGTGTACTACTTGTAGTTCTTGAGGCTGGAAAGTCCAAGATCAAGGTACTAGGCAATTTGGTTCCTACTGAGAGCTTGCTTCCTGGCTTGCAGATGCCTGCTTTCTTTCATATGGCAGAGAGAGTGTTCCCTCTCCTCCTCATTTTATAAAGCTACTAATCCTATCATGAAGGCCCCACCCCCATGACCTTAATTTTTACCCTAATTACCTCTCAAGGTCCCCATATCCAAACAGCATTACATTGGGGATTAGAGCTTCAACATATGAATTTGCAGGTTACATAATGCAGTCTATAGCAGTAGGACACAGTAAATCATTGTTTACTGTCCCTTATTTTCCATTTGGCATTTTTCTTGCAGTAAAACCAATTCTTATTTCCTTTACCTTTCTAAATAAATTTTATTCTGAATCAGTTTTTATCCTTTCTCTTGTTGATATGGTGTATGATGTGGATTGATTTGTGAATATTGAACCACCATTGCATCCCAGGAATAAATCCCATTTGATCGTGTGAATGATTCTATTAATGATTGTTGGATTAGGTTTGCCAATATTTTGTTGAGGATTTTTACACTTATTTTTATCAGAGATGGCCTATAGTGCTCTGATGTAGTGTTCTTTGTCTGTAGTGTCTTTGTATGGTTTTGATATCTGGGTAATGCTGGCTTCGTAGAATGAATTTGGAAGCTTTCTTTCCTCTTCTATTTTTTGTAGTAATTTGAGAAGACTAGGTTTTATTTTTTTTATTTAATTAATTAATTAATTTATTTTTAAAGATTTTATTTATTTATTCATGAGAGACAGAGAGAGAGAGAGACAGCAGCAGAGGGAGAAGCAGGCTCCCCGCGGAGCAGGGAGCCCGATGCGGGACTTGATCCCAGGACCCTGGGATCATGACCTGAGCCGAAGGCAGACACTTAACTGACTGAGCCACCCAGGCATCCCGAGAAGACTAGGTTTTAACTCTTCTTTATATGTTTGGTAGATTTCACCAGTGAAACCATCTGGTCCTGGACATTTGTTTGTTAGGATTTTGATTACTGATTCAATTTCACTGCTGATAATCAGTCTGTTCAGATTTTCTATTTCTTCTGATTCAGTTTTGGGAGGTTATATGTTTCTAGGCATCTATCCATTTCTTCTAGGTTGTCCAATTTGTTGGCATATAATTTTTCTTAATATTCTTTTATAATTCTTTGTATTCTTTACATTTCTGATTTTACTTATTTGAGTTCTCTCTCTCTGTCTGTCTCTCTTATATCATGCCACTCTTTTCTGATCTGCAAGGTTTCTGCTGAAAAATGAGCTGATAGCCTTACAGGGTTTCCCTTGTATATAAGTGTTTTCTTTTGCTGCTTAAAATTCTTTCACTACTCTTTGCCATTTTGATTACTATGTGTCTTGGTGTGGACCTCCTCACATTGATTTTGTTGGGGGTTCCTTTTGCCTTCTGGATCTGGATTTCTGTTTCCTTCCCCAGATTTGGGGTTTTCAACTATTCTTTCTTTAAATAAATTTTCTACCCCCTTTTCTCTTCTCCTCCTGAGATCCCCTATAATGTGAATGTTATTATGCTTGATGGTGTCACTGAGTTCCATTAATCTATTTCATTTTTTATTATATTTTTCTTTCTCATGGTCATCTTGATTGTTTTCCATTACTTTGTCCTTCAGGTCACTGATTCATTCATCTGATTCCTCTAGGCTACTATTCATATACTATGAATACTATAAATATACTATGGTATATTTTTAATTTCAGTTATGGAATTTTTCCATCTCTCATTGGTTCTTTTTATGTTTTCTGTTTGTTAAGGGTCTCGCTGAGGTCTTCCACTCTTTTCTCAAGTCGAGTGAGTATCTTTATGATAATTACTTTAAATTCTTTATCAAACATATTATCTCTGTTTTGTTTAGGTCTCTTGCTGTATTTTTGTCCTGTATTTTCTATGTGTTAGGAAAATTAACTATAACTTCTCCCCTTGAAGGTAGTGGCTGTATGAAGATGAGGTCCTGTCATGCCCTGTAGTGCAATGTCCCCTCTTGACCAGAACTTTGTACTTCAGAGGTATCTTCTGTGTGTATTGTGTGCACCCTACAGCTGTGGCTGAGCTGCATTTGCCTTCAGTCTACTCATCTGCAATGGCTCTCTTTTCCTGTTGTGGGCAGGGTTTGGTTCCTGTGTTGTTAATGGGCCAGTCTGGGGCCACCTTGGGCTTGAGTTAGGTCAGACCAGGCATTTGCCAGAGCTATGCTCACATTGAATTGCAGGGCACTCAATGCTGAGAAGCATTAGTTGGTGGCTAGTCTGCAGTCAGACACGATGTCTGCCAGCCCACTGCTGGGGCCGCAGTAGGACAGGTGTGTATAGTTATCTTCCCCTCTCCCTGGGGCAGGAGTCACTTTAGAGTGGTGATGGCTTCTATCAGGGCTACTTGCACACTGCCACACTGTGGTGCCTCTTCAGATGGACTCCTGCCAAGGACATGTTGGATGGGGAGGGTCTGCAGGAGACCATGGGGGTGGGGTGAAGGGTGTTCTCAAGGTTTGCAGTGGTCTGCTGTGGGAGGGTACCTATAAAGCTTTGAAGAACTCCTGTCAAAGGTGGCTTGGAAGGGGCAGTCCACAGAAGAGTGTGGGGTGGGGCTGGTTGTTAACAAGCTAAGTGGAGAGTGTTCATGTCATGCTGGTTCCCATAGGTATTCACATATCTCAGCTTGGGGGTGTGGGAGGGAAATGCACCTGCACCTGTTCTTGGTGAAGTCTCTTAAAGATCCCTACCCCTCAAGCACATGTTCTGAAATTTGTAAATAAATCTGCTTCCCATGTACCCCAGGTGTTTTTCAACCTGCTGTTTGTATGCGGCATCTCAGCCAGGCTGTTCATTGTGCTGTCTCTTTAAAAATAGGTCCTTAGTTTTCTATTAACCTCCAGCTCTTCCAGAGCTGACAGCTCTTCAACCTAGGCCACAGCTACTTTTTTTTTTTTTCTTGCTAGACATGTCTCCAAAGGCAAGGGAAACAAGGGCAAAAATGAACTATTGGGACTTCATCAAGATAAAAAGCTTCTGCACAGCAAAGGAAACAGTCAACAAAACTAAAAGACAACCTACAGAATGGGAGAAGATATTTGCAAATGGCATATAAGATAAAGGGCTAGTATCCAAGATCTGTAAAGAACTTATCAAACTCAACACCCAAAAAACAAATAATCCAGTCAAGAAATGGGCAAAAGACATGAATAGACATTTCTCCAAAGAAGATATACAAATGGCCAACAGACACATGAAAAAATGCTCCATATCACTTGGCATCAGGGAAATACAAATCATAATCACAAGGAGATACCACCTCATACCAGTCAGACTGGATAAAATTAACAAGTCAGGAAACAACAAATGTTGGCAAGGTTGCAGAGAAAAGGGAACACTCTTGTGTTGGTGGGAATACAAGCTGATACAGCCACTCTGGAAAAACAGTAGGGCGGTTCCTCAAGAAGTTAAAAATAGAGCTACCCTATGACCAAACAATTGCACCGCTAGGTATTTACCCCAAAGATACAAATGTATTGATCCAAAGGGGCACCTGCACCCCAATGTTTAAAGCAGCAGAGGAGATTTTCAAATATGCAGAGATTCCCAAACCATTTCACTTGCACTATTGAAAAAAAAAAAAAATTATGGTGTAGACAATTGAAAGATGACTAAAATTTAAAACTTTAAGAATGGGAAAGTTAGGGTATAAAATATTGGTGATAAGCATCATTATCCATTAAATGTAGAGGTAGGTTAACAAATATAGTAGGCCACATAGGAAGGGAGAATTTATATAGGTTACATTCCATTTCTGTAGTGCAAAACAAAACAAATAAACATGCATAAAGAGCCTCCCTGCAATGTGTCAAATGCCTTATAAGAAATTACATCCTGCCATCCAAAAATCCTTTTTCTGATCTAGTCTAAAAAGCAATCTGAGGGGTGCCTGGGTGGCAGTGGTTAAGCGACTGCCTTCGGCTCAGGTCATGATCCTGGAGTCCCTGGATCGAGTCCTGCATCGGGCTCCCTGCTTGGCGGAGAGTCTGCTTCTCCCTCTGACCCTAACCCCTCTCATATGCTCTCTCTCATTCTCTCTCTCTCAAATAAATAAATAAAATCTTAAAAAATAAATAAATAAAAAGCGATCTGAGATAGTGTATACACAAAGATGTTTCTTATATCATTATATATCATAGTGAAAACTGAGCCAAAACTTCAACAGTGGTAGAATGGGTACCCAATTATACATGCATTTGAGATAAGTGTAGAAAAAAGTATAAGGCAGAGTATGGTGTGAGATATGCAAGTATCTGATTACAAAGGATACTGACAGTGTAGTATTTCTGGGCTTGCAAAACTGCTGAGCCTATCTACATTGATCAGCTTCCCTAGGCAGGGCCATTCCTCTTTCACACTCTTTCAAAATCTCTACTATAGGAAGGAATATGCAACAACCATTCCTATCTTTCTTAACAGTTAATTTAAACATTGCATGTAAAATTCTCCCTAACAATGAATTTAAACTGGTTCCATTGTTCATTAGTCTTCATCCAATTCTGTCCATCTAGAAGGAAATCCAAAGAGATTGTTACTGAATTTTCAGATCACAAAATCTTCACAGAGGGGAGAGTTGCAGAAATAAGGGAGTGAATAATGTTGGCACCAAGTTGGTGTCCAATAAGTATTTATTGAAAATTATTTGAATATATCTGATAAAGAGAATGTTGTATCAGTAAAGTTTGAGTAGTTCCAGGACTAGTGTGATAAATTATTGTTCAGCAAATGTTCCCATACAGCCCAATGCCCCTGCCTCTTTGGAAGGACTAACTTCCCTGTCTTACTGATGATGGGTTTGGCTATGTGACTTTTTTTTTTTAATATTTTATTTATTTATTCATGAGAGACAGAGAGAGAGAGAGAGGCAGAGGGAGAAGCAGGCTCCCAAGGAGCAGGGAGCCCGATGCGGGACTCGATCCCAGGACCCTGAGATCATGACCTGAGCCGAAGGCAGACACTTAACCATCTGAGCCACCCAGGCGCCCTGGCTATGTGACTTGTTTTGGCCAACAGAATGTTGGCAAAATGAAACTAGCTGAGGTTTGAAATGTGCTTGTGAGATTGGATGTAGTCTTGCCTTTTGCTATGAAAATAACATGCTTAGGTAGCCAGCCTTAGAGGAAGAGAGACCCATAGAGTGAATCTGGACCTAATCTAGAATTTGGTATCAAGCCCAGTCAACCCAGTCCAGATCAACCCAACTCCATTATCTTGCAAGTGTGTGAACCCAAAATAAATGCTCATTACTCTAGGCCACTGAGTTTTGGGATGGTTTCTTATGCAGCACATAGTGGTAGTAGCTGATATAGTTTTACCTATAAAGTTGGAGACAATGCAATAAATTTAAAAAATTGTTGTGAAAAACTTTAGCATTCATCAGAGCTGAATGTAAGAAATGGAAGAATGAAATGTTCAAGAAAAAAAACAATTCAAGAGTAATAGCCAAGTGTATTCAGAAGGTAAACTCTTGGGAGGAGAAAAATAAAAGAAATCAAGCAAGAAATTATTCAAAATCTAGACCGATCAGCAGTTGAGGGGTTAAAAACTTGTAAACAGGACACTTCAAAAGTGGGAAAGAAGTAGGAGGTAATACATCTAAGATCTATTTTTGATTAGGCTGCTTTATTTGTATGGGATCTCTGTTTTATCCTCTGTGAAAGGAGGGAACAGCAGTAGATAAGCTTTTGCAGCATTAAAGCTGGATAAACCTTTGAGATAAATTTAAATCTATTTAGGAAAATAAGCTTAGAAAAGTATGTAGATAGAGATGCATCAGAAAATCAAATTCAATAAATAGATAAGGTGCTGGCTTAATGTGAAAATTGATTTGAACAAATTAAGAGTTTTCTGAGGCAGATATATTTGGTGAAATTTCCACCCATTTCCTTTTAAGTCACTTTCCTGCTAAATGTCAATGCAATATTTTAGGATATCTTTTATATATTTCTAGTTTCTCACATCAAAGAAATAATGTATCTTTCAACAATCTCTAAGTGAAAATATACCCTTTAAAACATTTTCCATTAAAATAATCATAAAAGCAGATTAGAAATAGGAATTGGGTCAGTTTTTATCTATATGATCACTCTGTGACAAATTTTTGTTAATTTTGTGCTATTACACAACTAAGGGCTTAGGGGTATAGAGATTCTAACAGATTCTGGAAGGTCACCTAGTTAATAATATTGAAACCATCCAATCTGTTAAATAGTATTATAAATATAAACTTGAGAAATATATGACATGACATAAATCTTTGTATTATAGCAAATATGGCAAAAATACATTGCCTTTTAATGGCAACTTATTTTCAAGAGGCCACCTGATGGATTGTAGGGCTTTTTTTATGCGCAATCATCTTCTATGAAGAATATGAATGAAAAGTGCAAAATTTCAGACAGGTCCATGAATCACTAATTGGATTTTACGTCACCACTGATTTACGTCAAAACTTATTATGTTCTACCAAGTTTAAACCTTACTTAGAAATGGTAAATAATTTTAAGAATTTGCCCAAACCTCAAGCTAAAATTCTTATTTGGTGTTTAAGTGTATTTTTCATATGCTTCTAATTTAACAGAAAGTATTATAAGGAAAATTGGACTCATCCAGTCATGCTCTATCCATAACTGCCATTATATTCAGAGCCTTCTCTTTTGCTGGCTTTAAGCATAAGAAACATAACTCAGTTTTTTATTTTTATGAGCATAATTTTCACTTCTTAAAACTTTTAGTTAATCTCATTTCCCCTTTATATTTAAAGAAATTTTATCAGGCAGAAACTATTGGGTGGTGGCTGTATTTCACAATTTATTTACTATTTTGAGATGGAAAATCAGGAATTACTTTTAATCATAAATTAGAACAAAACCCTTTAACTCAATTCTCATAACAACGCTCCAAGGTTGCAACTATCAAATTAAGAAACCTAGGGTTGGAGAAGCTAGGTAAATTGCCTAAAAACGTGACACAGGCAGTATATTATATTGCACATCCAGAATCCAGGCTTTTAATCACTTTTTTTTTTTTCCATATTCTCTTACTATGTGACATAAGCTGAGAAGAGATGTAGCTAAATTGTTGTAAGGGTTAAAGAAAGAATTATTCCAATCAGGGAAATCAGTAGAGAAATTAAAGTACAGATAGTTGACCTAGACGTGTGAGATGGACAGAATTCAGAGGGATGGGAGCAGGATCTAGACCTTTACTCTCCAATAACCATTAACATGTGTGGAAATTTAAATTTAAATTCACTAACATCAAATAAAATTAAGAATTTAGTTCCTCAGTTGCACTAGCTCTATGCCAAAGTTTCACTAACCACATGTGGCTTCTGGCTACCATGTTGGTCAGCACAGAGTCACACAACATTTCCATTCTCACAGAACATTCTATTGGAGAATGCTGTCTGAACAGAAGAGATTATGATCATTGTCTGTGAGAAAACAGCAAATGCGGCTAAGAAATGATATTCAGGTCTGTTCAGAGAAGATGGGGGTGTTGAGCTTGGTGAGAATAGAAGGTCCACATCAGTATGTAGGACAAGATAAGTAAGTGCCAGATATATTTTGGATGGTCTTGAATGCCAGAGAGAATTTATGTGAATTCGGTATGCAATGAGAAACACTGAGGATTTCTCACCAAGGAAATGATATTATCAGATCAGTTCTTTAGAATAATTATTTGGGAGGTGATTCATTAAACTGATTAAAATAGAGTTGTGTTTGGGAAACTTGTTATGAGGCTATTGAGCTTGGAATGGAAAAGCTGTAAAGGATGTGAGAAATTTGAAGTACAACCTAATGACTTGACATTATGAGGAGAACGGGGAAGAGAAGTTTGAGTAATTGGGAGAAGGGTGGTGGCAAAGTCAGAAATACAGAAGTCAGGAAGGGTACAGAGTTTGCTTAAAAGGAAAGCAAGTTCAGTTTTGAACATCTTGAATTTAAGGTTCTTATGAGACATTTATCTGGAAATGTCCAGGAAGCCCTAGGAAAATTTTCTAAATCCTTTGCTTATTTTCACAAAAAAGTCAATGACTGGCCTGTGAAGATGAATGAGATTGAGATCAAGGAAGTCAACACAGGCAGGGGAAATAATTTCCAGAATGGTAGGAGTGGAATCCAAAATGAAATTAAAGTCAAGAGTTACAGGTATAAAAGTTGAAGTAAAAAGATAACAGTTGGGGCCAAGACTGAAAGCAGTCTAATTTATTTTTCACAGCTTTGGAATATTGTACACTTTTTAAAAATAGCCTTGGTAGTTGGCTTAACATCATTTCCCAAATAGGCTGACTACTAGAAAAGTCCCTAGCAGTATCCATTTCAGATTGTTTGCTAACATTTTAAATGTTTATTTCAATAGGGCAATACCTTGGTAGTATGTACGAAAAGTCATTAGAAATTCATGTAGATTATCTTCTACTATGGACCCTTATGCATGATACAAACTACTGGTATATTTTATTGAAGCAGAAAGACTGTAGGTAAGGGTTATAGACTAATATCATAGAGAATCACGAGGTCTCCCTTTACGTTGATATTAATAGATTCCAAGATCCCTGGAGTGATTCTTTCTCACAAGAATTTTTCTGCTCACCTTTTAGATTCTTTTAGTGTAATTGGTAGCAGAGGGAGAGAACTAGCAATGTAATTTAAAGAAGAAAATGAAACCCAGATGATGAGATAAAGTTTTATGTATTTGTCCAATTTTGTGAGTAGATACAGGAAGAGGTAAAGATCTTTTTTCTTTCAGGAGATATTTCAGTCTTTGTCACAAATGAACACAAGGTACTTTTGACAACCAGAATTCCAAGGAACAAAATAATGTTAGATAAAAAGATTGGTACTAACTCAGAATTATAAGGTTTTACACAGTAGATTCCTGAACCTAAGACAATTTTTCTCCCAGAACTCAAACCTGTAATATTGAACTTACAAATGCTAATTTTGTTCATTGATTTTGTTTTAAAAGGTTAAATGCTTGTAATTTATACACTTCCCAAGTCTGTAATTACTAAAAATCCCTTGAAACTCCTCCAGCTAGAGATTTTTTAGTGAGTCCATTCCTGATCCTCCTGTGAGATACCTTGAATTCAAAGGAATGGAAGCAGGTGCAAAAAACACAAGAGAGGCCAGCTGAACAGTCTATAGCAAAATCAGAACTGAAATTCTTACCTCCCAAATCTCAGTGGCCATTTACATTACTCAGAAAAAGCAGGGTTGACTTGACAGCAAATGTAAGAAAATTAACATGAAGAAGGTACCTGTGTGAGAAGTTTGTCACTAGCCATAGCAATCAACTGCAATTGCCAGTATTCACGAAGGGTAAGATCTTTTACACAAGCAGCTATTACTCAATAAAAGATGATTCTCTCTAGTGATTATGGTGGTGTGACAGGCAAGCTACAGATCAGTTAAGGTAAAGTGAAAGTGAGTAATTGTCTGAGCAGCTGTATTTCAAAACATGTACCTTGTACCACAAGACTAATGTTGACGGCATCCACCCAGTCCCAAATATCCAAAGGAAAAGTGGACACTCTCATCCCAATATGCTGTCTACACAGTGTCAAACACACAGGTGCCTGAAAGGATTGTTTATTTTTCATTTAAATGATGGAGAAACTAGAATTCTTCTGTCTTTAATGTTCTGATCTGAAGATGATTTATTTTTACTTCTTAATTCTAGCAACACATTCACGTGAAAACTGGAAACTGTAACTTACAGAATTGCTGTAAGTGATCTGTATTTTTTTTCCATTGGCACATATGTAATTGAAAGGTTATTTTCTTGACTGTAAACTCAACATTATATTAATCATAGATAATAGTGAATATATCTTAAATAAGCAAAGGTAAATAATTATAACAACATGGATTTAGTTCAGCGTTGAGAGTTCATGTGCAAAGTGCTTTTATTGCACATTATAGGACCTATATTCTAAGCATTTCCTAGAAAAAATTCAGAAACAAATTTTGGACTTTTCTAACATATTTTACCAGCTTTAAATAAATACATGAAATATGCATCAACTGATATGTCTTGAAATATTTATGTATACATCTTGAAATGCTTACGCTTATGATTACCTTTCAAAGGTAATCAGATAAATCACCTTATGTTCCTTTGATTTATAATTTCAGCTATGTTTACAAATTAAAATTCATTAGGAATGGGCTAATTTGTATATTGTAAAATCAGATTTAATGAACTAAAATTTATTAGGAATGGCTAATTTGTATATCTATATGCCAGTCATTATAACAATAGTCTTGATTTTATAAGAGGCTCTTTTGTGCAATGGTTAAGAGAGCATTATCTGAAAGAAAACTGTCTGGGTTTGAATTTCTGCTCCTCTAATCACTAACGGTAAAATCTTGGTCAAGTTAATTATGCCTCTGTTTTTCCAAATATAAAATGAGCATAATAAAAGTACTTAACTCATTGGGATATTGTAGCAAATTAGTTAATATACGTAAAGCCCTTAGCCCTTAGTGTTTATCAGATAATAAGAGCTATAAAAGTCTGACCCTATATTATCATAGATCTATCTTATACATAACTGGAGGCCAATACATGGGCAACAAATACAGGAGAAAAGATTGCAAAAAGTTAAACTTTGATATTAATAAAGTAAAAATCCTACATGATAAATATGCTTTTAAGACATTAAGATTTCAAGAAAGCTTGCCTCTGTCAAAAAGGAACACTATATCTAATCATTCAAATAATGTATTAAGATTAACATCTCCTTCCCTTACCTACTTATTCACTAAAAAGTTTTTCTTCATATTTTTAAGATTTCCACACTTACAATTTATGAAGATTAAGTTAAGGTGACTTACTCAGGAGCTTGTTTGATATTATAAAGCCAATCAGATGAATATAAAGGAATGCTATAGAGCAGTGGATAATATCCAAACTTTAAATCAGGCATGATAATGGGGAAAATGTACGCGGGATAATTCATGTTCACAGAAAACTCTAAAAGCTTGTTTTGTTTAAGTCTCTAATATTTCTGAGTTTTTAACTGATTTTTGGTTGGAACTGCAAACTAAAAACAAAGATACAGCTACTTCTCTGTTTTGTATTTTGCTGCTCTATCCTTTATTAGTGAGCATAGAAATGGCCCAAATCAGGAAGTAAAGCTGCCTCAGCCTAGACTGTCCCTCCCACATTCTCATTGTAGGAATTCTTCTTTAAGCCTGAGCTCAAATGTTGAATCCTTTGATAAACCTTCCTCATCTGACTCTCCAGTTAAAAGTAATCCCTTCTTTCTCTGTATTCACACTAGGCATTTATTTTAATAGAAATATCTATAGTTAGTTCATTAGAAGCAAACCCAGATTTCTCAAGGTGAGGAAAGGAAGAAAAACTTTGCCTGAAAGGTGTGAATATGGACTTGAAGTTCTGAGGTCTGACCAGCAGTCATTTACTTTATCAGAAAAAATCTTATATGGATTACAGCCAACAGAATGGGGACCTCATAAGGGATTGTCTTCCATTAATGTTTTTTGCCTGAAGATGGATTTTCCTCTTCTTCCCTTAACTCTAACAACAGGGTCAAATGAAGACTGGAACTTTAAAACAAAGCATTTAAAAAAACTCAAGAGAAACAGGAAGGATACGAAGTGCATTGCGTGTGATCAGACGATGTGGCTGACTCCAGCATGAAGGTTTGAGTTTGTTAACAAAGCAAAGGTTTGAGTTTGTTAACAAAGCAAAGGTTTGAGTTTGTTAACAAAGCTCATCCTCCAAATACCATTTATTTTGATTTTTGTTATGCTAACTATATTCTTCACCAAATACAGTATAAACTCCTATCTCTTAGTGTTTTATAATCTCTAAACTGCCCATGTTGACTAGCATTGTGGCATGTACATAATACGTGATTCAATTTATGAGCCTAACCCATGAATACATGCCATGAGAACTTTGATTTCAAAGTTTAGCTTTAGAAGACTGTGACAGGGAGCAAACTGTAAGTATGCCACTATATATATAAAAATTTAAAAATTAAAAAAATAAATATGCCACTATCATATGTGAACTTTTGTGACTTTGACCTTAAATCTCACATAATTATTATTTTTGTTTGTCTACTTTTCTTCTGAAAAAAATAGATAAAAGTCCAGCATCCAAAATACACAAAAATTCATTAATGGGAGATAATTTAATTTTAGCCTTTCTCTGTCTTTCAGAACACTGAGAGCTGTGATTTTGTTTTCCCATTCTAAATTTGCCAGCAATTACCTATGAAGACTCCAACTTCAGAATGACATTAGGATTATGGAAGAAGTATTTGTCCTTTGAAATTTATTTCAAAATATCTGAAAGCTTAAAGGGTTGTTTTTTGTTTTTTGTTTTTTAAACTACAGAGCCTTGAACTTCTGGGACAAAAGAGGAAGGGGAGTTGTGGCAAGAACTGCAACTAAACCTTACCCTAGAAGAGAAACTGGTCAGACATGGATAGATGTGCTTGGTTTAGCCCTGCTCAGACTTGCTACTCATTGCGTCATCCTTCCCCTTCTGTCCATCCCAGACATACCCATTTCCGTCTAGCAGCAATCAGTGAATCATATCAAATCCGAAGTAGGACATTGTAATCTTTACCTTTTTAAGGTCTATCTACTGCTTTTGCCTCTGATCACCTTTTACTTGCTTCCTGCCTGTTCGCTATCAACCTCACGTCATTGTTTACCAGCACCTGGTTAAGGAAATAGGTTTAGAAGGACATTTTGAATGAAGAAGAGTTTTAGAAATAACGACTAGAATTCAGGTGACCTGGTTTCGTTCTGTTCCTAATTGCATTAATTAATTGAGAGCATGAATGAACACGGGGGGAGGGGCAGAGGGGGAGAGAGAGAGAGAGTCTTAAACAGACTCCGTGCTGAGTGTGGAGCTGGTGGCAAGGCTCAAACTCACGACCCTGAGATCAGGACCTGAACTGAAACGAAGAGTCAGATGCTTAACCAACTGTACCATCCAGGCGCCCCCCTAGTTGCTCTTAAACAGCTGAACTTGAATGAATCCCGTTGTGATTCTGGCTATAATTTGTAAAATTATTGATTTGGAATAAATAGGATTCATGATTTTTTACTAGTCTCCTACTTTATGGTTCCGTAGAGGTTGCTTTTAAAAATAGACCTTATTGATACAAACAATGCACTAATAAGCACAGAAGTAGATGTGATAGTACAGTAATGTGAAAGTACAATGCTGAAAAGAATAACAGAATCAAAATGGTTGACAGGGGAAGATAGGAAACTAGGAAAGCAGATACAGACCTAGGTACAATGGTACCTACTTTCCAAATTTGTCTTGTAAAATTTATTTTGCACAATGGAAATGGTTTTATGTGGCAGAATGTGCTGATATTTTAGGATGTTGCTTAGTTATGGACATTGGTTTCTAATATGCAGTGATAATGCCTGCTTTAATGTTTTCCTTTAATGTTTGCTTCCCTTTTTATTTATAGTTTTTTTCTTTATAATTGAACAATTTTAAACATTCAATGAAGAAAAACTATGAAAAACAACCTTACCATCCAGAATCATTTTGGGCACTTTTGAAATTCTAGTGTTTATTATTTTATTTGCACATGATGTACATAAAAATTTGGGCTCTTCCAAAAGATCCTAAAACAACAATTTGAATGCAAATCTTTTATTTGAGGTGAGTACAGGACATCAACAGGGCAGTGGGACAATGAGGAAAGGGAAAGCAGCCAGAACAGAGCACACTATTTAGTCTGCTTCTATGGTGAGTAACTGGAGTTGATCTTTTAGAGAAATCCTAGGAAATGATACAAAATACAGGTCTGACCTGAAGTCCAAGGGGGCTGGATTTAGGGCTGCTGGGGGTGGATGTCAGTTTCTCAGCACTCCTGGGTCACACTCAATGTGAACAGGCACACAGTGGGCTTCCCCTGCTGCGGGAGATGACATTTAGGCACAGAAAAGCGAGTACTGGCAGTAGGGAGTCGGCTGGAGCACACAGGAAGGTTGAAGGGAAATGCGTGGGCACTGAAACTGTCTGCTTCAATATATCACCTACTTTTTTAGGCAAACCAGTTCTGTTCTTTTTGTAATAAGATGAAACATATTTACCTTAAATATTAGAAAAGTGAAAATGACAAATGTTTTAAAATCACTCCAAATTTGGCCATTTGGCGGTATTCGTCATTACATTTTGGTGAACACTGTTCCCATTGTGTGTACAGATGGAGAGAGAGATTCAGTGAATTCATTTTAGGAAAAATTCCTTATATGTTTGGATACATGTGCATTTCTTTGTTCAGATTCCTTATCTCAAGAGTGCTATATATCCTTATGTTGGATTTTCTTTGTCCTCAATAACTATTAGCCCTCCTGTGATCTCTTTATTTGTCTCTTTCAATATGCATTTATTATAATTATCTCAAATCTTTCCTCTAGGTCAGTATTTCAATTTTTAGTAAATTCTATTTTATACTTGGCCTTCTTTAATTATTTCTGTGATTATATTCGTAGTCTTCTCGTTTTCCTAAATCTACAACCTCCCCCTTTTTCTCAATTTTTATTGTTCATCCTCTTATCTTTGAGCTCTTGAATTCATGTTCTTATTATTCTCTAAGGTGAGATCATTGTGATGAATTTTCTTGTGCTTTGAGGTATTTTTTTTTTTAATTTTACATTTAAGGTCTTTATCTTTCCTTTGAAAGTTACATTCCTTTCTTTCTTCCTCTTCTCTACACATTTGTTTTGCTTCAATATGTTTGCATATTTGCCATGGCATTTCACATTGCTCATAATTAAGCAGTTCTATTTCTCCTTTTTTCTTGCTGGAATGTGAGTATATTCATGATTCTTCCTAGTAGTGCTGAACCAAGTGTCTTTTGTCCGTCTAGCTACTGTTTGAGAGAGATTTTGTTTTCTATCCATTTTTAGTAGACGGATAGCATGGCAAGGGTGGGGTAAGAACACAGCCAAAGTGGTATGCACTTGTTAAATACCATAGCTCTAGTCTCTCTTCTGAGATTTTGTTAAATATCCTGTAGAAGAATTCAAACCATGAGTTTGATGAGTTTGATGAGTCACATTCTTACAGAGGCTATCCTTGGGTTTTATACCATTTCCTCCAATCAGTGTGTTTGCTTCAGTTTTCTAGGATGGTAATAATTCAGGTTCTTGGCGTCAGAATAGGACAAAGTTAATTAATCTGCCACTTTACCGTCTCTTAAATCCAAAATGCTTAGCTACTAATATTGTACAAGCTACATCTTCAGATGAAGAATACCCAAGAATTGACTGGGCTAATTTACTTATAATGAGATTATAGATATATGGGTTACATGCCATCCATGATAGTACCAATAATTGGGTGAGCCATTTTGGTTTTTTTAACCTTCATGACAGGACAAAAGAGTGTGCTATACTCCCATTTTTACGTCTTGCTTATGTTTCTGACATTCTGTTTTAGAACTGACTTTAAGTCAGGGGTTCCTGGGTGACTCAGTTGGTTAAGCATCTGACTCTTGATCTCAGCTCAGGTCTTTTTTTTTTTTTTTTTTTTAGATTTTATTTATTTATTTGAGAGAAAGAGAGAGAGCAGGGGGAGGAGCAGAGGGAGAGGGACAAGCAGGTCCCATGCCAAGCACAGAGCCCAACTTGGGGCTTGATATCATGACCCTGAGATCATGACCTGAGCCTTAATCAAGAGTTGGACAGTTAGCCAACTGAGCCCCACCCAGGCACCCCTCAACTCAGGAATTGATCTCAGGGTTTTGAGTTCAAGCCCCGTATTGGGTTCCATGCTGGGCATGGAGCCTACTTAAAAAAAAAAAAAGAAAAAAGAAAAAAACAGAATTGAACTTTAGTCAATTGGTCAGTATCCAGACTTATTCTTAAGTGATACTAGCACATTATATAACTATAATTTTTTAAAAAATCTTTGTAATGCACAGAATTCCTGTATTAGAGCAAATACTAAAATATCTGAGCTTTATGAAAGTTTCCAGTTAATTTATTTGATGATTCTAAATAGACAGTGTGATTTAAAATATGCAACTTAGAAACAGGACAATTAAAGGTGACCTCCAAGAGCACTATCAAATTAGATAAATATATAACTAAATTAAAAGTATCCATATCAGTCAGAACCCACAGCAGATGGAAAACAATCATTGAATAATGTTTAATAAAAATGACACGGAGCAAGGGATGGTGAAGCCACCTTACTTAGGAACTAGGAACAGTGGAATGGTGTTACCACCCCTAAGTCAGAAGGGGCAAGGAGAAGGAAAGTTTACAGACCAGGTGTTGGACATGTGAGGGGGCTGCCTCTTACATGGAGGAACACATACACAACTAAAATCTTGGCTGGGGAGGGAGGAACTTGGGAGGGGGAAGTAAAAGGGGAGAGGATGAGGGAGGAAGTGGGGAAGGGGGAGGAATACACTCTGATCCTTCTCTCCTACCAACCTCCAGTCTCCTATCAGGGCCTCCACTGGCCAAACTCACAGGGAGCAGAGAGCAGGACACCAGGTGTGAAGAGAGTAGAGGTCAATCCCCTGGGGTATAATAAGGCAGGGAAGAGTGGCGAATGGTTCTAGAAGGGTAAATGGAGACCAGCCAGCACAACATCCTACCTTAATACTCCATTTTCAAAAATCACTTAAAGAACAGGAATAGCTCTTTAGCTATAGAAGTAGGAACATAATTTTCTACAATTACACAAATTTATAAAGCTGATTATATGTAATTTGTAAAGCAAGATTGTTTCAGGTTTTCTGTATGTAGGCACTCACATGCAGAGTTGGTCCTACTGTTTCTATAGCTAATGCTCATTGAGTGCTATATGCAAGGGACTTTTTCAAGGGCTTTACATGGATTTACTCATTTCCTCCTTAGTCGGACATATTATCATCCCATTTTGCAGGTGAGGAAACTGAAGCTCAGAAAAGTTGCCTCAGGTTAATAGCTAGAAGGGGGATTCTAACTAAGCTGGGATTCTAATTTGGGCATCGGGCACAGAGCATTTCACCCTAACAACCATCCCCACATTGTCTATACTGTTAGTACATAGACCTTGTCAGTTGCTTAATCTTAGAGTCTCATGAGGACTTTTTTTTTTTTTTTGGTCATTTTTATTATACTTGAGTAATAATTACTCAGTTGGCATACTAACTTAGCCTGAAGAAATGACCCACTTCCCAAACTGCACGTCTGTGAATCAGAATCCAAGATGTTCTGTGTTGGAAGGGAACTTCGCCAGCCCTCTCTTTAGTTGTGACTGGATCAGTCATATCCCCTCTCTAATCGTATTAGCATCTTGCTAATTCACTTACTAGATCAGATGTAGCTCCTGTTTTCTAAGCTTTAAAACCATCCTTCTGAAATACTGTACAGCTCCTTAACTACGGCACCTATGAAGGTATTTTGCATCAGATATGTTTCTAATAGCAACTTGTGTCAATTCTTTCAAAGGGAAGTAAATGTAAGTTTCTTGTTATGAAACAGAATAAAGAATATGGAGATTCTGTAAGAGAAGTAATGATCTCAGTAGCTTTTGAGAGTGAAACTAGGAATTGAATACAATTGCAGAGAATTTATCTCTATAAGTTGAAGTCGTTTTGGGAACTGTCTTACTTAACTTGGGGTGCCGTATAAAATGCTGCAGACTAAGTGTCTTAACAGAAATTTATTTTCTCATGGTTCTGGAGGCTGGAAGTCTGAAATCAGTGGGCATGGTTGGATTCTGAAGAAAACTCTTTTCCTGGTTTGCAGATGGCCACCTTCTCACTGTGTGTTAACATGGCCTTTCCTTGGCATGTGCCTGTGAAAGAGAGAGAGAGCGAGAGGAATCTCTTCCTCTTCTTATCAGGTCTACAATTCTATTGAATTAGGACCCCATCCTTATGAATTCATTTAATCTTAATTTCTACCTAAAAGCCTTGGCTCCAAAGATAGTTCTATAGGGTATTCAGCTTCAACATATGAATTTTGGGGGGGATACATTCAGTCTATAAAGTACTTTTTCCCCCCTGATTAGTAAAATAAAATTCTGAACTTTATAAAAAACACTTATCACAGCAAATTTACACTTAAGATAGGAATAATAACCCAAGAAAGTTTATTTTAAAATATAAGCCATCAATTACTGATACTTGAATTTCTAGATATAGGCCATAACATAGAATTCTATTTCATTCTTAGCCTACTTCAAGTTAAACTGATATGTAGTTTCTAAATCAGATTGGACTTGAAATTGCAAAGATAATCAATGTTTCTCTTAGTCATTGCCTTTTCCCCCAGTCAATGTAAATGCAGATGACTATGGTAATTAGGGTGGGTGGGAGGAGATGAGAATTAGCTTGGGTCCCTTCCTGTGGGACTTCAGTTGGGGGTTAGGGCAGTGAATCAGGTAGGCTGTTAATTGGGGGAAATGATATATTAAGTGCATTTGTGTCAAAAAGACTTAAGGTTCAGATGAATACAATCGACCCATTATTCCTACCACCCCTCAAATGAGTTATTTCATATCTCCACCTATAAGAGGTTTGGTGTTGACTTTGCATTACTTCTTTCTACTTGGAGTTTCTTTAGATATAGCTTTTAACTAGATTTCTTAGAAACACTAATATTTGGGAGTAGCAGGGTACAGTGGTTTTAGAAGCATAATTGCACTGGGTCCTGGGCAATTTAGGGACAGCCATACCTATCTCAGAAGGCTAGTTAGTAAAGAGATTTATAAGCATGGATAGTTGGGATACACTTTCCCAAGACAACTTATGCCTTTCACTTAACAACTTGTATGACTATGTAACCTTTTAGACTCCAGTTTACTTATTATACTTATTTATTATTATAATTATATATATTAATATTATAAATATATCAGTTTACTTATTTTACTTATTATATAAGTCTAATAATAATACCTAATACATAGTGTTGTGAGCATTATATTAAAAATATGTAGATATCTACATATATGCCTGCATATGCACATCTACATATGTATCTATTTACAGGGAAATATCCTTTCACTTATGACCACTTAATGCTGTTCTTATTACTTCTGATTTGGGGTTAAAATTTTTTATTTCAGACTCTTGGTAGATACTTTTATCACAGGTCCAATTTAGTTAAATTTCTATGTAATTCTTTTTTTTTTTAATTTAACATATAATATATTTGTTTCGGGGGTACAGGTCTGTGATTCATCAGTCTTACACAATTCACAGTGCTCACCATAGAAAGTTTAAAGTTATAGAATAAATTATAAAATTAATTTATAAAATTGGATTAGTCAGGTAAATTAACCAAGGTTGCAAAAGATATGTCTTATCTGGCTCTGATTTCTTTAATGAGTAGAAATGACTTCTTTTGAATTATAAGACTGCATCTATTGTTCTGTTATCTGGGGGAAAAAATCACATGCTTTGGACTTACAATACTAAAAATAAATCATCCTACTTTCTATTACAATAGACTTAATCACTAAGACATTTCCCTCCTTTCTTTAAATGCAAAAAGAATATGTTACATACCCATATGAATACTAAAAAAACCCCAGTGACAGTCTGTATTGTTATTTTTCAGGTGATCTGACAAAATGCTTTACAATGCCAGATGGATTATCTAATTTAATTATATATTTATAACAGTATATATGATTACAATTAAAAGATTATTATTGATTGTAAAAGCAAATTTAAATTATAATTCTTAAGATAATCTCAAACTTACAGTTGAAAGGAAAAATACAAGAAACTTTATTTTCCTGAACCATTTAGGACAACCATTCCCATCACCCCAGAACACTGTGATGTGTATTTCTTACAAACAAGGACGTTTTCCTACACAACTAAAATGCAGCCATTGGATTCAAGGAATTACCACAAATATATCACTAACACTTACTTGTCAGACCCCATTTAGACTTTACCAATTGTCCCAATAATGATTTTGTAATAAAAGGCTCCAGCTTAGAATCACAAGATACATATAGTTGTCAGGTCTTTTTAGTCTCTTTCCCCCGAAACAATCTTCTCAGTCTGTCTTTGACTATCCAGATCTTGACGCTTGAAATTTAAAGGCCTGCTATTTTGTAGAATGCTCTTAATTTGGGTTTGTCTGATGATTCCTCATGATTAGATTTAGATTGTGCATCTTTGGCAGGAATATCACAGAAGTAATGTTGTGTTCTTGTTGTATTCTATCAGATGGCACACAATTTTGATTAGTTCCACTATTAAAGAAGCTCACCTTGATCACTATATTAAGCTTGATTCTGCAAAACTTCACATAAAGTTCATTCTCCTTGTAGTAATCAGTAAGTGTGTTGTGAGCTGGTACTTTGAAACTGTCTTACTACCCCATTCCTCACCAAACTTTCAATTTATTCGTTTATTTGTGCCTGAATGGACTCATGGTTTCCTATATTATTCAGTGGGTTGTAGTTGGTCCCTACCTTTGTTGTTTATTTTGATATCTATATTGATCCCGATTGGGCCATGCAGGGAGAACCATTCCTATGTACACCGTCCTCACCCTCCTTAGGGTTTTACACCCTACTCTCTGCTGCCTTCCTACAGAGCAAATGTCCTCAGCCTGCTGGGGCTCTAGTACGCTCATCTGGGCCACTGGCACAGATGCCTACCTTACTCTTCTCTACCTAAGAGCTTTAGGACTAAGTTGTTGGAGGAGGATAGGAAAAGAAAAAAGAGCCCAAATTATAATTTTACAATAAATTGTGTGGCTTTAAAATTCTGCAACTTAAAAAAATGCATCAAGCTACTCTTAGACAATTCATACCTCTATTTGAGCACATTGGTCATAAATTGCTTTAAAATTTCTTTTAAATAAATCATCTTAGCACTTGTCTCTGGATACCTCCTGAGTCGGCAGGAAAGAACACTGAGGGAGGATCTAGTCATTCGAAGGAAAGAAGACTATGATGGATTTCTGAAAGGCTTCTTTCAGAAGCCTTACAAGTATGCAATTTAAAGTGTCTGTTCACTAAAGAAAATAATAGAGCATGGAATAAATGAAAGATCTTTTTTGATTATGGGGTAAAAACATTCCCTTTTAAGGCTATAGAACTGCCATGGTGCAACCAATTTAAGACCTGTACATTTTCTGCTGTTCAAATGTAAACTTCAACCCTGATCTGACCTTAGTTGGGTGTATACTGTTGAAGAAACCTGTCTGTACACTTTGAGAAAATGTCCAGACAGGAGGGAGGCCAACCAAGTGAACTCAACTTTCTAAGGCTCCCACCATCCTGAATGATCCATAGTGTTCTCTGGCATTCCAAACCTATACTGCCTTGTGATATCTCTTCTGCTGCCTCATATCAGTTCTCCTGCTTATAAACATTTTTTGTTCTTGCTTTGTTTCATCAACTAGGCTGTAAACAATTTGATTATACAGATAATACATTTAATAATTATTCTTTTTTCCTACATATCATCCAAAAAAACAGTAGTATGTAATTATAGAATGAATCAATGGTCTAATCAATCAGTTAATTCAGGTACCTGGTATTAAACATTTGTTCCACCCTAAAAGCCCTTGAGCTTGGGTTTTTCAAGAAAGAATGAAAGAAAAAAAAAAGCTCTTGCTTTTAATGATCATATTTTCACTTGTTATAGATTATGTAACTTAAAAATAATTATACATTTTTCCAATTTTATGTAAGAAAACCATCATGACATTCTTAGGAAATTCATCCCTCTATTTGTACATATGAGTAGAAATTGTTAGGGCAGATGAGAGATTTTCCCATATTTGTGTAAAAGTCAAGAAACAATTGTAAAATCTAATATTCCTACCCTGCCCCAAAGAAAATGCTTCAACATCATCAGATATTTGGTACCGTTAATGAAAGAAAATTACTAGTGTCTTAAGGCAAATACATAGCTTCACCCACCATAAAATTTGTCTGTTTTTCCAACTTACCTATACCAGTTATCTTTAATCAGAAGTTCAACAAATCTTGAGTATTATTACACGGGTGACAAACAGAACATCTCTCCAGAACATGAGTTAGGGTACAACATTCAGCATCAGCAAATGCCGTTTTGAGTCCATTTTGAGACAATGAGTATTTTACATAAAAAGATTGAAAGTATAACAACAAAATTGTGCACTTTTCTTTCTAAATGTACTCTTTTTCTATCAGTGACTACTACTAATAGTAATTATACCAGATGATGAGTTGAGAATTTAATATTATAAAACAGAAATCACACCCCCATCATCTCTCTGCTTAGACCCTCTAATCCTCTTTGTTGTCTACCAGGCCAAGCATGACATGCTCCCCCAGCCCTTCTCCCTGAGCTCATTTCTTATTACCCATTCCTCTGTTTCTTTATAGGTTCTAGCCCCTGAGAGAGCCAAGCTCATTTCTGCCTTTATGCCTTTATTTGTGCTATTCTTTCTGTTTTGACTGTTGGTAGTCCAAAGTGTGGTTTGATGCATATAAAGAGGTACACTCAGTCACCTGTTCTGTGGGCTTTTTTTTTTTTTGGTATCCGCTCCTTCTATCTCAAATTAATATGTTTTGTAAGAAAATAGAGTGTTTTCTATGCAAATGTCTAAAGAAGTCCCCTCAGATTTCTTCCAACCAGATTGCTGCCCTGTATAGGAAGTCTGGAGTCCACTCCCTAAGAGGTCTTTCCCCATTTCTCCACAGCTGGCTTCATCGCGCAAGGCTCAGGTCAAATGCCACCCCTTCAGAGACATATGTCATATTCTCCTTCCCCACTCGAGTCACTCTGTCCTTACTATGTTCCTTACCATGTTTTGTTTTCTTCATAACACTTGTAATGATTTGAGATGAATTTATCTTCATTGCCTTCTACTCATCATTTACGTTTTTGCAGTCAATTATAAACACAATGAGAGTGGAGATTGTGTCTGTTCTGTCACTACTATGCCCCCAACTCCTCCAATTATGCCTGATACACAGTAAGCACTCAAAATCTGTTTAAAGCATAAAAGATGATTCTTTTTCTTGACAAAATTGGACACTTGGTCCCATTCTGAACCAGATGAGTCTAGCAATTATATTTAGCAATCCTATGACAATTTCAGTTGCCCTCTAACCAGTATTTCTTCAGAATATTTAAATCTTGCTCTATTCATAAAAAGATACCTTTAAAGGGGCGCCTGGTGGCTCAGTCGGTTAAGCGTCTGCCTTCGGCTCAAGTCATGATCCCAGGGTCTTGGGATCAAGCCCCGCATCGGGCTCCCTGCTCAGCTGGGGGCCTGCTTCTCCCTCTCCCCCTGCTTTGTGCTCTCTGTCTCTCAAATAAATAAATAAAATCTTAAAAAAAAATACCTTTAAATAAAAGCAAATGAGTGGGCTAGAAAATACAAAATCATATTTATTAGAACTCTACTTTTAGACCCAATTAATCAAAAGAACAATTTCCCTATCCCTTTTCCCAGGCCTGGGATGGCCCCTCCATTCACCCCATCCATTGCTCAAGCTAGAAATTTGGAAGTTATATGAGGTCTACACTGTTCCCTCTTCCTCATCCCCTACACATTCAATGAACCCTACTGATCATGCCTCCTAAATATTTTTCTAGCCATTCATAATGGTGCCCACTCAAGTTCTGATCTCCTCATGTCTCAGCATGCACTCGATATACTTTGTTGAATTTGGGATATTCCCTATTTTTAAAACAATTTTTCTTTTTTGAAATTTTTTTAAAAAATAAAAACATGTTTAATTGAAGTATAGTTGACATATATTAGTTTCAGGTGTACACATAATTTTTTCTTTAAAATGTAGTTTAATTTCCTCACCTTTCTGCAATATTTTTCAAGGAAGAATCATGTTGAAAATCAGGGAAAATTATAGATATCACTGGTAAAATTATATAGGCCTTTAAGCAAATAGATGTCAAGTATAATTATTAATTTTTAAGAAAATATATTGTATTTCCCCAAAAGGTCAAAGAGATCCCTGAGATACATTAATGTTCAGAGAATTTGATAGATTTTTTTAAATGACATAAAATATAATTGTCAACAAAACTAAAATATCATGTGAGCTCTTCGTATTTGCTATAGATTTGGAAACTATAAAGTTGTTTTAGTTTCATATTACAAGTTGTCCTGAAGAAAATAGTCTGCTGCTGTTGGGTGGTAATGTAGTATTTTAAGAATTGTTTAAGAAAAAAAGTTAAAAGCAAAAATTACTTCAGGGTACTTCTCATGACAAAGGCAGACTATATTTCAAGTAATATTGGAAGACACAGTTGTAGCAATATGGAACTAAATGTATTGTGGGAAATTCACATTGCTCAAGTGGTATAATTGGCTGTTTCATAGAACTATTACTTGCATATAATTATGATCAACTACAGTTTTGCGCCCAAATATTTGTTTTCATCAAAGAGAGTAGTTTTGAATGTCTAGATATTTGTAGTATTAAATACTATTATTTTATTTACTTGCTCTGCTGGTAGATTGAAAGGAATGTTTGGATGTTTGTTTTGTTTTTTAATTTATTTGAGAGAGAGAGCATGAGCAGGGGGTAGGGACAGAGGGAGAGGGAGAAGCAGACCTGGGGCTCCATCCCAGGACCCTGAGATCATGACCTGAGCAGAAGGCAGATGCTTAACCCACCCAGGAGCCCCTGTTTGGATGTTTTTGATGTGAAGTAAATATATAGAAAACAATGGACTAGCTGAAACAATTTATAAATTTACATGCAAATGAATTGAAAAACCCAGTATTGTTATTTCAATTATCTGGGTTTTTTTTTGAAATGTACAAGGAGGGTATACTTCTTTAATTGCAAAACACCTAATAAAGTGATAATTTTCTTATTATGAAAAAACTCAATATAAGAGCACAAAAAATACTATTACTTTTGGCAGTTGATTTTATTTTTTTGGATTTTAAAATTGTGGTATGGTTTGTTTTGCTCTTTGATTGAAGTGTGGACCTACAATACTATATTAGTTTCAGGTGTACAACACAATTATCCAACATTTATATACTTTATGAAATGATAACCAGGATAGGTGTAGTTACCATTTGTCACCATACTAGTTATTAGAATATTATTGACTATATTTCCTATGCTGTAGTTAACATCTCCATGACTTATTTTCATTTATTTATTTATTTATTTATTTATTTATTTATTTATTTATTTATTTATTTATGTGAGAGAGAATGAGAGAGAGAGAGAGAGAGAGCACATGAGAGTGGGGAGGGTCAGAGGGAGAAGCAGACTCCCTGCGGAGCAGGGAGCCCGATGCGGGACTCGATCCAGAGACTCCAGGATCATGACCTGAGCCGAAGGCAGTCGCTTAACCAACTGAGCCACCCAGGCGCCCAAGATTTTTATTTATTTATTGAGAGAGAGAATGATAGAGAGCATGAGTAGGGAAGAGGGTCAGAGGGAGAAGCAGACTCCCCGCTGAGCAGGGAGCCCGATGCGGGACTCGATCCCGGGACTCCGGGATCATGACCCGAGCGGAAGGCAGTCGCTTAACCAACTGAGCCACCCAGGTGCCCCATGACTTATTTTCTAAGTGACAGTTTTAGTTTTAATCCCCTTCACCTATTTCGCCTGCCTCCTACCCTCTGCAACCACCAGTTTGTCCTCTGTATTTCTGAGTCTGTTCCTGTTTTGTTTGTTCATTTGTTGTTTTTTAGACTTCGCATTTACGTGAAATCATATGGTATTTGTTTTTCTTTGTCTCGGTAGTTGATTTTAAAACTTAATTGATGTGAAAAGAAACACTAGAATCTACAAGTTAAGATTTGTTGTGCCATATAATGGAATTTGACAAGGCTGAAAAGATTTCAAGTCCTAATGAGCACTGTATGAATGCTAACAGGAATACCATGGGGAATGACTGCGCTTGCCAGAACTGGATTTGGAAGGAGCAAGAGTAATACATCCTGGCAACCAGGGTCTGCTTGTTCTTTCAGAGTTGAGACTTGAACAACAACAACAATATAAACAGAGACACATACTCAATGACCTCACACTTCAGAATCACTACATTTTGCTACTTGATCTTTCAGAGCAACTGGTTCTCTTGATTTGTTCCTGAGAACACAATATTCCTTCACATTTCCTCCTTGACTCTGCCCTCTGGCTTTCTTCCCCTCCACTCTAATCACCTCCTTACTGCTAAGCCTACCACTCTTGCCTCCCTCCATGCTCATTCTTTTTCCTCATTTGCTCCTGCTCATCACTATTTCCTTCTGGGTTTCTTAGACATCATATGTTCCCCTTTCCTCTTTGCTTCCCCGGTTAGTCTGTCTTGGCCTCCTCAGCTGAGTCCTTTAAGTTGGACTCCAGGCCTCTCACATTCCAGCCCCACCCCCTGCAGCTGATTCTGTTGAGCTCCTCAGCCCCTGTCCCACTTCTTTCCCAGATCCTCAGCCCTACACTCCAGCATTCTTCATTCATTGAGCAGTTACTTACATGCCAGGCAGTTTACAAAGAGTTTCACACAAATCACCTCGTTTATACCCCACAGTAACACGAGATTGGAATTACCAACGCTATTTTTTGGAATTTTTTTGAGAAAACTGAGGCTCAGAAACGTTAAGTATCTTGCCTAATTTCTCATGCTTAATAATTGTTCTGGGATTTGAATCCAATTGAGTCTCACTCTGAAACACTACAGAATATTGGCTCCCAATTTGTTAAGCATTCATATCACAGCCTTGGCCTTATGCTGTGATTTTCCTCATCTTCACCTCATCGATAAGATGAATTTCCATCTTGTATGGCCCATCTGGTGACTGGATTCCTCTATGTCTGAGCTACATGGTAACTCACTTCTCTTCCTTGGCCCGGCCAAGGGAGATTAGGGAAAGATGGGAAAGAGAAATGTATGCAAAGTCTAGTCTTTTTCGTACCTACCAGGCATTTGATGAGAAGAGTCCTGTCTTAGAATGACATTCCTGAGAGTATTTCTCTTTTGCTACAGCTTCTAACTTAAACAACAACAACAAAAATTATAGTATCAACTCTAATTTCTCAATTTTATTCATTTAAATAGAACTTTTTCTTTAAATAGACCTTTACTGAATAATATGCATACAACAAAATGTACTTTTTTAAAAAAAGATTTTATTTATTTGAGAGAGAGAGAGAGCGCATGAGCGGGGGGAGAGGCATATGGAGAGGGAGAGGCAAACTTCCCTGCTCAGCAGGTAGCCCAATGTGGGGCTCGATCCCAGGACCCTGAGATCATGACCTGAGCTGAAAGGAGACACGTAACTGACTGAGCCACCCAGGCACCCCCAAAATGTACTTTTTGAATAGATTTTATTTACTTATTTATTTTAGAGAGCACAAGCACTTAAGCAGGGGGAGGGGCAGAGGGGATGGGAGAGGGACAAGCAGATTCATCACAGAGCCCCACATAGGGCTTGATCTCATGACCCTGAGATCATGACCTGAATATAAATGAAGAGTCAACCTCTTAACCCATTGAGCCACCCAGATGCCCCCCAAAAATGTATTCCTTTTAAGTGTACAGTTTGATAAGTACTGACAAACTTCGATACCTGCAACACACACTGCAATCCTGGCATCAAACACATCCCCCTAAGAATCCCCTTCTGCAACTTTGCAGTCATTTCCTCATCTGTACACAGTTCTGGCCCTGGGCAATTACCAATATGTTCTTTGTTACTCTAGGTTAGTTATGCCTGTTCCAGAATTTCATATACATAATCTAGAATGTACTCTTAGATCTGGCTTCTTTTCTCAGTGTAGCATTTTTGAGATTTATACATGTAGTATGTATTAGTAGATTGTTCTTTTTTGCTGCTGAATAGCATTCCATTGTAAGGATCTATCACAATTTGTTTTGTCATTCATCTGTTGATGGATATTTATTTCTAGGTATGCCTAGTCTCATTCTATTTTTAATTTAACTTTTTTATTTTGAGATATAGATTCACATGCAGTTGTTGAGAAATAATACAAAGAGATTCCATATATCTTTTACCCAGTTTCTACTAATGGTAAATTGTGAAAAACTATAGTAGAGTTTCCCAACGAGGATATTGACATTAACACAGTCACGATGCATAACATTTCCATCACTACAAAATCTCTTGTTACCATTGTATAGCTACATCTACTTCCCACCCTCGCCTACTTCTTCCTTAATCCTTGGCAACTGCTAATCTATTCTCTATTTCTCAAGAATTGTAAAAATGGACTAATACAGCATATATCCTTTTGAGATTTATTTTATACTTAACCTAATTCTCTGGAAGTTCATTCAGGTTATTGCTCCTTTACATTGCTGTGTAGTATTCCATGAAATAGTTGTACCACAATTTGTTTAACCAATTACTCATTGAAAAATATCTGGGTTTTAGATTGATGAAATCCAGTTTATCCATTTTTCCTTTATGGATCATCATTTTTGGTGTCATCTAGAACACCTTTCCTAGTCCTAGATCTTGAAGGTTTTCATCTGTGATTTTTCTAAAGTTTCACAGTTACAAGTTTTATGTTTAAACTCATGCTCCATTTTGAGTTAACTTTTCTCTAAGTTATGAGGTTTAGGGCAATTTCTTTCTTTTCTTTATTTCTTGCCCATGGATGTCCAATTGCTTTAGCACTATTTGTTGGAAATACTCTTTCCTCCATTTAATTATTTTTCTAACTTTTTCCAAAATCAGTTGGTCATTTTCCTATATTTCAGAATTCTCTAATCAGTTCCATTAATCTGTATGTTTATCCCTCTGCCAACAGTACCCAGTCTTGATTACTATAGCTATATAGTAATTGCGTAGTATTGATTCCTCCTACTTTTTTCTTCTTTCTCACAATTGCCTTAACTATTCTACCTTTGTCTTTTAAAATACATTTTAGAACAATCTTGTCTATACCTATAAAAATTGTTGCTGGAATTTTGATAGAAATAGCATTAAACCTATATATCAGTTTGGGGAATATTGACATCTTTACTATACTTTTAATCCATTAACCTGTTATATCTCTTCATTTATTTAGCTCTTTGATTTCTTTCATCAACACTGTGTAGTTTTAGGCTTAAAAGTCCTATAGATGTTTTTGATAGATTTTACTTCATTTAATTTTTTGAGCAATTGTAAATGGTATTGCACTTTTAATTTTAGCATCCACTTGTTCATTGTTAGTATATAGAAATATAATTGATACTTGTGTCAGTGTTTGTCTTCCCTTATGTGACCTTGCTGAACTCACTTAATAGTTCCAGAACTTTTATTTTGGAGATTCCTTGGGCTTTTTTGTGTGGGCAGTCATAATCCCTACAAATAAGGAGACAGTTTTATTACTTCCCTTCCAAAACTGTACTTCTAGTGCTACGTTGAATGTGAGTGCTAAGAGCAGAAATCTTTGCCTAATTCCCACTCTTGGGGGAAAAGCATTCAGTCTTTCACCACTAAGTATAATGTTAGCTACAGTTTTTGTTTGTCTTTTGTTTTTTAATAGATGCTCTTTATCAAGTTGAGTAAATTCCCCTCTGTTTCTATTTCTCTAATTTCTATCAGGAATATATGTTGTATTTTTCAAATGCTTTTTCTTCACCAATGATGTGATTGTGCGATTTTCTTCAATCTTATAATCATTATTTAATATTTTTAAATATTAAATCTGACTAGCATCCCAGGTCACACTTGGTTATGATAATTCTATTATATTTTTATACTTTTTTATTCTTGTATTCTATTTGCTAATATTTTGTTAAGGATTTTTGTGACTATATTCATCAAGGATATTGGTCTATAGTTTATTTTTGTACTCTGTCTAGTTTTGGTATCATGGTAACACTCATATAATAAACTGTTAAATATTTCCTCTTTTGTCTTCTGGGAGAAACTGTAGAATTTGTGTGAATTTTTCTTTAAATATTTAGTTGAATTTTCCAGTGAAACCTACTAGGCCTAGAGATTTCTTTTTTGGGGGTGTTTAAGTTACAAACTCACTTTCATTGTTACAGGGCTATTTAAATGATCCATTTTGTATGGGATATTTCGTGATAAATTTGCATTTTTAGGGGAAGTTTATCAAAGTTGCCAAATTGTGTGTCAAGCTGTGGTATTCCCATATTTTTTTAATGTCTGCACTGTCTTTAATTATATCTCATTTCATTCATCATATTGATAATTGGTATTTTTTTGGTCAGTTTTGCTAGCGATTTGCCACTTATATTGTCTTTTCAAAGACCTCTTATTTCATTGATTTTGTGTCTTATATCTCATTAATTTCTGTTCTTTATTGTTTCCTTCTGATTGCTTTGCGTTTTATTTTCTTTTTGGCTCTTCTTCGAGATTCCTGAGGTGGGAGCTCAGAATTTTATTTTTTTTCCATTTTTTTTTTTTTTAAGATTTTATTTATTTATTTGAGAGAGAGAATGAGATAGAGCATGAGATGGGGGAGGGTCAGAGGGAGAAGCAGACTCCCTGCTGAGCAGGGAGCCCGATGCGGGACTCGATCCAGGGACTCCAGGATCATGACCTGAGTCAAAGGCAGTCCCTGAACCAACTGAGCCACCCAGGCGCCCTTCCATTTTCTAATTAAGAATTTAATGTTATAAATTCCCCTCTCAGCACTGCTTTCACACTGAGTTTGCCTTGTTCCCCATCTTAGGGGAGAAAACATTTGGTCTTTCAGCATTAAGTATGTTAGCTGTAATTTTTTAATAGATACTTTTTAGTTGTGTTCCCCACAAATTTTGATGTGTTGCATTTTTATTTTAATTTAGTTCAATCTATTTTTTTAATTTCCCTTGAGATTTCCTCTCTGACCCATAGATTACTTATGTCATTCATTTCTAAGTGCTTAGGTATTTTCCTATTTTCCTTTCTCTAATTGATTTCTAGTTTGACTTCACTGAGGTCAGAGAACACATTCTGTACAATATCAATTTAAATTTTTTGAGGTTTCTAGTATGACCCAGGATATGCACACTTGAAAAGAGTATGTGTTTTGCTATTATTCTGCTATTATTGGTTTTATAAATGTCAATTGGAGCCTGTTGGTTGGTCATGTTGTTGGGTTCTATGCCCTTGCTGATATTCCATCTAATAGTTTTATTAATTGTTGGAAGAGGGATGTTGATGTCTCCAATTATATTTTTAGATTTATCTCTTATTTTTCAGTGTTGTTTTTGGTGCATACCTTGGTGGATTTACCCTTTTATCATTGTACAACATCCCTTGATGTCAATTTTCTTTGCTCTTTCTTCTAATCTATTATTAATATGGCTACTCCTGTGTTTATATGTCTTTCTTCATTCTTTTACTTTCATTTGCCTATGTTGTTATATTTGAAGTGGGTTTCCTATAGGCAGATTAAAGTTAGGGTGTGTTTTTTTTTTTTTAAGATTTTTTTTATTTGATAGAGAAAGAGCACAAGTAGGCAGAGTGGAAGGGAGAGGGAGAAGCAGAGTCTCTGCTGCGCAGGGAGCCCGACACGGGGTCCTGGGATCACGACCTGAGCCGAAGGCAGCCACTTAACCACCTGAGCCACCCAAGCGCACCTAGGTTGTGTTTTTTTTATTTTATTATGTTCTGTTAATCACCATACATTACATTAGTTTTTGATGTAGTGTTCCATGATTCATTGTTTGCGTATGACACCCAGTGCTCCATTCAATACATGCCCTCTTTAGTACCCATCACCAGGCTAATCCATCCCCCTGTTTTTTAATCCAGTCTGTCAATCTGTGTGTTTTGCTTAGTGTATTTAGACCCATTTACATTTAATATAATTATTGATATTTTAGGATTTAATTCTATCATATTTTTTTCATTTCTGTGGGTTACTTGAATATTCTTTAGAATTTGTTTCATCTACATTTTTTTTAGTATATCACTTTGTATACTTTTAGTTGTAGCTGTAGCGATTACCTTATATGAACATAACTTTCCCCATTTACGGCTGTCATCATTTTGCCAGTTCAAGTGTAGGAACCTTACCTCCCTTTATGTCTTATTACCCCATTTAAAACATAATCGTCTTAAATATTTTCCCTATATACATTTAGAACCAAATCAAATGATAATTTTTGCTTCAAGCCCCAAACTTAATTTAGAAAACTCAAAAGAAAAATTTATTCTTCATCCATACTTTTGTATCCTTACTACCTTTTTTTTAGTGTTTTGAGATTTTCCTTTTACATTTTTCTGAAGGCATAAAACCCCTGAATAGAAATAGTTTTGTAGTGCAACTAAAGAAATGGACTGGGAGAGCTCAACAGGAAGCCCTGTGCCTGCCCCAGATCCCAACAGTAAGATGCTCTTATCCTAAAAAATGCATGGTGCCTGCTCACCGAACTAGAAGTGACGGGCTCTTGTGAATGGCAGTGTGCACATAACACAGGCCATCTCACAAGTTGCTAGTGTTAAGAAGTGACAGTGTAGACCAGATGCCCTTTCAACAACACATCTCCTTTATAGATTTAAGTCAGAAGTTCAAGGACAAGGGCAGGAGAACTGAACAACATGAAATTAAATTTATGCCAGGTTAGTGGAAGAGAGGCTCAAAAATTAAGTGAATACTTCTTGCAGAGGGGTCTTCAAGTTTTACACACTATTTTCATGTTTTGTACCCCTCTGCTTTCCTCTCCAATCCTTCATTTCCATCAGAATTCATGCCATTATTCCTGATTCTTCAGATGGAAACTCAGTCATCATTGACTTTTCCTTTTCTCTTCTCCATCGTACTCACACACCACATCTGGTAATTTCTTCCTACAAATTATTTCATGCTTCTGCCTCCTTATGTTACTGCCACCACCACCACCACCACCACCAATTTTTGTGCCAATTTAAGTGCTTTCTATATTCATGTCACTGTTTTTGGAGGCAAGGGATAGAATAAGAGAAATATTTTTCCATGAGTAGGTACTAACTTTAACCAATCATCCATTACTCTGTTCCTGTGCATACAATTGAATACTATCCCTGGTTGAGAATATACCATATATTCCTAAATCAATCCCACCCCAACCTCCACCCCTACCCTGGCCACACACACCTGAGAACAAAAGAAAGCAGTAACTATGAGAGATGACACCACCTCAGCAACATGCATTATAGTCTGTCTTAGACCATTACCTATGGCTGTGTAACAAACTGCCCCAGAACACATAAATAACCGTGATTTTATTTTCCGTATAGATTCTCACACAAATGTCAGCAAAGATGGTTTGTCTTTGCTCTATGATGTCTGAGGCCTCAGCTGAGAAGACTCAATCAAGCAGCTGGGAGTGACTGAAATGATTGGGTATTGGGATCAAAGTCCTCTCCATGTACTTGTCTGGTGTGTGGGCTGGTAGGATTTGAATGGATAGAGGCACTTTGGCTTGCATGTGTGCACTCTCTCCACCACCTGCCACTCTCCCTGTTTCACACACACCACTAACACCTCTTTTCAGGGCCTTGTGGCCTCAAGGTAGTTAGCTTCTTGCATAGTACCTTTGAACTCCAAGAGCGAATATTCCAAACAAGATGGAAACTACGTAGCTTTTTATAACTTAGAAGTCATAGTGTACCACTTCTGCCATATTCTGTTGGTCAAAACAATCACAAACCCTCTCAGATCAAGGAGAAGAACCATAGATCCCCATTCTTAGAGAAAATGGCAATGAATTTGCAGCCGTGTTTTAAAACACTGCACAAGCTCTCGATCACTACTTAAAGCTAATCTATTTCCTTTTTCCCGGTTCCATCAATCTGAACAATCTGTCTAGAATGTGGAAAAACATATTGCCAAAGTTCCTAATGAAATATTGGTTATTTCCACTCTGACATCTTTCTACAACTTGTCTCCTTTATCCTCATGATCTAGTATGACCTCCTTGGTACAAGTTTGTCACAAAGTTATTCTCCATTTCATTCCCCCCTCCTCCCACTTCCACCCTCTGTTGACTGTACATCTCACCCCTTTTTTGCTGTGTGTTCTGGAGACACAATTCCTTCTAAAGGAAGCTTCTGCACACTCAATCTTCTCTTACCAAAAGCTGCTAACAACTACCCAGTAAAATATTTCCCTCATTCTTCTCCCCATAGAGGCCACTTTTATATTATTACCCTTACCAGAGAAGGGATAGGTATTCTCCTAGCTCCCCACTGCTTTTGATATTATCCTTCGACTGCCTAGTCAACTCTTTTTGAGAGTCTTAGTAACTAGGTCTTGCTAGTTGCCCTCTTCCTCTTTGCTGTCATCCACTAACCTTCATATCTGTCCCTGTATTCTTTTTGTCCTATAATCTTCCTGTCAGTGACCCATCCAATGCCCTACCCTCACAGTGAAGTCTCTCCTCTACTATGATGGCCTTTACTGACATTCAACTTCAAAACCCACAGCCACTCCTTCCCTAGATGCCCCCCTTTGTCCTTTTGAGGTCATCCATCTACCCCAATTTCTCCATGGACCTTGTTTCCTTTGGAATTATCATGCATCTCTTTATAACTTTTTCTGTCTCTAATTTGTCTTCTCCTCAAACTACTTATTTTCCTCAATCTCTTCACCAAAACAATTTAGTAATCAGTAATAATTACTATTTTTATGAATTTAAAATTCTCTCAAATACCAGTCATTTCTAATCTCTAAATGTAACAGACTCTTGATGGTTCTTTCTGTAACAAGTGACACAGACTTACCTCTTCACTGAAACTCTCTTCTGAGATGGATTTCTTCAGGAGGCTGTCCTGGATCATCTACGACTCCAATTCTTCCTGCTCGGTATTCTCTGTCTATCCCAGTGTTGGTATTGCCCATGGTTTACCCCTTACCCTAGCTGACATTTGTAAACGGACAATTCCCAAACTTCGATCTCTTGCTACAACTTTGTCCTGAACTCTGGAATAGCATTTGTAATGACATACTCTACCCTTCCAACTGGGTGTCTTTTGAGTATCTCCAACTTAGCAAGCACTGCAGTCTTAAATACTACCACCACCACAGGGAGACATTACTAAAACACATTTTGCAAGAAAAGAAGTAATAATGATGGCGACTGATTTTAAAAGAAAATAGCAAATGTGAAATTTTCAGTCTATGCGCTAAGGTATTTCAAGGAGGCAGAATTTTTGCAGATACAGGATGGATGCTGATCATTGCACCCAGTATCTTCAGGGATAGGCAATACTTTCAGCTCGTCTATCTTACTGGAAATGCCGTTAAAGAATATTACCTCTCTGTGTTCTTATGCTAAGCTCTGTAGGCAACTTTCTGATTTATAATTAGATTGAAGAAAAAGGCAGATGTCTGTTCTTGTGACTGGGATACAGCCCCTGTATATTCATAAACTGGCATCTAGTTGGTAAATGATTCTCTTATCACAGTTTGCTTGGTGTGAGTCAGTGTCCCAGAGTTGGTGAACTCTAGCTGAACTGTTGAGATCAAGTTTCTGTATCTGCAGAACTGAAGACCAGACTTTGGATTGTGGCAACTGAAAATAGACTGTGAACCTGAGAGGTGAGGCTCAGCTAAGGAGGTCAGCACACTCTTCTTGAAATATTTTTAGCTGCACACATTTTGATTTACATCTCTTTGTCCCACACAGTGTGTATCACAGTGCAAAGCATCAAAAGGTTGAATACTTGCTTATTATCTGACTGAGCTATTCAATGGAGCGTCCAAAAGAAAATATCGTATGCATTCAGTTTCAAAACAAGAATTTGTCGGAGATCCACAAAGCCTTCATGGCATGAAAGAAGATTAATAATAATAGAAACAAATAGTAACAAAACAGCACATGGAATGGCAAAGTCCTTAACAGCCTCAAAAAGCCTGCCATTTATTGAGTATATATTTTATGGGAAGTGCTTTGCATTTTCTATTTCACCTAATTACCCCAACATCTCTGAGCTGCAATTATGCTCAGTTTATAGTTGAGGGTGCAAGCAACTGCCCAGGGTACACAACTAATAAGTGGTAAAAGTTGGTTCAAACCTAAGGTATTTTGACTGCAAAGCTGATTCTCTTAAACACAGTGGACATGTGCTGTTTTACTATTAACTATTCACAGCAGCAGGAATAGTATGAAGAGCTAAGCTTCAGAATTTACATAAATATAAGTTTCAATTATAGTCTCTTTAACTGCAAATAGCTATCCTTAGATGTATGCTAAATACCGTTTCTTTGGGAATTCCAAATGTAGTTTTTTTAAATTTTATTTTATTATGTTAATCACCATACATTACATCATTAGTTTTTGATGTAGTGTTCCATGATTCATTGTCTGCGTATAACACCCAGTGCTCCATTCAATACGTGCCCTCCTTAATACCCATCACCAGGCCAACCCATCCCCCAACCCCTCTCCCCTCTAGAACCCTCAGTTTGTTTCTCAGAGTCCATAGTCTCTCATAGTTCGTCTCCCCTCCGATTCCCCCCCTTCATTTTTCCCTTCCTACTAGCTTTTTTTTTAACATATAATGAATTATTTGTTTCAGAGGTACAGCCCTGTGATTCATCAGTCTTACACAAATGTAATCTTAAAAAACATTTAAAAAGATGCATATAACAAAATTGAAAATGAGTACCTCTTTGTTTATTTAAAAGTTGTTTTGAAAAACATCTCTCATCCCTTATTCCTGTAACCCCACACCACTTTGTACTGAGTAGTATATTTTATCTTTTTTGGCCAGGTCCTCAGAGACATCAAATGATTCCAAGGAAATAAAATGTACTTGTGTCCTGGGTCACAGTAGACATGTAAGTAATGTGTTATGTGCATGAGTATAAGCATGTGCATGTGCGTGTATTTCTGAAATGAAAATCACAAAGCCTTACTGAGTTAAGGAGTCTGATCTATTTTGTTTTGTGCTCATAACCCACTAAAGGGTCAAGATCTACAGTTTGAAGAGTCCTGCAATGTGGAAGGAATGTTTTAGTAGGAGTGAGAAACCTGAGTTCTTTGCTAGCTCCACTTTTGAATAGAAAACTTTGCTCTCACCAGCAAACCAAGGTGATAAGATTAAATCGATTATTTCCGGGGCGCCTGGGTGGCTCAGTTGGTTGAGCGACTGCCTTCGGCTCAGGTCATGATCCCAGGGTCCTGGGATCGAGCCCTGCAGCGGGCTCCCTGCTCGGCGGGGAGCCTGCTACTCCCTCTCCCTCTGCCTGCCTCTCTGCCTACTTGTTCTCTATCTCTCTGTCAAATAAATAAATAAAATCTTAAAAAAAAAAACAAAAAACAAATCGATTATTTCCCTGGCCTGTGTTTCAGTCTATCTTCAAGGATTTCCCACCTTGACGCTGGTTGTTTTTCCTCGTCAGGTAATCAGGAGAAGCAGTGCATTGCTCCCCCAGGTGCAGGACTGCCTGCCCCCACATACCTCCTATCGCCTTCCCTCCTTATCTGGGTCTGTTTTTAAGGGGCAGCAGTACTGTCAGCTGCTCAGCCCAGGGGCCTGACTCCATCCACAGATCGGTCCCAGCAACAATGCTGGTTGGAGATGTCCGTCCCCAGGGTCCACCCCAAAGCAGTATAACCTGACAGGGTTAAAACAAGTAAGCACAGTATGAACATGGATTTCTGGCGACATCTGTTGTGTTTTGAATGGCCCCATCCCATCAGACTTCTAAACCGTAACAGATCTACTTTGAATTCAGGGCAAGCTTTTTACATGTGGAACTGGAAACTCTGGCCGTATCTGGGGGCAAAATTATAAACATTCTGAAAAGAGTATAAGCTTTCCAGTTCATTAAAATAAGAGAATTTATTTACTTGCAGAGAGAAAATGTTCTCTGACTCTAATCCCAAAGTGCTTTTGAAAATCAAAACATTCTCCAAGCTTTATGGTAAATTCTTAAATCAGAAAAATGACTATCTGTATTTCTGTGTATGCACTAAATAAACATACATATATACACACCCACAAAACTCTACCATGCTGATGTTAATAAAGGAAGATTCCTATGAAGGAAGTTTGGATAGTATAGCTAAGGAATTAAAACTGAGTGACACACATCATAAGGGCTGCAAGTGATTTACACTTTTCTACCCCCAGGATTCTGTGATGGGGCACGTGTCTCAGCGGACAACCAGAAAACCCAACACAGGACCATTATGCACCTACCTTCTCCACTAAGGAAAAAAAAAAAAAGGTAATGCTGTAAATATGCTTCCATTCCATTATATACTTTTTCACTACACAGGACCAGATATTTACTTTTTAATAAACTTGAAAGAAGCAGGCAATGCAGGCTAATGGATAAACAGAAACCACAAAGGATTATTGTTAGTATGATTACCTCCATAGATAAAAATTAGAGAAAAGATTACATAATGATTCTGTATTTTTCTCCTCCAATAGTGATAATATTATACATTCTCTTGCACCAGAATTCTTTAGCACTTCCCTTTTTACAGTCTAGGCCACACCTTAAGAAATACATACTATGCCACCCAGAACAGTATGTGTCAAAATTTGGCAAAACTTCTGAGTATTAACACTATAATAACATAGAAGCCATCAGATCACATTTCATAGTTTTATTGAGACTTTTTCATTTGTCTATAGTAGGTACAATTCTGATGATCATGATCATATCAAAGCTCTCCTATTATAAATAGCAGATAGTAAGTTGGCCACATGCCTTAGACACACACACACATACAAACACATGATATTGTACACTCCTGCATGCAAACTTAGAGGAAATACACATTCCTTTTATTAAAAACAATTACGTACAATAAGTCTGGAATTTAAGCTACCAATGATTTAGATAAACCTGAGAAGGCTCAAAATGTCAAGTAACACTGTTTCCATAGTGTTCATTCAATGAAACTGTTAATCACAAAGAAATCTAGTTCAACTATATTAAAATCACAATATAAAAATAAACATTTTTGCAAAAACACTAAACATACTAGAATTCAAAGTCACAAATTTTGATATGTAACATATTCCCCTTCATATTAATTTGTAATGATGTGTATAATACAATGTATGACATAATAAAAATTGTAACAGAGTTCAGCAGCCAAATCATTTACAGTTATCACTATAAAACTTTAAAGTTACCAACTGAACAACAAGAACATTAAAATAGCAGTGTTGAACTTGCTGGTAGCATGTTACTTAGAAACTACATCTCAAAGAACTCAAGATTATATTCTTTCACCTTAAGAAGAACTACAACACAAAAATGTAAGCAGAACTGAGGACAGTAAGGGATTGTATCAGCTGCCTCTTTTTTTTTTTTTTAAGATTTTATTTATTTGAGACAGACAGAATGAGATACAGAGAGCATGAGAGGGAGGAGGGTCAGAGGGAGAAGCAGACTCCCTGCCGAGCAGGGAGTCCGATGCGGGACTCGATCCTGGGACTCCAGGATCATGACCTGAGCCGAAGGCAGTCGCTTAACCAACTGAGCCACCCAGGCGCCCTCAGCTGCCTCTTTTCTCTCTCCCCCATCCCCCCTAGTTTTTCCTCAAATTCTAAATCTATCTATAATGCCCATCCCTTCTGACTTCTAAAATGTAAGGGATCTACCTTGAATTTAGGACAACCTTTTGCAATGGAATTGGAAGTTTCAACCATATTTGGGGGCACAATTCTAAAGGTCTTGAAAAGACAATATAAACTTTTCTATGTCATATAAAATATAGACAACACAGACCTAGCCTGGCAAAGATATTTTGTATTTACTATTGAGCTTATGATAGTTTGATACCACAGTGTGTCTGTATAGAGAACCCTAAGTAAAAAGGTAAACATGCAAAAGCACTTCTAGAGAAAATTAACCACCTGTATCACAAAACATTCATATTTTAGATCAAAAAAATCTTCAAACATTTCAAGATACTGGTATTTGAAAAGCAAAATATACAATAACTCATTTTATCTATGCATCACATTACATAAAATACACTAGTGTGACATACATTGTAATAAATATAATTTACATCAGCATATTTGATCTTTCAAGAAAGCCTTTTAATCTGTACAACTGAAGAACTGTGAGCTTCATCAATAAATATGATTGTTAGTTGTAAATTGACCAGCTAAGTTAAAGCTTCAGGAGATCCCTAACTACGTACATATCTTCATTTTCCCTAGTCCAATTCCAGCTGTTATAAGCACAGACCTCTCTTGTATCCAAAAGCAGTTTACTGTACTGTCCAAGTAGATTGAGAAAACTTACAGGTCATAGATCCAAATCATAATTGGTGAACTCTGTGAGAATTTCTAGCCCAGGACTGCAATGGAAGAGTCCTGGAAAGTACAGTAGCAGATTTCATGCACCTCTGGCTGGCTGTAGTTTTAATGTTCTACCACATCCCCTGAGGTCATCTAACCTTTTTAATCCATGGAGAGTGGTGTTGAAAGAGTCCAGAGTTCCACAGTTGGCCAAGTGGCAAGGTCGTGTTTTTAATGCTGAATCCTACTCTCTGCTGTATGGCTTCTTGGTTTGTGTTTATATCATTTCCATGCAAATGCATAGTGAGTTTAAAGAGTCAAAGACACCAATTGGTGAGCCAAAAATACCTTAAACTTGGCATAAGAATCGTTTTGTAGTGTGAAATTTAGTTAACTGATAAGTTCTATAATTTTAGCAGTTTTTTCATCAAAATGCCAACAGATTTCTGCTTTTACTATTAAAATACCTACTTACATCATCACATGTCATCAGATTTCCAGCCAGTAGATCACTGCTTCATCTTGACCCTCTGTGTTTTTACCATTAGCACAGACTCTTCCTGGAGACCTCTTTGTGCCTAGAAGGAGTTGGGCAAGATCATTCTTGTTACTATTTGGCATGTATTCACACATTGTCATTGTCCACTACATGACGTATGAAGAAGAAACACTGGGAAGAAACATGCCAAGAAGTAAAAGGGCATTTCTAGGCACTGTCCACTTCACTGGTCCACAGTCCAAAAGAAAGTTCTCTGGGAGCTGAAACACAATGTATGTAACATGTATGGTAAACCAGGCTGGCATCCTGAGACCTAAAAGGAAGAAAACTAAAGTGAATGGTGAGGAAATATTATAGAAATGTATACCATTAGCTTATGAGTTCAAGGATGGTACAGGCTTTGAATTTCCATTTTGGTTAATGTAGTGATATTAATCTTGCGTCACTGAGCATGAGGTTTGACAAGGATCGTACAGTAAGGACATATTTTATACTTTTCCTTTTAGGATTCCACACAGACAATGAATGCTATAGAGGACCCTAACTGAGAACCTTAACTAATCTCTTTCCTCAAAACAAGGTGGTGTAGGTAAGACAACCAGTTATGGTTTCTTTCTGATTTGGCTCCTATAATTCTGTGCATTAACCCTAACATATAAAAAAAAAATCACTTTTAGTAAGGCTTAACACTGCTTTTCTTCATTGATTTTAGGGGCCAAAGACTGCATAAACTGAAGCAAGTCTAAGAAGAAACTGAAGGTCTCACAAATCCACAGGCCACCCAGATACCACAGGAGCTGATTAAGTCCTGACTGTCCTGTCGCTGTGTCCCAGGGGTGTTCTTGCCTTAAGACAGACTCCAAATTGCTTTACTTACAAAGTGCTTTCCAACAAGTTATTCCACCACCAGTTGCAAACTCTAATGCTGGCTTTTTTGAGGCTAGTTTTGAGGCAGAAATGCAATAGTCGATATTATTCATTGAAATTCAATATTCATTTAAAACTCTTATTAAAGTTACTGAAATATTTAGTGAAGTTTTCATTACTGCCTGGCGGGGGGGGGGGGGGGAACTGACCAGTAGTCTTCTCTTTATTAGTAGTCGGATTTGTAATGTCCCCAACTTTTTAGTGCTGTGGTACCTTATGTACCACATAAATTTAATTCTCTGTATTTCCCGTTCCCATATATTTGCAGCTTTTTTTCTTTTAAATGTGAGGATATAAGATCCATTATAGGATTATAGCTTTTCATTCTATCAACACAACCTGTACAAAGTCTGTTTTTTTCATATTGCATTTAATGTTTTCCAACATTTTGAAGAGGCAAAAGAGGGCCTTTATAGCATTTTAAAGTCCTTATTCTAAAACTTTTTCTAAACACAAAAACAAAAAAGCCCCATCTTTTCCCCACTCCTTGTTGCCTCATACATTTGAAAATATGTTTGCAGCCTATGCATCATGAAGGACTATTAAACATTCTCCCTCTGATAATATCATCCTCTTGGCCAACATTCTTCGACCCTGGTCTGTAATAGATCTGATTTTTTACATTGTCTTTGCAGCTTTCAGTGAGCATTTGTACTGCAACAAAGACTCCTAAGGCAGTGCACAGCCGTGGTGCAAGTAAATGTTCTTTATCACAGGAAGTCTAAGAGTTCACAGTGTTTACAAGGAAAGTACATGAACTTTGATTTTTCCAAATGCAATTTGCCTGTAAGATAATATATGCAGACTTCCACCACCACATACCTAGCACCTAAGTTTTCTAGAAGTGACTGGGTAATAATCATTTTCTAGGTTTTTAAATTCATTGACTTAATTTTCTATTCAATTCTCCAAAGAAACAGCCTGCTACCACCTATGCTTCTAGGACCAAAAGAGACACCCAGCTGAGATCTCTTCACCTGATATTGAATGGAGTTTAGTATTTTTGCTATACTTTGAGAATGTGGAGCCTGTTCCTACCATAGATCACTGAAAACTCAGTTTCCTTGGAGAAATTATTAATATCAAAATAGCTCTAGTACTCAAGTGCACTTTAAACAGAAAAGTTTGTAAATTTTAAAGGCAGATAAGAAAGTAAATGTTTAACTAGGATAGTATAATTTTATTTTACATACTTCTGTTTAGAAAGGGAGGCCTTGAAAGTGAACCTAAACAAGCCAAATGTAGGGGTGGGTGTTTTAATTTTTTTTTTTAAACTATTTTCTTGGACTTAGTTTTCTCTAAGTTTACTAGAAGCTTACTAGAAACTTAAAGGGGGAAAAAAGCACTTGGCTCTATTAAGCATCCTACCATGTTACAAAAGCGGGTGTTCGGTGATTCTTGCATCCTCACAAGCTTGTATCTCCATTCTGCTTGAACTCAGATAAAATATTCAGGGTCATGTCTTCACTCTTGGATTGCAAATTCGCCTCACTTCTTCTGGAAGCTTTCCTAGTGGCTCTGGAGAGTCTCCTCCTGAAAGTATCTCCTGCCAAGAAATAGAGAATGGGGTCCACACAACTGTTGAGACTTGCTAGACCTCTTGTCACCTGATAAGTGGCATAAACCCTGTCATTGAAAGCACACATTTCCGGGGTCTGAAAATCCAGGCGGGCCCTCAAATTCATCGTTTTCATCACATGGAAAGGGATGTAAGAGACAGCGAAGACAGTCAGTACAATAATCACCAGGTAAATGGATTTCCTCCTCAGAGGTGAGTTGTCCAAATCGTTGTAGATCAAAGCCCTCACAATTAATCCGTAACAGCCCAGAATCAATACCAAGGGGACACAGAACATGGCCACGGTTGTGCACATGCTGTAGATGAAATAACTCCGCAGGTACTCGTCGGAGGTGGTGTCGTAGCAGGTGACGGTTTTGTTTTTCCGGACCTGGGTGCCTGAGTAGAAGAAGATGGGGGAGATGCCCACCACCACGATGAGCCACACCAGCACGCTGATATAGACCGCGTTCTTCTTCTTGAGCCGGCCCAGAGACTTGAGCGGGTACACCACGCCGCTGTACCGGTGCGCGCTGATGCAGGTTAGGAACAGGATGCTGCCGTAGAGGTTCACATGGAAGATGAACCTCTGCAGCTTGCACATGGCATCCCCAAAGATCCAGTCCGTCTTATTGAAGTAGTAGAAGATGAGCGCGGGCAGAGTCAGCACGTACAAGAAGTCGGCCAGGGCCAAGTTGAACATGTACACGGAGATGCCGCTCCACGGCTTCATGTGGAAGACGAACATCCAGATCGCCACGCTGTTGCCCAAGAAGCCGATAAGGAACACCAAGATGTAGACAGCCGGCAGGTAGTAGAACTGGAAGCCCGTCTTGGTCAGCGAGCATGCGAACGAGGCTGCCGCGACAGCAGCGGTGGAGGCTGCGGTGCTGTTCCTCCAGGGCAAACCCTGGCCGGCCAGGAAGGTAGCGTCCGTCCCATTGGGGACAGCCGGCCACAGCACCTCGGTCATTCTCTCCTTCCCCGACTTACGCGGCGGCTCCTAGGGGCAAGTAGCGGCGAGAGGGCGGCAGCGGTGAAGGGCGCGCCGAGCATCGGAAAAGCGAGGGAGCGGAAGGGAGCGGGCGCCTGGGAGCCCCACCGGAGGGGACACGCACGGGCTCACCCACACCGGCTCCAGCCCCGCGTTCGCCGCGGGCCATGAAACCTGCTCGGGGCGCGACCAAGCCGGGCTGGCTGCCGGGCCAGCAACTTCCCCGTCCGGCTGGTCAGTGCCGAGGTTACCACCACCGGGCGCACAAGACACGGCCACCGACAACTTTCCGACTGCGCTTTCCCGAGGGCTCGCGGGTCCTCACGGGAGAGCGGAGACCGTGCTGGGGGTTCAGCGAGGAGGTAGAGCCCAACTCGCAGTACTGCGTTCCGGCATGGGGAAGGCACTCCCCAGCCTGCTTTCCCCAAAGATCAACTTCCTTTGGGCATCTTCTTTCTCCCTACCTTGAAAGCAAGCAGCTCTTTTCAGGGGGCCCGCGCTGCTTCCTTCTCGGTCCCTGCGCTCGCTCAGCCTCTGGGGGCCATCGGAGCGCGCGTTACTGCAGACCCGCGCGCCTCTGGATCGCGTAGTGTTCACCCTCAGTGCAGCTCAGGGCCCCTCCTCAAGGCCCTGCTCCGGGGAGTGCTGGGGGCAGGCGGCTCCCCGCGAGGATGGGCGGGGTTTGGGCACCCGGGTGAGTCCGGGCTCCCAGGAGGCTAGGGGCGTGCCTTGGCGGAGCCAGCCCGGCTGTCCGCCAGAGCTTTTCAGAGAGTCCGCCTGGAGCCCGGGGAGTCTTCTATGGAGCAGATCTTCACGGTGCCCGGGAGCGCTCAGCCTCTGCCCCTCCGCTGCTCCCAGAGGCGTGGAGGGTGAGGGGGCGCCTGGTCCGCCTGGCTGCTGGGGAGCGATTGGCCCGTGAGCGCTCCTTCGCTCTTCCGCCAGCTATCCGGCAAAGTGAAGTTGCTGACACACAGGAAACCCTTCTGACTGCTCACAGCCCTTGCCTACAGCCCTAGAGCCCACGGGTCCAAGACAGAAGTCTCTAGGGCCCTTAAGAACCACGCCAGGTGTCTGCAGGTTCCAAGCAGCCAGCAGTCTCCAACGGGGAACGCCCTGCTGGTGCAGTGCTCCTAGCTTCACGGAGACCAGATTCCAAGCACTTGCTGGAACGTGCTACTTCAAGAGAGCAAGAGCTTTCGAAGGGTGGGGAGGGTGGGGAGGGAAGTGGGGAGAGAGCCTTTCTGCCCTTCTAATCTGCTTTTTACTTTTTATTTCAATATTTTTTCTTAACCAAATTTCAGTCAACTGAGGTTATTGGTAACTTATTTTCTAAAAGGGCCTTGTAAGCATATTTGTCAGTACTTCACATTGCCTAGGATAATTTATCTTGATACCTACCACCTCTGGGCAACACAAGGTCTCCAAATCCTCCTGTCCAGTACATTTCAAGATCAGAGGCTGCACCATATTGTTTTAGAAATAACTTAAATCTTAAGTACAGCTTTATATAGATAGATGTAAAGGCCAGTTGCAACTCCAAAGTGATTAAGGTATGATTTGGGGGTTTTATTACCAATCCTATTTCTTTAGGTTAAAGTGATTAGTCACAATTAGCTCTAGTAAGTACCTTAGCAATGTAGGTTGGGACTTCCTTAAACATCACATGTATTGAAAAACTCATTTCATGGCTTGAATGTATCAAAATTTTAAGCAGTGCACTTCAAAATTATATTTAATTGGAAAATAAATGAATTATTAACTTTTCAGGGAAATGTTTAAATGGGCTCACGCAGGAGTGGAATCTAGCACTTCTAGACAATTGACTAATATTTTTTTATGTTAAAGGCTTTTCTCTTAGAGGAAAAAGAAAATCCAAAAGAAAAGCTCTATAAAATATATACCACAAAGATTTCTTTCTGGTCCCAGATGTTACGTGATAGTGTTCTCTTAAATACCCAAAGGAAAACCACTAGCTACTGGCTTTGATATCACAGGAAGATTCCCCACAAGACTCAGAGGGTCCTTTAGAGGAACACATAAAGTACCCTACTCAAATGCATGACATCATGAGCACACTGGTATTTTGAGTTGTGGTCGATTTAACAGCATGAAAATAAAACTAGAGTAGATAACTCAAAAGGGCATGAATATTATTTTGAAAACAGTCTTAATTGAAAGGAATGTTTTCTCCTCTATTAAATGAGGGAGGTGGATTTTATTATCTTTTTTCACTCCAATCTCCAAAGTATGGGATTCTATAATTCTGAGGCTTAACGTGAAACATTTTCATCTGGTTTGATTAGAATGGTACTAACTGGGATGATAGTCTATTAAGAGAGGAGCAAAGGAAACCATTAAGAATTTCTTTGGTACTCAATAGGTCTTAAGGCACTCCTTTGCATTTTTCATTTGCAACATAAGCAATATGTGACCTCACTTAAAGTCTGTTCCAAATGTGTTAATTCACTGCGTTTTAAAAGGTAGTTAGTCCAGGGGCACCTGGGTGGCTCAGTCATTAAACCTCTGCCTTAGGCTCAGGTCATGATCCCAGTGGAATCAGGCCAGCAGCGGGCTCCCTGCTCTGCGGGAAGCCTGCTTTTGCTTCTCCCTTTCCCACTCCCCCCCGCTTTTGTGTTCCCTCGCTCACTGTCTCTCTCTCTGTCAAATAAATAAATAAAATCTTAAAAAAAAAAAAAGGTAGTTAGTCCAAATACCATTCAGTACTTTCAGAAAACTTGACACTTGACTAGGAATTTGAAGGAGATAGCCGTCCTAAGTGCACCAGTTACGTGAGTATTGCAAATACTGCTTTTCAATTCATATCAAACGACATATTTACAATGTTTCAGTTATATTTTAAATCAAAACTTGTGTCTTGTGGAAATAATTTATATGTATTCAAATTATTGTTTGTTGACTTTATTTGTAATGCACTGAACTAGGTTTAATGAAGGAAAAAATAGTCTAAAATCCAAGAACATGTTCATAGTTATTCTTTAATACCAATTATAAATGCCTTAAAGGTATGAAAATAATATGCAGAATATGCTCCATATCTTTAAGGGACTTACCTCAAAATTTTGTATAAATTTGCTTTGTATCTGATTAATGTGAATGCCTGACTTCAAGGGATTTATAATTTAGTTGGAAATGCAAAGTACAACAACACATTAAGCCTTTCTTATAGTCAGCACTATGCACACCTAACAAGAATTATCTTGAGTTTGAATTCTTAAAAATGTTCTCTAATTGATAATTGCATCCCTGTTTTTTAAGTAGTGAAACAAAGGCAGAGAGGTTAAGTAACTTGTCCTTTGTCACACAGTAGAAACTGAGGTTTAAATTTCAGCCATCTTTCCCCACAGCCCCATACACTTTACCACTATTCTATGATGAAATACACACAAGTACAGGACAGCGGTAGGAAGATTAACTTTCAGTGGCCATTGCAGATCAAACATAGAAAGGGTGATTCCCAGAAGCCTTCTACTAAGAGAAAATTTGGAGCCAGATCTTGAAGGTACTAATATAGTCAAAGAGTATTTCAGAAGCTTCCCAAGTGTTCTACGTCTCTACTTAGGATTTTAAAAAATAGCCAACAATATATAGATGATCTGAAGACAGACATTTATGGAGAAGTCAGATCTGTTGGGCCTCAGACTCAAAAGGCTGCCATTCCTGTGTTTACAAAGGTTTTCATAGCCATTGTTAGGGTATCTATTCTCTTTCTTAGAGTCACAGAAAATCTAACAATCTTTGAGGATGGAAATAGCATTGAAAATATTCTAATCGAAGGCTGCAAGTATAAGAAACTTATAAGCACAAAATATAAAATCCCCCAACTTCAAAGTTGAGACCAAGAAACATGAGATTTGATTAAACAATACTACAAATAAACCAAATTTGGAGGGCAGGACAATGTTAAGATTTTGCAGGTAAGAGACAACGAAACCCTGATATAGGAGAGAGAGGAATTTCTTAGAGGATTCCCTTAAGTATAATAATAAAGATGTGATCGGGGCGCCTGGGTGGCTCAGTCGTTAAGCGTCTGCCTTTGGCTTGGGTCATGATCCCAGAATCCTGGGATCGAGCCCCGCATCAGGCTCCCTGCTCCGCGGGAAGCCTGCTTCTCCCTCTCCCCCTGCTTGTGTTCCCTCTCTCGCTGTCTCTATCAAATAAATAAATAAAATCTTTAAAAAAAAATAAAGATGTGATCACTTCTAAGATAACACCTTAGGAAAGACCCTTCTATTCCCCAAGAAGATGACAGGATAAAGAAATAGAAGGACAAAGTCTAAGGAATTCACAGCTAACGGCCTCCAGTGAAGGAGGAGAGGGAGAGAAGGCTATGGTGGAGTGGGAGTGGGAAAAGAGCATAGTGAGAAAAAGTGAAAGGATTGCCCTGTGCTGGGGAGGGCCCAGCTGCTCCTAGAAATTATGTGCTTGTCATGGAGCCAGTCAATAGGCTTCCTGAATATATTTCATTAAAAATCACAGCAGGGACATAGGACACAGAAGAGAGGACAGCCCGGTTGTTCCAAGGTTGGAATGAGAAGAGGAGAGAACAAGAGACTAGGGAGACCAGAGGAAAGAGAAGGCAGAGAGAGGCAGAAGTGGGGGGGGAAAGGAGGGGAAACACTAGGTGTGGGGGGGGGGGAAGAAGAGAAAGCAGGTACTTGTATTGAACTGGGTGGAGATCTTTGAAAAAATCTCATGGAGCATTGCTTTTCAATTATTTGGGTTTAAATCTGGGTAGGTGTGTGTGTCGGGGGGTGGGGGTATCTGGTCTTGTGGTCAGAGTAATGTCCCGATGGTGTGTCTGCCCCTTGGTAGATGACATTGAACCAGGTTTTCCATCTATGCCCTACCACTTGCAAGAACCTGTAAAATCACAGGCCACCTAAGTCTGCCATACTTCAGAAAATTTCTTGCTCCCAGAAGTTAGGAGTATTCTAGGTAACTGCTTTCCTGTATTTACTTCTTTAATGTTTACTTCCCTTATCCCCATCCATATGAAGCTCTAGTCCCTAGTCCCAGGCACTGTGAAATATTTTTAAAAGAATTTTGATTAAATCCAGAATAAAAGACTCCTGTCCAGGCTTATAGCCTCAGTCATTCTCTAGTCATCTTTCTCGGGCAAATATTCCCTTTGTTCTTTTTATCTCTGATCTTTGGTTTCACAAGGGCATGTCCATAAAGTCTGTGGGTGCACAAATATCTTTAGAGCCAGTTACTCATTCTGAAATGTTACACCATAATTATGGACTCATGGAGGGTTTCCATGGTGGCACAAAGGATAAAAATATGACATTATTTGAAAGTTAATTGTCATTATTATAACCACCTAAATTTTTGATTTCTGGTACATCCATACTTTAAGTATATAAGCTAAATTCCAAATAGGTAAATGAAAATCATGTGTAGAAATCAAGAAATACCCATTTTTTTCTCATGTGAAATCACATCTTCCATCAGCTCACTCTTGGGATGTTGACCTCAGTTATGTCCTGGGTGTTACACAATTTTCTAAGATTAAAGTTAATAGCAGTGTTGTTGGTCATATTCCAGATTTTGGAATTTGGAATTCTGAAAAGTCTAAGTTTTCACCAGTCGCAGTCAAAAGTGTGAACCAACGTTAAGTAGATGAGCATTATGCCCATTTTTATAATCTTTTAGTTTAGATTCTTGTAGAAAGGGAGACTAGACTACTAGACTCTTGTAGAAAGAGCAAAGCCCAAAGATTTTTCTTACAAGTCAAACTCTGGACACTCTTCTGAAAAGATATCTGGGTGGCCAAAAAAGCATCCAGTGAGTCAACATAGTAAGATACAATAGACCCATCCCTTGTCTATAAACAATAAAATAATAAAAGCCAATATAGCAGTTATTTGTAGCTGCCAATGAACCAAAATAGACTACAGAATGCTTCAGGTGGAGAGATAATTAGTTACTCCTTGGTAAATTCTTATGTTTTCAATGACAGGGTTTAGCAGAACCTCAAAATCTTACTTTAGTTCTGATTTTCATCTTTCTGTTTTAGTTCTAGACACCTGATACTATACTTAATATTTACCATAGAGACTGTATCATAGTTATAATAACCAGATAAGTAAAATACTATCTTAGCTCACTGACAACATTTACTGTGAGTCTCTGAGCACAGTTTCTCAAACTTGAATGTGCATACAGATCACTGTGGGGAGCTTGCTAATACACAATTTTAGGTATGGGGTGGAGCCCAGGACTGCACTTCTAACAAGTTCCCTTTGATGTCTAAGCTCTTCATCCAACCACTGTAGTACAAGTAGCAGACTATATATGAACCTGTCTGACATTCCTTCGCTATGCCAATTTCCCACTGTAGCTGCTCCTATCTAGTGACAAAAACACCTTAAGGGGTTAGCAATCTTGAACTATGGCATGCACTTTTTGGAATGCTTTTTATATGTTAGCTCATAGCACATGGTTTTGGAGAATAAGAACTAGGTTCAAAGGTCAGTTAAGGCCACTTAACAGCTAGGCAACCAGACACATGCCCAAACCTGTCTTCTGTCAATGTTCTTATCAAATAACTCCTCTATCACAGATATCTAGAAGAATATGATCATGTACATGGAATGTTGAGGATTGTGTCTATGTAGTGAATGCACGAAAAATGGTAACTATTATGGCTATTATCATTAGTTATAATACCCTTGTTAATTTTACCTTAATGGATATATCTTAGAGAGCGTTTGAATGTAAGAAACCAAATCCACTGAAACTTGCTTTAGCAAATAAAGTGACTCTCTGGCAAGAGTACAGGAGTTATGAGCGTCACATAGAAGTGGGCATAGGAACTTAAAAATCAGGGATTTTGCCTATTCTCCAATTATCCAAAGCCATGGGGTCTTTTTCTTTGCCTTTCTCTATTCAACAACTTGCTTTTCTTATCCTTCCCTCCTTCTTTACTTCCCTTTCTTCTTCCTCCTCTTCTTTTCCCTTTCTCTGCTAAGTTTCCTCTTTTTCTACCTAGACATAATTCAACATGTCCACTCAAAGCCTAGATTATTTCCAATGATAAATTCCTGGGGAAAGAATCTAGACTATCATGGTCCAGTTCACTTTGGCCTATAGAAGGGATAGGCCAAGTGACCAGAGCCTCCCTGTAGGGCTAAGTGACAGACTCCAAGAAAAGAGAAGGATGGGCCACTTCTCTTAAGGAGGGAATATGGGGGCAGAGAGGATATGATTGACTAATGAAATTATCTCTGGTATAGAAGGCAATAGGACCATGCATGTGATTGGTGGGTAGGGAGGAAAAGAAGGGTTTCAGGAAATGCAATTGTGACCGGCAAACTCCAGAGTCTCAAGGCTGGAGGATTGTGCCTATGGCCATGCAGAGCCTGATGGAGAAAACCATGCTCCAAGATTCGTGAAAGATGGTCCTGGGTGCTTCCTGTTTTGGCAGAGATGGAGAGAGCTAACTACTAATGAGAGCACCCAAGTGGAGATCTACAGAGCAAAGGGAGGAACTGAGTAGAATGAAGTGAGGTGGCACAAGGCAGAAAAACATGGCTGTCCATTTTTGTGTTCGCTAAACATGTGAAGAGAAAAGCATGAGAGATATGAAAATCTTTGCGTTCCTGCTAGGAAAATAGACGTCTTCTTTCAATCAAAGATAAATTATGAGGTTCTGCTTCCATCATGGAAATCAGTCCCAAGGCATGGTAATTACTACTGGGACCCTAATTATTAATTCAGTTGGGAGGAGCCCAAGGGACATATTTGCAGTAATTTGAGTCCCCAGAAATAAGTTTGACATGAGCAACAGAGAAATTGAATTTGGTTTAGAGAATGAGTGCCTCAGGAGAAAGCAGGAAGCAAGGCTGGAAAAACTTTGTGGTGATTGTATTAACCAGTCATGGCTAAAAGCTCTGTTCATTCTCCGTAGGCATGAAATTTTGGCTGTGGGGTATGTTATGATTTACTTTAGCAATATACCATGGAAGACTAGCATCTTCAGTGAAAGTGGCAGACTAGGAAGGGTTTGGATTGGAAAATGTATGTGTGAAAGACAGATGTGGCAAGGTGGGGGGAGTGAAGCTTAACTACTGACCAAGTACTTTTTTTTTTTAAAGATTTTATTTATTTATAGGATAGAGAGAGACACAGCGAGAGAGGGAACACAAGCAGGGGGAGTGGGAGAGGGAGAAGCAGGCTTCCCGCTGAGCAGGGAGCCCGATGTGGGGCTCGATCCCAGGACCCCGGGATCACGACCTGAGCTGAAGGCAGACGCTTAACGACTGAGCCACCCAGGCGCCCCTGACCAAGTACTTTTCATTGAGAGACAAGCAAAGATTATTACCAGCAAGGGGACACTCAAGAATGTACTAAACAGGCTTTAGAAAGTCATGAAATTAATGCTCAGTAACTAAGGAAAAGTGGTTTAGGGATGTAGGATAGGTTAATTCTCTTAATAATAATAATAATAATAATAATAATAATAATAATAATAATAATAAAAGAATGAACAAAAGAAAAATTGTATATAATTATGCTGGGGAGGGAAATCATCTTTATAGCATTCACCCAAGAGCATACAATATGTTATAATGTTATATGTCATTTTATAATCAACGAAAGGAGAAATGAAAGAACTGACCTGGGAACATCTGGTCAGAATAAAGGCATGAACAAGATGTGGGGCTCTAAGAGAAGGAAAGGGCATGGAATAGGCATAGGCAGTTGGAGGAAGTAACACGGTTGCCACTCTGGTCACAGAAAAGACAAAGTGAAACGGAGTAGGTGTGATAAACAAGAGAGAGATCTATAAATCAGCTGGTATATGAGGAGAATAGACAAACTCTCCTTACCACACAAAATAACATTTTAGTTAGAAGTTCTTAGAGGTAATATGGGGCTCCTGGGTGGCTCAGTCAGCTAAGCATCTGACTCCTGATTTCTGCACAGGTCATGATCTCAGGGTCATGAGATTAAGCCCTGCATTTGGGTTCATGCTGGGGCGTGGAGCCTGCTTAAGATTCCGTTTCCCTCTCCCTCTGTCCCTCCATGCTTGCTCTCTCTCAAATAAATCTTAAAAAAAAAAAAAAAGTTCTTAAAGGTAACATATGAGGAAGGGAAGTGAACCCATTTATTTTTTTCTCATGGAGGGAAAAACTGAAGAAAATGAATAAAACATCCCAAAGATGGAAATGTACAACATTAAATGTATTAATATTGTAGAAACATTATAAAAGAAAGACTATGAGGAATGTGGTATATGGTGATATAAGGTGATACCAGGAAATGAGCTGAAAATCTTTGGGCAATGAGAAGAGATAGAAGGAGGAGGAGGAGAAGGGAGAGGGAAGAGGTGGAAGCATAGGAGAAAGGAGTTAATGGTAAAAGTTCACCAAAGAAACTTTCAAGGATTGATAAACTTCCAACAAGTATGGATAAATTAGAACCTAAATTTACAATATGTAATGAAAATAACTCAAAGCCTCAGAAGATGGATTATGGAACACTTGGAAATGAAGAGCATGTATGTATGTGTGTGTATATGTATTATAAAAAGCAGTTTTATGAGTTCTTTATATATTTTGGATACTAGCCCTTTATCAGATATGTCAATAATCCAGTTAAAAAAATGGGAAGACATGAACAAACATTTTTCTCAAAGAAGACATACAGATGGCTAAGACACATGAAAAAATGCTCAATATCACTCATCATCAGGGAAATACAAGTCAAAACCACGAGGAGATACCACCTCACACCTGTCAGAATGGCTAAAATCAACAACACAGGAAACAACAGATGTTGGTGAGGATGTGGAGAAAATGGAACCCTCTTACATTGTTGGTAGGAATGCAAACTAGTGTAACCACTCTGGAAAACAGTATGGAGGTTCCTCAAAAAGTTAAAATAGAACTACCCTGTGGTCCAGGATTTGCACTACTAGGTATTTACACAAAGGATACAAAAATACTTATTCAAAAGGGCACGTGCACCCCGATGTTTATAGCAGCACTATCAACAATAGCCAAACTATGGAAAGAGCCCAAATGTCCATCCATGGATGAATGCATAAAGAAGATGTGGCATATAATAGAAAACTACTCAGCCATCAAGAAGAATGAAATCTTGCCATTTGTAATGACATGGGCAGAGCTAGAGTGTATTATGCTAAGTGAAATAAATCAGAGAAAGACAAATACCATATTATTTTACTCATATGCGGAATATAACAAAATAAATGAACACAGAGGAAAAAAAGAGAGGTAAACCAAGAAACAGACTCTTAACTATAAAGAACTGATGGTTATTAGAGGGGAGGTGGATGGTGGGATAAGTTAAATGGGTGATGGGTATTAAGGAGGGCACTTGTGATAAGCACTAGGTATTGTATGTAAGTATGGAATCACTAAATTGTACACCTGCAACTAGTATTATACTGTATTTTAACTATCTGGTATTCAGATAAAAACTTGGGGGAATAAAAAAAGCAGCACTAAAAAAGGAAGTTGGAGAAGGATTATTGATTACCATGGAAATAATCTAAAATGTGATTGGGAAAGATATGACTTCCTGCCATGGTGACAGCACTAAAGAATGAGAGAATTTAATTATTATCAGATTTTGACATTCCAGAATTACACGATGTGATGGCATTTTTACAGAGGAAACTTTTCCTGGTTCAATGGCTTCATCTGAATTCCTTCTGTGGACTACCTAAACTGACTTTGTCTCATATTGTTGGCTTGTGGGAGACTATTAGAATGACAAGAATGATGAAATAAACTCAAATCATTTATAAAATGTATTTCATTTCTAGTAAAAATGACTCAACTAATTCCCCAAGAACAGCATTATTGTGGGAAGAAAGATACTATAGATAAGTCACACATACAAACATATGCACACAAAAGAAGCAAAATTTCATATTCTGTGGCAACCAGTGTTAACATCTACTTATACAGAGATTTCCCCCCTTCATTTGTTTGAATATATATTTATGTGTTTTTTTTTAAAGGTTTTATTTTTTATTTATTTAGAGAGTGTGAGCAGTGGGGAGGGGCAGAGAAAGTCTCAAGCAGATTTTGTGCTAAGCACCCAGAGTGGGGCTCAATCTCAAAACCCTGAGATCATGACCAGAGTCAAAAATCAAGAGATGGATGCTTAACTGACTGAGCCACTGAGGCGCTCCTATATGTACATTTAAAATTGGGACCCTATATGGTTGTATCCTGCCTTCCTGCCAGTATATATACATGTATCTACCATTTTCTTGATGGTAGCAGGATACCACTAGTATTGTTGAAAGGGCAAAGGAAAGAAAACTAGGGCCACTGGTATTACTAAACAGGAAAGATGGACACAACAGCATGTAAAATATAGAGATGCACTCTAAGGGGACAAAAGGAGCCCAATTTCCTTAAGAGGTATCAAGGTGCATCAGTTAAGTTTAGATAAAGACTTTGAATCAGGTAAACCATAATTTTCTTTCCAAGAACAGAAAAGATAAAACTCTTGTCTTTTAGGTTACTGAAAAAACTACTACCTAACATTCCCTGCTTAGAAGTTTTCAGACAGAAAAACGTCAGGATGGCAGACGGCATGGATATATAGTATTTAGTGTAGTTCTGAATGAAATGTTAAAAAAAATTAAAAGAATTTAAGATACAATAATGAAATATTTATTCTAAATTTATTAAAAGGACAAAGATGAAGTGATAAAGAGAAACACAAGGAAGAATTTTAAAAAACATTAATAACTTATACAAGAAGTTGTAATAAAGAACCATTAAACCAAAAAGAGCAAAAAAAAATAATTTATATGGAAAATATAAGGAAGATCCAAGATAAATGGGAACTTGGAAACTGGAAAGTGAACATAATGAGAATTTATAAATAGTTGTTTTTAAAAATAGAGTGAGCTAAGCCAAGGGACTCCTGGTGTAGTGGTTATTCAGAGCCATCACCAAGATAATTATAAAAATAGCAGATATTTAGTGAGCACTTACTGTGGCAAGTCCATAGCATTTTACATTTTTGCTAGTTTGATCTTTGGAAAGTTTTCCAAAAGTTTGGGAGTTTTCTGCAAATAGTCGGGCCTTTATAGAAATGGAAAAGAGATAAAAGAGTAGAAGAGATAAGGGAGATAAAGTCCTTAAGACAAAGGCAAAGACCCTAAATTTAAAAAGGAATATAAGGCAAGTTAAATACAAGAAAATGTCAAAGTACCTCAATGCCCACAAAATAGAAGCTGCTGAGGTTGATGATGAGGGTAGTAAAAATAAATTCATCAAAAAGCAACAGGAAATAAAACTAGAGCACAGCAGAGCTACTATGTAGAACCTTTTTGTAAAAAATCCCCAAACCCCTAATTAAAACCAATATAGGAAAACATGGCAGTTCCCCAAAAGAAGCATGTAAGGATCAAGTCCCTCCTAGTAAGGCAATGCATTATAGGAAAAGATTTGGGAACCAGATGGTTGAGATTACAAACTGGAGAAGTCACAGTCATAGAGCTGGGAGAAGCATAGAAGATGGAGGTTTAAATAAAAATTCATCGGGTATTATTAGAAGGAAAAGAAAGGATCCAAAAGTCCTAATTATGGGGATAAAGTCCTTCTGGTAGAGCAGAAATGCAGAAGCTATAAATGAGTGAAGGAGACAGGAAGACGCGCCAAGTGGGAAAAACCACATTATAGAAAAGATGGGTAAACCACATCATAGAAAAGAGGAGAAAGAAAGTTGAAGGGAAAAGAAAATGTAAGACATTGATTTTCAAAGCCATGCAAATTGTTAGGAAGAGTAATAAATGCATATGTAGGTTGTACTTGTAAATGTCATCATAGTGAATATATAAAGATAAAATATTACATATGGAAAATAAGCATAGAAACACATATAGCTTCATATGCTAGGTTCTGGACTTATGAGTAAATGGGATCCATTAGGCTCAAGATATTGGAGATACGAGGGTAATTCCAATAGCTTCCCCATCATGATATACAATTAAGGCTAAAAGGAGACTCACAAATTGGTTCTCTCTGGTTTATTCTCCATGAGGCATAAAAGCACCTAAAACTGAATGACTACCTTCTATTCCAGTTAGCATAAGCAACTCAGTGCTCTCAATATGATGTTTGTTCTTTCTCTGTAACAGAATCTCAATATTACATATTTCTGTGCTTCATAGCCATTAAAAACACTGAAGTTTCATAGTTAATGAAACTGTGAAATGATTGAAGTTCCCCTTTTATCCTCAATGTGGAGAGTGTGACAATAATTATCTAAAAATTCTCCATTATCCCAGTAACCCTTAAATTTTGCTTCTCCAAACTCAGCAATTTGAACTTCCAATATAACTCTTACATTTCGTTTCCTGTGAAATTTTTAGGGACAACTAGCAAGGTATGTTTGATGTAAATTTGGATGACTTTGCAGGAATGATAAACAGGACTATTACTTAGAACTCAAAACCCTTGGTACACAAGTATCACCTACCTTGTAAGAAATAAAATCAATCCTGGATTCTGGCCTCAGCTCTCGCACTGTCTGTTAAGGGCACTTAGCCTCCCTGTGCACAGTTTGTCTGTAAACTGGGAGTATTAATTTCTATGTCTACCCATCTCTTGGGATATTGAAAATTAGATAACAGAATTGTACTTTGAGCTATTTGGAAAAACCAATGCTTGTAAATTTAAAGAAGGTTGTTTTAAAACCTTACTCTTTGACACAAAACTATTTTACGTATTTGAGATTCTATACTCAGATGCTATATAAAGAGTACACAATCGACTATCATAAAAGTGTTTCCTAAATATTTGTTTTTACTATTTACTACATTAATACACAATAACAGGGATTCTGGACTATTCTATTACAAGTTACTTTTTTTGAAACACAAACAAGGAAGTAGAGAATATGAATCTGTATGCATCAAAATATTTTTCATTCTTTTTCCCCAAATTGGACTTTCATCATGTTTCTGTGTTCAAAGGACTTAGATTTATTCCCCATTTCATTAGGTTGAGATTTTTAAAGACTCTATAACAGCACAAGTCTTCCCTTCCAAACCCTACCCTCCTGTCAAGGCAATATTATTCTATTCCCTGTGCATTCTGTGATAATTTTGACATCTCAAGCTTCCTTCATGACATTTACTCTTCCTTTCACTGTTCTCTTTGCTTTTTCAACTTTCTTATCCTTTAAAACCTTTAAAGAACTGATGCAAAGACTATAGACTCTTGAATATAGGTTTGAACTATGTGAATCCACTTATAGATTTTTTTTGATCCAGTACAGTACTGTAAATGTATTTTCTCTTATGATTTTCTTAATTTCCTTTCTCTAGGTTATTTCATTGTAAGAATACAGTATATAATACATATAATACATGTCAATCAACTGTTATTGGAAAGCCTTCCAGTCAAAAGTAGACTGTAAATAGTTAAGTTTCGGGGGAGTCAAAAGTTATACACAGATTTTCAACTGTGCAGGGAGTTGGCACCCCAAAACCCTGCATTGGTCAAGGTTCAACTGTATAGATCACACACACACACACACACACACACACACACACACACACACACAGAGTATACGTATATACTATATGTATATGTGATAGTTTACATTCAAAGCCAATAAAATGCTTATTTGTATACATTACACTTTACTATAAAATTTAAAGATTATTTTCACGAGTTTGTTTTCTTAAGCATTCAAACTGTCTCCCCTCCCCTCTATTTTATTATTTTGTCTCATGTAAACACCCCTGCTTTACAATCTATAGTCTGGGGGAAACTTTAGAAGAAAAGGAGAAAAGTTTAGATTTAACTTCCAATAGCTAAATGAGAACTTTTCCAAAGTCCTTTTTCCCAGCATCCTGGGAAGAGTGAAAATCATTGCTGGGGGAGAAATTACTATTTTTACACGGATCCTTTTACTTCCTTTGTAGTTCCTGGAATTTGCAAACTTAATTCTTTTGTTAAAGCCAATATAAAAAAAAGTGTTTATGATGAAAGCAAAGTCAAAATGAGATGTTTATTTTATTTTAGATAGCATCTTATAAGAAAATTAACGTATTCAAAATGTATTTATTGAATACAGGTAATGTATAAGAAATTAAATAGCTTACATATTTTGAACTCTCCTTTATATTAATGTATTTTTATTATAATGCTAATATGCATTTTAAATTTAAAAAGTTAAATTTAAATAACTGCAGAATGATAGTAGAGAAGAATTAAGAGTAACAGTATACTGGAAAATGGCAGAGTACGAGGACCCTAAGTTCACCCCCTCCCCTGTATACACCTAGATAACACTCACATCATTGTAAACAACCAGAAAACAGAAGACTGACAGAACAAACTCCACAACTAAAGGTGGAGAAGAGGCCACATCTAAGATGGTAGGAAAGATAGAGATTGCAGTGGGCAACTAAACAGACTCATGGGCCATCTGTGGGAGAAAGAGAACTATGGGCAAGGAGAAGGGAGAGAAAAAGATGATTATACTGGGGAGCCTGCTCGGGGAAGATGAATAACCATACCATTTGGCTTTTAAAACCAGAGGGACTAATTTCATGAGTTCTTACAACCAGTGGGACTTAAAGTATGGACCTTTCAAAATCAGCAGGCTCAGCTCTGGGAGAGCTGTGAGGGCAGTAGGAAGCTGGGTCTCAGCCTTTAAAGAGACAGCACAACAAACAGCCCATGGAGAAACAGAATACAAACAGTGGTTAGGACAACTGCCTGGGATATACAGGAGAGTTATATACTAATCACTGAGCATATCCCAGAGGAACAGATTTCACTGGGACACTCCTCTAGAAACAAAGGGGTTGGCAGGTGTGATTTCCCTCCCCTGTACCCAGCATAAACATGGCCACCACGGGAACCAGTACAGTACTGGCTTTTACTACCGAACTTGCTTATACCGAGCCTTAACCCTCCAGCCAGGCCTTCCTCAACCTCAGCACTGTATTTTCCCACCCCAGACGACCAGCTCAAACCTTGCCAACACTGCATGTCCTGACTGCATGTTTTGCAACACCTCAGTTGTGGTGGCAGCAGTGGCTGGTCACCTCCTGTGGAGGACGTGCACACCTTGTTAAAACTAGCATCCCACCTGTGTGTGCATTGCAGATCAGGCTCCAGCCACCTGGTCTCAGCAATGGCCACAAGTCCTCTGTGGAAGAGAACTGGCATACAAAAATGGTGTGCACTGCACGCTCCATTTGCACCACTTTGTGGATTGGTTCTAGCTGGCCCTGGTCTTGATGGTGGAGACACATCCCCTCTGGCAAAGGACCAGAGCCACCTTATTTAGAGTGTATGCCTGCCCACTACTTCCAGGCGCAGGAGACATAGCCGACTTTCCTAACACACAGAAATAGACACAGAGTTAGACAAAATTAGACAGAGGAATATGTTCCAATGAAAGAATAGGACAAAGCCACAGCAAGAGACCTAGGTGAAACAGATATAATATGCCTGATAAATAATTTAAAGTAATGAACCTAAAGATACTCACTGGACTTAAGAGCAGAGGACATCAGTGAGAACTTAACAAAGAGATAGAAAGCAAAGAATCAATCAGAGATGAAGAACATGATAAATGAAATTAAAAATATACTAGATGACTAAATAGCAGGCTAGAGGAAGCAGGGGAATGAATTAGCAACCTGGAAGACAGAGTAAGGGAAAGTAATCAAGCTGAGCAGGTGAGCGGAAAAATATTAAGCAAAATGAGAATAGACTTAGGGAACTCAGTGACTTCATCAAGCATAATAACATTAGCATTACAGGGATCCCAGAAGTAGTAGTGAGAAAAGGGGGTAAAAAATTTGAAGAAGTAATAATTAAAAGGGCAAAAGGTAATGATAGAGAATTTTAAAAGCAGCAAGAGAAAAGAAGATAGTTACATACAAGGGAATTCCCATAAGGTTATCAGATTTTTCAGCAAAAAACTTTGACTATATCCTGCTACTCCCTTGTGGCCTGCAAAGTGCTGTAAGAAAAAAAAAATTTGCATCCAAAAATACTCTATCCAGCAAGGCTATCATTCAGAATAGAAAGATAAAGTGTTTTCCAGACAAAAGCTAAAGGAGTTCATGACCACTAAACCAGCGCTGTAAGAAATGTTAAAGGGGACTCTGAGTGAAAAGAAAGATCATAAGAGTAAGAAAAGTAGAAAGGGAAAAAAAAACACTAAAAATAAATATATCTGTAAAAATTAGTCAAAGGACTCACAAAATAAAGGGATGTACAGTATTACAACCATATACCAAAAAGGTGGGGAGAAGAGGACAAAAGATTGGGTTTGATTTTAAGCACCATCAACTTAATATAGACTGCTATATAAAGAAATGTTATATACACACCTAATGGCGACCACAAATAAAAAAACAGTAATATATATGCAAAAAGTAAAGAGAAAGGAATCCTAGTATATCCCTAAAGAAAGCCAACTTATAGTGAGAGAAGAGCACAAGAAGGAACCCAGAAGTTCTACAAAAACAACCTCAAATAATGAAATGGCAGTAAATACAAACCTATCAATAATTACTTTGAATGTAAATGGACAAAACATTCCAATCAAAAGATATAGGGTTACTGAATGGATAAAACAAGATCCATCTAAATGTTGCCAAAAAGACTCATTTCAGACCTAAAGACACATGCAGATTGAAAGTGAGGGAATAAAGAAACATTTATCATGAAAATGGATGTACAAAGAAAATTGGGGCAGCATTACTTATAGCAGACAAAACAGACTTTAAAGCAAAGGGTAACAAAAGACAAAGAACACCACTATATAATTATTAAGATGACAATCCAACAAGAAGACATAACAATTATAAATCTATATGCACCCAACATGGGAGAACCCAAATACATAAAACTGTTAATAACAAAAATAAAGGAAATAATCAATAGTAATATAATGATTGTAGGGGACTTTAACACCTCACTTACATCAATGGACAGATAATCTAAATATAAAATCAACAGGGAAACAGTGGCTTTGAAGGACACACTGGACTAAATAAATTTAATAGATATATTGAAAACATTCCATCCTAAAATAGAATACACATTCTTTCAAGTGCACATGGAACATTGCCCAGATTAGATCACATATTAGGCCACAAACCAAGTCTCAACAAATTCAGTAAAACTGAAGTCATACCATCCATTTTTTCTGACCACAATGCAATGAAATCAGAACTCAACCACAAGACAAAATTTGGAAAGAGCACAGACACATGGAAGTTAAATAACATGCTACTAAACAATGAATGGGTCAATCAAGAAAACAAAGAGGAAATAAAAAAAATACATAAAGGCAAATGAAAACAAAATGGTCCAAAATCTGTGGGATGGAGCCTAAGCAGTTCTAAGAGGGAAGTTTATAGCAATACAGTCCTACTTCAAGAAGAAAAATCTCAAATAACTTAATCTTACACCTAAAGGAGCTAAACAAATAAATAAATAAAACCCAGCACCAGCAGAAGGAAGGAAATAAGATTAGAGCAGAAATGATAGAGAAAACAACAAAAAATAAAACAAACAAAAACACAATTGAAGAGATCAATGAAACCAGAAGCTGGTTCTTTGAAAAGAAAAATAAAATTGACATACCATTATTCAGACTCATAAAAAAAAAAACTCAAACAAAATCAGAAATGAAAGAGGAGAAATAACCAGCACACTGAAATACAAAGGATATTAAGAGAATATTATGAAACATTATATGCCAATAAATTGGACAACCTAGAAGAAACGAATAAATTCCTAGAAACATATTACCCACCAAAACTGAAGCAGGAAGAAAGAAAATTTGAATAGACCAATTTCCAGCAATGGAATGGAATCAGTAGTCAAAACCCAACAAACAAAAGCCCAGGACCAGATGGCTTCACAGGTAAATTCTACTGAACATTCAAAGAAGAGTTAATACCTATTCTTCTCAAACTGTTCCAAAAAATAAAAGGAAAGCTTCCAAAATCATTCTATGAGGCCATCATTACCCGATCAAAACCAGAAAAAGACCACAATAAAAAGAGACCTACAGGCCAATATCTCTGATGAACATAGATGCAAAAATCCTCAGCAAAATACTAGCAAACTGAAACCAACAATACCATAAAAAAATCATGCACCACACGATCAAGTGGGACTTATTCCTGGGATGCAAGGGTGGTCCAACACTCACAAATCAATCAGAGTGACATGTCACATCCACAAGACAAAGTATAAAAACCATATGATCTTCCATTCATAGTAAAAACCCTCAACAAAGTAGGTTCAGAAGGAACACACCTCAACATAATAAAGGCCTTATATAAAAAACTCACAGAGAACATTGTACTCAGTGGGGAAAAATGGAGAGCGTTTTCCCTTAAGGTCAGGAACAAGACAAGGATATACCACTCTCACCACTTTTATTCAGCATAGTACTGGAAGTGCTAACCACAGCAATCAGTTAAGACAAAGGAATAAAAGGCATCCAGATTGGTAAAGAAGAAATAAACTTTCACTATTTGCAGAGGATATGATACGATATATAGAAAACCCGAAAGACTCCACCAAAGAACTACTAGAACTAATAAATGAATTCAGTGAGGTTGTAGGATACAAAAAACAAGCAAAAAAAAAAAAAAATCAATATACCACTGCATTTCTATACATTAATAATGAAGCAGCAGAAAGAGAAATTAAGAAAACAGTCCCATTTATAATTGCACCAAAAACAATAAAATACCTAGGAATAATCTTAACCAAAGAGATGAAAGACCTGTACTCTGAAAATTATAAAACAATGTTGAAAGAATGGAAGATGACACAAACAAGTGGAAAGATATCCCATGCTCATGGATTGGGAGAACAAATATTGTTAAAATATCTATACTACCCAAAACAATCTACAGATTTAATGCAATCTCTATCAAAATACCACCAGCGCTTTTCACATAACTAGAATAAATAATCCTAAAATTTGTCTGGAACCATTAAAAACCCTGAAGAGCCAAAGCAATCTTGAAAAAAGAAAACAAAGCTGGAGCTATCACTCTTCTATATTTCAAGTTATATTACAAAGCTGTATTAATCAAAATAGTATGATACTAGCACAAAAATAGACACAAAGATCAATGGCACAGAATAGAAAGTCCAGAAACAATTCCCACAATTATATGGTCAATTAATCTTTGACAAGAGAGACAAAAACATGCAATGGGAAAAGTCTCTTCAGCAAATGGTGTTGGGAAAACTGGACAGCTACATGCAAAAGAATGAAACTGGACCACTTTCTTATACCATACACAAAAATAAATTCAAAATATATTAAGGACCTAAATGTGAGATCTGAAACCATAAAAATCCTAGAAGAGAGCACATGTAGTGATTTCTCTGACATTGGCCATAACAACGTCTTTCTAGATAGGTCTCCTGAGGCAAGGGAAACAAAAGCTAAAATAAACTATTGGGACTACATCAAAATAAATAGCTCCCGCACAGCAGAGGAAACAACCAACAAAACTAAAAGACAATGTACTGAATGGGAGAAGATATTTGCAAATGACATATCCAATAAAGGGTTAGTATTTAAAATATATCAAAACTTGTACAACACCAAAAACCCAATAATCCAATTAAAAATGGGCAGAAGATAAGAACAGACATTTCTCCAAAAAAGACATACAGATGGCTAACAGACACATGAAAAGATGCTCAATATCACTTATCATAAATCAAAACCACAAAGAGATATCACTTCACACCTGTCAGAATGGCTAAAAACAAAAACACAAGAAACAAGTATTGGTGAGGATGTGGAGAGAAAGGAGCCCTCGTGCACTGTTGGTGGGAAGGCAAACTGGTATAGCTACTGTGGAAAACAGTATGGAGTTTCTAAAAAAATTAAAAATAGAACTACCCTATGATCCAGTAATTCCACTACTGGGTACTTACCCAAAGAATACAAAAACACTAATTCAAAGGGATATATGCAACCCAAGTTTATTGCAGCATTATTTACAATAGTCAAATTATGGAAGCAGCCTAAGTATCCACTGATAACAAAGAAGTGGTATATATAGACAATAGAAAATTATTCAGCCAAAAAAGCATAAAATCTTGCCATTTGCAATAGCATGGATGAAGCTAGAGAGTATAATGCTAAGTGAAATAAGTCAGAGAAAGACAAATACCATATGATTTCATTCATATGTGGTATTTAAAGAAAAAAGAAATGAGCAAATGAAAAAGAGAGAAACCAGGAAACAGACTCTGAACTATAGAGAACAAACTAATGGTTACCAGAGGGGAAGTGGGTAAGGGGATGGGTGAAATAGGTGAAGGAACATTTATCTTGATGAGCACTTATCTTGATGGGTAATATATGAAACTGCTGAATCACTATATTGTACACCTGAAACTAATGCAACACTGTGTTAACTAAATTGGAATTAAAATAAAAAATAATAAGAGTAACAATGTATTCAGAAGAGTATTATAAAAAATCTACAACTGTTCACCCTAAAATTATTTCTGAGGATTTTCTTTAAATATTGTAGATACTTCCCTTTCCAGTACACTGCTAAAATAGTTTTAAAGGGTAAGAAAAAATATTAACACAGAAAAGGTGAAAAGAATGAGGCATGAAACATTAAAAGATGAAAGATTTACATATGTTTTTGGCAGTGGTATTGACTTAGCAGAGAAAAGAAAGCTGTATTGAGGTGAGGAAAGGAGTGAATTCCACAGGAAATGAGTGAATTTATCACTTAAAAGGTCATGATTTGGAAATACCAGGTACCTAAAAAGAGGATAACAACAGGGGATAGGTTGAAAATCTGTACAGGATGGAGAAGGGAAACCTAGATTGAGAATTCTAGGTGTCCTCCCTTACTCTGCAGGGGGAGGAACTTGCTTCTTCCAACTATTCTCCCCTCCCTGCCAACCACCAGCTCTGAAACTCTGGGCCAGGAGACTACAGGCTAAACAGAATGGTGATATCAGGTCTGAAACCATGATGATTAGTTAAGAAAGGACATATAAATGGATGGACATTCAATGTCTTTGCAAGCATGTCTGCAGGAAGCATATGTACCCTCATCCCTTCCCTCGCACCCCCATCCTACTCTCTAAGCATATGATTCACTGATTTCTGGAGTCCAAAAGGCTCTTCTTTCAAACCTATTCCTTTCCCAAAATAAAGATTTCTAAATGCAAATATTTCTCAATTTCAAATCTGAATATATAGTCAAGGATCTCCAACCACTGGAGAAATGCCTTCAGTCTGAAAGGAATGGATCAAAACAAACCTAAAAAAAGGACAAAGATAGTGAAGAAATAAAAAATTTTAAAGAAAACCCCCAAACTCTAGCATCTTTAGTAAGAGAAGATATTCTACCCAAAAAAGGAAATGTAATACTACAAAAAGAATAAAGTATACATAAAATATTTAATGGTAATATAACAAGTCTACATAAAAAAAAATCCAATATGGGTTTTAGAAGATTAAAAGAAACATCCTCTGAATGGATGGGGCAGGGGGAAACACAGTTATGAAATGGGAGGAAAAAAAAGAATATTTGGCTCCAAAATGATGTCCAACATTCAAATGATAAGTGAAAATGGAGAGGAGAAAATTGAAAAGCATGAATTCCCAGAATAAAAGAGACTAAGGAGTCAGCTGCTGAAAAAAAGATCAAGGCACACGCTTATAAAAATTTAGAAAAAAAATCAGAAAACAAGGTACAAAGAGAAGTTCCTAAGAATTTCCAGAGGTGGGGAAAAGAATACATACAGAAAGGTTAAACTAGAACCTCACTGGTGACAGTAGCAACACTAATTGTTCAAAGAAGGAGAAACAGTATCGTAAAATTCTGAAGGAAATGGTTTTTAATCTTAACTTCTATGCCCAGCTAAACTATCATTCAAAGGTAGGGAAAAACACAGGATCCAGGGAGGTGATCTAACACAGGAGAATGGTAAATAAAGTCTCAGTGTTATAGATGTGTACAGACCCAGAAAGGAATCAGTCTAATTTCAAGGATAGATGAATGCCAAAGATGATGCGTATGAAAAATCAATAGCATCAGTACATTATTTGATGAGTAAATATTTGGAAAAATTACAACTCTTTGGTATGTACATTGGAAAAGTTAAGAGAAATAGTTTTCCATAAATACATAGAAATTTACACAAAAATATGTCTTAATTTCAATGAGTTTATACAAGATAGGATTGGAAACACAGGGAATAACTGCATACACACAATATAGACAGACTAGAAAATTACTTAAAAATATGGTATAATTAGTTTGTAAGGATATGGGAAAGAAAATGGGATGGGGTTGGGCTAAGCAAGATAAATCTTCAATACCTAAAAGAAGCCAATATATAAAGCAAACATTTGGAATATCAGCACTATAAACATTACCGAATATTGGGATAAATATCTAAAGAGCTTGAAGAGTTGAAATGGCGTACCCCCCACCCCTGGGGAGAAAGACAGACTTTACTATTCATCCTTTAGTACTGTGTTTGTTGTACCTGCTTGCATGCATGGTTCCCTGGTTGTTTTGTTTTGTTTTTAAAGCAACATTAATACACTGTGTAGAGCAAGTAATTTTATTTCTGATGATTCAATACTCAGTGATTCAGGGTCAGTCATCACGGATGTCAACTTTGGTTATATAACTAGAGACTGTGTTAGAGACTGTAGAGTCCTTGTCTAAACTAGAACATAATTAAAAAACAACCCCCTGACATTTTGATAAGTGATTTAGCTCTTTTTATTTTCTTGAACTGCAGAAAAGTGAATTAGTGAAATAATATTTTGAATTAGTTTAGCTATAGAAAGTCTAAATTGAAAGAATCACATTTTGAAAATTTAAGGATGGAATCAATTTTGTTATTATAAATCATTGTAGTTTTACTGATTGTCAGTTATACATGAAGGGTTTTTAGTATTGTGCCTACTACTGCAAAATGTGTCCCTGATCTATGGTTGGCTACTATTTTAATCACATAATATGTTTTTACTCTTCTATTTAATATATAAAGAGTTTTGTATGTTATGTTTGGGTCAAATGGAGATTAAGTTTTATAAAGTATTTCTTTATTTCTTTGGTGGTTTAGAGATTCTCCACTTATCATTTCAAATTATTTATAATACAAACTTCCACCAGAAAAAAGAATATTGAAACTGCACTTATAAATGCCAAGTGAAAGTTTTTAACCACAAAACTTTTTAGAAGAGGTCTCCAGGAACTGATTAAGTGAAGGTTTCAAAAAACCAGCTGGAAATGAAGATGATACATTTTACCTCTGGTATTTGATAATTCAGTGGTCACTTTAAAGTAATATGGAAAGCAATGTGTTATTTCTCTGTTTAATGAAAGCATTAAGATCTACCTCTATGAGCTAATACAAGAGAGCAAATCACTTCAGCACAGCTAGGTTTAATTTTTTAAGGATAGAAGATAGTTTTGAGTTGATAGGTAATTCCTAACTACTTTGGGTTCCATCCTTCCTGCCAGAGATTTTGCTATAGTAAAAATATACTTTTCTATCTTTTCGAGGAAAACAGAATCAATATAATTTTACCAACCACCCTTGCGAGTGATGGTTGATTAGCCATGAGTCTTCATAGGATAGCTCCAGCTAGTTTTCAGTCATGAATCATCTAGATAGTATATTAGATTAATATGTAGTTATATTTTGACAGAAAAAAAAATAGATGGCTACATTGTTAACTTTTTAAATAAAGAATAGCCTCACTAAATGGAAGACTTAGAACACAAAACTCCTTGTGCTTTTTCAGGGAGAAATACATGTTGCCATTTACTAATACTAGCTATCATACATTCTGCAAAGCAGGTACTACATGGGAAAATCTGAACATGAAATGATCTGGGAAAATTAAGAGATGTCTAGGTGTGACTGCCTTTACATTTTCAAGCAAACTTTTAAGAAAAATAAATTTTATTTTGGACATTTCTACCACTCCATTATCACTATTCCTACTTACAACAACCATCTCTTTGGGATAATGAAAAAAAATCCCTACCAAGACTGTGTTCTATTAAAGCTGTAGGAATAGGGTGCCTGGGTGGCTCAGTTGGTTGAGCGACTGCCTTCGGCTCAGGTCATGATCCTGGAGTCCCAGGATCGAGTCCCGCATCGGACTCCCTGCTCGGCGGGGAGTCTGCTTCTCCCTCTGACCCTCCTCCCTCTCATGCTCTCTGTCTCTCATTCTCTCTCTCTCTCAAATAAATAAAAATAAAAATAAAAAAAGCTGTAGGAATAGTCTGGGAATCGACTTTCCCGTCTATTCACTACTGTGGAACATATCCAATATTTTCACCTCAAGTAATTTACTTCACCATAGGAACTTTGTAGACTTCAAAGTCTACATCAAGTGGTGGACTTTTAATTTTTTAATGCAGTATTTGTTCTTTATGTGGCAGGAAAAATGCTCTATGATATGGAGGTAAACAGGAAAAAACAACAGATGATCTGTATCTACTCTGCGATTGAATAAGCAGTAGCAAAATGAATTCCTAGGCAGGTATTTAATATCAGGAAAAAAAAAAAAGACAAGGGTAGTTAAAGCAGTATTCATAAGAAAAAAAATCACTTGGAGTTGACTGAATGTGTCTCCTACCTTAGGTAGTAGAAACCCACAACAGAATTTGACAAAAGGGTCCCTAACTAGAGTTGAAATTTTGCCAAGTGAATTAGTTCCCTCCCCTAGGATTTGTCTTCCTGGCTCTCTCTCTAAGGGTTATTTGGCTGGCTCCGATATTAATTGCTTATAATCTCAAATGCATAAGGTGTGCTTATTGGCGTGGCCTCTAATTATATTTACATAGTGAACTACACCTTACCAGTCTCACAGTTGTACCGCCCTTTGTAATTAAAAAAACAAAAAAATAAAAAACAATAAAAAACAAAAACCTCAAACTCAAACCTAAAAGATGTATCCAAAGGAGCACTTTCACTTGCAAATGGCAGAAAATTTAGCCCAGACTGGCTTAAGAAAAGAGAGCTAATTCACTTACTTAACTGAGAAGTACAGAGGAAGTTTCTCTCTCTTCTCTTTCTCTCTCTAGGTTTCTCTATTTCTCTCCTTTGCTCTCTCTCTCTAGGCTTTTTTCTCTAGACTTCTCTCTCTCTGCTTTTCTCTTTCTGTCTCTCTAGGCTTCTCTCTCTCTCTCTCTAGGCTCCTCTCTCTCTCGCTCTAGGCTCCCCTCTCTCTCGCTCTAGGCTCCTCTCTCTCGCTCTAGGCTCCTCTCTCTCGCTCTAGGTTTCTCGCTCTCTCTCGCTCTCTCTAGGTTTCTCTCTCTCGCTCTCTCTAGGTCTCTCTCTCTCTCGCTCTCTCTAGGTTTCTCTCTCTCTCTCACTCTGTCTAGGCTTCTCTCTCTCTCTCCCTCCTTCCCTCCCTCCCTCTCCCCTCCTAGGTTTTGAGCTCTCTCTCCACCCCCTTCTCTGTCCTGCTCCTTTGCTCTCTTCTACTTTTCTCGTTTTCTCTTTACTCTCACCACTCCCTCATTTCTTCCAGGTCTCAGTTTGCCTTGCACTTATGAAGGTTTTCCACTGTAAACAGTAAGTGGCTTCAGCTCTCACTGGTCTCACATCCTCTAGGATTCAGTCTAGCAGGAGGGAGCATTCTCCCATCTCCCCACAGCATTCCTGGTGAGTGCTTACTTTCACTTCTGATGGGGTAATGTAAATCATTACTCAACTGTAGATAGGACAATGGGACATATCGATCAGCTTAGAACTAGGTCCACTTAGCTTAGAACTTATTCCACTCCTGAATCCCATCTGTATTAGTTTCCTATGGCCCCTCTAAAAAATTACCACACACCTGGTGGATTAAAACAACCTGTTTCTTCTCTTACATATCAAAGCCAGCTACCTAACATGGTGCTTTAGTGCTCACATTTCCTCCTCCTTCTGTAGTCAAATCTCTCTGCCTCTCTCTTATAAGGACACTTGTGATTATATGTAGAGCCCCCCCCCCAGATAATATGGGATAATCTCCCCAAATCACAATCCTTAACTTAATCACACGCACACAACTGCTTTTGCCATATAAAATAGAGTTCAGAGGTTCCAGGGATTGAGACCTGGGTATCTTTGAAGACCATTATTCAACCTACCACACACCAACTACACATAAAAACAGTGAGAAGAGGGGGCGCCTGGGTGGCTCAGTTGGTTAAGCGGCTGCCTTCGGCTCAGGTCATGATCCTGGAGTCCCGGGATCGAGTCCCGCATCGGGCTCCCTGCTCGGCAGGGAGTCTGCTTCTCCCTCTGACCCTCCCCTCTCTCATGCTCTCTGTCTCATTCTCTTTCTCAAATAAAAAAAAAAAAAAAAAAAAAACAGTGAGAAGAGGAGATGGAAACCCAACAAACACCAGTAAGATAAATAAATATCCAGTACTGATGTGTTTCACAGGCTGTTGTTTTGCTTTGTCTTTTATAATTATATCTCTAAAGCAAGGGTCCCCCTTGTGCTAATTATAACTTAACATCAACGGCCAAATTATCAAGCCTATAGAAAACATAAGCACATAATGGGAAGCTAGAGATCCAACTGGGACTTCAACTTTGCATGGCATAAAATTATTCTAAAAATAGATTGGGCATTAGAAGTCTCTTCAAATTGTAATATTGGTCTCTTTCTGTGGATTGAAGATAAAACTGCTTTTTGTTTCACCTCTTAAGAAAATGGTTCAAAGAATGTTTAGTCAAGTGCAGTAAAATAGCTGTAAAATAGGTCAGTTAACAATAAGTGTATTTTCTCTTCCAAAACATACATGAAAGACTGTCAGAACGTAGAAGAGGGTCAGTAAAGTATCCTCCAGACTGAAAAGGCACTTTGAGACTGAAAAATGGAAACCACTCCATACTGTTTACAGTTTTATTCAGGGTAAACTACTGATAGCAGCGATCAGGTGGACAAAGTCCTGGGCACTGGGCAGCCATTCTCTGCCACTATTCTTGACACAGTCGAGACCTTAATCCCCACCTTCACTGAGCAAGGGGCAGGGTGGTGAGGAGGCTTCTGTGTACCAGTCCTCACAGGGAAGATCAGAACAAGCCTTCCCGAGGAAGGTCAAGGCATACATTAACCTCAATGGGCCTAAAACACATAGACCCTTGTGAGGGAACTCATTTCGTGGGCCGGAAGAAGATGGAGGGCCAAAGAGGGAGTCAATGTTGGTAGCACTCCTACACTCCACCTTGGACACCTTTATGGCCTGTACAATGTTTAGGCACCATTCTTCTGCGTTGACCCTATATTGGGAGGCAACTTGCATCCTTATGCCAGAGCAGCAATATAAATAGCAACCTGATAATCACATACCACCCCTGGCTTTTCACTATTCCTCATTCTTGAGGAATAAGGATAATGGACTGCTCTAGCTACTTCCTGCTACGAAGGGGTGTAGATCAGGATTTGGGGAATGAAATGGCCTTGCATCCAATTGCAAATGTTGTCTAGTATAAAGCTGAGCCCTAGTCCTTTGTCCAGCCATTATTATGGAATGCTCATGTATAGGCTTAGACAGCATTTTATTCCACATTTCATAATGAGGTAAATTAGGTCAGTTCTGTGAAATAGTGGTCTCAATTCAGGAAGTGGCCCTACAGGGGGGACTTTCAAAGTCAGGTCTATAATGTGCAAGAATTCAGGTAGAAAAATAGCCAGATATGCAAGGAAACCAGAATACAGGATCCAGCCTAGTTTTAGTCACATTGATGAACAATTAGTCACAACTAGAATCTAGCCCCCATAAGGCTGTGTTACTGAAGCCATTTTTTTCCCCTCTCTAAAATCATCCTCATTTTAATCAGAGATAGCTGAATTAAGACTACATTGTTTGTAAAACAAATCCAGTTCTAACAAACTTGACCTAATCATTTACCTAAGTGCAGCAGGAATAGTGACTGGCCATTTAAGTTTTTAAAAATCTGCTTTTCTGGAACTTCTCATAAGGAATTTCAGATTGAGCCTTTAACAGCCTTTCAACGCTAAGAGCCTTATCTATGGATGGGCAGAGTACCTATTGAGTTTCTTGTAATCTATTGTCATTTGCCGGGTCCCATAAATTTCTTTATAGGCCAAACCAGACTATTGAATGGACTTTGAGCAGGCATGATTACTGCCACCCCTCTTCTTATTCTTGAATGGTGGTGGTAATCTTGTTATGCCCCCAGGTAGTTTATATTGTTTTACCTTTATTGCTACCGGAGAACCAGAAACTGTATAGGTTTCCATTTGGCATGACCCACAACAAGGAGTTTCACTATTTGGATACACAACCTGAATTCACCGGTCGTTGTAATTAGATCCAGGTCCTGTAGAACATCTATGCCCCAAATACTCAGAAATGGGGGAAATATGCACTAGTAAACAGTGGGGAGAAAGCCTGCTGATCTGTAGGTAGAGACTAGTTTGTCTGACCTTGATAATTACCCCCATAACCATCAACAGCCTTTATTTCTCCCCAAAATTTCGAGGGGTTTCTATAGATAAGTGTGCATGCAGTCAGCTTCAGCGTCTCTTAGAGCTAGCGCGGTCCAATAAATGGTTAATTCAACAAGGGGCCTCCAGTCACCCCATATTGTATGTACTAGAGGGCAATGTTGGCCTAACCCCTAGTCCCTAGGGATAGGGGGTATCTACCCCTGAAATTCTTCCATTAGCAGAAAGGGACTTGGTGACACACCTGGCTTTTATGAGCCTTCCTTCAAGGGAGTAAACTGTTTTCCCTTAGGTAAGGCCTTCCATAGGTTTGGCAAGACCAAATAGGGTTGTCTGTATTTTCTCTTGGGGGTCTCAAATAATATTAGATCTTGCTACAGTTATTTAGGAGAGACATTAATGGGCCCCCTTTTTGCCGTTTTGTCACTGGCAAGATCCTTTGTTTTTCTGTTTTTCAACCCATCTATTTCCCTTATGATGGAGTCTTTCGGTTTCTCTTCGGTCAACTACCATAGCAGTTACTATAGCAATGAGTCCATTGATCACAGGGTGAAGGATCAATACTAAAGTCCTGTGCCACACCCCTGGGGCCAACTGTAAGATTCGGTCTTTCATGCTAGAGAAAAATAATTCTTCACCTTGACCTCTAAAATCCTGGATGTAAATGGTATGTTTCATTCTCAATTCACCTATAATTTCTTGTAGTTTTGCCAGAGTATTTCCAGGTCTAACATAACAGAGAGGAGAGAACACCCCTTTGTTAGGCCAGGTTATACCCACAATTTTCACCCATGCCTGCCACATGGCAGGTTGAGCACTGATGGAGACCACTTCTCAAACCCATTTAGAATACCATCTCCCCCAGTACACTACAGTCATAATATTCACGCTGTCAGCCCTTCTGGGCCCTTTTGCTTAAAGAGGCTGGTTAGCTGCACTAACTCAGTAGCCAAATGCTCCTATGGTCATTTTTTCACTAGTGGGAATTTCTTCTCTGTCCTCCCAGGCTCCCACGTGGTCTGAGTCTTGGTTTGAATCAAAGAGCGCACCTGGAACTCATCCTCCCCTCCCCATGTTTCAGGGCCCCAGCTTTCCCCAGATAGAACAGCCCTTACTTGAGTGTGGTAGTGTGCATCCATGCATCCCTGCCATCCCACGTGCCGTCATTTCTAAGCATTCCTCCTTTTGCCACACTCCCCTGGACATAATGTCCTCACCAGAGGAACATGCGGCTTGCACATCCTGTTCCACAGCCACTGATTTTCTAGTCTGTTCCAATTCTATCCTTACTCACAATTCCCTTTCCAAAATGTAACACACAGATCAATGGCCAACCCACCTCAGCAAGAGCTTGTTCACTTTCCCTTCTCCATTTCTTTTGCCCACCATTTCGGATAGGCTATCGAACAACCCCTTGGGAATTTGGGGGTGGCATCCCAGTACTCATGCACTGGTCCAAAATGCTCAAAACACCTGGCCAAGTCTCCCCACATGAAGGTGGCTCACCAGCATGGGATATCCCCCAGCTCAGACAATGGGCTTTCCCCCCAGTACAGTCCCTTACGTGTGCTTGTCTCGCTTTTGGTCTCCTGCCTGGTTTGCCAATGGTTAGAAGGTGGAGGAAGGTCAGTAAAGTATCCTCCAGACTGAGAAGGCACTTTGAGACCAAAAACCAATGGCAAGCCACTCCATACCCTTTACTGTTTTATTCCGGGCAACTTACTGACAGGAGCAATCATGCAGACAAATAGTCCCGATACTGGGCAGCCGCCCTCCACCGCTACTCTCCACCCTGTCTGGGCCTTAATCCCCACCTTTATAAAGCAAGGGGCAGGGTGGTGAGATCACAGGGTAGCTATCTAAAGTGGAACCATCTGTGCGCCAGAGGATCTCTACTCGTTAAATTAAGTGGGGCCTTCTGTGCACCAGGCATCTTAGGAAGATCAGAACAAGCCTTGCAGCATTTTGGTCAGAGCAGGTTAATGTATAACCTCCAAGGAGCCTGAAACACATAGCCCCTCATGAGGGAGATCATTTCAGGGGCCTGAACAAGATAAGAGAGCCAAAGATGGAGTCTGTTGTCAGCACCGCTACAGAGACTACATTGGCATCAATAATGGCCTCATATTAAATAATAGATGTTTTGTAAAATACCTTACATTTCCCAACTCCTGTACTTTTAAGACCTCACAAACACAGAGAAGCACTTCTTAAATTGGTTGCTCGGTGTACCTTCTTGTGTACGATTGGATTCATCGCTTTCCTCCTCATTCTCTCAGTGCAGTCAAATTATAACATTCTCTCCTACTGTTCAGGCTCTCAGAGGAGGATAGGACAGATTTGTCTGTCTTGTCTACCCTTAAGCTTCCATGGTCTGTGGCTGATCTACTTGAACGGAGGAATTAAATAAATTATAAGGGAGGCAGAACTATGTTGTGGATAAGAGTCAGAAGGTTTGGGTTTATATCTTGATTTTGGCTGTATCAGCTGTGAGATCTTGACAAAATTAGTGCATCTCTCTGATCCTCAGTCTCATCCATTAAATGGGGGATAATAGTTGTTATCCAGGGTTACTGTCTGGATTGAATGTTAAAGCACAGTACGCAGCACCAAAAACTATGGGCATTTCTATCACTGTTAATTACACTTGGACATTGTTTAATACATAATTTTACTCAAGTGTTTTGAAGGAACTGAGAGGTCAATTAAGAATAATTCAGTGACTAGTAACTCAGTGTGCTGCCCTTACAAAGCTTTCAATTCATCTGTGCACGGTTTCTAGTAGAAACTACACACCCATTAAAAACTATTTAATATCACCTAAGAGAACATATATAAATATGGCTGATGCAAATTTGGCCGTTCTTTTAAATAGTTGAATATATTTTAAAGGATTTATAAAAAAACAGGATTTATAAAAAAAGGATTTAGAAAAATAATTTTCAGTGACTGAAAAATGGCCCTCTGATTTTCGAGCATGAATCAAGAAAATTTTTACTATAAAGTGAGAAACTAGATAATAAAGGATCTCTTAGAGAGGGGCAAGACAGATGGATTCAGCAATCCAGGCCGGATGCTAAAACTGGTAACACTTTACCAGTTACCAGTTAACTTGCAATGGTAAGACTTCTACATCCCTATGAGATATATATATATCTATATATATAGATATATAGATATATAGATATATAGATATATATGCACATACGTCTAAGTCTCAAAATTATCTGCAAATACAATGAAAGTATATGAAAATAGGTATACAAAGAGCAGTTTTAAAAACAAAAAGCTCTGGCTTTGTTGTCATATTAACAATAGCCTCTATCTGTTTACATCAGGTTGACATATGTAACTAATTGTGTAATTAAAGCCAGATGTATTGTGTTTAAAAAGTTAACTTTATAAATATATAATATAAAATTTATATTTTCTTATTCTCTTCTCATTTTGATGTTACAAATTTAAAAAAAAGAAGGAAAAGTGAAACTCTGAATACTGGTAATCCAAATACTTCTAATTATCAAATACATATTGAAAAAAATTCTTTCTTTCTCTGACACTAACACACACAACACAAAATGTTACAGGTCTAATGAAAACAATCTATGTAGTTAATTTTTCAGCCTTCACTGAAAAGATTGTGAGGAGGCCAGTTTTGGTTAACAACCTTGAACTATACTAAGGTTACTTTAATTTTAGAACCTCTGACTTAGTAGGAAGTAATATGGCATTCAGAAATTCATCCATATAGCCCCCAAATAGCACTTCTTTTATGGCTTCCTAAGGTGCCCTAAGCCTTTAATGACAAATGACTTTCTAAAATAACTAATACCTTCAGTTTTAAAATAAAAATGACAACAACTTGCTGGCATTGCCCCATCAAGAGTACAATGTTCCAAAATTCCATAAAGAAACAGAAGCCCAAATTAAGCTGTTAGTCCCTGGTGAAAATTTAATGAAGCTGGCATAGGAAACACTTATTTTAGAAGCACAATTTTTGACTTAATAATTTGTTATTCCTAAGATCTGTAATTATTTGAACGGTTTTTGTAAAAGAGCCACTTGCGTGAGAAGATGCTGAGATTAGACAAAGCCATGAGTGTTTTCTCGTCGGCAGGAGCGAGAGAGGTTTCTGTTCTCCAAAAGAGGAGGAAAACAGGCAAGCACACTCACCCGTCTTCCATAATAATGCCCTTCTACTTATTCACAGCCATGGGGAAGATTAGACCATCAGTCTGGAGTTGAATTTTGTGTACGTCATGACATAAGGGAGGGTAAATGAAGAAAATATTTGGTTAATTTTAGCCTTGTAAGTTAAACACACACACACACACCTCAGCAGCAGTAACACAACAAGTTAGATATTGATTTTCCTGACCTAAACTAAGAGGCATAATCACGACGCCATGTCAAATTTCTTTTATGAAGATATCTATCAATGCTGGTCCTATAAGGCCATCTCTGGTTAGATATTTGGATCATTAAGGTGGAAAAATAGACACCAGAGCCCACTGAGATGGAGGAAGGTAGAGGTGTACCTTTTCTAATGAAATGCTGGACCATTCAAATAGATTTCTGTTACACTGCTGGGTCAGGAACGATATCTCAGTCCATGTTCATTGTGGCAGCAAACACACAGCTGCCCTCCTGACCACAGACATGTATAGACACTGCAGGGCAGGAGATGGATGGTCCAATATAAGAAAACAGATTTAAATCCATGTAAAACCCATTTGTGAGTGCTTTGAAAATACACTGCTTCATTTGGGTACATTTTATTGTTTACACCAACTATTCTTCTGTATCTTTGGTCTAACCATTTGATTTTTCATTCAGTTATGCACAAATCTGTTTGAGCACCCACCTTGCATCATGTATGATGCTAGATGCTGAGCATACGAAGTGAATGAGACAGACGAGGCCCTTGTCCCTTAGAGAAAGATAAACATACAAACACATTAATGAACTCATCCAGGTTGTCATCATTTCTATAAAGGAAATAGAGTTCTTAGAGAGTAGTTGGGGAAACTCCTTTAGGGATGTTTGGGAAAGTTCTCCAAGGGTGTGCCAATGTTGGAGTAAGGACTTCAAAGAGGGTGGGATTAAGTGAAGAACGACTAACCGACTAACCGGCTTGCTGGGATAAGTAAGTAATATTGGCCTGAGATGGAAAACATCTTGGCAACAGTGAAGACATCGAAGGAGGTGAGGGTATCTGGGAAGTTGTAAGCTTGAGAGCAAACGGTGGTGAGTCCTAGAGAGGGATTCAGAATTCAAACCCCAAGGGCCAGAGAAGCCAAATTAAGGCATTTGTATTATTACTAGCATTTATTATAGAGTTAAGATATATGATACATGATTATGACAGTATTCTGCTTTGAGTAAGCAAATAGTTCATTTTAATTTTTTAAACATTTTAAAGTTATCTTTCCTTAAGTAGTTGCAAAATAGGGTTGTTTGATCCAAATTTGTTTTATTTTTAATAAATTCCAAAATAAAATTACTATGTAAACCTCAGAAATAATGCTCATAAGGAAAATTTAGGAGAACTTTGGAATTCTTGAGGAATGTGTTCTGGTGGTTCTTCAAGAAGGAGAGACTAGTTGGTAGCAGGGGAGGACAAGGTCAATAAAGCTGTAGGATTTGACAGAGTGGAGCATGCACTTGCACTTTGTGCCCTATTCCTTTCCTTCTCTAGAACTGGGGAGAATTTTGGCATAAAGTGGTAGGAAAATAGTGTGAAAAAGTACCACAGGAGTAATGGAAGTGATCAGCATTTCACATTTCACAGTCCAGAGTCACAGAGAGATGAGCATAGTTTGATTAGAGCTTTTAAAACAATGGGTAAAGAAAGATCCTTACAGTTGATCTCAGGGATATTTGTGATGAAAAGGAAATTGTTAACTATTCAGAATATTCGGAGAGTAGACACTATACCACCCCCTACAGCACATGTACTCAGGCACACTATCTATCACACATTCTATCTATCACACTCTCTATCACTGCATGGTATACGTGCAGTCAGGCAGTTCTTGGTAAAGTGCAGACATACCAGGGCAGATAACATATCACTGCAAGCAGCACTGCCCCTGGGGCAGGAAGGGAGATGAGCTCCTCACTGGAATGAGGGTGTGGAGGGTGCCTAGTGAGTGCATTGACCCTGACCCACTAAAATTTCAAAACAGGGAATGAAGAGTTAGAGGATATAGGTACTTAGGTTTTCCTATAGGTACTAAAGAAAAAATGGGGCAGGGAATAGGATTTCAGTTTGCTTACTGAGATTTTAATATAATATATACGTATTACAGATTTTAGTATGTATTCTAATACCTGATCAGCTAGAGATATCAAAGCAGCTTTATGTAGTCTTTCCCATTGGCTGGGGCATCTTACTTAATCTAAGGAAGAACTCGGGAACAAAAGGTTGTCTATATTTGATGTATAAATCAGTTTCTCTTTCAGTATATTAGGAAATTACTCCAACATTGTTTTTCCTAGAAAAGAATCTCATTTTCTTGTATATTTGATTGCTTGAAGCATGGTGAATATACTTGGTCTAAGAGAATATTTTCTACTCTCATAATTGCATTAAAAGGTAATGTTTGAAAATAAATAGTTGAGGTAAAGTAGGTAGTCTTTTCTAATAACAAGCTTTTGAAACAAACAATGTCCGTTTGGCTTCAAGATTGAAAATAATTTTACATTAGCAGCATAACTTCCAGTGTGATTAGCTGGAATGTTTGATTAGCAGGAAGTATTAGTTCACTAGATTTGTATTTATGGAATGGTATGTTAGTATTTACATTAGCAATAAATGATGCCAATCACTTCCATTACTCCTGTGTTACTTTTTCACACTGTTTTTCTACCACTTTGTGACAAACTTTTCCCCACTTCTAGAATAATCTCAAACAACATGACTGGTATTGTGTTCTTACCTCAGTGATGGAAAGAAAATGATTTAGTGCAGTTGTCTTCATCTGTTATATGCATAGCCCTAGGGATACACAAAGTTTCCCCAGGTGTTAAACAAACTCACAGATATTTTAAGAAACTCGAATTCCAGATCCTAAACTTCCGTGTAAATCTTTGTCCTAAATTTGATCTGTCTGTGAACATTCCTGAGGCAAGAGGGTTATCCTTTTCCCTTTCCCTTTTTACAGTTGTCCTTCTCCCACTTGAATTGCCCTCCTTAGAACTTTCCTTCTCATTCATCTTGAATCTTACTATGATTCATTGTTCCAAGGAAGAAAAATCTCTGACATACAAACAAAGGAACGTTTCAACATATTGGTGTTGGTTTTTAGGAAGTGAATTACTCTAAAGACGGTTTAAAAACCCTTCTGCAATGTAAGTGACCAATTATTTGCTTTCAACAAACTTGAAAGAGAATCCAAACAAAGTCCCCGCTGACAGATCATTAGAAATATTTATGATGTATCACTATGTGATTCTGGCATATAATTCTGAAGGAATTTAAAGAATTGAAGAATACTGCTCTAACAAAAATCCTTTTATTCCCATGTATTTAATTTATATGAATACATTTCTCAGCATTTGCCTTCTCCTTCAAACAAAACTGAAAATGCAATATAGGAATGAAATTGATCCTGAACCCATCCGTCTCAGTTTAAGAAGAAACCCACTTATGTCAAAATTACTTGCAGTAAAAAATTATACTTTATGTTAAATACTACCCTATTAAAACTTATTTTCCATTTATGTTATTTTGATTAATTACATATTTTTACTACTGTAAATGTAACTTAATCCTGAAAATATATTTTAACACTTGGGGCATTATGGTCACAGCAAATACCCCTGCTACCTCGAAAGTTTTAAATGCCAATTTACATATATATTTTTGATGTAGCAGAATATGCTAAGATGATCAGTAAAAGACTTTAAAGCATAGGTTTGTATTACCTGAAGGTATAACTACAGAGAATTTGGAATGACATAGCAATTCAAAAAGATAAAGAAATCATGTAAAATTTTCAACTGTTTAAAGAGCTTGTTTATGTATCATTTAAAGGGACCATGTCACCAATTGTGAAGGCAGTGGGAGCCCATCATATTTGAAAGAGTAATATAGTGGTTGATTTTGAGTATTTATAATATACCAAAGCCATATCCTTTGCAATCATTTAAAATAATTATGAAAAAGCTTAGAGGGAAGTCAACTTAAAAATATGTATGACAATAACAAGTTTTTCAAAAATCCTTGGAGAATGTGAGCAAACTTTTCTGTAAAAGCAGTGACCTACTGGATAAAACCCATGAAACCTTCTTTAAAAGAATAGTCATCTTGCAGAAACAGTTTTCACTAGAAGGCAGGTTTTTGTAGCCGGGAGTCAAGACCTCTCAATGGCTGGCAAATCCTGTACCATGTCCCCAATCCTCCTTTTCCTACTATTCTTCCCCTTGATCACTTCTTTAGTGATACTGTGCTCCTTCTTTTCCTCTGACAGCCAAGACAAGACCCTGTGTCTGACATTTGCACTGCTTACTCCCTTTACCTGAAATACTTTCCCCAGATGTCTTCCTGTCTTGCTCTGTCCCCTCCTCCAGGCCATTGTCATCTGCTCATTGAGGACTACCCCTGTCTCCTACATAAAAGTGCACCTACTTCTATATGAACTCTCCCCTGTTTTATTTGGCACACAGTACATTCAACACACAATGTAATCGAATTATTTGTTAAGTTTTTAATCTCTACCCCCTCTAGAATGCAAGCCCCAAGAAAGCAGGATTTTTTTCTTTTCTCTTTTTCTCACTGCTTTATCTTCAGCACCTAAAATAGTACCTGGAACTCGGTAGGCATTCAATAAAAGATGTATGGAAGGATATGCAAGCTGTTTCTCAGGTTCATGGCCTGTATGTCAAAGGCTTCCTTAGAAAGAAATGACAAAACCTCTTATAAATTTAAGTTTCAAGACATTTTCTTGTCACTGTCAGTAGGAATAATGGGAGTCTATCATAATGAATTGAGGAACCAAGAAATTAAGCCATCTTTATTCCTTATTAGTCATTTATTATAGATATAACTTAGCCTCGCTATTAATAAGAACATAAAGAAACATTCACTTCTGTATTCATTCTGTCAGTTAACTTAAAAATATTTATTCAGCATCTGTTGGCTACTGTGCTATTGGTGCAAAGGTAATAGGAATCTCTCCCATCCCCAAGGACAGCAGTTTGGTAAAATGGAGCACTTCGTATTTTTCAAATGTGTATTTCTTCAAAAGGATTTTTAATTAAAAAAAAAAAAAATACGCACAATCATCTACAAATTCAATGTATTCCCCACTGGGAATTTCATGGAATTTGATGAGGTAATCATACAGTGACATGAAAGAACAAAAGGCCAAGCATAACCAATATATTCTGGAAGCGAAGGAAGAATCTGTATCAAAAAGCCCTATATCTAATATTAAGGCTTATTATAAAGCTGCAGTAACTAAAAGTTTGATATTGGCAGAGGAGTAGGCAAATATAATAATGAAACACAATGGATACCCCTGAATATATAGAATCTTGCAATCTGACAGAAATGGCATCACAGATTAGTGAAGAGGATGGATCATTCAGTACATGGCTGGATTATTAAAAATACTGTTTAAAATGTTCCTCTGATTATGAACAAAAAAAGAAGTCTCTACCATTCAACCCAAACAAAGACATTCCAGACAGCCTAAAGACCCAAACTTAAAAGCAAAAATTCAGTAATATTTGGAAGAAAATTTAAGAGACTGTATTTTTAATTTTATGGCATGCAAAAGATTTCTTTAAAAAAAGACTACAGAAAATCAGTAACGTAAAAGACTGACTTAAGGGATGCCTGGGTGGCTCAGTCGGTTAAGCATCTGCCTTCAGCTCAGGTCATGATCCCAGGGTCCTGGGATCGAGTCCCGCATTGGGGTCCCTGCTCCGCGGGGAGCCTGCTTCTCCCTCTGCCTCTGTCTCTCTCTCTGTCTCTCATGAATAAATAAATAAAATCTTAAAAAAAAAAAAAAAGACTGACTTAATTTACCACAGGTACTTTAAATAGATATAAAAGATAAGCACAGAATGGAAAGATATACTTGCCTCACATATAAGGAATCAAAGATTATTTTTGATAACATATAAATATCAATTAATAAAAATTACACCCTAATCAATAAATGGATAAAGCATAAATTGAGAGACTAAGTGATCCAAAGGACCAATACACAAATGAAAAATGTTTATGCTCAGAAATAAATATGAATTATTCAAATGAAACCAAAAAAACCAAAACCAAAATATTTCATATTCATCAAATTGTCAATTTAAATGTGTGATAATGCCAAGTGTTGGAAAGAATGTGGAGTAAATCTCATGTAATGTTGATTGGAAGACAAACTGGTCAAATAATTGAGAAGGGCAATTTGGAATAGGTAGTAAGCTAAAATCTTCAAATGCTTTGACTTAGCAACTTACTAGTATATACCTGGGAGAGACGCTTGCATCGGTGCACAAGGAACCATATATAGGCAAGCTCATTATGGCTTCTCCATACAAATGACATGTTAGAAGTAACCAATCACTGAGAGACTGGAGGAATGGCGTCTTATTTTCACGTGGAATACCTTAAAGCAGCTAAATAAACTAATTCGATCCATATGTGTTAAAATTATTTAATCACTGGGAAAAAAAAGCAAGTCAGAGAAATGAGGACAGCATGATGCCTTTTATAAAGTGTCTAAAACATGCAATTCAATGCTATGTTGCTTATGGTTACATAGATATGTAATAAAGACAGATGGATGAGAATTACCACCAATTGCTCCCAGTTCCAGAAGTTCAAAAATGCCAAATCCAAAACATGTTTTATATATTTGCATTTTCTGGGTAGCTCTTATCAAGTTATCATAATAATCCAAAAGGCATAAACAGCCACTTCTCCCTTGGAAATTCTTCCCATAGCATGGTTCTGGTTAACATCTGTCAATGTACCCCCGTTGCTCCAGTCTATCTGCCTGTCCTGGACTGCTTCGTTGGATACCAGAGCTGTGAGTTGCAGTAGTCCCCTCAACATTGCCACTTGGGGACCCACCAGGCCCTTAACCCTAACCTGTGAAGGACTGACCTCACCTTTCTTCCCAGTCCCCACTCCCTGCCACCTCCGGTTCCCTTCTCAGACAATGGCTCAGCCATCTAACACATTACTGGAGGCCAAAGAGAACATGATCCTTACCTCCTGCCCCTTCCTCCGTCCCCACATTTAATCCACAAAGTACTCTCGACCCCACTTGTCAGATACTTATGTCAGCCTTCCTTCTCCCTCCATTCCAGATGTGAACCATGCCCAGGCCTCCTTGTCTTCGGGCCAAATTATCACCACATTCTCCTAACTACTCATCTACTCACTGCAAGGCAGCTAAAAAGCAAAATCTAACGGTGTACATTGCAAATGCAGTGCTTCTCACATGCAAATCTGCCTTTGATATCCCCCCAGCCTAAAATCTTGAACAGTGCCCACTGGTCCTTAGGATAAAGGTCTGACTTCTCAATAGGGTTATGGGGTCCCTCATGTTTGCCTCCTTCCTTCCCTCCCCATTTCTCATTGCTCTTTCCTCTTCTATTCAGCACTCCAGCTGAAGTGAACTTCTTTTATTCCTTGCTCATCTGATCCTTACTTGCTCACCTTCCCCCCTATCCAGCTAACTTTGCCCACTGTTTACGGCTCACTCTATATGTTGTTCCTTCTAAGCCCCAGGCCTGATTCACATACCTCTCTTCTGTTCTGTTCACAGGACCCTCACGCATGAGTGTCCAGGTCATGCACTGCATAACTCCAGGGAGCACTATTCACACCACGGTCTATGTGGATGGTGTTCCCGGACTTGTGCAATGTGGTAGCCATGTCTATAATGTCTCTATCCAGTGCTAACCACACTGTAATATACTTGTCTGCAGAGTTGTCCTCCTCACTGTCTCACTGAGTAGACAAGAGACATCACATCTGAGACCAATACATAATAAATACATTAAAAACAAAACATTTAAAAATACTGACTCTTCACCTTTGTACGAGGCCATATAAGCACACACTTTCTACTTAACGCTCCAGGGTATTATCTGATGGAAAGAAGCAAAGAAAGGGCAGGCCACTTAAAAAATTGCGTATTTTTATCCAAGAGAGGATTAATCTTTCCTGACAGATAACAAAGTACCTAAGCAATGGAATGTAAGCTCCACGATAGCAGAGTTTGTTTTGTTTTGTTTTGTTTTCTCATTTGATCCACTGCTGACGCCCCTGCCCCTTGAAGAGTGTCTCACACATAGTAGTCCCCGAAAAAAAGTTTTCTGATGCAAGGAGTCAAGTTGTTCTAGGATTATTGCATTGGACTCTCCTGAAACTGAATTGAGAGCCCATGAAGAAGGCTAGAATGGAGCCAGACAAGCATTCTGCAATTCATGAGCACCAGGCAGCTTCCCGAGGTTCTTTAGATCATTTGGGGAGCATGCTGGGAAAAGAAGAAAAATAAACCATGGGGAGTAGAATCACAAAAAAGGTAAACTCGCCCTATGGACTGACTGATTTTTTTTTTTAATAAGTAACATTTATATAACATTTTACAGACTCTCAGAACTTCTACATATATTATCTCCTCTGCTATGCACCAGGGAAGGTGGAGACTGAGCGGTCATTTCCTTCCTGTCAAGATAAGACAGACTCTCTCTACTCTAAATAGAGTTCCTGTCAAAGTTTCTTTTACAACTTAAAGGTCACAAATTAAAAGCTAATCGTCAGGAGCCGTTTGTTATCTCTCAATTGTGTTTATTTTAAAGGAAGCTTTCTGTCAGAGCAGAAAAAGAAAAACAAAGAAACTTCTAGAACGGGGTAGGTAAAGTTTCATAAACTCTCTTCCACATAATCCTACAATTCCATGAAATTGTGTTGAGATTCATGGATGTAGGGTTACCTTTAGATATTTTAGTGACAATTATGATCACTTTCATATTTCCTAATTCAAAAAATCACTGAATCTAGTCTTCCCCTTTTCCCACTTGAAACTACATATTTAAATTCAATCGATGGTGATGCATTTGTTCCCGAGTGCAACTGAAATCGAAACCGAAAAGGTAGCAGAATAATATAACTTTTTGGTTAACTTTCTATTTTTAAATGTGTTTAAATGATGTAACTTTAAACATTTGAAAAGTCCTGGGTTAGTTTTTTCCTTAACTGCCACCCACATTAGTATGTGTCAGTTAATGTTAAATGGAGTCCTTTTGAACGAGTAGATTTTGAAGAATGGATTTCTTTTAAGTGGAGTACACTGTATCTAAAAGTTCAGTGATGGATTACATGTTTGGGGAAATATGATCTTATTTGTTATGCCATAATTTAGCTCACATTCAATAATAATTCACTCAGTGTATTTGATCTTGGCATAATTTGAAGACATAAATGAGATAAATATGTTTCAATGCCAGTTTAAACCAATCCTATCGATATTTATCTGCTGCCTCTGGTAAAATGTATCTTGTGACTGGATGATAGAATGTCACAGTATCAGACTAGTTTTTATTGGCTTTTTAACTGTGCTATCCCAGACCAACTGGTGCCTTACATAAAGAATCATTTCTCAGAGCACCTCCTGTAGCACATCCATTCTTGATGAGATTGGGCAATGCAGCCATTTCCTGAGGACGCAAGTTGATGTATTACTAACTATTGTCCATAACTGTGGTAAATGAAAATGTTTATTTTTCCTAGCCTTCATTAAAAATAAATGCATAATACTGAAGTACACACTCATCTCCTTAATTCATTTACTTCTATGGTACATTGCAATAAAGTAATTTCTAAAGCTTTACCCAACTATAACCCCAGCTGTTTTCACTGACAGAGAGTTTTAAACTGAATGTGGTGTCTGATCTGCAATTTCTATATTATTAGTGCATCTCCCTGAAAGGTTCATTTTGCCATCAGTGTAACTAAAGCTCAAATTAACTATCTCCCAGCTGAATGGGTTTCAGTTATTGACGGCAGAAGACAACTGCTTCCAGGAAGTTGCTATCACACAGCTGCTATTCTTGATGACCTCAGGAGGGGTAACAGATTTGCTTGTAACTCAAAAGCCATCCTCGCACCAAAAGACCTTCGTTCTAGCCCTCAACAGAGCCCTCCTCCCAGCTTCTCTCATGAGTACAAATATTTTCAGAGAAGCAGGGAAGCCTGGCATCCAGCCCCTGGAGTTGAGAATGAGAAGCTGCAGGAGCTAACAGAGATGAACCTTGCCTCCCGCACTGGGTGAGCAGCCCGGAGAAAGTACAGGGAAGAAGGGAAGAGAAAGCCTTTGAACTCTTAACATTTCAGTTGCTTTCTGTTCCCCAAACCTACTACATACATGGGAGGTATACTTCTGTTGTTATTGTTGATTTTTGCCTGTTTTACTTATAGCTGCAACTCTTTTCTAGGGAAGAAAGAAGAGAAAAAGAACTTAATAGATAAGGAATAAAGAAACTAGCCAAAAATAGTCCATTGAAAAATTTTTAAAAAGTGGTAGAAGTCCAAATGTAAATGCTCCAAAGCAAAAATGGAACGTAAATCTGTGTGTGCTGGGAAAAGCAAGTTTTCCAAAGCTACATGATAAGAAAAAGTCAGTAGTATTTCTTCTATAGGACTTCCTAAGTTTACATCATCATCATTAAATAGTATTGTTATATCTTAAAAGTGCTTGACACTATGCTAATAATTAGATTATGTTGAAGGTCAGGCATAGAAGATTCCTTCTACTATCAAAATTACTGTATTGACTTCTCATTAACATAATTTTGGAAAGAATCTGTAGTAATCAAGTGATAAATAAGCTCCATCAATAAACATGTGTGTCTGGGAAGGAAAACTGGAGAAATTAACAGGGATATAAACGTTCAAAAATATGACTATCCACTGGTTTTTAATAATAATAACAATTATTATTACCTTTTAAGTATTCTATTAATACCTTTCAAATGTATTCTTGACCTTTCATTGGTAGAATAACTCTTTCAGGAAATTATTATTATCGCTTCTACCCAGGGAAGGAAACAAAATTCAGGCTCTATTATCTATTTAGTTAGTGGGAGTTTTTATAATTATATAGCATCACTCATGGTACTGTAAAAATGGGGCAAAGCCAGAATTTCATCCAAGTTTTGCTGAATTCTAAACCCACGTTTCTTCCATGTCACTCTGTTACTTACTTCTGCTTTAATCCGTGTAAGACTGTGCCAACCGCATACTGAATGACACATAGAGTTAGTATAATTGTTTTTAGAGTGATTTTTTTAAAACTAATCAACTCTTAGGAGCATTTATTTCATACTTTTCCCTCTATCTTCTCCTCTCACTGTTTTTTTTTTTTAACCAAAACATACTTTAACGAAGAAGTCCACCAAGCTTGAAGTAACCATAAACTCTAGAAATATAGAAGACAATACTTTCAAAATATCAGGCTATGCTGATGATGTATGTCTCTAGTGATAAATTTCATAAATTATTTTCTATTATTTTTCCTGTAAGTATAAATTCATTCTCTATAGAATGTCAAGCTCTATCAGCATATGGAAATTTACTTTGAAATGTAATTTGTCCTATGATGTTTGATTATTGAAAACCCTTCTAGCAATTTCAAAAAATCATTGAATCAAATTGGGTTGTTACTCTTTCTAAAAAAAACCCTTTTCTATAGCTGTGGTAAGTAAGCGCTACATGTTTTCTAAACATGACTTACAAATAATCAACAATTGCATTTCTTATTAAAAATATAAAGCACCCAATCTGTCATTATCTTTCCTTCCCAAAAAGAAAAGAAAACTAAATTCTTTCCTAATTTCTCATTTGAAGTAATGACACTGTGGTTGGTTCAAACTTTCTACCAGTAGTTTCCTTGCTTCTTTCTACTGTGACAAATACATCCCCAATTAGATTTTAATTTATTTTAATGATTATAATGAATGGTGATCAGTTGAATTTAATTAGCAAGAAGATTAGAAAATATTCAGGGAATATTATTTTATAGAAAAACTCATATTTTCTTCTTAGTATTTAAAGACCTTGAAAGAAGCAACTAGTAAAACAGTCAAATATTCCTGAAAATCCACAGGAGCATTGAAATATAATGCACATGGCTAAATATATATAAATATCAATCACATCTTTTGTATAAAAATTCTTAATAAAATCAAAAGACATTATTGTCTTGATAATACAGATTGGTGAAAACTCAACCACACAGGGTAAATATTTTGTGCAAGTTCCAAAAATATGTACAAGAAGAAAAAACCGGGGTAAAAGTTAACAGTAAAATTCAGAACTCCTCACTCTACCTTGATGTTCATACCATTAGACCACCTAAAAAAGGTGCTAAAAAAGCACATCATTGATCCTGCAAAAGAATTCTGCTGAGTTTGAAGTCTTTCATTATTTCTTTGGGATGAAAAATGATAACAGAAAAGCCAAATTAAATGTGACAGAAAGTTGGTAATGTGCTCATTACCATTTTTCTGACAGTGATTTATTCTTGAATCTGTAATACAAAAATATAATGAGGTTTTTTCCAGAATTAAAAGCAAAAGTGTCTGAGACAGAAAATACTTGCATTTACTTCTCTAATTAACAAGAAAAAAATAAACATAGCAACTGGGAAATGAGCATGCTAAAACAACACTACTATCCAAATACTACTATTCAACCCATTTTCAAGATCCAGTGCAGAATACTTTCAAATACTTATGTTGGTGTTACTCCCAATTTGGAAATACATGGTATTGTTTTAAAAAACAGAGTATTTCTGGGGCACCTGGGTGGCTCAGTTGGTTAAACATCTGCCTTCAGCTCAGGTCATGATCCTGGGGTCCTGGGATCGGGCCCCACATTGGGCTCTCTGCTCAGTGGGGAGCCTGCTTCTCCCTCTCTCTCTGCCAGTCCCCCCGTTTGTGCTCTCTCTCTCTGTCAAATAAATAAGTCTTAAAAAAATAATAAAAAACAGTTTTTCTAAACACATCTTATAATTATCTAAAAAAATAAGTCTGGCTAGATTCAAAATAATTTCTTCTAAACTCATTGTCTAAGAGAAGTTATTTGACTTTTTGTCTCCACATAGATGGTAATTGGATGAGGGAAGTAGTATATTATGTAACTGATTATACTAGAATCTATGGCATAAGGAAGGAATATTTGAAAATGTCTTTCTCCCTAAGGGATGTAATAACTCCCTTCAGAAGAATCAAAATGTATCAAGAGGAAAGCGATTCTTAAAGAAATGTGCCGGCTTGAAAGATTCACTAATTTAACATTTATATGTTGATTGCCAATATATCTGCCACGATCATGCCAGAAAAAAGAAAGAAAAGACATTGTTCCTACTCACCATTGGCTTACAGTTCAGTGGGGAGAGAAGATGTGTACACAATAAATGGGATACAAGATGGTAGAAATTGTCATAAAGCTTTCGAAGAAAAGCATCCGAGGAACTCCCTGAAGGTCACTCGCAGCCGCAGCAATTAGGAGAGCTCCCTGTGGGTGTCAAAGCCGAAAGGCAATGTGGCCTTTGTGCAGGCAGATGTACAGGGCTGAGGATACTGTGTAGAGCATCAGCAGATGCACATGAGATGGGGAATATGTAAAACAAGATCACCTCCAAGTGAGGTTGCAGGACAAATAACAGGGTGGTGATGGACTGGATCACTTAGCAGAAAGAAAAATCTGGATTTTGATAAGGCTTTAATATGGTACCAAATGTAATGTACCTAGCAGAGCATCGGGAATAATTGCGATATTCTAAATGGGAAGTGAGGGTGTATTCCATTCATCGCTAGTCCAAAATATCATTTGCCGTTGCTGAAGTGGTCCCCGGTCTGAAAATGTTTGAGAATAACCATTGTAGAAAATCAATTCAGAATCGTTTATGAATATAATTTGTTGCACAAAATCAGTAAAAATGTAAAATTCCTAAATTAGGCTGGTTTTGCTCTTTCCATTACAATGGCATATGAGCATCATGTTTCTTAATTACATCTATTTCTAGGGATATGCACAGGTCTGGGTAGTTTCGGGCCAAGATGAAAAAAGCAAACTGCCCCCATTCAAATCAGTGAGTTCACTTGGAAATTTGTAATACCATCAAGTGCAATTCAAAGAGACCTTCCTTAAACAGCACACCATGCATAGGGAGCGGCGTGTGTAATGGTGCATGTTTCCTCCCTGGATGGATTTGCTGCCACTGAGCCCTGCAAGCCCCAACCCTCCTGCTTGAAGCAATATGCCATGATGCAAATACAAAGAAATGAGGTGGCATCGGACTCCTCACTTTCTTCTTATCCATTTGCTTTTGTAGATATATTAATAAATAGAGAAGAAACCTCTGGGGAAAAATCATTAAGCTAAACCCTCATTGATTTCCTTCCCAGCTGCAGAAATGTCTCAACATCGAATTATTCCATTTTAATTAGGTTAATTTTTACCTCATTATTAAAGATAAACTGTAGAAAAATGTATGTGCTAAAAGATACACTAACATTTAAAATACTTTACAAGTCTAGAGCGTAAAAATCTGAATGTGCTCTTTATAATTACATGTTTTCACTTTCATGAATTTATAAATAGGCTGGCACCTATGAAGTGCATTTATTGCGTCCTGAGCCAGCGCTTTACGCACACTGTCACTAGAACAACACTGCATGCTAGGTTTGCTTGTTTGTTTACTTTTTTTAAGATTTTATTTATTTATTAGAGAGAGAGAGAGTGCATGTACGAGAGAGAGAGAGAAGCAGACTCCCCCCGAGCAGGGAGCCTGATGCGGGACTCAATCCTAGGACCCCGGGATCATGACCTGAACCGAAGGCAGACGCTTAACCGACTGAGCCACCCAGCCCCCCCCTTTTTTTTTTCTTTAACATCTGTTTTTATTACTGATCATCTCCAAGTTGGAACACATCATGAACACATTAAAGTATTTTTATGTTTAGTGTTCTATGTAAATATGAAATCAAATCCAGGAAATCTTTAAATTGTGATGGTGACATGATTTATAGATAAATGGTCTCACGAAAGAATGTAAGAGCTGATGTGATGGGACATACCAGATGTTTCTAACTCATTCTACAGATGAGGAAACTAAATCCAGGGAGGCAGTCATTTGCCCAAGATTATAATACTGGCATGAGGCAAAGCTAAGATCATAAAGGTCTCTAGCTATAAAATGTGCGCTTTTTTCATGTTATTTTCAAGGCACTGTTGATTGAATTCCTTTTTTTTTTTTTAAGATTTTATTTATTTATTTGACAGAGAGAGAGACAAAGCGAGAGAGGGAACACAAGCAGGGGGAGTGGCGGGCAGAAGGAGAAGCAGGCTCCCTGCCAAGCAAGGAGCCTGATGCGGGACTAGATCCCAGGACCCCGGGATCATGACCTGAGTCAAAGACAGACGCTTAACAACTGAGCCACCCAGGTGCCCCTGTTAATTGAATTCTTAATATGGGCCAGGTGTAAGACTTCCCATGCTGATTTCATCTAGTCCTCATAAAAAGCCTATCTGGTACATCATACTATGAAACTTGTTCTACACAAGTAGAAACCAAGGCAGAAAAAGGCTCACTAAATTATCCACATTCACCTGCGGGTAAGCAGTGGGTTCAATAGAGCAAAGTTATAAATTTATTTTTCTAAGTGAAATGTAAAACATTCATGAAATGTAATTTGTCTCTTGAATTAATTTAATGCAATGCCACTATTGTTATTATGATGTGTTCTTTTGATGCTTTGGGATCGAAGTATTACCATGCCCCCAGGAGGCCCTTGGCCCTCAATGGATAATTTTCTTTGCATGTTATGCTGTATCTATTTTGAAAAATCCTCCTAAAGTCTATGGCTCACTGGAATAGATTCGAATGGAAAAAAAGCCTAGCAGAGGTCAATTATTAAACTAGGACAGGATAAATATAGTACAACATGTGCCTACTATTTGCTAATCTGCATGTGGTTTATAATTTCTCTACTCATTTTAAAATACAAAAATACTTAACCTTCACTGATTGTATCTGAAGGAGACTGAACAGATCTATTAATATAAAAATGCCTTATTTTGTTCAAAAACTATACAAGCTTAGCAATTACACAGTTCTTGATTAGTCGTTACTTGTAAGTCAGACACATTGATTATTCTCTCTCCCCCCCTCACACTCTGACTCACTGAAAAGGAAGGAAAAATGTGCTGGGATGGGTTCTACTTTGCACTTTTCAATAAAGTGTTGAAACTACATGTTTTAAGCCAGATACTGCATTTGTGCTGTCTTTCTTACATACGTGCAAAATACTTGTGTATTTGAAAAATTTAAAATATAATTGTCGACTCTGTTGTGAAGTACAGTGTTAGCCCAGCACCCAGTGAGGAAGAACCCCAATGGGACTGCCTTCTGTCTGTACAGCACTCCCTCCACTATTAGTAGTTACAGAGAAAGAGAGCCACCTTTATCCATGTCTGAGTGTGCTCAGAACAGTGAGCTTGGTCCTCTTGGTAACAGACATCTTACTAGCGGTGCCATACAACTCAGTATCTTATCTACAGGGTGACTTCTCTTTTTGACAGCTCAAAAATGTTTCTAGTCTCCCAGCTTGTTTCTAATACTCCCCTCTTACATGCATACTATAGAGGATAGATTTTTCTTCAGATCAATGATGTTGCCCTGTACCTTCAACTTTCAGCTAGCGTGGGAAAGAACCAGCTAAGCTTATTCTGCCCGTATATGAAGCTCAGCGTTTCTGTGATTTTCACAGTATCGTAAAGCTAGTCAAAGCACTCAAGAAATAAAATTTTCAAATACTGATGATCAGAGAATCTCAGAAATGTAGAACCATGAGACATCACATAGCTCATATAGACCAACTCCTTCATTTCTCAGGGAAAGAAACTCACTCCCAGGGAAGTGGAGTGGCTTTGCTTTCCCCACGCCATGAATGAGGAGCAGGGTTGGGGCTGGAGTCCCGAATTCTGACTGAGCGTCCTCTCCCCAGATGCGCACTTTCTGCACCATGTCAATAGGGAAGAACGTTTAGACCTAGCAGTCACAACTTTTTATTCCTTGTGACAGGTCTGGGAAAAGTGGTGATCACTGAGAGAGTGAGGCATGGGGGCCTTCTGGCCCCCCATTGTTGAGTCATGCCAGTGTAGGCTAGTCCATTTTGGGGGTACACTTTTGTCTCTCCGTTTAAGTCTTCCAATTTATATACTAAGTTGACATTGCTTTTCTCAGGTCAAGAATTGACAGGAGAGCATTGGTATTTTTGTCCGTTTGTCCTTGCTCTAAAGTTTAGGCCATGCAGGGGTCATTCTGAATTTGAGCGGATATTAGAGTGAAATATGAGAGCAGAACACTTTGCCAGATGAATCTGTATTTAATTAGGCAGTCAAGCCAATCTAATTCTGACATTTGACAGTTTAGCTTTCTGATATTGAAAGGCAATTTGTGAGGTAAAGCATTTATTAAAAATAAGCATAAAGGCCAAACTAAGATGATCACTTTTAAGGTGATGGACAGTAATATTGTGGTATCTAATCCCAATGGCATTATAATTATCATAATAATTATACCAACTTTATCACCTTAACTTTACCCAATACTTAAAAAAAGATGCTGTAATAGAAAATTCCATAGATGATTTTAAATAAAAGGAAAGTATACCCCAAAATATCATCTTTTTAAGTTTGCCTAGAAAATTGCATAGGAAAAAAATTTTTTTTAAAGATTTATTTATTTATTTTAGAGAGAGAGTGAGCAGGGGAAGGGGCAGAGGGAGAGAGAGAATCTCAAGCTGACTCCCTGCTGAGTGTGGAGCCCCACGCAGAGCTCAATCTCACAACCCTAAGATCATGACCTGAGTGGATATCAAGAGTCAGATGCTTAACCAACTGAGCCACCCAGGTGCCCCTGCATAGTAAAAATTTTAAATATATAAATGAGTTCAAAGCAAACAAAATCCACTTCAATAATTTTATACTATTCATTCACTATATATATATATGAATATTATATATATATATATGAATATACATATGATTGTTTTAATATGCATTTAAGTCTGTTTGGTATTTCACCTTTCTATACCAGAATTTTTATACTAACATCTATGTTAATTATCAAAGGAATATAGAATGTCAAGCTCTATCAGCATATGGAAGGAAGGAAGCCTGTATCAATCTACCCAGCAGGAGATACTATTAGTTCTTTTTTGTGGATAGTTGTCAAATAAATGGAAATTAAAACAATGAAATATCATTTTATATCTATGAAATTCATATAAAGTATTCTGGTTGGTATATGTTGAAGTTGTTATACTTCAGAATAGGTGGTTTAATTGTAAAGTCATTAAGCTCTGAAATATTTTACACTGAGCCCTAAAATCTTTAGCGCTCTTTACCCAGTAATATCATCCCCTTCCATTTTGGCAAAAATGTATATATGAGATTCTTACTAAAAATTTTTTTCTAATATCAAAACCCGGATATTTCTGTCTAACAATGTTGGAACTAGTTAAATTATGGCAAAGCAACTCTTGGCACATTATTTGGTCATTAAAAATATAATTTTAAAAAGCAAGTAGTAATATAAAAAGCATTTATGTTGTAATATTACATCAAAAAATAGAATACGTGCTATTGTTAGAAGTTTGCTTCCTTTGTCATGGGGAAAACTGAAGGGAAAGATAGAAAATGAACACTATTGATTTATTCTACGTGGCCTTTTTTGTTCTCATTATATTGCTTAGTTCAGTTAAAAACTTGGTGTCTCTGCTATCACAAACAAGATGTGAAATATGAAATAGAAGTTTGCATTTCAAAAAAAAAAACCTATCAGGAACTTTTCTAGGAAATGAAACACTAAAGTACTCACTTCCAAAATCATGGAAAATAAGTGTAAAGGCCAAACTAAGATGTTCACTTTTAAGGTGATGGACACCTATAAATGAATGAATCTCTATAAAAAGACAAATAACACAAGCAAAGTCATGACTATAAAAAGTACAAAATAAGCCACAGAACAAATGAGGCAATATTTTAATTTTTGTTAGAATGTCAGTGACATTTTCATAGGTGGACAATAATAGTATTTAAATAGTTTCTAAACTGACACTTGCATATTCAGTTTGTATATGAAATGCATTTCTCATTTCTCTATCCTGAAGTCATTTTAGAAAGACTTTGAGCTAAACCAACTGATTAATCTTTAGATTTCCATCCCCCCAGCATATATTATCACTTTTTGCCATCTTTAAACTATGATGAAATTATTGAAGTATTTAGAATAAAGCTTTAGAAAGCCTACAAATTAGCAACTCATGTTCTCATGGGAACAAACATTCAGTTATCCTTTTCAAGAAAGAAGTATTTAAAATTATTTTTTTGCAATGAGGATTTAGGTAAAGTATTACTTATGCTTATCACATATTACAAACAAGGGTTAGTGTAACCCATTGCTTTGATACCTTAGCTAGGTAGCTTTTGAAACTGATGTTAAATGAAAAACAACATTCTAAGATAGCTTTTTAGTAAAAACCCCTTGTGATTTTGTGGGATTTGAGAATAAAGGGAATCTGTGCATTACATTCAAGCCACAGGGGCAAGACTCCAAAGAGGAAATGACTGTAGGTTAGGTTATGTAGGTATCTAGTCATATAGGGCCTCAAACAAGTTCTCAGAGATTTCCTGGGCCTCAAGAGGTACAGAAGGGTCTCTGTGCCCCCAGGAGTGGCAGAGGAGAAATAAGGACAGCAACAGTCAGACTTGAGGGAGCCATGATACCGAGAATGAATGACATTCTGCTGGTACATCTAATGACTGATAACTAAGTTCCAGATAGGACCATGGATGCTTCTAAAGATGCTAATTTGAATAGATATCTTTTAGAGCCTAGTAGACATCTATTCCCTAGGTCCTCAAATACTCAAAACTGAGTAAGAACCCCGCAAAAATAGAGGAGATCCCTAAATTGGCCCAGATTAAATTGTTACCTTCAGAGCACACAATAAGTATTTGCTGAAAGAATAAAGCCTGTAGATGCCCAATCCTCCTTTGAGAAGCTAATTCAACTTTATTGTTAATTAGGGGGAAATTTCTGCCAAAAATTTGCAGAAAATTCATAATGGAGTACTTAAAAGAAGGGTGTTGGTTAGGCCTTCAGCTCTTGATTGCGGCTCAGGTCATGGTCTCAGGGTCCTGGGATCAAGTCCCACATCAGGATCCCCAGTCAGTGGGGAGTCTGCTTCTCCCTCTCCCTCTACCCCTCCCTCTCCCTCTACCCCTCCCTCTGTTCACACACACTCTCTCTCTCAAATAAATAAATCTTTTTTTTTAAAAAAAGAAAGATTAAAGCATCCCTTTTAGAGATTTACAAGGATAAGTGATCAGATCTTAAAAGCAAAGAGGCAATAAAAAACAAAACGGGGAGACGAACCATGAGGGACAGTGGACTCTGAAAAACAAACTGAGGGTTCTAGAGGGGTGGGGGGTTGGAGGATGGGTTAGCCTGGTGATGGGTATTAAGGAGGGCATATTCTGCATGGAGCACTGGGTGCTATATGCATGCAATGAATCATGGAACACTACATCAAAAACTAATGATGTAATGTATGGTGATTAACATAACAATAAAAAAGAAAAAATATATATATTAAAAAAAAAACCTTTCAACAAAAACAACAAAGAAAAAGAAAAAAGTCAAAAGTAAAGCAACCCATGGCAAAAAAAAAAAAAAAGGAAATGAAATGAAAAGATAAGAAAAGATGTGGACAAGTTCAGATAACATCTAACTTCTAACTATTCAGTATTATAAAATTATTTTACTATTTCATGAAAAATGCCAAATTCAACATCATCTTCATTTTAAAGGAAGAATTTTTCCCTCCCATCCTCTCTACTTCAAACTCCATACCTTCAGTTAGAATATCTTATCATCAAAGAACCATTAAGAGGGGTGCCTGGGTGGCTCAGCTGGTTAAGCGACTGCCTTCGGCTCAGGTCATGATCCTGGAGTCCCGGGATCGAGTGCCGCATCGGGCTCCCTGCTCAGCAGGGAGTCCGCTTCTCCCTCTGACCCTCCCCCCTCTCATGCTCTTTCTCTCTATCTCATTCTCCCTCTCAAATAAATAAATAAATAAATAAATAAATAAATAAGAAGCATTAAGAAAATCATAGAATTTTTGAATTAGAAAGGCTGTTAGAGTCATTCAATTCACTGTTTCCCAAGTTCCCAGCTTTCCAGGACCTCTCCTGAGAATTCTGATTTAGTGGGTTTGGAACAAGTCTGGGAACTGTTCCTTTGAACAAGCTCAAGTACCCCAGGTGATCTTTATCAGGACAACATTTTGGAGAATATGGATATTTTAGCCCAGATGCATTTCTTCAGAGAGGAAGAGAATGAATCCAAAGGTCATATGGCCAGTGAGTCAACCAAGATGTGCAGCAATGTGTGACTTCTCTTTTTCCTAACTTCACAGTGGCTTTCAACAATGATCTCAGTAAGAGTTCTAGATGGTTTCCACAAAAAGACCAGACAAACCTGGTAAAAAAAAATATGGAATAATAAAAAGCACAAAGATTTTACTTATTTATTAGAGAGAGAGAGTACAAGCAGGGGGAGTGGCAGGCAGAGGGAGGGGGAGAAGCAGGCTCCCTGGGGGCCTGATGTGGGGCTTGATCCCAAGACCCTGAGATCATGACCTGAGCTGAACGCAAATGCTTAACTGACTGAGCCACCCAGGTGCCCCTAAGTATTACATTTAAATAAATATATATTTTAATACCAGGACCTTTAGTTCAAAGTCAGACATCTGAGACCCTCAGCTCTTGGATCTCCTAATAGTTCCTGGGGATAACTACCTGTGGGAGAGGGAGTGAGGGTATAGGAAAAAACAAGTTGAGAGGTTGCAGAATTGAGATCACTGTTATCCTGGTTTGCCACAAAGAGTTCCACTTTTATATATTTTATATGTCAGTCGTGAGCACACAATTTTATGTAAATAGTTTTGTGACTGAAACCCATCAGGAACTACTGCACCGTAGCTAGGTTAACCACACAGAGATGGGTGTTTCAGTCTTCAATAGTCAAATCCAAGCCAACTTAACTTCCTCATAAATGCAGGTAAGTAGTATCATCATATTCTCTCCAAACTAGAATCTTTTAAGATAGGATTTCTATCCAAGGAGAATCTGAAATCAACCAAAAGAAATGATGAAAACCAATCTAATAATCTAGGTTACCTGTTCATCACTTTATTCTACCGTTAGACATGCTTAATACTCATCTCTTACTGCCTGCAATTAAGTTTTGTGGGTTTGTTGGGTAGAGAAGAATGATGACACAGGGTGATTAGATTAAGCTATTTTTTTTAATCTGTGAAGCAAATAACTATCCTAAGAGGTACTACATGATAATGAGTTTTCTAAAGGAAGTCCCTGGTGGTGCTTTACATCAGCCCCGTCCAACTGAAGGACAATGTCGGGTGGGGGTTGGGAGTTGGCAAAATGATAATATTTTTAAATGATAGCCTGCTACACCTATTTGGATCACACTTTTCGGTTTCCTTGTTCTTTTATTATTTTTTATCTCCTCCTCCCTCTTAGGTCACCAAGGCTTGCTGTCAGTTAGCTTTGAGAGTCATAACTGAAGTTCTGTAAGAGAAGATTGCCATCTTAAAAGACTATGTATTTTTTCAGGCATAGTGGTGGTTTTGAAAGTCAAACTGATCAGTGTGGACTTGATTCTCTATGTAAGATAAAGTTAGGTGGTTTTTTGAGTAGGATCTTCTGCAGAAACCCAGCTTAGGATTTGGTTTCTGGTTATAAGCCACAGAAAATGACCCTGGTTAATTTAAATCACAGAATAATTTGTTGAAACTATATCATGGGTGGTCATAGAATAAACTATCATTTCTTACTAGATTTCTTTTCTGAATGTAAGTGATCAGACCCAAGGTTAACAGAAAACTAAAAAGTATACCAAACCCTTGTGGACTGCTGATTTAATTTATTTCAAATAATCTGAGGAGGAAAAAAAAAGTCTCATCTTTTTTTTTTGCCACTTGTCCAACAAACCTCAGGTGCTTCATGAGTGCTTACTATGAATTACATTTTAACTTTAAAAATTAAAATTTGATACATTAAACATTATTATTTTGCCAAGAATTCTTTACTTACCTTATCTCTAGAGAAGCATGGAGTAATACTGATTGGATGAGTGCATAGTTTTTTCATAACTTTTGAATTATGCTTCCTTAAATAAATTGAAATATTATGCTGGAAGAAAGATAGCTATAGAGTTCAAATTAAATGCAATAGAATAGCACTGACATGGGTCCAAGACAATGGCTCTCTTCCACTATACTCTGCTGCCTCCTCATTGGTGAGGGAAAGAGTAATTCCATATTGGAAATGGTTGAATTCACATGGGGACTTAAAGAATAGAAAAATTTCAGGAGGCAGCTTGGCAGAGGGAAAGAGAATAAACCATTTGCTATAAGAATGTTTGGGAGGATGGCAAGCAGTATGGCTATAGCATGATTTTTCTTGAGGGGTAAAATTAGAGATACATCTAAAAACAAAGATAGAGACCAAATACAGGTGGCTCATATTCAAGTCACAAAGGAATTTCTTGGAAGAATGTCATGGATTCTCACAGAATAGATAATAATGTTGTAACCAGGCTCAAAAATGGTCTAGAACAAAGAAAGCCTGGACAAAAGGAATCACCATGGAAATATAAAAACAAAACAGTGTCGGGCGCCTGGGTGGCTCAGTTGGTTAAGTGAATGCCTTCAGCTCAGGTCATGATCCTGGAGTCCCGGGATCGAGTCCCACATCGGGCTCCCTGCTCAGCGGAGGGTCTGCTTCTCCCTCTGATCCCCCTCCCTCTCGTGCTCTCTCTCATTCTCTCTCTCTCAAATAAATAAATAAAATCTTTAAAAAACAAACAAACAAACAAACAAAACAGTGTCATTAGGAAGATCCTGGTATATTAGAGCTGTGCCTGCTGCTAACTTAATGTTGGTCACTGAACTACAAAGCCTGAGTGTAACATTTCTAAATAGACTTTGCTTTTTTATATCACTTGCTCAAGAGTCCAAGTGGTGAGTAGGAACATCCAGACGTAGGTTACAGAACATAGGTTACTCACCTGTTTCACAGCTGCCAGAGGGAAGGAAGAGACATTACCTCTCCATACATTCTATAGAGGAGACAGCATCCAACCTCCTGTTAAAACTCACATAATGTGGGCTTCCTTCAAAATATGGTGGGTTCAACTAACTTATTAAGTCTGATACAGAGAGTGAAATCTCTTAACCAGAGTTAGCTTTCTCTAAGGAATACTAAAGAATAAAGAAGCCAGTGGCACAGAACCTGGCTAGGAAACCATTGGTCAGCTGGGTTAATGAGAATGTGAAATTGAAATTGTGCAGTGGTACGGGCGCCTGGGTGTCTCAGTTGGTTAAGCGACTGCCTTCGGCTCAGGTCATGATCCTGGAGTCCCTGGATCGAATCCCTCATCGGGCTCCCTGCTCGGCAGGGAGTCTGCTTCTCCCTCTGACCCTCCCCCCTCTCATGTGTTCTCTCTCATTCTCTCTCTCTCAAATAAATAAATAAAATCTTAAAAAAAAAAAAGAAATTGTGCAGTGGTACTACTGAGGGGGTAATCTTAGCTTCACCTGCATATGGCACAACTAGGATGGCTTCACCCACCTTCTATACAAACTAAAAGACAAAGAGAAAGAAAGCTGCATTTCAGTAGGAACGCTTATACTTTCTGTTAGTATTCCTGGAAATTTACTATACCCGATCCTTTATAACCCCAGATTTCCCAACTGGAAATCAGTAAGATAGTTGATCTACATTGAGGAAAAAGTCTAGAAGAAAGGAACATGTTGAACTTTGTTCCTTTTGTCTTCTATTGATATGGTATTCAAGGTCAGTGTTTCCCTCAATCTAATAAGGAGGCATGGCTCTCACTGGAAACCTATACCTTAAAAATGTCAGCTCTCATTTTCAGGATGAAAAGAGTAAAGAATATAAGGAAAAAATCACCACACACAAAAAGTGGAGCACAAGCATCAGTGACAAGAAAAGATTTACAAAGATGTTACCACTAGTTCTTCCATGTTGACTAATTGAGCTGCTGCCACCATTTAAAAATACTGAGTAATGCCAGTCAAATGCTTAGGACCCAACGTGAGGCATGTCAGTTGAATTGGATTGACTTGGACTTTCAAGGGATTATAATCCATATTTTCATATGTCATTTTGGACTTCAAAGTTCATTACTAATTTTGATCAATACATTTTTTCTATTACTCAAGAGTTGAGATATTATTTAAACAACAAGAATAAGCCCTCGCATCTATAGCCTGACTTTATAATTTATTTTTAGCTTCATTCTTTTCATTGTGACATTGATTTAAGACACACACACACAAAAATGAAGACGGTGAGACATCACAAAGGCAGTCCCATTTTGGAGATCTAGATCAGTTATTTTAAATTTCATTCATTGAAGAGACCTTTTTCATACATGACCATGACACTGGGTATAAACCATTTCAATCACTGGTTAATTTTAGGAGAGTTTTAGAAGAAATAGTACATCGATGGCTAAGAAATTTTATTTGGAAATCATTCCTCACTTAAACTAATATCTCCTGGTAGAGGGTAAAAGACATATGTCCATATTGATGTTACCACATGTGAAAGATTCTGCATCTACAATAAGTAGTTTGAGCCCTGATACTAAGTATGGCATCACAATTTCTGTTTGGTGATGTTTACCGTAAAAATTACATTTAATAGTAAGTTTATAACTATTGAATATAAACCCATATTGAATATAAACCCATAGCCTTCTACTTGATAAGAACTTTAATTGCACTATTTCATTTAATAACCTTCATAACTACCATATGAGAAAGGTATTAGTGTCTCCATTTTAAGGATAAGGAAACAAAAGCATGGCAGTTTAAGAAACTTTTCCCAAGGTGTCCCAACCAATAAATCCTGGTCTGCTTGACTTAGACTGTGCTCTTAACTGCTACAAATACACAACCTGGTCACTGCCTCTTCAGACCCTGGACTACACTAATGGGGGGGTATACTTGTTTGGGATGTCATTAATACCTTCATGCAAGTTTTCTCATATATTTCTCCATATCTTGATCTCTGCAATGGCCATACTAAAAGGAGATACTTCTAGTAGCTTTAGTAAATGGCTGATTATTTATCCTATAATATAAATTGTTCTAACTAATTTTTGATAAATTAAGCCTGGTAGTTCAACACATGTTTCAAAATAGTGTTATTAGCTTGGGTCGTGTGGCGAATCTAGAGCACAGGCTGATTAAGATACTTGTAGAACTTGCGAACACATCTTCGTCATCACTGGAACTGTTGATTAGTGGCAAATCATTCTTTTACATAATGAAACTCGGGTTTCTGTGCAGGGCCAAGAGAATTTGAAAGGAGCTAATGGAAAATCCAGCCTGCTCAAGTGCTTTAAAGGCTTTATTTCTAAGAAAATCTACAATCATTCCTACTTGAAGAAAAAAATAGGTCTTTTTTTAAAATCTGGGGCTTTACAAAGGGTCTGATTTCTAACAAAAAGAGCACTAGTTGTTTGATAATTTTCCAACTGGCTAACTATATTTTCCTGAGCTTATTCAAAACTTATTTCAAAAATCTGGGGAAATCTAGGGCGCCTGGGTGGCTCAGTCGTTAAGCGTCTGCCTTCGGCTCAGGTCATGATCCCAGGGTCCTGGGATCGAGCCTCACATCAGGCTCCCCACTCGGCAGGAAGCCTGCTTCTCCCTCTCCCACTACCCCTGCTTGTGTTCCCTCTCTCGTTGTGTCTCTCTCTGTCAAATAAATAAATAAAATCTTTAAAAAAAAAAATCTGGGGAAATCTAGAAAAGAATATGTGCCAAAGAAGGCTTCAGTTCATCAACTCAGTTGGTGACAAATAGAAAAGGAAAAGTAGATACAATATATTTACCACTTGCCTACAATTGCCATGTGCCAAGGAGTGTTTTCCAAACTTGTTAATTGCTCATCCCATCTCTAAGCATTTTTAGCATGTACCTTTAAGACATGTAATTTTCAAATTTATTTATAAATTATAGATGTGTCCAATTTTATGGAAAATTTTGTTCATTATAAAACATGTATAAATACAGAATGTTATAAGAATGAGATAATAACCCTATTGTGAATAATTACTTATTTAAATTTTAATTATACAAAGGCAAAAAGCCTTTTTGTTGTTACTATAAATAGCTTTTCATGCTCCAGTTTAAAATGTTTGCTAATCAAACTGTCTACCTAATATCATTAAAAGACAATGCATATACTTAGGATGATATTTTTCATTAACAGTGGCAGAGAAAAGTCCTGTTTCAATGGTCTTCTTAATGATTTCAACTTTTTGGCTGACACCTTAACACATATTAGTCATCATTGTTACTTCATGATATGACTAAGGAAGAGCTTAGACAAGAAGTAGAAGAATTGTTTGCTCTAAGTTTTCTTGTATTTTGCTTTTGTTTTCATTATTTGTATTATCTTCAATCTGCAGCTTCCTTGCAGGAAACTTTTTAAGCCACAAGTCCATTTGGTGAGAATTAGTTTAGTTTAAACTAGGTAAGTCTGTTTACCAGGCACACAAACACAAATTCATTATTATAGGCAGAGAGAGAAGAGGTGAAATGTCACTTTCCAGCCTTTGGCAGAGTGGTGCTCCCATCTTCCCTTAGGATGTTTTGCATATGTGACTGTAACCTTCTGACATAGGACCTAGCAAGGGTAGGTTGCTATATATAAAGAAATATTAATAAATCCTCATTTCCTTGTTTTTAAAGATAAATAATAACTGAATTAAATTTCTGATATTCTCTTCTAGGACCCTAATCGGACCATTGTACCAGAGAACAGAGATCTCTTTATATAATATGTATGGAGACCTAGGTTACCTGTGACACTAATGTATCCTTCAAGGAAATAGTAGAATGTAACAGGAGGCAGTGGTATAGTACATCTGTTACAAATGTGTACTTCCTAATGGGATGATCTGGCTTTGGATGCTGGTTTCACCATTTGTAGGCTATATAACTTAGGACAAATTATTAACCACTTCTTGCCTCAATTTTTTCATCTGTTAGATGGGCTAATAGTGCCAACTTCACACCATTGCTCAGAGGATGAAATGAGGTAATCATGTAACGCACTGAGCATGAGATCTGGCAATGTCAGATATGACAACTGATATTTATAATACTATGACATATAAATGATTCTTTTTTTTCCCACAATTTGAGTCCTTTAATTCTAGTTATGATTCTTGATTTTCAAAGGTCAACTTTTGAGGAATACACATTTGCATTCTTTGTGCTTTGAAAATTTTAAATTATCATTTTATGCCACATTCAGATTTTTGTGCATTTGCTGATTATGAATACTTTAAGTTAACAAACTGTGTACAATCAATCAACTAACAATTCAGTTTAATCGGGTCACCATTAAGTTAGGCAATTATTAAAATGTCTTATTGCTTCTTGACCTTACAATGTCATTAAAATTAATAGAGAATTGAAAGATACTATTGATAAGAATGTAATTCACTTTAGGTTAATACCACCAAGATCAAGATAAAAAATAAGGGTGTGGAGTGTGGTGAATCTTTTTAGCTAGTGTATAGGACCCCTCCATATAGATCCGTATGACTTTACTTTCCCCTTTTCTTATTTTTTGTACTTATTTTATTTTACTAAATTTTACTTATGTTTGTAGGCCCTATTAAATTTCTTTAAAAGGAATACAAAGCATTGTATACAAATATATAAGTATTGCCTAGTTCCTTGTGGACTAAGACCTATAAAATCATTTTTCAAGGTGACTTAAGCTCTTTCTAAGATGTAAATGATTAATCAATCAAGAAATATGTGTAAAGCATTTTATTGTTTGTAACAGCAAAAGATTATATTCAGCCTAAATGTCTGTCTAGAGGGGAATGATTAAATAAATTATGGTGTATCCACATTGTAAGAATTCACCACAACTGAATAAAGCAACACAGTAGTTCTTTTATGCAAAGAGCAAACAATTTCTAAGAAATACAAGTGTTAAAATGGCAGACTGTAGAGCATACAATATATAACCATATATATGAAAAATATATCATATATTATTATATAATATATATTAATATATTTTTTCCTACGGCCGTTGAGTAGTGCTGCATATTAATATATTATTATATATTATATATCATATATATGAAAAACATTATATTTTATATATTATATATATAAAAAATATATTTGTTTGGTCATGTACAGAATCTCTTTGGAAGGGAATGCAAGAAACAGGCAGTATTAGGTACATCTGGAGAAGTGAACCGTGAGGCTGACAGGCAAGACTGGGGAAGGAAGGAAGGAATGAAGGAAGGAAGGAAAGGGAAGGAAGGAAGAGTTTCTCCAGGGTCTGTTTTGTACCTTGTGAATATGGGATCATGTGAATGTAGGATCCATTGAAAACAAATAAAATTAAAAGTGGAGGAGTAGGCCAGTTGGAAGAGGAGGAAGAGAGGGAAGAAGAAAAGAAGTGACTGGAAAAGCTGTTTCTGCAATCACAGATGGGCAACAAAGGCAACCAAGTGGGCTGACTAGGTTTTCTAATGATGTGGTTGGATAATAATATTATTCAGACTCCTTATCAGGTTCATCTGGCCATGTATGTAGATTTTGTTATTTCTCCTTAAATTGTCTTCAATGCCAGTAGAAATACTTGAGGTTATTAAAAATGCTGTGTACAACACAAAGTTCATAAAAATAAACAAAGAAAAATTATGGTACATGAGTCCAAATAAGCAAGATCATGCCCTATAATAGCCAAAAGTTATTTTTATATGGAATTCAAACAAACAACCAAAAAACTCAGAGCTTCTCCCCCCAATTTTTAGAATACTCATTTTTAGACAAATCTGAGGCCCAGAAATGTTGACTCATCCAAGGTCATAGCTAGTGAGTGGGGAACCTGGACACTGACCCAGGTAGTCTGACTCCAATGTCCATACTGCTCACCACTATGCTGGAGAATGAGGATCTAGTATCTGTTTCATAAAATTACTATGGGATTAAAAAGAATTAGCATATAAATATAAAGAGCCTACCACTGGACTTGGCTTACTGTAGATAATTCATACATTGGAGTTTTCGTTATGGAAGAGGCAATAGAGAGAGTGCGGGTTTTGCAGTCAAATGGGTCTGTATTTGGAGCTGGCTCTGCCACTTAGTAGCTGCCTCACTTTGCACAAATCCCTTAGCCTATCTCTTCTGAAATATAGAGGATAATAAATCCTATTAGCTGAATCGGGAAAAGTTTAAGAGAAGATAAATTATAAACATTGACTAGTAAGTACAAAAAGTATAGATGGTATTACGATTATTATTAATGCTATTACCAAAAGTTGATATAATCAAAATGTACTGCATTTTTATTGTTTTTTATGTACAAAGTGTTTTTAAATTATATTAATCATTTAATATCAAGAATTGTTTTTTTAAAAAAATCAGTAATTCCATTGCATGTCTTGGGATCAGTTCAGATTATACAGCTTCTGCATATAATATGATATAATTCATGCTCATAACAGAAACTTCCCAGACATTAAGAAATCCAAAAGTAAATTTTGAATCATTAAAGAAAGCATATTTTTATTCATTTATTCAATATATATTGAGTGTCACTGTGTACCAGGCACATAAACCAAAATTCCCTGCCACTAGCGGAATTTAAAATCTATAGGAGGGAGAGAGCCTATAAACAAAAGAAATATACAGTTTATTAGAGAGTGATGAATGGCAGTGGGGAAAAATAAAACAGTGAAGAGGAACAAGATATGAGGAGAGTGGGGGATTATTGACATTTTCGAGTGGTTAGGAAATGTCCCACTGAAAAATTGATACTTGGATAAAGATTTGAAGTTGAAGAAACAAGACCTGTGGAGCTCTGGGGAAAGAGTGCTCCAGGCACAGAGAAAGGTAAGTTGCAGAAGTCTCAGGCTGGCATAATGGGGAACCCAACGTGGCCAGAAGGGCTGGAAAAGAGTGATCAAGGGAACAGAGCGGGAGATAAGGCAGAGATAAAACAATTAGGAGCAGGCTCTTGAACACCATTGTAAGGATCTGGCTTTTAATTCAAATTAAATTGCCTCTAGCGGGCTCTGAGTAGAGGTGTGACATAATCTAATCTTAACACAATCACTGTGGTAGCTGTGTTGAGACTTAAAGAAATAGGGAAAATATTTAGGAGTATTTTGCAATCACCTGGAAGAGGAGGGTTTGGTTCCCCTTTGATAGCAGTCAAGGCTGTGAAAAGGATCTAAGGGTGGATATATTTTTGAAGCAGAGACAACAACATTTACTAATGGATTGGTGTGAAATGTGAGATTAAAAAAAAATGGATGAGGTTTGGGGGGAGAGGATCAAAATCAGTTTTAGACACATTAAGTTTGATATGCCTATTAGACGTCCAAGGAAATATGTGGATTTGGCAGTTGGTTATAAGCGTCTGGAGAGGTCCCAGGGGAGATATAAATGTGTTAAACACAGTTCAACACTGGATGTATTTCATTTTAATCCCATGTAAATTGCTCACCCAGTCAGATGAATGTATTGCATAGCAACTCTTCCTTCAATAGAAGGGTCAATTAAATAGAACATTTGACTCTCCAGTCAATTTGGATAAATTATGAGACTAGCAACAGAGAACTTGCAAAAACATCTGGGCATCACCATTTATGTATTAAATTGAGCTAACATTTAAGAATAAAATTCTAGTGTTTTATTATGGGGGCAACTCCAGAATAACACATTGAAGACACTGACAGTCAATCGAATTTTGAAGAAAAATCTTCAACCCAATTAAATTGGCAAAATGCAGTAGAAGCAACAAAACTCAGGTAATAGTTTGATTAATATTTGGCAGGTTAGTGATATACTGATATACCAAAATGAAGTCTATTTCAGCACTTTGGTGTGTGGTATGCTCATATGTCTCTACACAAGGTGCTATGTATGCCCAAAGCAAAAGATTTCATTTGATGTTGCAATTGTCTCATTCCACACAGTTCGATGAAATCCATTAAGTATAGAGTAGCTCCTATCTACATGTAACTGCTAGTCATGTATTTCTAGTTACTAGAAGGCCTCTCCCCTAGACGACTCTGCTTCTCATAATTCCACTCATCTTCAGAGTTCTTCTCCTCCATGAATTTTTTTTTAAAGATTTTTTTAATTTATTTGACACACAGAGTGAGAGAGGAATCACAAGTAAGCAGAGCGGCAGGCAGAGGGAGAGGGAGAAGCAGGCTCCTTGCCCAGCAGGAAGCCCGATGCCGGGCTCAATCCCAGGACCCTGGGATCATGACCTGAGCCGAAGGCAGACACTTAACTGACTGAGCCCTCCAGGTGTCCCTCCTTCATGAATTCTTTTCAAAACTTTCTGAACCCAGGGCACCTGGGTGGCTCAGTCGTTGGGCGTCTGCCTTCGGCTCAGGTCGTGATCCCAGGGTCCTGAGATCGAGCCCAGCATTGGGCTCCCTGCTCTGTGGGAAGCCTGCTTCTCCCTCTCCCACTCCCCCTGCTTGTGTTCCCTCTCTCGCTGTGTCTCTCTCTGTCAAATAAATAAATAAAATCTTTGAAAAAAAAAAACAAAAAACAAAAAACTTTCTGAACCCATGTGATAGCCTCACACTCTCCATAACCTTTGAGCTTTTTTTTTTTTCCAGAAAAGGTATTTTTTTTTATTCAAGTAACTACAAATAGGAAACCAGATGGGGGGGCCCCAGGCTGGGACAAATAATGGCTCCCTCCTCCCCAGCAGAACAGGGGGGAGAAGGTGGCTCCCCTTCCCACTCTGCTGCAGCATCCTAGGGGCAGGGCCCCACCTTCCCTTGGACTGGGGTGGTCGGTGACCCAGCCTGTTCTGCCCTGGGCCCCTTCCCCTAAGAGCCTCTCGGAGCTTTTTTAGAAACTGTTCTATCGGGGCGCCTGGGTGGCTCAGTGGCTTAAGCGACTGCCTTCGGCTCAGGTCATGATCCTGGAGTCCCGGGATCGAGTCCCGCATCGGGGTCCCTGCTTGGCGGGGAGCCTGCTTCTCCCTCTGCCCCTCCCCCCTCTCATGTGCTCTCTCTCTCAAATAAATAAATAAAATCTTTAAAAAAAAAAAGAAACTGTTCTATTTGGAGCACCCAGAATAGTGGTTAGCAGAGAATAGACACTCAAAAAACATTTAATCAATGTGTGACTGAACAAATGACTTAAAGAGCACACTCTATCTTCTCTTTGCAATTAACAATGAGTATTTTCATATGAAATACTCTGAGAAGTCCTGCAGTAAGGACATCCATTTAACTTCGCCTTTCCCAAGCTTATTTAACCTCCTCATCCTTTCCTCTCTTAACCTACTTATATAGAACACTTTCTGGGAAGCATGCTTCAGGGAATGCAAAAACAGGAGATGGGCTACTAATGCACTAGAAGATTCCATATTTAAAAAATATTGGCCACTTTGTAATTTTAAAGTTCAATCAGAATAGCAATGGCCCAGGTTTTTTGTTACACTCTGTATATAATCATGAAAATATTTATAAACTCTAAACATCTATGCCTCCTTCTTTATGTACATGATGCATTAGGGGTGTAAGATAAGAAGAAAATACACATTTCTCTGTACTGTATTAGGAGTAAATTCCTAGTATGTTAAGTCACTGGTCATTAGAAATGATTAAAGGAAGCCAAACAAGAATTGATTTGGAGTTGTATAACCAAAGCAAGGCAATCACTGAAAACTCTCATTCAATTATATCTATAGTGTACAGGCAGTAGAAATTGAAGATGTTCAGGATGACCATGATTCATTACTTTCAGCTCTTTAAGTAAGATTTCCTTGCGACTCAAACTAAAAGTTTGAATCACTCTGTTCTGCAATTGAAAAAAAAAATAAAAATTGGGGAGCGGGCAGGCAGGAAATGAAAAAGAAAGAAGAAATAAAAGATTTGCCATAGCTTTCAATGTCAGTATTCCTATAGAGTAGGGATCAGCAAATTTTTTCTAAGAAGGCCAGATAATAAATACTTTGGACTTTGTGGGCCTTATGGTTTCTGTAGCAACTACATGAGTCTGCCATTGTAGCCTGAAAACAGCCAGTGCCCTGGAGAATGGATGTGAAAGTGTTCCTGTAAAATATTATCTCTGCAAACAGGCAGTGGGCTGGATTTGGCCCCGAGTAATGGTTTGCTGACCCCTGCTATTCAGAACAAAAGCTCCCTACTCTGTAGCTCTAATCATGTGTGACAGAGTGTGGGACCTCTAGTAAGTTGGGATTTAAGAGGTTCCTCAAAATCAAATATTTTCTTACATTTGGTCAACTTTAGTGCTCTGAGTTCTCATTATGATCTCATTATTTTAGCCATTTCTTTGGTTTAACCCATTTGCACAAAGACTTTTCTTAAGCACAGTACCAGAGTAATACTCAGTAACTCGTTTATTTATACATAGGGGGAGATCATTAGTAGATGGACTTTAGATAAATTTTATTTGCGGAGTTGTTGAAAAAGTGAGGCAAGGAAAGGGCAGCTGAGGGGCATCCAGGCTCCTCTGGAAATTTCAGGTTACGTGGGGAAAAACCAAGTAAGAGAAGGAGACCTGAGCAAAGCAGAGATAGGGCTGACCAGAATCTGACCTCACTTTTTCAATCTCCCTAAGGCTATCTCCGGTCTTCCTACAGAATGTGGTTTTTCAACTCAGTTCTATTTCTCTGCCCAGAAATATGGAATGTTGTTTGTGAGGTATGTTTGGGGGGAGGAGAGAGAGAGAGTAGGAACTGATGCTCCTTTTTGGCACACGGGGTTTTTTTTCTTATTGCCTCCTATATGGAGATCACAAAATAAATGCATGGAGCTTTGAATTAGGTCACCTCCACTTCTCAAGAGGTGAAAATTTCTCATTTCTCCAAGCTCTTTTCTAGCCTTTTGTCTCTTGAGCTAGTCCTATTTTATTACTCTCTTGTCACTTCTTTCTCCTCCCTCCTAATGACCAAGATGACAGAGGCTAGGAAAAAGAGGGAGAGGTAGGTGGGAGGATGATAGGTTGGAGAAGCTGAAAGACAGGAGCAAGAAACAGGACAATTCTGATTTTCTTATTCTCATCTCAACCTCTGTCCTGACATGAAACGTAATGATGGCCACAGAAATAAACAAGTTTACTTTAAAATATCTTATAAAGGACTATCTTAAACATCAAAAAACAATATTATTTTTGGTTTATTTAATTTGAAGAAAGGAAAGGAACACTCCAATGAAAACCTAGGACTAATTTTTTAATGTACATTGCTTTTTTTTTTTTTTTTGACAGAGAGAGACACAGCGAGAGAGGGAACACAAGCAGGGGAGTCGGTGAGGGAGAAGCAGGCTTCCCGCTGAGCAAGGAGCCCAGATGGGGGGCTCAATCCCAGGACCCTGGGATCATGACCTGAGCTGAAGGCAGGCGCTTAACGACTGAGCCACCCAGGCACCCCCATTGCTTTAATTTTTAATGTAACTTTAATATGTATAAATAGATGTGAAAAATCTGTGTATGCTTTACCATGGATAGTTTTCAACTTCTCAATCATTAATTTCATTATTATACACTGGAATTTGTAAGTTCTCTTTTTAAAACTAGTCTTTTGTGATCAAAGTAAACTAAATATACACCCCCCCATGAAACATGTATGTTAATAAGTACAAGTTTCTGATACAAAATTTATATCATAGCAATTCTTGCCTGACCAGTGGAAACATAGGATGCTTAGTTAATAAAATATCCTGTAAGAAAATAAGTGTCATTTATTTTTGAAAATGATCTAACTTTATGGAACATAATCATATATTTATAAATACTTAGAAAATGAATTTCTTTGCTTGGTACTTCATATAGAAAATGCATTACCATGAATATTAGTATTATTTATAATATAAACATGAAAGATTAATTTAGGATGCCAATGAAAATATGATTCATAATTCTCCTATTTTGTCTCATTCTCAGGTTTCTTGAATGGTCTGTCATGGCCTCCAAGTTACAAATACCTAGAACCAGAAAATGTGGCCCAGCAAATTAGTCCAGACTTCCATCAACTACAAATCCCTTTTCATTTGGTTGCATATGTTTCTATTTTTAATATTTTTCTCCAGATTGAATTTTGGACTTTCCCCTCCCCATTTTTATGCTATGTAACACTTAGTAATGAGCTAAAAGAATCCATGTACTAAATGCAATAACAGATCCAAGTTAATTACCCTCTAATGCTCTTGACCTGGCTGATGTGATCTGAAGAAATGTGTTTTTGTTTTTTGTACACTGTTCCTCCAGCAACTTAGAGGGTAGGTAGCACCACTGAACTTTTAAGATGAGACACTTCACTTTCCCTTCAAAAGGCAAAATATTTGGAAGAGGATAGAAAGAACTTAAACAGGCCATCTCCCCCTTTCTTTGTCCTAATGACACATGAAGTAAATCATCAGATGAATCCTCAAAGATACTTTTTTCCAAGAGAAGAATCCAAAAACTGCTAGATGTGTGTATATTTAAAGCCAAAAAAAAAAAAAAAAAAAAAAGGCAGTGAGGCAGTAAATATGAAAAGACCCTGTGAAGTCTCTTACATCTTCTAAGCTGGTCTTACTAGCCAGACCCCAAGAGTCTCAATAAACAGGCCATGAACATGCTTCTCTAATGACCCAATTCACCACTGTCAGCAGAGGTGACATTGAAATCATAACAGCATTTCCATATTCTAACATCAATGGTGGAAAAAGATCCCCTTCTCTTCCACAGTGATCTATCCGAACTTGTAATATTATTTCATCAGCATCAGGCTGTGAGCATTCCCACTCTCATAACACTTCTATTGCCCAATAGTACTCACCTAGTTGCTCTCACCTGATTACTCAATGCTCTTACTATTCTAAGGCCTCACAAATCCAACCTTATTCATGAAATTGCCCTGAAGTAGCTTTTCATTTCTCAGTCTTCTAGAACATTTAGTGCAACATATGCATTAGTACTTAAAAATATTAAGTATTTTAGTCTAAACATTTCACCAGTATAAATCTCAACTTTCCAAAAAATGGAAATTGCATTTGAGTTTTATCTTGAAACACATACATGTTTTGAAGTAGATTATTTTAGTGGTTTACACATGTTTTAAACAGACATTTTAAAGTGGGGGAGGGGCGCCTGGGTGGCTCAGTTATTAAGCGTCTGCCTTTGGCTCAGGTCATGATCCCAGGGTCCTGGGATCGAGCCCCTCATCGGGCTCCCTGCTCAGCGGGAAGCCTGCTTCTCCCTCTCCCACTCCCCCTGCTTGTGTTCCCTCCCTCACTGTCTCTCTCTGTCAAATAAATAAATAAAATCTTAAAAAAAAATAAAGGGGGGGAAGGAGGAGGAAATTTTCTTACCAATGGCTTTTTGCTTTAATTTCTTTATAAGCATTTGATATAGATAGATCAAGATGACTAATGTGAGGAAGGATCACTGAATTTAGGGGAGGTTGTACAAAGAAAATGCTAAAGAATTCTCAGACCTGCTTCCTGTTTCACATTTTGTCTGTTTCTGCAAATGGGTAGGTTTTTTTTTTCCCCTTCTTTGTACCTGGTGTTTGATTGGTATTGTTTGAATCTTTGTAGTTAAACACACAGACATTTTGAACATTACTTATCTTGATAACTTTGTAAAGAGAGTTAGATTTACTTTTAACTAAAACCAAACTTCTAATTATCATATCCCAGTTTTCACTTCAAAATCCCACTAACTAAAATGATTGATCATAACACTTTTAGAGGTGTATCCATCTCTATTATGGAGAGAAATATTTGGAAGAGCAATATGTTCACAGATCCTTCCATTAAAATACAAAACAATCAATGGCTTGACCTCTCAGGTTTCCAATTTGTAAGTTCTGGGAACTAAGTATTCCTAGGAATGCTTAAATTTAATAAGTACTCTTAGGTTTGCTAAAAGTTAAGCCCTGAGTTTAGAGAGAGATCAATCTATTCCACAAAGAATTGATCTCACAAGGGTTGCCACTTTTCCAGAAGAAGCAAATTCTTTCCTGGAAATAAGCATGTGCTCATCACCAGAGAGAAAAATAAAAGTTGGTAAAACTTCTATGCCAATCATCTATCTCTCTCTCCATTCATTCAACATTTGAGAGGATTCATGTTTTTTACCCAAAGGATATAAGTATACTTAGCTGGATTCTGTAATCTGCATAAAGGAATTCAAGATACCATATCTGGCGTGAAAGAACTTCCCATTTAAAATATAGAATTCAGTTCATTCACTTTCAAATACTTTTTGGGAACCTACTCAACTCAAGGCTAGGTCAGACATGTTGAAGATGTCATGTTGAACAAGAGGAACCCAATCTTGCCCTGTTTGAATTTAAGGTTTATTTTAGAGGATGTCACTAAAACCTGAAGGGCAAAAAGCAACTAGTCATGCAAAAATATTTGGGCAGGACCCTGCTGGCAAGGAAGCAGTAAGGGTAGGAATCTAAGACACCCTCTAGAGTAGCTCTAAGATATGGAGGATTGCAGTGTATTTGAACAACAGAAAGAAATCAGTGCGGCCTGAACATACAGAACAATAAAGAAGGTATTTTCTGCTTAGATTGTAGTGGGTAAACAAAGGATGAGAGTGTTTGGTGAGAGGATAATGGGGACAGACAGGAAAGCTTTCATAGTAGAAATTTCATAAAGTAAAACATCACTAAATGAAAGGTAATTAAAAGTCCAAAGGATAAAAGAAGGGAGAGGGCATTCAGATAGAAGGCACTGCTAGATCCAGGCACACAAATATGAGACAGCAAGGTACACCTTGGAAAATGCAAGTTCATCTATATGACTAAAGTGTAGAGTAGTGACAAGTGTAATAGAGCAAGGCAGCAAAGAAGAGACGGTAGGCATATCAGTTGGGAATGCTAACGGCTATAAATAACATGAACGTAAACAACAGTGTCTTAAATACTTAGGAATTTAGTTTTCTGACAAGAAGTTTTGTGGTAAGAGCATACCAACCTTGATCCAGAAGCTTCATTATATCAAAGATAAAGGTCAGTCTCTAGGCCATCCCTCGTGGGATCAACATGGCTGCCGTAGCTCCGACCATATCATCCCAGCTGCATGTTAAATGCAGGGAGCAAGGGGTTGAATGGCATAGAAAGAAAAAAAAAATAAACTTTTTCTCTTAGACTACTTCTTTCTTATCAGGGAGAAAAATTCTTTCCCAGAAACACTCCAGAAAAATTCCCCCTATGCTGAGGTATCATGCCCATCTTAGATGAGAAATTCAGTTTTCTTAGGATCAAGGAATCTCAGTCTGGTAAGTCAAGATTTTCTGAGCACGGTAGAGAAAGAGGGGAAATGCCTACCATTCGTGGCAACCATAGCATCTGCCAGAGGAGGAGCTGATGATGGAGGCCCTTAGATTTCCTTGTGCTAAGCAGTAGGCCTCCCTCTGTGGGTGATGGGCTTCTAGCTGAAACCTCAGTTTATGAGAGCATCATGGCCAGCACATTTTTTTGTTACCTTACATTTCTCATTTAAAACATTTTTGCTGTCATTTGTACATGGCTTCATTTTTACCCTAGTTTTGCCCTCTATCTCTTGGTTTGATGGATGGAATAAATGTTGCCAGTTTTTTTATTGGTTTTTAAGCTAATATATTCAAATCCGATAAATAAAATCCACCAGAATTGAATTATTTGTAACCAGTTTTACTAGACCGCTTTCTAATAGACTTTTCTCTTGGGCCACAAATGTAAACACAAATATTACTTATATTACCTATTAATCATTATGCAAACTATGAGTCATATATATTATTTTTTCTTTCAGGAAAAGTAAAAATGGCTCTCACAGGGGAACACAGAAAATATAAAGATTGATATCTTGTTTTGCTTTCAAAAGCAAAATACCTAATGACCTGCATTTCTTATTCAACTAGGAAAAAGATACAAGGCTAACAAGTTCACTCATGATGAAAATCATTTCCTGCATTTCATTAGCTTTGCTCTTTTATACTACATTAAGTGAAGGAGTCTAAATAAATTCCTGTTTGCTCAAAAAGACCCCGCAATTTATGCTACAGGCAATTTAGTTTGGTGTTTGCTTCTGCCTTAAGAAAGAAAGAAGAAAAAAAGGTGATAAATTCTTATCACAAAGATCTAGCTATAATTGAATGCATTGTCCATTTACTGTTTGTAGCAGTTAGGAGTATTTTTTTTTAAGCATGGACTACAGAAAGGCAGTTTGCTGCATAGATGACACCCATTATGGATCTATAAGCAACAGCTGAGTAATGCCCACTCTGGGCATTACAAATTCTGGCTTGTAGAAACTACAGGAAATGGCTTTGCAGTGTAGATTCTACCAAAGATTTTGGATTCCTCTCTAGTGACCCCTCACTGAGAACATCCACATGACTAGGCATTTTTTTTTAGCTTGTTCATCATGAGGACTTTCTCCTCAGATACCTAGATAACATTAATGTTCATTTAGTCTCTATGGTTAAGAAAACACAGAATGATAAGGGGTTAACATACATCTGGTAAAAACACAGAATGATAAGGGGTTAACATACATCTGGTAATATTTAAAAGCGCATTTGCTGTCTTTAGGTTAAATGTGAAGATTTGACTGTAGGTGATTATCTCCTCTTCCTCCCAAACACCACAAAAATGGCTTAAAAATGAAAAATAATTTAGTTAATGAGGTAAAAGAGAAAAACAGGAAATATAACTTCAGAAAAATCATTAAAGTTTTTTTAAAGTAGAATAAGGTGGAGGAGAGATAATTGACATAGCAGAACAGAGACTGTCAAAAGCTAATTGACCACACAAGGGGGTTCTGATGGAAAATGGGTTTCTTTACCTCACAAATCCCCCTAGGTGGGAAAGCAAGTGTGGAGAGTGGAAGTCAGTCTAAAGACTGACCACTCAGAGACTGAAGTTTCTTAACCCCTCCAAAAAAAGCACACTAAAAGAAAAAAAAAAGTTTAGTCTCTGGAGAAGTTTTCTCAGGAATCAGAGGATATAGACACATAAAGGTTTAGGAAGAAAATAGGATGATAAAACTGGTCTGCAGACATCCCCCATTCAACTCAGAGCCCCTTTCCTCTGTTCTGCTTTTAGAATAATTGTTGCCATGTTTATGTTTGCCTGGAAGAAAACTAAAAGACAGCCTGTGGAAAAAAAAAACTGAAAAGCCCGAGATAAAACACCTCTAGATGTTTAGGAGTTGCCCAAAGACATGTAGGAGTTTATTCTTAGTCAACTAGTTGAATCCTGTCCCCTGCCCCAGGCCTCTCTCCTACCACTCAGAACTTCTTATAAGCTTTTTGCACTTCGATCATATATATGTTTACTGAGGGAGTAACATACATAAGAAATCCTTTCCCATGACAGAAAGAAACCAAACAAAAAAATGTTTCCAAAAATAGGACCCAGTTAAAACATAAGTAGATTAAATAATATCACCTCCATAAAATAAGAACAGAAAACTATTTTTAAAAGGCAAGCAGAGAAAAAGAAATTGGAAATTAAAGTAAATTACAGTAAAAAAAAAATCACTACAAGAAAATCAATAAAGTAGCTAAAACAACAGAGATGGAAAATAATAATAAAGAGATTAGAAAATTAGAGGATTATTTTAGGTGGTTCAACATCCAACTAGGAGAAATTATAGAGAAAGAAGAAAAGAGGAAAGAAAATGGCCAAATAAATAAAACAAAAAATATCTCCCAAACTGAAGGGCTTGTGTCTTCTGGTTGAAAGAGCACATTGAATGCCCAGTAAAATTCATGACATAAAATAGCCACACAAAGGCATATTATTATGAAGTTTCAGAACACCTGGGATTAAAGGGTAGAATTTGAAACACTCACAAAATAAATAAATATTCATCAGACTAGTAACATTAGAATCCAAAAGACAGAAGAAGAGTATTGAAAATTCCAATAAAAATTATTTTCAGCCTATAATTTTATATCCAGTAAAGCTATCAGTCATGTGAGGATTGGATAAAGGCATTTTCAGATATGCAATAATTTAAAAACTTGTCTCTCCTACCTCCTTTTCTAAGAAGCTACTGAGGTTTATCATTCATAAAAATGAGATAGTAAAGCACAACAGAGAAAAAGAAGGGATTCAGGGACCAATGGCTTTATCACAGGAGAGGAGGAAGGGAAATTTTGGCATGACTACTCTCCGTTAAGCCAAAAAACTATTAGTTTATATTAAAGCAAGAAATAGATATCTGTAACAGACAGATCATTAGTTAAAATAAGCAAACAAAATAAAAATGAAATGCCAGGGGATCGATAGATGATGTGAAATAGTTGAGACTTTGGAAAAGTATTGCCTAGTATTGACAGATCTGTTAGAGCATTTGCAAAAAAATAATCGGTGGTAACTACATAAAAAGGTAAATAGTTTTAAATATAATTGCCTTTAATATAAAAAGTTATATAGGAATGAAAACCTAATAAACATACACTATTGTTTCAGCAGTGAATACTATTTATTTAATATCATGGTCTGAATGTTTCCTCCAAAATACATACATTGAAGTCCCAATGCCCAATATGATGGTATTAGGAGGTAGAGCCTTAGGGAGGTATTAAGACATGAGCGGGGAGCCTTCATGAGTGCAATTAATGTCCTTATAAAAGAGGCCAGAGATCCCTTACCTTTCCCCCATGTAAGGACACAGTGAAAAGCTGGCAGTCTGCAACCCCAAAGAGAGCCTTCACTAGAACCCAACAAAGCCAACATCTTGGACTTCTGGTCTCCAGAATTGTGAGAAATGAATTCTGTCATTTATAAGCTACCAGTCTGTGGTATTTCATGATAGCAGCCCAAACAAAGACGTAAAATGAAAATAATGTAAAGACTGGCCACTGCTTCATCATAGTTGGGAAAAAGGAAGAGTAAGGTTGGTTAAGAGAACCAAATTCTGAATTACACTAAATACCCCAAAATACCTCTGATTTTTTTAAACGCCTCTGCTTGGTACAATACTTCTATCCCCGACGATGTTCAGAGAACCTCTATTAAATGTCTCCAAACTCTGCTGGGATTTTGCCCTACTATACAGAGGGAGGAAGAATTCAGGAGTCTGTCAGTTTCTTATGCAGACCTCCACCCAATTCTTCCATTTTTAGAACTATAAGGCCTCCTATTTTCAGAAGTATATGATGTGATCAATTGCTGAGATCTGGGGCAGGGGGAGAGGGTGGATCTGAAGAAAAAATTGGATCACTGTTCTGTGAGTTTAGGTTTCAGCTTTATTGTGACCACCATCTCAGATACTCTATGTCACCTCCTTTTCAAATTTCAAAACTTTGTTGCTATCATCGACAGTTCTTCTATGTTCTTACATGTCACTTTTTTAACTTTGAAATAATTGTAGATTAATAGGAGGTTGCAAAGAAATGTACAGGGAAGTCATATGCACACTTCCCTCAGCCTCCCCCAATGTTAACTTTTTACTATGTTAACTATAATGCAATATCTAAACCAGGAAATTGACATTGGCACAAACCATAGAGCTTATTCAGAATCCTTCAGTTGTACATGCATTTGTGTATCTATGCAAGTTATCACATATATAGGCTTGTGTAACCATTACCACAATCAAAATGCTGCTGTACCATCACAAGACTCTCTCCTGTTACCTCTTTATAGCCACGTCCATCCCTTCCCCCCACTCCTAAACCCTGACACTAATCTACTATCCATCTCCACAATTACGTTATTTCACAAATGTTATATAAATGGAATCATGCTGTATGTATCCTTTGGAGACTGGCTTTTTTCACTTAGCATAATTTCCTTGAGGTTCATCCAAGCTGTTGCAGGTATTAATAGTTCATTCCTTTTTACTGCTGAGTAGTATTCTGTGTTAGGAATGTACCACAGTCTAACCATTCATCCATTCACAGAACATTTAAGTAGTTTCCAGTTTTTAGCAATTATCAATAAAGCTGCTATGAATATTTGTGTATACATTCCGGTGTGAAAATAAATTCTCATTTCTCTGGGATAAATGACCAAGAGTGCAACTGCTGGGTCATATGGTATCTTCATTATTAGGCTTAAAGGAAACTGTCAAACTATTTTACAGAGTAGCTGTACTATTATACATTCATACCAGCAATATATGAGCAATTAAATTTCTCTGCATCCTCATCAGCATTTGGTGTTGTCACTACTTTTTTCATTTTAGCCATTGTGATAAGTGTATGACATCTCGCTGTGGTTTTAATGTGCATTTCTCTAATTGTTAATGCCAAATATGTTTTTGTGTGTTTATTTGTCACCTATGTATTCTCTGATGAAATGTCTCTGCATGTCATTTTGCCAATTGAATTGCTTGTTTTTGTTATTCTTTATATTGAAGTATAATTAACATACAGTGTTATGTTAGTTTCAGGTGTACAATATGATTCAACAATCGTGTACATTACTCGGTACTCATCATAAGTGCCTGCTTTTTGTTTTGGGTTTTTTTCTTATATTGAATATGGAGAGCTCTTTATATATTCTAGATACAAGGTCTTTGTTGGCTAAGTGATTTACAAACATTTTTTCCAGTCTTTTCATCCTTAAAGCTTGTCTTTTCATCCTTAAAGCAGAGTCTTCTGCAGAGCACAAGTTTTTCATTTTGAAGAGGTCTTATGTCTGTTTTTCCATTTATGGATCACGCTTTTGGTGTCAAGCCTAAGAACTCTTTGCCAGTTCCAAAGAATTTTGTAGTTTTTCCTCACACTGAAGCCATTCTGAGTTAAATTTTGTGTAAAATGTGAAGCATAAGTCAAGGTTACTACTTTCTTTCCTAATGGATATCCAATTGTTCCCAAACCATTCACTGAAAAGGCTATCTCTTTTCCATCGATTTGCTTCTGCTCCTTCGTCAAAAATTGAGTATATTTGTGTGGATTTCCTTCTGGGTTTTCCATTAATCTATGTGTCTGTCTCTCCATCAATGTACCACTGTCTTGATTACTGTGTAAATGCCTTATTAACATCTCATTATTGTTTTTTTGGCAGGAATCCAGGAAGCAAATGCATATGTTTGATCTGTTACTTTTTACTAAAAAAATACTTTCTAAGTATCTTTATTTTTTCACTAGCTGTGGTAAAATTTGTTAATTTCATAGAGTTAAAAAATAGTATATTAGAAAAATAGCTTATTAGCATTTTAGTTATCAAAACAGTATAGGATCTACATATATTTGAAAAATAAAAATAAGTGTGTGATAACTGCTAAAATGGATAGAAGAATAAAATAATGCCAAATTGGAGAGGAAACAATAAATTTCATTAGAGGTGAAGTGAGGGGAAAGAGGAGGATTAGGAAAAGTTAGCCAGAAAAGGTGACACATGAGCTGGTTCCTCCCAAATGTAGAGAGGGTGTGAATAAGGGAATGAGTAGTTGGAGTAGTTGTTTCATAAGATTAATTTCAAAATGCAGACTCAAAGACGTCTGCCTCTAGTCAAGATAGAATAAGAGGAATTGGATTTGCCCTCCTGCCTGTAACAACTTTAGATGAAAAATGGATGAAACAATGGCACAAAAGACTGCATATCACATAACAAAGGACAGTGATCCTTCACAGTTGGGAACAAACAAGGTGAGCCCTACAATTGCTCCAGCTTTGTGCCTGGGGCTTAGACATACACAAGAGAAAATCCAGGCAGGGCCAGGGGTCCCCCTAATTGGAGGAGATGGAACGTGGAGTCCAGGGAAGTCAAGGCAACTAGAGTTTACAAGGCAGAATACCAGATCTTTGGATAGTGAGAGTTGCAGGGAATGAAAATTTCAGAAATCAGCAGAGGGTTTCCCCTGAAGGGTTCAACAGATAGTGATCAACACATAAATGGGAGTGCAGAGAAAGAACCACAAGAAAGAGACCCCACAGGACCAGGAATACCACCTCCACCCAACAGCCAAAGCAGAAAAACCTCATAATTTAGGGGTATTGGCTAGAGTTCTAAAAATGTCTTGCCTCATTGTTGGGAAAAATATTAGTCTTAGTTATTATCCCATCTAACAAAGCTTACAAGTAATGCCCAAAAGAATCAAACTTCCCATATCACCATATGGAGAACAAAAATTAAGAATATTTATAGGAATTCAAAAATATTCAGACACAGAAAGGTCAAATTCACAATGTCCAGTGACCAATAAAAAAATAGGAGGCATGCAAAGAAGCATGAAAATACAAGTCATGAAGAGAAAAATCAATCGACTGACCCAAAAATGAAGTGGAGTGGTATAATGTTACTGCTCTGTCTTGGTAGTACCCTGAGGCATTCGGGATTGGGGTACTTTTCATTGGGATGATTAAGCACGGTAAAGGTGACAAAACCCAAAGTGGAAGGATAGAATTCTGTGGAAGTGAAAGGTTAATGCCTTTAAGTAGTCCCAAATATTTGATGGGATGCTGATTTCCCTACCTTTCAAAGAGAAGGGATTGGGGGCAAATTTATTAAAATCTTAAAGCATATTACAGCCCTGGGGAAGCTAAGAGATTTAAGTATGCTGGCAGCTGACTTCTGGGTTATCCTAGCAAAAATAATTTAATTTTAGAATGTGGAATACTTAAGTGTGAACAGAGAAACAGCACTCGGCATTTGAACCAAGGACCCCTGGGGTGGTATAGGGTGATTGGAGGAGTCCAGACTCCATCTGGGCCCTAATCAATACCGGACACAGTTACATGGTACTAACAGGTGTTCAAGTAACATCCTCCTTTTTCTCTCTCTTTGCCTTCATTTAAGGCACTAGGAGATGAAATAGACAATTTTATCAAATCTAGTCTCTGCTCATTACAAGAAAAGCAAAAACAGACATAAACCTATTGCTTTGAAACAGAGATAGCCAGTCTCCCCACTATCTGTCTCCACAGCTTGGAACTGGTGGTGTTGAAACAGAACGATGCAGCTACTAAGCTTGCTGAGCCTCTATGTGGGTTTGGACCTTGGCTGCCTCGCTGTTCTTGCCTGCTCCTGCAGGATCCAGCAAGGCACCAACCTCAGCTGCCTTAGCCTTCGTGCTATGCCCCACCACTGACCTCTCTGCAGGATAGACACAATCCTCCTCCCCACCCATGGCCCATAGGACTGAACAAAACTCCTCACAGCCATCCCAGAGGACATTGAGAACCTGCACAGGAAAGCAACTGAAATGCAAAGCAAAACAACCCACAATAAAACCTGACCGATTCACTTATTATCTAACCAATCCTTAAACAATTTTCTTTCACACCAAATGTTAATTTAGATTTGGGATAGAACATAGTTTCTCTCATTTCTTTTTTGAAGTTTGAGTTCTGTCCATGACAATAATAAAAAGCAAAACTGAAGATTGGATTCAATTGAAATATAGCTAAGAAATATCATCTCAGCGAAGAACAACAACATCTTTCCCCTTTCCTAAATAGTAGCAGGTAGCACTTTAAGATCTTGGCCAAGCCAGATTAAGGGGTGAACCAGTTGGGTCCTTGCCCAGGGCACCAATCTATAAGGGCACAGAACAATGTCCCCTTGCTGAGGAAGGCATATTTATAGAACTCCACTCTGTGTGAATATAATATGCTATTGAAAGGACTATTTTGGGGGCACCTGGTGGCTCAGTCAGTTAAGCGTCTGCCTTCACTCAGGTCGTGATCTCAGGGTCCTGGGATCAAACTCCCATAGTGCCCAGTGTTGAGCTCACCGAGGAGCCCCACATGGAGCCTCACGTGGAGCCCTGACCAGCTCCCTGCTCAGTGGGGAGTCTGCTTATCCTTCTCCCTCTGCCCCTCTCCCCACTCATGCTCTCTTCTCTGTCTCAAATAAATAAAATCTTTTTAAAAAAGGACTATTTTGTTAAATTTCTTGGGATAGGACAGGTGAGAACTCAAAAGGCATTGCTAAGAAGCTAGGCAAAAAGTAAAAGCTAAACGTTTATTTTGCCCAGCTTGAGTACAGTTCTGAGGGTGAGTAGAATTACACACCAAAATGGATTAGAGACTTGAGCCTCCCAACAGCTGTCTTTACTTAGTTTTCTTTCCTATACGGAACCCAGCCTCAACCTTTAGTTCTGTTAAACAAATATTTAAAGAAAATCAGTGCAAGAGAATGCATAATACTTATCTGCTGGTGTGCAATATTATTAAGCTACCACATCTTACACTAAGCTTCAGGAACTCAAACTTTGTCTATCCATCCTTGTATGATTGAAAGACAGAAATACAACTAAGCTAATATTCACATGACTAGGTAACCAGATATGAAATCTAATGAATAATACCAAATCACATTTCTGCAAAAGTAACACAGTTGCTGGTGTTCAGTAGTTACCTTTCAATAGGCTTACTCCACCTGTCCTAACATACTCTCTATTCCAATTCAAGAGAAGTAGTAAAATGTTATCCTCTGCATCTTAGCATATTGCCTAACTGCTATTCATGATTGATTGGTAAACTGAGAAAATCTTTGAGGCAGAAAATCAGTGAAGAAGTTGGGAAAACCAGAGTCCTGTCTTCTGCAGAAATCGGAGGGAAAGTAGGTTGCAAAATTAATGGGTTGTCTTCAAGCCCAAAAAGGAATATGTTGTGCTGCAGCAGAGTAGGGCCCTATGCGTGTACCTGCTCATTCACTTAACACACACTATGGAGCACTCAAGTTTACTTCCCGGCATTGTTCTTGGTAATGCGGAAACAGCAAGGAACAAAACAAAGCCTGTCACTAGGGAGATTTCATTCTAGAGAAGAGAGAGAAAACAGTCATCTATTAACTATATATAGTATGTCAAATAGTGGTGATGCCATGGAGAAAGATAATGCAGGGTACGAGGAAAGAGCGTGCTAGACAGGAGGATTGGTTGAATTGCTATTTTACTTTTCATAGACTGATCTGGGAAGGCATCGATAAGATGAAATTTAAGTGAGCTATGGGTTTGTGCAGGAGAATTGTTTTTCTTTTTAAAGATTTTATTTATTTGAGAGAGAGAATGAGAGCGAGAGCATGAGAGGGGAGAGGGTCAGAGGGAGAAGCAGACTCCCTGCTGGGCAGGGAACCTGATGCTGGGATTCCAGGATTATGACCTGAGCTGAAGGCAGTCGCTTAACCCACTGAGACCACCCAGGCGGCCCAAGAGAATGGTTTATAGTAAAAGGAGTAGCAAGGACAAGAACTGGAGGATTTAGTGCTTTCATCCAACAGGAAGGAGGTCAATGCATGCAATTACCAGACAGCAAAGGGGAGAACAGCAGGGGAAGAGGTCGGAGAGGTGGTGGAGAGCCCAAATGAGGGAAGTCTTATTGCCTATTGCTGGGACTTCCGATTTTACTCGGGGAGAGCTAGGAGGCCACAGGAGGGTTTGGGCAGAAAAAGTGACATGATCTGACAAATTGTTTTTCAGGGCTTGCTTTGCTGCTACGTTAAGCCTACACTGTAGAAGTGGGGTAGGGAAGATGCACAGAGGTTATTTCGGAGGCATTTTAATCACAGACAGGAGGAAAGATGACAGCCTGGACGAGGACAGTGCGAAACAGCCATGCCCTGGGTGTGTGGTGAAGGAAGAGACCACATAGCTTGTTGATAAGGTAGATACTGGGATGAAGAGGAAGTGAAACATGAAGGAAGAAAAGACCCCCCAGCATCAGGGGAGGGTCGTGAGTCCTTATGTAAGAGGTTTCCAAATGCAATAATTACCTATTAATTTAAAGCCTTCCTAATAAAAAGCCTATATTTCTGGGGCAAGTTCTCCTTCAGAAAGATCCATGAAATTATTACTTGGTGAGATATTGCTGGGGGAAAATGAATTTGAAGTGAATTTACAACAACTAAATGTATAACTATTTATTTACAACTGAATTTATAGCAGCAGTTCAATGTCTATAAACCTCGAGACTGCTTTAGGGAGTATTATTTGCATGATTTCAGTAATACGCAATCATAAGCAAAGGGTTTCACTAAAGGAACATTACGATGATACTCATATAGGAAAGAAAATCAGTTTTTTACGGTTCGAGTTGAAATTGTGTGCAAGGAGGTAAAAGTAAAGTGTTTTTTTTTTTAGAAAGCACCATAAATTCAAAATTGTTAGGAAATAAATCTGTGTCCTGACTACCTGAATGTTCAAATGTATGTTTTAAAGATTTGTTTTATTTTATCCTGTATATATGATAAGAAATGGCCAGAAATATTTTTTAAAAATTGATACACGCTGTGGAACCAGTCAGAAATATTGATATCTTCCAAGATTAAGTGAGAATCTGCCTTTTTTTTTTTTGCTTATTTAAAAAAGAATTTAAATAACTTGAAAACAATTCCAGTGATGCTGGAGGAAACTAAATTGACAAGGAAACTTAAAAATGAGGTCTACATAGAAGCCAACTAGACCATGTGTTGGCCTGGGTTAATAGAGGAAAAGATTATAGCCAGTTCAAGGCTAAGTTGACAGCTGTTCTTTTTTTTTTTTTAAAGATTTTATTTATTTGACAGAGAGAGACACAGCAAGAGAGGGAACACAAGCAGGGGGAGTGGGAGAGGGAGAAGCAGGCTTCCCACCGCGCAGGGAGCCCGAGGTGGGGCTTGATCCCAGAATTCTGGGATCATGACCTGAGCCGAAGGCAGACGCCCAACGACTGAGCCACCCAGGCACCCCAACAGCTGTTCTTTTTTTTTTGCCAAGAAAAAGACGTTAGTAGAGATCACCAGTATCAACCTTGACTAAAACCAAGCAGGAGACAGAAGAGAAAATTCCACATGTTAACAAAGGGTATTTGTTTCCTCTTGGCCATAAGAAATTAATTTGGGGAAGCAAAATGAATGACAAAAGCTAGGCAATGGCCTACAGAGGAAAGTTCAAGACTAAATACTGACAGTATATGGGACGAATACTGAAATTTCAACAAAAAGAGAGCCAGGGGTCACACTTATTTAAACCATTATTGTTAGAACTTGAAAGTCAAAAGAATTAGACAGGGGCAGTTTTAAAAGATGTTAATATGTACCTATGACTTGTTAGCTCAGGAACTAAAAACGAAACAAGTAATAAGTCAATCCAGACAACGTTCAACCTTTGATGACCATTATATGTTAAGCATGTTATAAACACGATCACATTTAATTTTTAAGCAAATGCATTGCATTTTATTTCACTGTCAAGTTAGCAGAGACTCAAAGAAAATCCAAGAATTCATATGCATTTACACAGGGAATAATGCCCAGTCCGGTGTTTGCGTACCAGGCTGTTGCCTCTAGCAGCATATAGTGCTTCTTGCTACGGGAAGCAACTTTTAATATTAGGATTTAATGACTATCTTTAGGACCAAAAGCTTTTAAGAAGGAATCAAATAAAGACTTGTCTGCATTTCTGGCTTCACTCTCGATTCCCCCACCATCTTCTTTATCTGTCCATAGTTCTAGTTGATCCAGTTAAAAAAAAAAAAAAAATACGGGCGCCTGGGTGGCTCAGTTGGTTGAGTGACTGCCTTCGGCTCAGGTCATGATCCTGGAGTCCCTGGATCGAGTCCCGCATTGGGCTCCCTGCTCGGCAGGGAGTCTGCTTCTCCCTCTGACCCTCCTCCCTCTCATTCTCTCTGTCTCTCATTCTCTCTGTCTCAAATAAATAAATAAAATCTTTAAAAAAAAAATACTACTTGTAGTAAAATACAGACTGAAATATGGCCAACAGAAGAAGAGTAAAATGATAGATCAGAGTAATGACAGAGGCAAGATGTGTAAAATGATTATATGATAATCTAGGATAAAAGAAACAGTTAAGTACAACAGTCAACATGGAGCTTCCTAGTAAACACAATTAAAAGGGAAATGCACTATGGTACGTGTCTAATTAATTACCTAAAAAAAGACTAATGCAAGATCATTAAGGCTCTATTCTCTAAGAAGAATTTGGAAAATGAAGAAAATTTTCATGTAATGACAACAATTTAATAAATATGCAATATTGATACATCAAACAAAAAATAATGCTTTCTTTGGGATGCCATTTATTAAAAAAAATAAATAGAACATAGGTTCACAGATAAGCTCACTGGGAGATGCCTTCCTTCTCAACATGTAACTTGTCAACAGAAGAAAATTGTCAGGTGCTAAATTGCTAACCCTGTGTAGAATGTCTTCTGAGAATTGCTGGAACATGTTCTCAGATTTTATGGCTTAGGTTTTAAACGTAATATTCCTTTTTTTTTTTCCTTTTTTTTTTTTAATTTATTTTTTTTAGATTTTATTTATTTATTCATGAGAGATAGAGAGAGAGAGGCAGAGGCAGAGGGAGAAGCAGGCTCCCCGCAGAGCAGGGAGCCCGATGCGGGACTCGATCCCAGGACCCTGGGATCATGACCTGAGCTGAAGGCAGACGCTTAACCGACTGAGCCACCCAGGCGTCCCCGTAATATTCCTTTTGATGAGCTTCACATTCTAGCTCCTTATACTTCAGGTATATTTGATTTGGGCATAGAAGTAATAGATTTTTATACATATTTTTTTTTCCACATGTATATCTTAGAGCTTTATTCCTACAAAGTTTCCTTGATCTGTTTTTCTACTGAAGTACATAAGCAACTACAACTAAATTCTAGTAATCAACAGGGGCACCTGGTGGCTCAGTCGGTTAAGCGTCTGCCTTTGGCTCAGGTCATGATCCCAGGGTCCTGGGATCGAACCCCGCATCCAGCTCCCTGCTCAGTGGGGAGCCTGCTTCTCCCTCTCCCTCTGCCTCTGCCCCTCCCCGTGCTCCATGCTCGCTCGCTCTCTCTGTCAAATAAATAAATAAAATCTTTAAAAAAATAGTTGTAAACACATTGGGTCAAATTTGGTGAAAATTAGGAAGTCTGCGAAAAAGAAAAATAAATGAGTTTGTACATATCTCAATCATACTATTTTATTTGAGTCAGTGTAGGACAAAGACCTAGCATCTGAAAATACGAAGAGGTTATAGCTGAGACCTGAATTTGGTCTGACTAGGAGTGGAAGCAATCACTTCATGTCTCTTACTCATAATCTCAACACATATGGGACTGTTGGTGGCACAAACTTGGATAGTTTTAGTCAAATTTGTATCACTCTTTGAAGTCATTCGTTATCTATTGACCTTGGGTCCTAGAGTAACTGCAGACTGTAAGGAGGTTTCCAGCCAAAGTAAAACCCACACATTTGAGGCTTTTTGCCAGTTCCTTTGAATGCAAAAGTTGAAGTTTGCTCCACAGGAAAAGCAAGATTAGTTACAGTTAGCAGTTTTTACCTGCAGTGACTACCACAGTGAATAACTTATTTCTCAGAGTGCACGCACCTCTGTACTGTTCAAGTAAAAACAGACTTTTGCCAGTCATTTTGAATACCTAGCTTCTCCATAGGACAGTAATAGATTTCTTCCATATTGTTTAATCTCGTCTCAATGAAATAATTTATTATAGAAATTATAGACCTATTTACAGTTCTTTGAGAAAAATACCACCCAAATACACTGTGAGGAAGAAAGAAAATTTTGGAGAAGAAACAAAATAATTTTGCTTACAGAAAAACAAAGTTTTAACTGAGCACTGGTTTATGTTTCAACATTATTTTTAAATGGTCGTGGTGTTGAAAAAACACCATTTGTTAACCAGCCATCAGAGGAAAAAAAAAAAAAAGGTATGATTCAACTGCCCTGTTTAAAATTCAAAAAGTTTATTAGGACTAATAAAACTTGTCTCTAAATTGATATATGTAAGCTAACTAAAAAGTATTTGTAAAAATGGCATTGCTCACAGGAATGGGCACTATTATCACGATCCTGAAAGATAAAATGAGAATACAGAAGCAAGGGACTATTCCACTGTCATATATATATACATGATAGGTAACCCAAGAGGGAGGACACACAACACTTAAAGCTTGGTCTCAGCTTGTGCTTATGGGGAATCCAAGCTAGACATTCATATTTTTAGCTCCCATGGCCTTCAGCTCTCTTCTAAATAATCAGTTTTGAAAAGGCAGTTCAACCCTGTGTTCTGAAAATGTCACATGGTTCTTGGCTTGTTTATGCACATGTTTATTTGAGGTAAATGTAATCTTTTACTTTGTATCCATCTTCATCCATTTAGAAACTCACATTGGCATTAAGTCCTTTTGGGGGAACAAGTTGATAAATAGATAACATTAAAAATACCAATTTACCAACAATAAATCTCTCTTTGCACCTTTACTTAACTGGAATCTCAATTATTCTTCAAGACAGATATTTGGTCACTTAAAACTTACATTTACGTCATCATTTTATTAAAAAATGGTAGAAGTTTCTAGAATATATTTTAAGAGATCTTTTTTAAATGTTTTTGATGGAAATAGAGTTGACATAGAAAATTTCATGCACAAAATTTATTGTAGAATTCTTCCCATTATGTATTTGCAATGTGCATAATTTTATGCCCAGCAATTCCATTTCAGAGTATTTTATAGAAATTGTTTCCAAAGTGTATGAAAATTCATGTATAAAATGTTCATTGCAGCATTATTTATATGATGGAAAGATCTCCAAGATGTATTTTCTAGTGAAAGATCAGGAAACAGAATATTGCAACAGAAACTGAACCAAATTATATAAAATAAGAATCTACTATATAATTAAATACTTACACACCCATATCATACATAAACACACATGTGTTTTGTTATGGAAAGGTTTAGGTAAAATTCACACTGATTTATTAAAATTAGTTGTTTTTTTTTTATTAGGAGGATGGTATTTGGAGTCTGGTAAGAGGAAATTTTATTACTTATTTTACATGCTTATGTATTGCTTGAATGCTTTTTTACAAAGAGAATATTCTTGTGGCATTTATTTTTTTAAAGAACTTAAAATATATAGGTATGGAAAAAAATAGAAAATTACCTTAAAAGAAAAAGAAAGTAACCATATTTTATTATCCATATCAAATATTGCTACACCTCAAAGCCTTCCTCTTCTTCCTCTAAATGCTTCTGTATTTGAGTCTGTCTCATTCTTACAGTACTTATTCAACTCAATAATATTAAAGTTCTACTGAGATTCAGTTATGAAGAATATATTATGTCTAAACTCAAGGAATTCACAGCTAAGAAAAGGAAAGAAAGGCATTAATAAGGCAATGACCAGATGGCTAAAATATGGCAAGTATGAACAACACATACTGGGCCTTGTTGGGGCAGAATTCCAAGATGGCCCCCAAGACACACAGCTGGTTTGTTATGGACTTTGGCCTTTAGAAAGCACAGGAAGGACACTCGGAGACTGAAAGGAAAGGTGCAGGTATTTCTTCCTCATTTCCTCTCTGCTTGGTCACCCTGCTATTGAGCAAATGCTATGTGCCTGATGCTATCCTAAGCATATTACAGTTTTTACCTAATTTGAGGTAAACAAAGAAACAAAACCCTGCCTTTGAAGTAGAAATTATTAACCCCAATTTAAAAAAATGATATAGATAAATTGCTAGAGTTCACAAAGGAAAAGTGGTGAAGCCAGAATTCTAATGCAGGTAACCTGACTCCAGAGGCCAAATCCTAATCACTATCATATACCATAACTGTCTTGGATAACCTGATTCTATCACTCCAGGGAGGAAACATAACAAATTTTACTCCTGAGTATATGCATTAGGGTTTCTTGAAAAAAATAAATGGCTCCACATTAATATTCTTTTTTTTTTTTTTTTTTTTTTTACCCACACTAGATGGTTTTTTTGTACTTGTCATGGAAAGAAAGGGATGATCTTTATTGGGTCTATTTTATAATTTTACCTACTGTTGCAATACAACATGGAAATTGGTTGAGGGCTCTATTTCTCTCTAGTTCCAACTTATCCCTTCTTCAATGGTATACATTTGGGTCCTAACATCTAACATGATACTGAAAAGTAGTCCGTGATGAGTAATCTGACTAGAATTCCTTATGATCTAACTATATCTAGAGCCATCTCATAGATTCATCAAACACGTGTTGCCTTCTCTAATATATTGCCATTGTGACTTAAAAGTTTCTACTTTAAGATAAAAACAGCAATGATACTGTAGAACATGGTTCTAGGTTCAAGCTCCCTATCTTCAAGATTTATAGATAGCTTACAGCAAGATTACACATGGCTATCTTCCCTTTCATTGATGTTATTTTATAATTTGTGTTATCATTGATGTTAATTTTTAAAATACTGTGCTATAATAATTGAAATTAGGATAGATCTTTGAAACTGTATCCAAATGTGGTTTGGATGCGTTTCAAAGCCCATTAAGTTATCCAAAAATGCTAAAAGTATGAATTACCTTGCTATGGGCCAATGGCTGGTTTAAAAAAAAAAAAAAAAGCCATCTCTATAAGTAAGCTATAGTTTTCTCGTTGTCCAGAGGCTAGTTCTCATGATATCGGAACTAAGAATTATTTATTTAATTTAGGAACCTCCCCTGTACCATCTAGCTTGCCAGATGGTGGGAATAAAAGGAAGTATCACATCAGAAAATCTCTAGTCTACCGGAATGTAGACAACTGGGCATATTATTTGAGTACAGTTGAGATTATATAAACAGACAGAGTAAGCATGCTCTGGGAAGCTACGGGATGAATATCGAATGAAGAAAAACTGACACATGAAGGAAAAAGGAGTTTTACGGGAAAAGAAAGAAGTTTGTGTTTTAGGCAAAGAAACAGTCTATGAAGACCCAGAGTTGAGTAAGAGCATGTGATCCTTCTGTGCTACAGTATAGATCTCCTTATGACAGGACTGTGGATCCTAAATTGAGATATGGCAGGTGAAGCAAATAGGATAGAGTTGGAGTAGGAAGAACCTTGTATTAAGCGGTTTGCTCTTTATTCTGGAAGCGCCTGGGAAACTTTGGTAAGCATTTCGCAGTAAAATAACATAATTATATATATTGTTATATAATTGTAACACAGAATTCTTTTTTTTTTTTAAGATTTTATTTATTTATTTGAGACAGAGAGAATGAGAGACAGAGAGCATGAGAGGGAGGAGGGTCAGAGGGAGAAGCAGACTCCCTGCCGAGCAGGGAGCCCGATGCAGGACTCGATCCCGGGACTCCAGGATCATGACTTGAGCCAAAGGCAGTCGCTTAACCAACTGAGCCACCCAGGTGCCCAACACAGAATTCTTTTATAAGAGAACCCTTACACTGACAACTTGCAACTCATGCACACCACTTCATGAAGCCGAAGGAAACTTCCTCAACCTGATAAAGGGAGCCTTAGAAAAACATCATACTTTATGGTGAAAGATGGAAAGCTTCCCCCCTCCCTAAGATTAGAAATGGAACAAGGGATGCTCACTTTCATCATTTTTATTCACCACAGTACTGGAGGTTCTGGCCAGGACAGTTAGGCAAGAAGAAAATATAAAAGATATCCAGATTGTAAAGGAAGAAGTAAAATTTCTTTTCTAATTGCAGAAAACATGATCTCCTATACAGAATTTACTAAGCATCATCAATAACAATAAGCTATTAGAGCTAATGAGTTCAGCAAAGTTGCAGGATATAAGATCAATACGCAAAAATCAACTGTATTTTAATATATTAGCAATGACTAATCCAAAAGTGAAATTAAGGAAATGATTTCATTTATAATAGCATCAAAAATGTTAAAATGCTTAGGAATATCTTTATCAAAAGAATATATTTAATAAATGCCATATTTGTATGCTAAAACCTATAAAGCATCATTAAAAGAAATAAAAGAAGTCTTACATAAATGGAAAGCTATCTCATGTTCTTAGATTGGAAGACTTAATATTGTTAAGGTGGCAATAATTCACAAATTGATCAAATAATTCATTGCAACCCTTATTCAAATCTCAGCTGCAATTTTTACAGAAGTTGATAAAATCTTCCTAAAATTCATATGAAAGTGCAAAGGACTCAGAATGACCAACAACCTGGGAAAAGAATAACAAATTTGTAGGACTCACACTTCCCAATATCAAAACTTACTTCAGAGAGTAATCAAGACTGTAGTACTAGCTTAACAATGGACATCTAGATCAATGGAGTAGAATTGGAACCAGAAATAAACCCATACATTTAATGGAAATTTATTTTTGATAAGGACATCAAAACAATTAAATGGGAAAAGCATAGTCTTTTCAATAGTACAGCGACTATTGGATATCTATATGCAAAACAATAAAGCTGTAACCTAATACCATATACAAAAACCCAAAATGGATCAAAAACCTAAATGTAGGAGCTACAATTATTAAACTCTTAGAACAAAACATGGGAGTAAACTTTCATGATCTTGGATTTGGCAATGGTTTCTTAAATAGGACACTATAAATAAAATCAACAAAATAAAAAAAATTAACTGAATATCATCAAAATTTAAAATTTTGTTGCTTCAAACAATACTATTAAGAAAGTGAAAAGACTACTCATAGAATAGGAGAAAATAGTTTAAAACCATATGTATGGCAATGGTCTATTATCTAAAATATATAATGAATGCCTACAACTCAATAAAAAGACAAATAATACAATTAAAATAAGCAGATAATTTGAATAGACATTTCTCAAAAGAAGATACACAAATGGTCTATAAGCACAAGGAAAGATGCTCACCATCCTTAGTCATTACAGAAATGTAAATCAAAACCATAATGAGATCTTACCTACTAGGATGGAATTAATTGAAAAGATGGATAATACCAAGTGTTGGTGAAGATGCAGAGAAATTGGAGCCATCATATTTGGCAGTGAGAAAGTAAAATGGTACAGCTGCTTTTGAAAATAGTCCAGCAGAGGTGGCTCAGTTAGTTAAGTGTCTAATTCTTGATCTCAGCTCAGGTCTTAATCTCAGGATCATGAGTTCAAGCCCTGCACTGGGCTCCACCTTGAACATGGAGCCTACTTAAAAAAAAAAGAAAGAAAGAAAGAAAAAGAAAGAAAAAACAGGCAGTTCCTCAAAAGGTTAAACATAGAATTACCATATGTCTTAGCAATTCCACACCCAAATACATATCCAAAAGAATTGAAAACATATGTTTTCCTAAAGGCTTAAACATGAATGTTCATAGCAGTATTATTCACAGTAGCCAAAAAAAGGAAACAACTCAGATGTCCATAACTGATGAATGGATAAACAAAAGGTGATCTATTGATACACAGGGATACTGTTCAGCCATAAAAAGGAATAAATTACTAATATATGCTACAACATGAATGAACTTTGAAAACACTATGCTAAGTGAAAGAAGCCAGACATAAAAAGCTATATATTGTATTAGATTTATATGAAATATCCAGAATGGGAAAAATCCATAAAAACATAAAGTAGATATCAATTGCCAAGAACTAGGGGGATAGGGGAATAAGAAGTGACTGCTAAGGGGTTCAGGATTTCTTTTCAGGGTGATAATATTCTGGAATTAGATAGTGATAATTGTTGTACAGTCTTGTAAATATATCAAAATCCATTGAATTTATACTTTAAAAGGGTTAATTTTATGGTAATGGAATTACATCTTACATAAAAATCATATGCTATGTAAATTACATAGCAATAAGATTCATTTGTAAATGAAAGTGCATGCTGATGTATATAGTAGGTGTTCAGTAAATATTTGGTGAAAAATGAATTCATCATAATGGATTAATAGAAATTACTATTAGAAAATTATAATACATTACATAAATTAAGAGTTTAAATTAACTAAGGGGCACCTGGGTGGCTCAGTCAGTTAAGCGTCTGCTTTCAGCTCAGGTCATGATCCCAGGGTCCTGGGATTGAGTCCCGCATCAGGCTCCTTGCTCAGTGGGGAGCCTGCTTCTCCCTCTGCCTCTGCCCTTTCTCCCTGCTTGTGCTCTCTCCCTCCCTCCCTATCTCTCTCTCTGTGCCAAATGAATAAATAAAATCTTTAAAAAAAAGAATTTAAATTAACCATCATAATTAAACTACAAGATCAGAAAACAATGTTGTTAAGAATGACAACCATTATAGTTTAAACCAGTTTCCTATTGAAAAAGAAAGGACCAATTGTTTTCCAAGTAATTCAATGTAGCATTACAAAGCAGTATCTAAATATAGTGTTGTCAAAATTACTTGATAAGGGTTATTCAGAAAGGACATTAGGGTTCCATTTAAGAATTACCATTTTGCAAAGGTTTTAGGTTAACATAGAAATTTAGAAGACATTAATCAACTCTGACGTGTAATGAAAGACTATAATCATGCTAATCCAAGAATTGTTCTCTAGCACATTCTGTACCTAAAATTGATGAAAAGACTTTTTGTTGTTCACCTTTCACTTAGGAGACATATTTTAAAGGATGGTTATATTTCATCTAAATTTATTTGGCTAAAGATAGTGATCAATTTTGACTTCATTTAAGATGAATATGACAGAAAATGGAAGTTCGGTAAAGCTGCTCTTTAAATATTTCATTTCTAACCTCTTTAGTTCCTTTAAAAATGATCTTATCTCAGGGTTATATAAAACATGCATATATATGTATATGTACACATCACATACATATATATGTACACATTTATAAATTATCAACTATATTTTTGTGTATGTTCAGACAATGAAAAAGTAAATCATACCAGTTATTTCAAAGAGGAAAGAGAACAAAATTTTAACTATAAATTGCACATTAACTTTAAAATGCTATTAGCTTAGTCAGAGAACATTGTTATTTTGAATCTGACAATCAATTTAATCATTAAATATATGTCCTAATTAAGCTTAACTTTCTTAATGGTGAAAGGTGCATTTTCTTCTCATCCGTTAGACAGTACCGAGATGCCCTAATCCCCTGCTCCAGAATAAATTCAATTTGGCATCAGTGTCTTTGCTTCATAAAAAAATGAGAACAAGTAAACACACCTACTCTAACCTGAGTTTGGGTATTTGCGGAATGGTTTTATGATTAATGCACCATATGCAGATTTGTCTGCCAGATTTACATGTGTCTCCAACTTATTTTGCAGCTCTTATTGACAACATCCACTCCTTCTGTTAGGACACTATTTTTGCTAGATGACGTCCTCAAGATTCAGGGATCATAACTGACTGCATAATAAACATTTTTCCACACTGTACTATCCTACAAAAACAAAAGAATATAGTGGTGCTGCCAAAAAAGAATTGTGGGGACTACACACAAACCTAATTGGAAAGAGAAAGTTGCCACTTCAATACCTGTAGATATCCCCCAGGGGATGCCTTGTCAAACCATCTTACTTTTCAGATCTGTGAATTGAGGTTCAGGGAGGCATGCCCAAGATCACAGATGGTGTTTAGTTAGGTTCCTTACATCTACCCCGTGCCCATTCTACTGTTATTTCTGTAACAACTCTTAAACACGATGAAGAAAGCACTGAAAAGTTTCCCTTCTTTTTCCTTGAAGGTATGCATGCTGTTTTAATCGACTTTAAAGCAACATGAACATAATTCTAATGAAAGATGTATTTTTCTCACAGCCATAGCAACTTACATAATAAAACTGTTCTCTCCACACAAACACTTCTGGACTCTGGCATTAAGCAAGCTTTATATTCACATCATTGCCATCTCAATGTGGTCACAGCTTTGACCTCTGCTTTTCTTACTTATAATAGCATAGAGACATTCTCTATTGCTATACATATTTCACATTTCTCATCTTCAAAAGCTGCCTAATATTTTACTATTTTGATGTGCCATAAGTAACTTATATTCCTGTAGATGGACATTTAAGTTGCTTACATATCCTTATCTTTCTTTTAGTGTTACAATGAAAAAAAAAAATATATATATATATAATTCATTTATTTGTTTTAAAAAGAGAGAGAGTGTGCTCAAGTTGGAGGAGGGGCAGGGAGAGGGAAAGAGAGAAAGAATCCTCAAGCAGACTCCCCACTGAGAGTGGAGACTGATGTGGGGCTCAATCCCAGGACCCTGAGATCATGACCTGAGATGAAATCAAGAGTCGGCTGCTTAACCTCTGAGCCACCCAGGTGCCCCACAATGAATATATTTTTGAAGTTTTTTTCCTCCAAATCTTATATTATTGTCTTAGGTTCAATATGCAGATATGGGATTAACCTGATGAACAATATCTACCATTTTAATTGTTCTTTATTCTTATTATCATATTGCTCCCCAGATAGCTCTACCATTTAAAATGCTGCTATTAATACTAAGATATCTTTCATTGCACCCTCACCAATAATGGATATTACTGTTAAAATTTTTTGAATAGTCCGAACACTGTACTTTCTATTAATACAGTAATATAAACTGGATAGCTACATGCAAAAGAATAAAACTGGACCACTTTCTTACGCCATACACAAAAATAAACTCAAAATGGTTTAAACACCTAAATATAAGACCCAAAACCATGAAACTCCTAAACGAAAACATAGGCAATAATCTCTTGGACATTAGCCCTAGCAACATTTTTTTGGATATGTCTCCTCAGGCAGGAGAAACAAAGCAAAAATAAATTATTGGGACTACATCAAACTAAAAAGCTTTTGCACAGTGAAGGAAACCATCAGCAAAATGAAAAGACAACCTACCAAATGGGAGAAGATATTTTTGATAAGGAGTTAATAATCAAAATATATACAGGACTCATACAACTCAACACCAATAATAATAATAATAATAATAATAATAATCATCTAATTAAAAATAGGTAGAGAACCTGAATAGACATTTTTTCAAAGAAGACATAAAAGATGGCCAAGGGACACATGAAAATATTCTAAACATCACTAAATATGAGGAAAATGCAAATCAAAACCATAATGGACATCACCTCATGGCAGTCAAATGGCTAGTTTCAAAAAGACAAGAACTAAAAAGTGTTGGCAGGGATGTGGAGAAAAAGGTAACCCTCATGCACTGTTGGTTGGAATGTAAATTGGTGCAGTCACTATGGAGGTCCCTCAAAAAATTAAAAATAAAAATACCATATGATCCAGTAATTTCATTGCTGGGTATTTACCCAAAGAAGACAAAAACACTAATTTGGAAGGATATATGCACCTCTATGTTTATTGTCATATTATTTATAATAGCCAAGATATGGAAGCAACCTAAGTGTCCATCAGTAGATAAAGAAGATGTGGTACACACAAACACACACACACATACACACACAGAGGAATATTACTTAGTCATAAAAAATGAGATTTTGCCATTTATGACAACATGGATGGACTTAGGAATGCTAAGTGAAATGTCAGATGGAGAAAGACAGATACCATATGATTTCACTTACATGTGGAATCTAAAAATAATAAAAAACAAAACAAAAAACAGAAATAAACTCATAGAGAACAAACTGATGGTTGCCAGAGGGGAGGAGGATAAAGGGTAAAGGGATGAATGAAATAGGGGGAAGATGGTAACTGTACTTATCAGTGGTGAGCATTGCATAATGTATAGAATTGTCAAATTACTATGTTGTACCTACAATATAACATTGTATGTCAAGTATACTTCAATAAAAAGAAATAATGCTCTTCAGCTGAGCAAATGAATACAAATGAATACACAAATAAAAATAAAACATTTTTTTTTTTTTAAGTTTGAAGACTGGTTTGAAGGCTGAGTATGAAAAAATCAAGTTAACATTTTTTATTTACATTTTTACTTACATTTTAGTTAATGTTGAAATTTAAGATATATTAATTTTTTTAAAAAGAGTAATAAACATGTTATTTAGAAAAATATTGCCAAATTCCTTTTCATAGGGGATAAATAATAATTTGGGTTTTAAAAACCTTTATTAAAATAGTTCAAATATTATATTTTGTTTATTTTGTATTTTCATGTTTGCTAAATTATTAAGTATAGAAAAAGTATTATTAAATATTATTAAGGTAAATAGAAGGTATAGAAAGGTATTATATAATAATATATGTGAATAATACATTTTTGAAATTATTGAATATACAAAATTATTAAAAATAGAAAAATGACTATTTTTCTGTTTTATGTATTCATGGGTTATGTCTTGAATAGCAATTGTCTTTTTCCTTGATCCATTTATATTACTATTATATTTATTCTAATATTATGTTCACTTTTCTTTAAAATATCATTCACTTTTAACTCAATTACTGAATGCTTATAACTGGCCCTATGCGAAGCTTTGGAACTTTATAATCCCTCCGTCAAAGAGCTTACTGTCTGGAGGAAAAGTTGGATAAGGCAAATATAAAGTACTGAAAGGCAAGGGTATGCAAAAGACCTCCTTTGCTTCTTTTTAATTTCCATATTTGACAAGTGAAGTCACACATGTATTAGGGAGAAAAGCTTCAGTTTGGCAGCTCTTTGCTGCTCTTAGGGGTCTTGTCTTCTCAACCAGACTAAGTTCCCTGTGAGTCAGAGGAGCCCTGAAGTCTGTGTTCATGCTCAGCCAAGGCAAGTGGAGAAGCTTTGATACACTGGATCACCTCCATGGATCCCCAAACCAACTCAATCTCTTCAATGAAACCCTCTGGGGATAGTATGGAAACGTCATCCTTTCAACACTTTCGGTATACCCCATACTCTTTTCTTACTGCATTCTTCCTACTGCCAAGATGGCTATTCACAGGCAAGTCTTGTCTACATATGATGCTGGCCATGTAAGAACATGGCCATGTGCTGCATGTTAAAAATGTCATGGGTGTAGATGTGTTTTGAACACTGATATGTATCATACGCACTTTAGTTTTTACTTCTGTCTTTTTGAGTTATTTCTATGCTAGAGTGATGAGTTCTACTCAGCCACTTACATATTCTCTTTTTTCAGAGGCCAGGATAATGCAACCAGATGAATAGCAGCTTATACTGTGGCTATGGAAATGGAAATCAAGTTTCTCCTTCCTTTTTGTTAAGAGGTTAGTTTTATGAGACAATGTATCTGTTTTCATTCATTTTTTAATAAATAAAGTAAAACAACTGTCCACTGGAAACATGTTTACAATATGATCAAGTGTTTGGAAGATTTGACTCCTATCACTTGGGGCAGTCATATGTCATATGGAAGGGGGGAGTGGACACTTCTCCAGGGGCATGGTCTAAATTAAAATTTCATTTCTTAAGTTTGGATAATGAGGAAAGTTCTTGGAAAGCAGATGGAACAAAGACAGCTTAATTATTAAACATCAACATCAAGAAAAAAAGCTAATCAATGCAGTAACTACTATATTTGGTTAGTTTTAAGAAATAAAGAAAATGATGTAAATCATTATTTAAAATCCATAAAATACATGTACTTTGAAATTGTAAGTTCATATAAGAAGGATAATGATAACAATAAATTGTACCCCCTAGCACCATTATTTTATGGTCCTTTATATTTTAAATAGTTTCTGAGGTGGGTATTCTTATGGGCAGATGAGTAAAATACCTTTAGTATTAGACTTCTGATAACTTTTTTTTAGGAAAAACTTACATATAGCAATGATATTAAAAAGTACTTTGCAGAGATAAAGTTATTTAGAGGACAGTACGCATGTTTGCACTTGAATATTATTTTTGAACATGGAGAAATATAGATTGTGATTAGGAATCAAGGCAAGGAAAAGTTTTTTACAGGAGCCCTATCTCTGGCCAATGAGCTAGATTTATACTAGAAGTAGACCAATCCACATATTTAGTCACCAAACACATGTATCTATAATTTTTTTTTTTTTTTTTTACTTTGCAAAAGGAATATTCCCCTTTATTCAGGTCTACAAATGAAACTTCAGGTATTGGAAATAACGTGAAAACTGTAACTGCAGACTCTCTTTGAGCTCTGACTTTATGTGGATTTTAGCTGGCAAGTATGTTGTGAGAATTTAACGAATCCCAGGAGCAGAAATAATCAGGCCCATTATTCTCAGCCTTATTTAAAGAATGGTTTATACAGTAACATGATCAGCAAGAAATCTGTCCTCCTCCTCCAGCTGGAACACTCACGCTGGGCTGATCTATTTAATAATTACTGGCTAAATATTTACAACGGGTTGCTTTTGTTTTAAAGCACAGTCAAGATATTTAGAAACTATGATGAGTTTATTTCCAGGAAGAAAAAATTGAAATTCTTGACTTTAGGGAAAGGTAACCATATTTGGTATAACATTTTTATTCATGTTGGTATTATATTAAAGCCTAAGTCCCGATAGGGGTGAAATACTGAGATCTTCTCAGCCAAAGCTTACCAGAAAGGCAAGGATTGTTCTCATTGTTAATTCCATGCTCAAACTACTACGTGTTCTAATAGGTACTGAAGATTATAAAACTCGAACTAAATCAGCATGGAAAAGCAGCCTCGTGGGATTATCATCTAGCATTTTAATCAGATTTCATGAGAATATACTTTTGTTCTATTCAATCCTGCAGAAAAAAGGTAAAACTGTATTCAGTGATGATCAACTTTTTGTAATGTACTTTTACAGAAAGAAGCATGTGTGGAAGAGAATAATGAATATAGAAAGTTTGAGTTATTTCAAAATAGCCTGCCACACATAAGCCGGATGGCAGTGTGTCTTTCGGCACAGTTCCAGACGCTGCAGAGACAGGGCGCAATCTGGGGGCACCTCACCACATTCTCTGCACTGCAACCAGGTCTGCAACCTCCAGTGTGCCCTTGTCCCCTCTGCTTTAAGTAGACTTATGGGTTCTGCACCCTCTAACTTGTCCCTTCACTGTCCACCCCCCAGGTGATTGTTTAAGTCACTCCTTCACGTTCATAGCCTCTATGTGTGTGCAAGTGTGTAAAATAAAACATATAGAGGAGTCCACAAAAGTGTATACTTTGGTGATGTACTGTTTTCACTCTCTTAATGGTATCTATTGAGGGACACAAGTTCTTTATTTCAGTGGGCCCCGGTTTGTAAACTTTTCCTTTAGTGTTTCTCATGTGTGTCCTCTTTCGTAAATTTTTCTTACCCAAAGGGACAAAGGTATTATATTGCGTGGTGGGCTCTTTATTGTTTTCCCTTTGGCAAACTGTTTTGCCTTTCACAATCTGCCTAGAATTATTTTTTGTATTTGTGTTTTTATATTTGGTGTGAGGTAGAATTCTGCATTCCAGTTGGAAAGAATAGCTGGAGCAAAGACCGAGATTTCAGGAACCTGAGTCTGATGAGGACACAGGAGCCAGGGACTGAGGCAGGAGGAGCGGAAAGGAGGCTGCTGAGGCAGATGCTGGGCAGGTATTTCAAAACCATCAGCCCTCGCTAAGCATTTTCACTTTATCCTAAGTGTGTGGGAAGCTATCAGATAATTGGGATCAGGAGAGTGATATGATAAGATTTGTGTTTTTAAGGATCACTAGCTATTGTGAGGATAATCAATTGAGATACAAATGTAAATGCAGGTGGACCAGTTAGGGAGCGAGAGGATAGAAACTGGGACAACAATCCCAACAGAGGAGGTAGGGAAACATGGACAGACTTGAGGTTTGTTCTGAAAATAAAGCCAACAGGATTTTCTGATGGATCAGATATGGGTTTGAGAGAGAGAAGAATACAAAATACGATTTCAAGGTGATAATTACTGAGACAGGCAAAATAGCAGTTAAAACTTTTACTGGCTCCATGAAACTCTGGTCCAGGTTGTGAACATTTCCAGAAGTAGTCAGTGCATCAGTTTTGCACTTGATAGTAAAAAGTTACCTTATATTTGATAATGCCCTCTTACTTAATGTATAAATTCTTCAATTCCCATATTCCAAAATTATTATAACAAATAATCTCTAGATATTTACCAAGCATTCTCCCAGATACAATTTGATCCCAGCATCTCCTTGAGTGGTAGGCAGGATCATTAGTCTCCTTAGTTGTCAGCTGAGGAATATTAGATGTGGTATTTAAGAGATAGTGAAGCTGGACCTTCAACTAAGTCTTATGACTCCAGAATTCCCAACTTTTTTTGTATGTCTTGTGTTTCCTCTATGACAGCAATTTCAATGGTGGAGCATGAAAACACTCATAAAATATTTGCTGATATGTTTATTGAATGGGGCACACCTGCTGTATCTAGGCAGGAAAGAGAAGATTTTAGCCACCCACTGATCATACCAAGAAGTTCAGACCTGGAATTCTATTTCTTCTACTTAATGGTTGTATCTGTTTTTAATTAAATTCATCTAGAAATATGTAACTTCTAAGGTCTGACCCTATTTTCTAATGTAAGTATATGGACATACCCTGGAATTACACCCTGGCTAATTTTTCTTAATCTGCTTGAATTCTCCCTCATGAGTGAGTGTGAACTGAAGCATGAATAATAAAGAACAAAATGCTATCTCTACCTGAACTTAAAAATTCAACAGAAAGAGCAACTCATCAGCAGCAATTAGTGTGGAAACCCAGATGGTCAGATGAGACCAACCATCAGCTGATTTTATTAATTTCTTAAGGAAATGTTTAACGTTGAGATGGAGTCTTCAGAAATGCACCTAGAATATGTTATTTTTCCAATAGGCTAATTTAATTAATTCCAACTGGATTAATTTGAACACATTACCGTTGTTTATCTAAAGAGAAAGAACAAGTACAATAAGTTCTAATGTAATGGAGTGAACAGTACAAGACTGAATCTTTAAAACAACATGAATTCAAGTAATGAGAATTTATCATTTGAATACACTGAATATTCCCTCTCAGAGTAAGAATGGCGAACTTATAATAACTGGCATTTATAACTTTCACAAAGCACCTGTATACATCATTCTGATTTGATCTTCACCACCACCCTTAATAATATTAGTTTACATTCATCAAATGATTGTGCCAGGCACCATGCTCAATGCTTTGTACACATTATTTATTTTCTTCCTAATAAGCTGCAAGTTAGGTGACATGATTAAGGTTTTTGCTGATAAGCAAGACAAATGGATTTTGCCTAACTTGAACAAAATAAAATTGCTAAATTTAAAACTCTAAATGCTAAAATTGAAGACTGGAACTAAGACAATTTGGAACACTATTTTTTAAGTCAACCAGTTCCACTGTTTTGTTTTGTTTTTGTTTTTGTTTTCAGACTTTATGAGATTCTACCCCGGTTCACATTCTTATGAAAGTCTATTTGGTTTGATTTGGATATTGTACCCATTTCCTTGTCCAGGTGTTTCAGTCTGGTTAACACTAACTTCTGAGCATTGAAGGTGGAACTAAAGGAAAGTTCCTTTTCCTCTAACCAGTTTGGCATTTGCACAGAAAATGCAGCATATCAGATGTAAGTTAAGGGGGAAAAAAATACAAGAGTCAATGCTATGCCCCAGGTTTCCAGAATCAGTAGGGAGAAAAAGGGAGGGATCTCAGGCTATACACAGATGACAAATAAGTGGTCAGATGGCTCCTGAAGCCTGCAGGTTCTCATGAAGCTAGATCATCAGTCTTAGCTCCTCAGTAAGAAACAAAACTTCTGACAGTGGGCCATTAAACCCACAGGTTTAATGGTAATGAGATAGCTGGGTGTCCATGATGTGCATGTCTAATCTCTGCCCTGGAGAGATGACCATAGAACCTTCTCTTCTGTGTGTCTCACTGTACAAAGGAAATAAAAATTCCAAGACATAACAGACAGATATGGGAGAAAACCAGTGGGAGAAGGGAAGCTATTGGAATGGGTGTGTGCTGGTGGAACAGGGAGATGGTGAGCCTGTAGCCCGGGGTTGTTGACACCTGGCAGCAGCAGAGAACAGGAAAATCAAATTAAGTTATAATCTTTCTTTGCCCATTGGGTACCCTTAGGACAATCATGTTAGTCCCCTGGCCTGCGAAGTCTATGGCAACTGCCCCTGGGGTTGGTGTTCTCAGGAGAACCATTAGAGCCGTACTACAGCCTGGTTGGGCATAGGAGCTGATGAAAACCCATGTTACCTACCAGCCTTGGTTTTCTACCTCATCTTCTCCAAACTCTGAGTGTTGGTGGGTTACTCTGTGGGGTGATGGCTTCCTACCAATCTTACCAAAGGCTAAGATGTATCTCTTAGATTTTCCCTAAATTTATTATAGACAGAGTAGATGATCTCCTTAGGACAATCTAAGCTTACAGCCCAAAATAACAAGAAACTCAGTAAGTATAGCTACTTTGAATAAGAACAAAAGACTGGAAAACATATGACCTCAGTGGCAAATGCTATTAGTAGTAGGCAATCGCATACTGTTCACACACAGCTTTGCATTTAAATTCAAACTACTGCATTAAAAGGTCCAAATAATATTGGCTATAAATTAAAGTTTATATCAGTACAAAAATTTGAACTAAAAATGTGGGTGCTGGTCCAGCAAAAACAATGGAGTTGTGAAGATTAAAACAGATGTGAATAAAATGTCTACACGCCTGACACATAGCAGTGGGTTAGTAAGTATAAATATCTCCCCTATGATTTACAGTCATACACTTAGTAAGTGAAGAGCCATCTTTGTGTCTTTTTTTTTTTCCCTCTTAAACTGATACAGCTTTAGGCACTGTATTTGTTTCCTGAGGCTGAGTTACAAATTACCACAAACTTGATGACTTAAAACAATATTTTTTTTATCTCAAAGTTCTGAAGGCTGGAGTCTAATATCAGTATCACTGGACTGAAATTGAGGTGCTGGCAGGGATGTGCTCCTTCTGGAAACTCTGTGGAAGAATCCATTTCTTGCCTCTTTGGTCTTCTTCAAGGAAAGTCTGCCGACATTCCTTGGCTTGTGTCTGCAGTGGTCCAGTCTTCAAGACTGCCATCTTCAAACCTCTCTCTGCTCTGTCTTCACACACCATCTCTGTGTCAAATCTCCCTTTGTCTCTTTCTTATAAGGACACTGTGATTACACTGGGCCCACCAAGATAATCAGTAGGAGCCCTATGCAGGGCTCGATCCCAGGACCCCTGGATCATGACCTGAGCCAAAGGCAGATGCTTAACCAACTGAGCCACCCAGGTGCCCCTAGTATCTGTATTATTGATGGTACTTTGTCCTACCCTCATATATTCTATAGATATGTTATTTGTATATATTTTCTCTCCGTTGTTCCTAGTGATCATCTAACAATAGAGTTTTAAGCAACATGGTTGTAAAGAAGAAACCATGGACTTGTTAGACTGGAACCAGATGTTAGTCTTAAAATTTTGAGTTGGGATGAAAAGTAGCAAGCAATAAGGGGATGGTTTTGAAATCTATTATTTTACAAGTCTATATGCTTTGCCAGTCATTTTTTTTGAATAAGCAAGTAAGAAGACATTGAGGACCTCTGTAACTTGAAAGGGCATAGGTTTGCCATCAGAAGTGTAAACTATAAGACTGACATACCATAGATAACACCTGAATGGTATTTAAGACAGGAGTTTTCATACTTGGACAAAGAATACGGTTATCAAAACATGATATCCTTAGCAATGGAATATCTTAAATACACAAGACACTAGCAGAAATTACTAGACTTTTGGACAGAGGGTGTGTTCTAAGCCATGGATTGATATGGTCTTAATGACTGGGGCTGTAGGTGAGGATATGCTTTGCTTCCATACACTTGAAGTAGCCTGATATAGTTAAGGAACATTTCATAGTCATCTTGCAATACTAAAGACAATCATAGTTGGTCTTTGTTTTCCCACATAGAATTCACAAAGGTAATGAACTTGCAATGGAAACAGAAGCAGTCAGGTGAATGTTACTCCCATAGCTCTCACCAGAAGCAAATAAATTAGAATTCTTCTTCTTCATTCATCATTGCATTATGAGCATTCTGAATCAATCCATCCAGTAAGTCAAGAAATACTTATTGAACATCTAATATATAACTGATACCAAGTGAGGTACTATACATACAATGGGGGAGCAAGATGGACCTAGGCCCTTTCTGCATTCCTCCCTACTGACATAATTATATCCTGTAAAACTTCAACAAATTACAAAAAGACAAGTGAATAAGCAGATGGATTAGCAAAAATGCATCTCCACAATAACAGCAACAAAATCTTCTCCATCAAGTTCTTCACAATGTCTTTTATCCATTGCATATTTTTTCCTGCTTTGTCAACGATTATTTGACCATAGAGTTGAGGGTCCATATCTGGGCTCTCTATTCTGTTCCATTGGTCTATATGTCTATTTTTCTGCCAGCACCATGCTGTCTTGGTGATATTTGCTGTGGGTTTTCCAAGGTGGATTTTATGAAGTTGAGGAATGTTCCCTCTATCCCTATACTCTGAAGAGTTTTAATCAGGAAAGGATGCTGTATTTTGTCAAATGCTTTTTCTGCATCAATTGAGAGGACCATATGGTTCTTCTCTCTCCTCTTATTAATGTGTTCTATCACAGTGATTGATTTGTGAATGTTGAACCACCCTTGCATCCTGGGGATAAATCCCACTTGGTCGTGGTGGATGATCCTTTTAATGTATTGCTGGATCCTATTAGCTAGGATTTTGTTGGGAATCTTGGAATCCATATTCATCAGGGATATCAGTCTGAAATTCTCTTTTTTGATGGGGTCTTTGCCTGGTTTGGGGATTAAGGTAATGCTGGCCTCAGAGAATGAGTCTGGAAGCTTTCCTTCTGTTTCTATTTTTTGAAACAGCTTCAGGAGAATAGGTACTATTTCTTCTTTGAATGTTTGGTAGAATTCCCCAGGGAATCCATCAGGCCCTGGACTCTTGTTTTTTGGGAGGTTTTTGATCACTGCTTCAATCTTGTTACTGGTTATTGGCCTATTCAGGTTGTCAGTTTCTTCCTGTTTCAGTCTTGGTAGTCTCTCCAATAAATGGTGCTGGGAAAATTGGACAGCTATATACAGAAGAATGAAACTGGGCCATTCTCTAACACCATACATAAAGATAAACTCAAAATGGATGAAAGACCTCAATGTGAGACAGGAATCCATCAAAATCCTAGAGGAAAACATAGGCAATCACCTCTTTGACATCGGCCACAGCAACTTCTTTCAAGATACATTTCCAAAGGCTAGTGAAAAAAAGCAAAAATGAACTTTTGGGATTTCATCAAGATAAAAAGCTTCTGCACAGCAAAGGAAACAGTCAACAAAACAAAGAGACAACCCACAGAATGGGAGAAGATATTTGCAAATGACACTATAGACAAAGGGCTGATATCTAAGATCTATAAAGAACTTCTCAAACTCAACACCCAGAAAACAAATAATCAAGTCAAAAAATGGGCAGAAGACTTGAACAGACATTTCTCCAAAGAAGATATACAAATGGCTAACAGACACATGAAAAATGTTCATCATCATTAGCCATCAGGGAAATTCAAATTAAAACCACACTGAGATACCACCTCACATAGAATGGCAAAAATTGACAAGGCAAGAAACAACAAATGTTGGAGAGGTTGTGGAGAAAGGAGAACTTCTTACACTGCTGGTGGGAATGCAAATTGGTACAGCCACTTTGGAAAACAGTGTGGAGGTGCCTCAAAAAATTAAAAATAGAGCTACCCTGTGACCCAGCAATTGCACTACTGGATATTTACCCCAAAGACAGAGATGTAGTGAAAAGAAGGGCCATATGCACCCCAGTGTTCATAGCAGCAATGTCCGCAATAGCCAAACTGTGGAAAGAGCTGACATGCCCTTCAGCAGATGAATGGATAAAGAAGATGTGGTCCATATATACAATGGAATATTACTCAGCTGTCAGAAAGGATGAATACCCAACTTTTACATCAACATGGATGGGACTGGAGGAGATTATGCTAAGTGAAATAAATCAAGCAGAGAAAGTCAATTATCATATGGTTTCACTTATTTGTGGAACATAAGGAATAGCATGGAGGACATTAGGAGAAGGAAGGGAAAAATGGGGGGTGGAATTGGAGGGAGAGATGAACCATGAGAGACTATGGACTCTGAGAAACAAACTGAGGGTTTTAGAGGGGAGGGGGGTGTGGGGATGGGTTAGCCTGGTGATGGGTATTAAGGAGGGCACGTTATTGCTTGGAGCACTGGGTGTTATACAAAAACAATGAATCATGGAACACTACATCAAAAACTAATGATGTACTGTACAGTGACTAACATAACATAATAAAAATAAAATTAAAAAAAAAGTTCTTCACAATGTCACAACCAAGTTAACATTAGGTCTAGTATCAACATTCATTCATTTATTTATTTACTGATGAACATACATGGGTCATCTAATATATTCCAGGCATTCTACTAGCTACTAATGATATAAAAATGATTAACAAGAAGACCATAATGGATGCTTGTTTCATTAATTAACTAATTAGACTCTGAGGACATTGAAATAAATAGAAATACTGACTCAACTAAATAACATCTTGGTTATCAAAAATAACAGATGTGATAAAATAGGTAGACAATATACTTGAGTAACATATAAATCAAGGATGGTATATCTTCAAATGTTTATTAGCAAAAAGAGTGAAAATATGAGACATAATATTGCACATCCAAAAAGAAAAAAGAGTTCCTGAGTTGAAAGACAACAAACTTCTATAGGTAATGTTTTCAACTGACAAAGAATCTACTCAATAAATCCATAAGAGAAGTTCCTTTATCAAGAGAAAAATTTAAAAGGGGCTTCAAATTAACTAATTTCTGCATTAGACCACGTAATCTAAGTCAAAGTGCAGAAACTGTAAATGTAATTAAAATAATAATTAGATTACTATCTAAAGGAAAGCAGGTAAAGCCCCTTCTGGAGAACTGGTGTGACTCACAAGAGAAACTGATTACGTAACATGCGTGACTCACTTTCATTCCAAGCAACTGAGAGCAGAATCAACAAGCATTTGCAGCTTCCCCACTAAATGGCATATTCATCAATATCCCATTTGTATATTCAGGTCACCCAAGACCTCTACATTTAATTGTAAAATGTCTCATTTAGACTGTTGATTTATTCCAAACTCTAACCTTCTGGCACAGAATCCCTATAGGGAGCAGAGCAGCTATCCTGGGTCCAACTGGTTTACTACTGTACATAAGCTTTCACATGTTCTACTTGCTTGGGCATTTTGTTTCATTTGGCAACATGGTCTCTTTCCAAATCACTCTGTTGCTGATGAGACATAGTCAGAACTGCTAAAGGCATAGAAGTGACAGCTGAGAGTGAGGAAGGACTCTGAAAAAAACACCAAACAGAAAATCACAGTTGTCCAGGGCAAATTTGCCTGTGTCTTTCAGAAATCCCCAGGGGCAATGCTGGATCGCGGCACTTTGCTTGAAGTTCATAAGGAGCAGTGTGAGTCATCAAATGTCAACCTATGTTCAAATATTCCTTTTTGACAAAGACTTGAGAATATTTAATAAATGAATTTAAACTGGAAAGTTTTGTCATTTAAAGGAAGGGCCAAGCTTTACTCTCAAAAAATAACTTGGTTGAAACCCTCATTTCCTTTTGAAACTGGTATTGACCTTTCACCAAAAGATGCCTCACCAAGTGCTTGAGATAGTTTACATCTGTCTGAAGCTAAAAACACCTTTTGATGAAATCTACAGTGCCCTGGGCTCAGACATTATACTCAACATATGAAAAAAAATTTTTAATGAATTTCTCATTCTAATGTACTTAATAGAAATGATAGCAGGTAACACTTACTAAGCACTTATATGTCAAGCACCATGTTGATTTTCTTACAGAGATCATCTGATTGAATCCCTCAACAATCCTAAGAAGTAGAAATTATTATAATCTCCAAAGTACAAGCATTTGAATACTTTCATTGGCTAGCCCACATCCTACTGTAGACAAATGTCAGAGCTGCATTTGAATTCTGACCAGTTGACTCTAGAGACAGTGGAAATCTCTGATTCAGGTCGATTTCTTTGTCATTAGATCAGGTGTGAGAATGTTCCCCCCGAAAACATTTGTTTTTTAAAAAACGTTATTGTGCTCTCTCTTAAACCTAAATCTACTAAAAAGATGTATTTCTGTGTTTTCAAAGTGAAGTCAAAATTCTTGATAAAAACTGCACAGGGAATCAAAAAGCTACAAGAGAGAAATTAAGAATTTTAAGGTATGAATTATTTAACAGAAATCAGTCAACAATGTGTGTTTTCATCAATTTCATGAATACTGTCACCAAACCTATAAAATTCTATAAATCTAATTAAACTGCTTCATTGAATAAAAGATATATTAAAACAAACTTGCTAATGGGTGGAATGAAGAGTCTAAGTTAGGAAATGTATGAATGAAAACAGTAATAATTGAACTTTACCCAAGTAAAGTGAAGATGAAGATTTTCAGACCAATTACTGGAAAAAAAATACTTTCAGATTTATTACTTTCAAATGAATTAATACATATGTATGGCTATCAATCATATAGTTACTATTTTAATAAGATAGTTTAAAGTAAAGAGCTTATGTTTTGAAGTTCTGCCTCAAAAAGAAAGATTCAGCCATAATTATATATCAATTTGTTTACAAAAATAGGTTAAAGCTCTGAGAGACAGTTTAACCTCTTAGATGCCTTGCAATCTAATTTCTTCTGCAATTTTGCTTAGCAAATTCATATGCACAGAGATCGAAAGATATGTCCAATTCAGATCAAATGATCATATATTCCCTAAGTAGTGGAACCTTAGCAGTGGAATTTATGTGAGTTCTAATTCAGAAAATATTTTGACCTCTTTGTGTAACTGACTGGTCTGTGATTATGAGTCTGAATGTCACAGCCTGAGTAGGAGAGGTCAGAGAAAGGACCCAAGTGATCTAAGCATTATGTGATTATTTGAATGCTAAGGAAAATTTCAGTGAATGTAATAGCAGCAAATTGCACACTGATGATTCAGGCTCCTGTTTAGTTTGGTATTTTCAGGAAAATACAGTTACCTTAGCAACTAACATATCACATGGAGCAAGCTGTGGCATGCAGAACATCTCCAAATCAAAAGTATGTCCCTCTGGAAGATATTGTACCAGGAAATAGGAAGACAAATAAACCAACCTCTTCACGTAATAAATTATTGATCTCCTTGACAGTTAGAAGATAATTTATATTTAAATCAGTTTTTCTTTGCTACAATCCTACCAAAATGGCAACGTGTATATCCCATGGATGAAGAAAAATACATAAATTGTATCACTTAAGTGCAATCTTCAATTGAATCAAGTTCTGAACATTACAGTGACTGACTTATAAACCTATACACCCGAATAATCTTGGGAGGGAAGTGTCATAGTTACAGGTAAGATACTTTTAAAAGTTTAAATAACAAGTTATTATCATTAAGCGCCAAGAAGGAGAAGTACTTTTACCCTGGTGGCAGTAACTCCAAAGTTGACATAATTACAGTGTGGGAATTTAAAACTATACCTCTACAAGTCTCAAACAACCTGTCTGAATAGGAAATATGCAATTAAACTGATTGATATCTGCACTGTTATAGAGACCCAAGTCTTACTAATTCAAAGAAAAATAAGTGTCGTGGTTTCTTTCAATCCTGTATGTGTACACTGCAGAAGAAACAAGTATCTCCTGCCTGCCTCCCAAGAGCTCAGACTTTTTAGTAACAAGATAGAAAAGGTGCCTGCTTTTGCAGAGTTGATGTTCTAGTTGGGAGAGACCCACGATAAAGGGTAAATTATATTGTGCTAACTTCCATGAAGAACATGAAACAGGCCTTCTCTTCCTTTACATCTTTCTTTCTCTTCCCTTCCTGGGCATGTCAGTCCTAAAGCTATTAGATGGGACAGAGTGAGGAGGGGGCAGTGGTGGGGAGGGTGGTCTAGCCACCTGGTGCAGATTACTAGGGCCTGAGCAGAGTGAGAACATCTGCAGCAATGGGGAAGGATGGAGGAGACTAGAGACTGACTATGTACAGGGATTCATCACATAAGAAAACACACTAAAAACAATGGAAGTCAGATTTCTAGCTGTTGGAAAGGGAGTTTTAAATTCAGAAATGGGAAAACTAGAATAAATTCTAATCAGATTGGATTGGAAAAGTTATAACTCTTAGTATATGTGCAGAAAAATACAGAAATAAACACATGTATAAATACATATATTTAAAATATATAACAGATATTTATCATGTAAATAGTACATATTATATATAAATACACACTATATATATATATTCCATGTATTTTTTCTGAGAGGGCTCAAGCACCAAATTCCAATAGCAATGAGCATACCTAGAGCCCAGAAATACTATTTTCCACTGAAAGGAAACAGGCCTTCTTGAAAAAATTGCTGAGTCCAGGGCTAGGGCAGGGAAAGTACAAATGAGCACATAACACCTTTTCATGTCCGAAAGTAAAGAAGCACCAAAACAATGATTAAAATATGTCAAAATTAAAAAGTCAACGTGGAGAGGCTCCCACTAACCAAATTTGGGATGATTTGAGCATCAAAATAGATAATGATAGCAATGGGTTAAAACATATCGAATAAAACAGGGAACCGTCAGTTGATACAGATATAAATAAATTAATGGGGGAAAATAAGTCTGACAAGGAAATGATACCTACAGTTTCAAAGTACCTCCTCACAAAATGCTTACAAACTACAAAGGGAAGTGAGTGTCTTTATAGTGGAGAAGCCTGGCAGACACCACCTTAATCAAGTGATCCAAGTGAACAACACTGGTAAAGGGCAGAATCAAACACGTGCACTACCTGGGAGGAAGCAGGGAGAGGGATACAGCATCATTTCTGTGGTATTTTTGTTAGTGATGCACAACTGAATCTAATCATAGAGAAAGATCAGACAAATCCAAATTGGGGGAACTTCTACAAAGATAATTGGTCGGTAATATGGTCAGGAAAGTCAAGGAAAGACTGAGGGACTCTTCCAGTTTGAAGCAACTAAGGACAACCAACTGCAACGTGACTTTGAAGTGGATCCTTCCATTATAAAGGATAGTATTGGGACAATGTGAATAAAGCAAAACAATGAAATGGCAGTAGTGTATTCATGTTAATTTTCTGACTTTGCCAGTTGCATTCCAGCTGTATAGGAGAATGTCCATGTTGCCTACTAAAAGAGTAGAGACTGACTGGGCCGTGATGTCAGCATCTTACTCTCCAATGGTTTAGGGAAAAATTGCTTTGTATCATACTTCCACCTTTTCTCTTCAAATAAACAATATGCATAAAGGTAATATGGCAGATGGTGACTGCACATGAGCAACTCCTTTCAATTTGTGTTGTCTGGAAAATATTCTCTGAAGAGGTGGCATTTCAAGCTGAGGACTGAAAAAATCAGAGTCAGTCATTCAACGATCTGCTTGAAGAGCCTTCCAGGCTGAGGGAACAGCTGGTGGTGAGGCCCCAGGCGTGAAGGAATTTAGTGAGTTCCAAGAATAGAAAAATAAGAGTGTCCAGTAGAGCTGGGGCCTAGTGAAGAGGGAGGAGATGGAAGGTACGTGGATAGGCTCTTGGGAAGGGCCTTGTCAGTGTCAAGAAGTTTGGAACTTTATTTGAGGTGCCAAGGAAAACCACTGAAGGATTTTTGCAAGAATGTAGTATGAGCTCATTCATATTTTTAAAAACCACTCAGCAGAAAAAGGAGACCAATGTTAACATGAAGAGATAAATTAAAGGGCTATATGCACTATGAGTAAAAAAAAGAAGAAAGGGAGTGTATATTTTGGAAGTAAAATTCACAGGATTTATCACCATCATTATTGAATGAGGATGTTGAGAAAATGAAGAGTAAAAGGAGCAGTTATTCCTTATTTAGAGCTTACTATGAGCCAGGCAGCTTCTAATCACTTCACAAACATCTATTTACTCATTTAAGCCCTCATAACAATACAATGAGACAAGTATATGGGCTAGTCCCATCTAGAGATACTGAGGTGTGAAGGTGCTAAGTGACAAGACCAAAGTCACACAGACTGTAGGCGACAGAGCTGTGACTTGGATCCATAACTTCATACTTAAATATATGGTATATATGGTTTTCTCTCTAAATGAACTTTTTGAACCATAATTTACATATAATACACCACCTATAAATGTATAGTTCAATGATTTTTGACAAACATATATAATTGTGTAAGTATTACCACAATCAAGATACAGAATATTTCCACCACCTAAGAGTTTCCACTGTAACCTTTTAATTTCCCCTCAACCCCATACCTGATACCTGATTCCCCAGCTCCAGGCAACTATTACTCTTCTCTCTGTCCCTATCATTTTGTCCATTCTAGGATTTTATTTAAGTGGATTCAGACAAGTATGTACTCTTTATGTCTAGCTTCTTCACTTAGCTTAAATGTTTTTAAGTTTCCATGATACTGTTATGTGGATTGGGAGTTTATTTTTCATTGCAGAATACTATTCCATTATAGACAGAGAACACCATTTGCAATCCATTCACTAGTTGATGGGCATGGCTTTTCCAGTGTTTGGCTATTTCAAATAAAGATTCCAGGAACATTTGTGTACAAGTCTTGTTATAAAATGTTTTGAAATTTCTTTTAAAAAATCTAGGAATTGATTTCCTAGGTAATATGTTTCACTTCATGAGGAACTGGCAAACAGTATTCCAAAGTGGTTGTATCTTTTGATATCCCCATTCAATAACATATGGGAGTAGCACTTGTTCACTGTTGCCTTGCCAACCTTTAGTATTGTCAGTCTTTTCAAACTTTAGCCATCCTAATGTGTGTGTAATTTGATTTTTGTGACAATTAATAATGTCATTCATATACCATCTTTTATAAGTGTCTGTTCATTTTTCCCCATTTAAAAATTGTTCTTTTTTTGCCTTCCTATTACAAGTTCTTCGTCAGATATAAATATATATAGTGGATATTTTCTCCCCATCCATGTATTGCCTTTCATGTTCTAATGATGTTTTTTGAGGTTTTTAATTTTGGTAAAATTCAATTAATATTGTTTTTTATAGCTAGTGCTTTTGTCCTAAAAATTTTGCTTACTTCAAGGATTCAAACATATTCTATGTTTTCTCTTTAGAAGTTACACAGTGTTAGCTTCTATTCAGATCTATGATCTATTTCTAATTAATTCTGTGTATGGTATGAAGTAATGACTGAGATTATTTTTTCTGATATGGAAATCTAGTTGTTCTGGTACCATTTTTAAAAAGACTATCTTTTCCCTGTTATGTTGACATCTTAGTAAAAAATGAATTGGTCAGATTTGTGTGAGTCTATTTATAGACTCCATATGCTGTTCCATTGTTTACCATGTCTATTCTAATTGTATACTGTCTTGTTTATTGCAGTTATACAATAAACCATGAAATCAGGCAATGTAGGTCTTCAATTTTGTTCTTGTTCTTATTTTTTAAAATGGATTTTATTGTGTACTATAGTTTTAGATTACAGAAAAACTGAAAAAGGCAGTACAGAGAGTTCCCATATATTCTGCACCTAGTTTTCTCTATTATTAACACTTATGTTTGCATAGTACATATGCCACAATTATTGAACCAATATTGATACACTATTATTAGCAAGTCCATCCTTTATCCTTTACCTGATAGTTCTTACTTAATGTTTCTTTAACCTAATGGTTTTTTTTTTTTCTGTTCCAAGATGCCACATTATATTTACTTGTCATGTCCCCTTATATACCACTTGACTGTAACAGTTTCTTAGACTTCTATTTTTAATGACCTTAATAATTTCATGGAGTATTAATTAAAATTTTTGCAGGATACTCTTGTATTGGAATCTGTCTGAGCTTTTATTTCCTCACGCGTAGAATGGAGTTATGGGTTTGAGGAAGGAAGACCGCAGAGGTGAAGGGACATTTTCATCACATTAGATCAAGGGTATATAGTAACAACATAATTTATCACCACTGATAATGACCTCGATCACCTTGTTGAAGTAATTTTTGTTAAGTCCCACCACCATACAAATATTTCTTTTCCCCCACTGCCATATTGTATTCTTTGGAAGTAAGTCATTATATGTAGCCCACAGTTATGCTACCTCCTTGAGGACAGAGTATCTACATAAATTATTTGGAATTGTTCTGTAAGAGAGCTTTTTCTCTTGTCCTTCATTATTCATTTATTCATTTATATTAGGATGAACTTATAAATACTTATTTTATACTTTAGGTTATAATCCAATACCACACTATTTACCTTGTTGCTCAATTTTTCCAGCTTTGTCTATTGGGAGCTCTTTCTATTGGCTCCTATGTCATTCTGACAAACACCCATTGATGTAGAGTTGGTTTTATTTTTTTTGGTTTTTGATGTTTTCTTTCTTTTTCTTTTTTCCTTTTTTATTTTGCACTTTTTAAATTTTGGCCCTATAAGATGCTCCAGGCTCATCTAGTATATACCCTGCCCTGGTTCAAGAACTAACATTTATCCAAGGAACTCTGGTTCTTTTTACTTAGGAATGCTTAGTAACCAATTAGAAATCAATATTTAGATATAAGGTGTGCTCTGTTCTTTTTCAAAATTATCTTGGGTTTTTTTTAGATTCTTTGCATCTGTGTAGAAAAACCCACTTGTATTTTGATCGGGATCAGACCAAATACCTCCTAGGTTATAGCTTGAGCACTGGATAAATAATTGTACCTTTTTCTCAAACTGGAAAATCTAGAAGATAATTAGATGCGGATGAGGAAATAAAAAATTCTATTTTGGACATATTAAATTTGACATTCAAATGTTCTTATCAAGTCTCCATACACCCCCCAGCTCTCAGGACCAGAAGACTATTACTTTAAGTCTTTATTTATTTGAGAGAGAGAGAGAGAGTGAGAAAGCATGCACAAGCAGGAGGAGGGGCAGAGGGAGAAAGAGAGGTAGAGGGGAAGCAGACCCCCTGCTGAGTGCAGAGCCTGACAGAGGGCTGGATCTCATGACCCTGAGATGGTTCATGACCTGAGCTGAAACCAAAGCTGAAACCAAGAGTCAGTCTCTTAACTGACTGAGCCACCCAGATGCCCCTCAGGACCAGATCATTAATGCTAGTTGTGAGATAACAAGGGCAACATGAGCATTAGTTAGTTAATTAATTAATTAAACAATGGTTTAAAATCTTGGCTGGCAACATCCAATTCATTAGTTTATTCATTAATGATTTATGTGCTTCTTGACATAAAGGATTGTAAATTTGTAACTGCAGCTATTTCCACATGGCTGGATAGAATCTCAGAAGAGGGAACAGACTCTAACATTTCTTAAGCACCTATCACATTTTAGATATTGTTCAGGTCTTTTGCATATATGTCAAGACTAACAACAACCTAAAAAATGTCTGTTATTCTTCTCAGTTAGCAAATGTGAAGATTGAATTTTGAGAGATTGGGTAATTTCTCAAAGTCACACAGGAGGAAAGGTGGTGCTGAGATCTAATTCATTACCCACTGAATTGGATTTAAAAAATTATCCATTATTTATTTGAAATTCAGACATAACTAGGCATTCTGCATTTTTATGTGCTAAATCTGGCAACCCTAATCTAGGACCATCTGGCTTCAAAGGTTGTGTTTTTTCTGTACCACAGTGTAAATACCATATATCAGGAGACACATGAGAATCTGGGAAATATTCTCCTATATACTCTTGTACTTTAATTTACTGTAGTTCCATATATACATATATACATGAAAGTGGCCTATAGTCCACACTGGAAAAGGTGTAATATAGGTCTGAAGATAAAAAGAACATTTTTGGTTTGGGTTTTTTTGGGTTTGGGGTTTTTGTTTTTGTTGTTGTTAGACAGCTACATAAGCCTTTAATAAAATTAACCTTTTGCTTCAATCAGCTGTCATCAAATTGGAAGTTTTTCCAACCCAATAATTCTATTACATGTTTAAACTGTCTTGTCACACTTAAAAATTCAATCTAAAATATCTGGGGGAAAAAAACACCATAATGTCTTGTTATATTTGATGTTCTCAAGCTCTAATTAAAAATACCAACGCAATAGGACTGCTGATGGGATTGTTCCCTCTCTGGAGGAACATCACCCTCTCAGTACACCAGAAGAATTAATTGGTGCCCTCGCAATCAACTCTCAAGGTAAATTTAAAGTCTTCATTAGGAGCTTCAAGGTTTTATGTCATCTCTTCTCCTTTTAGCCTCATACTCTTTAAAATTATGATTTTTCTATCTAACATGTTCCCTGTTCTCTATTTCAGTATCTAAGTATACCCTTATTTCCTACATTGATATATTTATGTGCCTCCTAACTTTTGTAAATAGGAGAAATGATGTAAGTTTTGAAAATTTACATAAATATTTTATAACCTTGGAGTATGAATGAGACTTTTTAAACAAGATAATGTCTAAAAAAAGAACTATAAAGGAGAATATCAATAGATTTTTTATACAAAAATGTAGAATTTCTGTGTAATTAAAAACACAGTAACAAAATTAAGTCAAAAGCAAAATCGATAAAAAAAAATGTATATGGTAGCCAATAGTTCATTGGTTAATTTACTCAAACTATTCATTGATTAATTTATTTTTTAGCTTTATATTTTTAAAAACATACAGAATTGTATTATTTTTGCCAACATATTCAAAATTTTCTGTTCTTTTTATTGTTACTTGCATTCCAATCATTCCATCAGGTTTCATTCTCTCTTGTTATTGAGTTACATCTTGTACTAGCTGTTTCAGTGTCATGGATGGTGAATTCGCTTCGTCTTTCTTTATCTGCATTTCACTTTAACTCTGGAATGATACCCAACTGTGTAAAGATTCCAAGGTTCAAGCTAACTGTTCCTTCAGATGGATTCAGTCTTTTCTGAGATCTACTGATGTTTTTTTCCTTCAGCTTTGATGTTCTACAGTTTCACTAGATGTCATTATATATGTGTCTATACTGATCAAAGTATTTTTTGTTATTTTTTTACAATTACAGAAAACAATAGTATGCTATCTTATATTTATATATTAATATGCAAGTATTGAAACCACAACATGTAGAGGTCAAAATATAGACACGCCTAAAATGGACCCAAATTCAGAAGTCATGTCATTTTGGGTTGAGAGTCAAGATTCTCTGAGAGCCACCACATGCAGAAACAGATGTAGGGTAACCAGTAGATGGAAGAGAAGTCGGGGCTTGGAAAAGCATTTTTTAGTCCCCTGGCTTGGACTCTGGACTTTCAAAGAACTCTTTTTATAGAGGAATTCCAATATCAGTAGCAGCAGTTCAGTGGCCTGGGGCACACTTAGAGACTGTCTCAGAAGAGGAGAATGTAGCTGAGCCAGAAAGAAAACCCACAGTGAATTGTATGGAATTACCACCTGCCAGAAAGATCACAGGAGACAAAAATGCTTCCTGTGCTTGACTAGTCCCTCTGTCCTTGGATCAGGTGTCTTAGGGCCAGAGATTGCACAATGACTTTGGCGCGGTTGGGGGGCATGGTGGGAGCTTTGGGCTGGGATTATCCTGCTTCCTTTCATCAGAGTCAGCTGCTGACTTCCTCCATCCCCAGTGCTGCAGGACTTAACCCAAGTATTATGCCATTTTAGGGGAACCTGTGCTTATAGTTTGGGTTAAGCTTTCTAGCAGTCAAGGAGGTAACCAGAAGGGATTAGGACTAGAAGGAGATGAGCATCCTGGGGAAGGGGTAACAACTATCATTCGAGAAAGGTGAGAATTTACACAGTGCCAAATTTACCTAGATGAGCTTGAAGAGATGAGAGTAATAGAGTTTAATAGGATATCCTTCTGAAGGGAGAAAGTATACAGATGAGTCAAATGTCTTATGTGGGAATGTCACATTTACTAAGGGGAGAATATAGCAAGAATAATATTTTAATATGCCAAGCCATTGTGTTATTAATCATTAGCAGAGCCTGGTTCTTGCTCTTTTCAAGCCCCAATAATAAAAAGCCAGGCTTAGGTGACGCCATCAGAGTTGCTTTTATAAGCTACAGAATAGGGAGAAATAAGGATGTCATGTAAATTAAGTTTCCCTAAAACAGGAAGGAGGAAAGTTCCCATGTGTGGAGGAGAAGATAAACTGGGAAGGATGGAGTGGGAAAGGAAGGGCAGGAGGAGAGGAAGAAAGGCAGGAAATCATATTCAAATGTCTGTTCCCTCAGAATACAGCTGAGGAGAATTTCCAAAGCAGAGATCCACGTGTCATCTTGCCTTTGGGATTTTCGGCCAAGAAGGCCTCTAGTGAGCCCTGGACTACAGCAAATGCCAAAAATTATGAGTGTGCAGGCAGAGAGAGGGCTGAGTTCAGGCCCCAGTTTCCTGTGGATGTGTGGAGCTTGCAAAAGATTCTTTGTTTGCCACATGCCCATGCAAGGTGAAGTGGAAGTGCCCAGAGGACTAGAGACCAAAAGAGGCAAATCCAGACAAGAAACAAGAAGGCACCAGGACCCTGTGACTGAATGGAGTGCAGAGTCCCAGGGGGCTTGATAGTGGATGTCAGCTGCCTGGAGGCCAGAAGGGAAGAAGTAACATTAGGGAGGGGTACAGGGAGGCTGTAGTAAGCACATATTTCTGACGCCTGGGTTCTTGCTGACCTGGAAGAGACTGCCCCTCCCAGGGCTAGCCAATTTCTAGAGATACTAAAGGGCTTGACTGCCCTGCAAGTGAGTCTTTCGTATGCAGACCAACCAGTGCCAAATCTATGCCTCCACCCATCTCCTTTATGGAGCTCTCACATCCAGGTGACTCTCCCGACCCTAATCATCCTGGAGCCAGGTATCAAAGGCCGAGGGACAGCCCCTAGCACCCAGAGCCTGTTGAATTACCCAAACTAGCCAGGCCTAAGCCTGCTTACCCTGCCCATTCCTTCACGTAGAAACCACAATTAAGCCACTTGCCGGCGCTTTTCCCTTGTTCCCTGTGCCTCATGGCTAAGCTGGGTGCTGCCCGGAGTGGCTCTTGGTGTGGTGTGGAGTGCCCCTCCTCTTGGGAATGGTGAGTAACAAACTATCTTTTCAATGACAATTGTCTCCTGATCTGTTGGCCTCACCTCGCCTAAATAATAATAAAACTTACATTTTAAAACAGAGGCATTACCCAAAAACCAGCGGAATAAGACAACATATCCTTAGGCCAGCCTGCAGCTGACCCCCTCCTCCTAGCTAGCATCATCCTCATTGTGCATTCTGACATTTGGGGGAAGGTTGAGGGGGAGGGGAGACTCTTTGAAGAGGGAGCAATGGTCTGATCTTTGAGTCGGCATAATACTGATCTAAAAATGACTTCTTAAACCAGGAGGAGTTTATCTGCCTTTAATTGGAAGTGTTTCACCTCCCCTGACTCACAGCAAACTCACATGGGCAAGTTGGTGGGCATATAGGTTCAACAGAAAGGGGAAGTCAATTGGAAAACATAATATGATAGTCTTGCATAGTTGAGTTGAATTTTCCACCCTAGTTTAGGATTCCAGTCTTTAATAATTTTTAAAAGAAAGAAATTCTGTCCCTTGGGATTAATATACAACTCTAAAATAACACATATCCACTGCAGATAATTTGGAATAATCATAATTCAAGCCAAAGAAAAACACTGTATTTCCTCTCCCATTGTTTTTGGGATGTGCCTCTGCATGTATTCACTTAGTGAGCAATGTTGTGCATAACACTCTAACATGGTTTTCATTAAACAATATTTAAATTCATTAATTCAAGACCATTAAGTGGTTTTACTATTCATTGTTTCATTTATGTAATCAGTCCCCTGCTGTTACTTATTTAAGTTGTTTCTATAATTTCCTATTCTAAATAATACGCTGATGGATATCAAAATACATTAAATGTTGTGTGCATCTTTATCATTTCTAATTAGATAAATTAATAAATAAGTGAATAGAAATAGATAAATTAACTGAAATTAAATAACAGAATTCCCTTTTTAAGACCTTTTGATCTTAGGCACATTTTCATGACTTTTTATTTATATTACACATTTTTTCCAGCTATACTAATTTGAATACCTACCACCAACAGTGTAAGAGAATTTCCATTTCTCCCTTCATTTTTTAGAGAAGGGATTTACTTTTTAAATGTTTATAAAATCTTTGCCAGCAGAAAAAAAAAAAAAAAAGGCATTTTGTTTTTTTTAAATCTCTTTGCTTCAATAATCACCGGGAACAAATATTTCTCATCTATCTATAGGCTAACCTTTTATTTAAGTTGTGTATTCAGATACTTTCTCACCTTTCTCAGGATGTTTACCTCTTTCCTACTGATTTCTGAAAGTTTCCTCTGTTATAAGAATTATTACCCTTGTTTGTCATAGATGTCACAGTGTTTCTACCGGCTTGGCATCACCTTCTCATTTTGTGTTTAGAGGCTTTCTTTCATTTTTTATAAACAAATATGACATGTATTTAGAGATAAAATACTGTGATGAGCTTATCCCTTAGCAAATTTCCCTTTAATTTGCAACTGTTTATAGAACGTTCAGAATATGCCCTTACTGGCAGGGAGTAATGATTGTAGTAAATTAAGGAAACAAGTTTAAACAAATACGTGCTTACTCAAACTCTGCCTACCAGAAGCTGCTCTCCTCTCAGCCTATAGTCTTCACATGAGCTTCAGGAACTCTCAATGGCCTAAAATGCCCTGGTCTGCAGAGGACAGTAAATACAATAATAACTCACAAGGTCTAGGGTTTTATAGTTTTTCACATTCTTCACAGGGAGAATCTCATTAAACTGTAGAAGCTTGTGAATTTTGTTTCATTTTACAGATGCAGAAATGAACTTGGTGGCTTACCCAATGACATTTGGGTAGTGAGTGGGAAGGTATGACCCGTAGACACATGTACTTCTTTCCCCACCTTGAATTCCATGCTTTGTTTTTACGGGACTACTTTCCCAATGTTAAAAGATTGTTTAAATATAGGCTGTAGGTTGAGACAAGTAATGAGAAGTAAAAGTATCATCTCTGGGATAATATGTGAAAAGTGAAATTTGAACATAGATTGGGCTCTTCTAAGTTAAACATTATTTTCAAGCCGTATGCTTGAACTTAAAAGTAACCTGAAACAATAAAAAAAAAAAAAAAAAATGGACTCTCATCTTTCTTATCACAGAACCCAAGCCCTTTGGAGGGTCCAAGTTTATGATTCTTTAGAACGCTCTTGGGACAAGAATGAGGAGGTCATTGGCACATCGGCGTGTGCTCACCTGTGTGAGGGAGCAGGAGTTGGAAAAAAGCAATGGGCCCAAGTATGTGGTTGTTAAATGTGTACATTATGCAGGCTGAGGGAAGATCTCTGAGTTGTCACCCCTACCCCCCAGCACACACTCAATTTCACTGTGCATCTCAATCCTCCCTTAGATTTCTTCATAACACCTATCACCTCTCATCTATTATGTATTTATTTGGTTACTTATCGATCATTTATGTCCACACACTAGAATGAAAGTTCCATGAGAGTTAGAACTTGGTTTTAATCATTACATTATAGTCAGCCCCTAAAGTACCTGTAACTCAGTGGCAGCAAATATTTGGGCAGACGTCATAGGTAAGGTCTGAGCGACACTGGATTTTCAGGTAGACCCCATGAGGCCTCAGGCCCTCTCCTCATATCTGGAATGTAGCTTCTCTTCACCATACTCCCATCACCGGCCAACCTCAGGGTACTCAAATATTTTCCCAATTTGGAAATTTTCTTGAAAATTAATATTCAAATGGTAATATGTTGGGGTTAATGTAGAGCATGAAATCAGCCATAATACCTGGCTTGTTAAAATGTAACACAGAGGCCGCTGGGGGCGAGGGAGGGTGTCAGAGAAGGGCATGGGCCTTTGGAATGCTGAGGCCCGCATGACCACTCTGTCGTAGGAATGCCGCGGGGAGTTACCTTCCCCGAAGCGCTCTTAGCCCAAACAGCCACCCTGTGATCTAAGAGATGTGTGCATTGTCCCTTAGGCTATGTTTAGTAGAACATGCAGATTAGCATATTTATCTTTCCCGTAAATCCTCCCAGTTTCAGTAAGACCCCTTGTCACACATTGCGTGCTTGAGAAACAGTGATAAGGATATCCTGAAGGACCAATAAAAGCGAGAGCAAAGAAGAGCAAAGCCTTGACCCCCTTGCCTTCTCCTCTCTTTCACGGCAAAGTTTGGAGTCATCTTTCATCCATCGGTACAGGGATTGCTGGCCATTCCTGGCAATAATACACTAACGTGACTGTAAAGTACAACTAAGCTTGTTAAGTTATAAAATATATTTATTTTTTACTGTCCTTTTAAAGTATATATTGACCCTATAAAATAATATACTTTGAGCAGCTACAATAGAACTTATGTGCACATATCATATAGGATGGAGTTCTTTTGAGTAACTGAGACCCCAAGTGACAGTTACTTACAAAAGAGATATGCTTATTTCTCTTATATAGAAGTCTGAAGGCAAGCAATCTAGGACCTGTACTTAAAATTTTTAAGTTCCTGGGCCCTCTCTTGTTATTCTACTACTTACATGGCTTACAATCCCACGGCTACCTCATGGACCAAAATAGCGACTTCAGCTCCAGCAATTTTGTAGCATTCCAGATTGTAGGAAGGCAAAAGGGACAAAGAAGAAAGAACAAAGGATGCTTGATGATTGTCCATTAATAAAGATTCAAGGCTGCCATGTTACACTTCCACTTATACTCCATTCATCAAAACTAAGTGACATGGCCTCATCTTGCTTGAAGGGAGGCAAGGAAACATGTCTTTATTCCATGTGGTGACGTATCCTTCTAAAAACCTGGGACTCCCCTACCACATAAAAAGAAAAATGGATATAAAGGACAACTAGTAGTTTTTATGGAGGCATCTAATTGAGTATTTTCCTATTCAAAACAATCACCCCAAGAAGCTAAGTACTTATTTCAGCCACCATTTTTGAACTGCCTTCAGAGCCTACAACACATTTTTATACATATCCTCAGAGGAGTCAAATACTCTATCTTAAAGAGTAAATATGGGGCGCCTGGGTGGCTCAGTCGGTTAAGCGTCTGCCTTCAGCTCAGGTCATGATCCCAGGGTCCTGGGATCGAGCCCCATGTCATCAGTCTCCCTGCTCAGTGGGGAGCCTGCTTCAACCTCTCCCTGCCCCCTGCTCATGCTCTCTCTCTCTCAAATAATAAAAGAGTAAATGTGATTTTTTGAAACGTCAAAAAATCATCTCAGATGAAATTTTATGGGTAAGATATGTGACAAAATTAGTAATATCATTTGAGGCCAAAAAGTTACATATGACTTCAAACTCCTAAGTCCACTGTGTCTATTAAAATGATCTTCAAAAGGGTGGTATTGTACAAATCCCCGACTACCTGCACCATCTAGTCCCCTCTACTACCAGAATCACTTTTATCAGTACTTAGCACATTAGTACTAGTAAAGACTGCAACCTTATAGTACTCAAGTAAATTCATTGAATGCCCCTCAACTTGTAACTTCTAGACTTAAACCCATCTGTGTGAATAATATGCTCTAACAGCTGATGGTATATCATTTAAAATCTCCCATCATATTGCCATTATTTTTTTTCCTAAAATGAAGAGAAACCTAGCTCCAAAATTTACATAAATATACCCTAAAATTAGGATCTTAGAGCAGTAAAGCTACTTGGGGCTGATTTTAAAAAATGCCGTGTGACCTTGTGCTTCCACCAATTAGCTGGAGGTAAAGCACTATTTGCGTACTTCATTATAAGGCAGCTCAAAACATTAAATTTCATTCTTACAGAAATTTGAAATCAGGAAAAATTATAAGTACTAGCTATATTTTATACTTTCTAGAATCTAATATCTAATTCCTTTCGTTTTTGAATCTTATCAATTCTTCCAAACCAAGAAAGTTGTTCTTTGTTAGTCTTTTGGAACTCAACTAAACATTGTGCACTCCGGGGTCTTTCCCAGATGGTGGCGTCCCTCCTACATGCCCTGGTAACATGCCATTGTTGAGTATTGTACTTGCCTTATTGTCTCTCACCAAACAGAATATTCCTTTAAGGTGGAAACTATGACATAATCACCAATTGTATTTTCAGCAATGTGCCTAAAACTTAGCGAGCATTTAATAAATCTTAAATTGTTTTAGAAACCCTACCTTAACTTCCAAAGGCATATTATCTATGGACTTTCATATGTTCTTCAGCCACATTTTACTGGGAATTACTTGGTAAGTGCCCATTATGAGTTATGCTGGGATATGAATCAGCCACCAATATCATACAAATCATAGTTATTAAAGGGGAAAAAAGGATGAGGAAAGAAAGAAAAATAGAGGAAGGAGAAACTGAAGGGGAGATAGACAACACTCAGAAAGCTGATTAAATATAGTAATTACATCTTAAAAGTGATGTTTTTTAGACCCCATATAAATTTTATTATTCTCTAGATTAGTATGACCAAGTAAAAGATAAAGCAGGATTAAGAAATAAAGATGAGGTGTGCCTGGGTGGCTCAGTCAGTTAAGTGTCTGCTTTCAGCTCAGGTCATGATCTCAGGGTCCTGGGATCGAGCCCCACATTGGGCTCCCTGCTCAGCGGGGAGCCTGCTTCTCCCTCCCCCTCTGCCCTTCCCCCCTGCTCATGCTCTCTGGCTCTCTCTCTCTCTCTCTCTGTCAAATAAATAAAAAATTTAAAAAAGAAAGAAAGATGAGTGGGATATGACTGGAATATCTGAAAATGGTATATAAGCTAGAAATTCTAGAAATTCTGTTAAACTACATCATGCTAATAGGTCCAAAGGGGAAATATATGATCCTTTCAAGTGGCCCAAACCTCATTTGACAAGATTCAAAATCAGTTTTTCATAAACATCTTTGGTAGAATAAAAATAGATACTTAAAAATAATTATAGATATTAATGTATAGTACCTCTCTCAACCCAAAAGTCAGCATCACTCAGCATCAATAAGCTTAATGGTGAAGCATTAGAAGAGCATTACAATTAAAGGCACAAACAAGACCAGAATGCCCACTAATACCTCCATTATGTATATCCATTATGTATATTGTTCTAGAAATAGTAGCAAAAGCAAATCTACAAGAGAAAGAAATGAGGTATAAACACTGAACAAGAAGAGAAAATTACTAATATATGGAGAGATCATAACTGCATACAACCTATAGGTAGATCCTGTTAATTTCCCACTTTACACATGAGGAAACTAAGACACGGAGTGGATAAGTACTTGACCCAGATCCCACACCTATTTCGTGGCAGAGACAGAATCTGAATTCAGGCAGTCAGTTTCCAGATTTTGTACTTTAATCATTGTACTATGTTACAGAATATAGAATAAATCCATTTCTTCCCCTTTCTTCCAAACACACACACGCGCATGTGTGCATGCACACACACATATTTTAGAAAAACATACAAGAGGCAAATGACATTGTATGCTTTGGTAAGAGTGGCAGGAGTGGGAGTAGGAGGAAAGATATGTTTTGATTTTATAGATTTTTGTACTGTGTGATTTTTCTAACCACGTGGCTATTTTATTTCTGCTTTAATATAAACAGAAACACAAGAAAAGCATGTGAAAAGGCCCTGAGGTAGAAAAGAGCATTCTTTGAGAAACAAAAGGAAGGTTTCATGATTGATGTACAGAGATGGATCCAGAAGAAAAATAATGATGAGTGTGGAGAGGAAAGCTAGTTTTGGTAGGGCATTTGAAACAGATTTTGGAACTTGTCCTAGAAGTAATGGGAAATCATTTAGAGTTTTAAGCATGAGGGTAACATAATCAGATCATTGTTTTTTAAAGGATCACTGGGTCAACAGAGTGAATAATAGATTGGAAAAAAGCAAAAGTAGAAGCTAGGGACTATTTATAAGTGAATTAGAGTAGTACAGAAAGATGATGATGGGGACTTAGACTTGTGACAATGGAAAAAAAAAGGGAATGGATTGATTGCTGAGGGATCAAGTAGGCAAGATCAATGGGACGTGATGATTGACAGGATGGGGAGAGACAGGGAAGAGATAAGAATGACTCTCAGTGCTTTGACTTGCATATTTTATGTGCAGTGGTACCATTCACTAATAAAGAGGAGGAAACTGGAGGCCGGGGAGAAGTTCAATTTGGAATATGTAGAGTTAGAGACAGCAGTTAGAAATCCAAGTAAAGATGCAGAACAGGCAAATGGATGTATGGCTTTAGAGCTCAGATGAAAGGTCTCTGTTGGATACAACAATGGCCCCATGGGAGTAAACAAGGACATATAGGGAAGTGACTCCTAAGCAGAGGCTCTGAGATGGAGACCAGCTCTGTGAAAGGATTCAGTAAATAATTGTTGAATAAATGAATGGAGCAGCCAAGGAGATGGAGAAAGGGTACCATGGAGAAAGGGAAGAAAAGTCAGATATATATCATAAAACAAAGGGGAAAAATGGTAGTTAATTCAGTCACACAAGGTTAAGGAATAAATTTTATGAATATAAATTGGTAAAAGGATTTATTTTAAAAGAAGTCCAAGATTTACCTTTTGTTTACTAGAGATCTGATATAATATCCAATATCTTTTCTAAGTACAGCATTGTATAAATTAAAATACTAATTATGATATTGTTGAGATAATGTAAATTACATTATCTCAATGTATCAAAGAAAAATCTCATTAGGTCAATGTGCTCTGTTTGAAATTATAGAATAATATATGATTCTGGCAATCTTTCACTTATTCAAAAAATTCAAATAATCAGATTATCCAATTTTCAAAACAAACCATTTGATAAAAGGATTTTTAATTGAATGTCAAATATGATAGATGTAATTAAGAAACAGTAATATGATTTTAAGTAGGTCAAAAATGTGATTTATAAATGTGTTAGAGTAGAATTCTGTCAGGTATCTCAGAAATAATGAATCATATAATTGATTAAGTTTGTGGTATGTTCATACTTAATTTCATTTTCCTAGGATTTCTAGACTGTTACCCACTCATGAAGCAATTTTTAATATGGGGACTACCAAGGTAATTTAACTCAAAGTTCCTGCCCTCATGAAGCCTACATTATTGTGAGGGAGGGTAGTGATAAAAGAATAATCATTTGAGGGGTACTTGGGTGGCTCAGTCAGTTAAGCGTCTGCCTTCGGCTCAGGTCATGATCTCGGGGTTCTGGGATCAAGCCCCACATTCGGGCTCCCTGCTCAATGGGAAGTCTGCTTCTCCCTCTCCCTCTGCCCCCCCCCACTCATGCTCTCTCTCTCTCTCTAATAAATAAATAAAATCTTTAAAGAAAATCACTTGTTTGCAATAATATAAATATGTACAAGTTATGAGGGATGCCTATCAGAGAGATATCCAGGAGGTAACAGGAATTGAGCTTTAAGGGCTGAGTAGGAGTCAGGCAGAGGAAGTATAAAAACAGGCATAGTAGGCAGAGGAAGGAATTTGATCAGAGAAGCAAAGGAAAGGTTTAATGCATTCAGCAGAAACAAAAGCTGTTTGGCATTATTGCAGGGTGATGTATAGGATCAAAAGTGAAAAGACTTGACACTAGATCGCCAGCTATGGGTCTAGAAGTCATGGAGGCTATAGGAAGAAAATTGGACTTTAACCTGGAGAAGAATGGAACCTTTATAGGGTTTGATATAGGTGGATAACGGTTATACACAAGTGCACTCACGCACACACGCACACGTGCGCACGCACACACACATACACTCTTTGTTTACTTTTTTACTTCTTTATTTATATAAAATGAGGTCTCTGTGTTGAAAATGGATTTGGAGAGTACAGAATCCGGAGTCAGGCAGATAAGAAAAGGGATCAAAACAGTAATTTAGGAGAATAGTTTAGAAAAGAGAAATAGAAGTAATGGCAGAGAGGAAGGAATAGATTTGTAGTGGACATTTATTATTTTTTGTTTGTGCAGCACCCCCTTTCTCGGATTCTTCTGATAAAAGGCAGCTTCTTCATTCAGGGAACGGAGCTCACTCCCATAGCCACCCACCCCCATCACCAATAGTGGGTACTACGTGGATGGATCAAATCTGTTAACCCCTCCTACCCTCGTACCCCATATCCACACCACAGTAACTCAGCCAAGAAGTGAAAATACAGTTCAAACGGAGATAATAAAAATCACTTCTAGGTTTGGAGTTAGGAGTAAAAAAGGCAGTTTCCTCTCCACACAAAGCTGGGGTTGCCTGAGAGGATGCAGCCAACACAGAGAAGCAGAGATCAGTGTGGGGTGGTATAAGTGAGAGATTGAGAGATTTAGAGAGACACCGGGTAGCATGAATTCCCTTGTTGCCCAGCTGTCTTTCTACCAGTCAAGGTGACAGCAGTCTATCCAAGTACCCTCAGCTTTTTGAAAGTTGGAGTGACACCACTTTGCTTCGGTGAGAGACCTACATGAGTACCTGTCTTCTCTAATGGAAAGAAATCCAAAAGGGGTTTTTGTTTTTATGAAAAAAGGCGAAAGGGGAGAATAACATTCAGCGTTTGTTTTGCAGAAGCTGTTCTAGAGGTAGCATGCACCCTGAGCGGGGGGACAGTGGCCCTGCCAATTTCCTTCCCTGGGAAACATCTTTAGCATCTCAGCCTGTGAGCCTCTGTGTTTTATCTCCATTTATTTGGTGCATCTGTTAGCAACATGTGTCCCAAGGTATTAAAAAAGGCTAAGAGAGGTTACATTTGGGGTCTGGAAATGCTCAAAAAATTCCATATAAATCAATGGCCATTGCTTCTTCACTTCACGCCATGTCAGCTTAGGAAAAGTTTCACAGGAAACCTGTACTTTGGGCTGCCGGAGTAAATCTGTACAGTTTCCCTTTTGTCCAAGGGAAATTTAAGTTGGCATCACTTGCAACTCAAAGTGATATCATTAACACAAGATTCATGTAATATTAGGAAATAAAATAGGAAAGGCAAGAAAACTGGAAAAATCGTACTAACATTCCAGTTAGCAATGGGTAGAACACGGTACTTGTAACTGAGATAGAGTGCAGAATATACAGAAGGATGAGCAGGTTTTGAGAAAAAGATGATGAGTCAAGCTTTAAGTTTCAGGGGCCTATCAGCCATTCAGGGGGTGTTCAGCTGATAAAAGTAAATCTAAATAAATCTGGATAGAGTTGCATCCAGCTTTGGAAATTTACAGGCTAGAGAATCATCACATCAAGATGAGAGATGAACAGTTCAAAAATGATGATATTAGACAAGGCAAATGTGCTGAGTAAGAAAAATGGGGGAATATAAATAAAAATCTGGAGAATGTCAACTATAAAAGGTCCAAAGTGGAAGAACACATTCAACAGATAAACACCATAAAATAGAAAACAAACAAGGATGCTCAGTAATATAGAAACTAAGGGGTAGAAAATATCTAGGAAGAAGTTGCTAACTCTCGAAAGCTATGAAGAGGTCCAATGTCTAAAAGTCTCACGGCAACTGCAAGGGCTATCAGTGCTCTTTTGTGTTTTTTTTTCCCTTAAGATTATTTTTCTTTTTTTTTTTTATTATGTTATGTTAATCACCATACATTACATCATTAGTTTTTGATTTAGAGAGAGTGTATGAGCGGGAGGAAGGGCAGAGAGAGGGAGAGAGAATCTCAAGCAGACTCCACACTGAGTGTGGAGCTGATGCGGCCTCGATCTCACGACCCCAAGATCATGATCTGAGCTGAAACCAAGAGTCAGATGCTTAACCAGCTGAGTCACCCAGGCTATTAGTGTTATTAGTGCTCTTACACAGAACTGTTAATTGAACAGTGTGAAGAAGAACACACTTCAGTGGGCTGTGATAAATATGTGAGCTGAGAAAGTTGGCTACAACCAGTACAGTTCTCAAATTTTTGTAAACAGAAGACAAAAGGGTTGGACCACAGTTGGAGGGGACCATAGGCAAGGTTTTACCAGGTTAGGAAAAACACCAGTGGGGAAACAACACACACACATGTAATATATGAATCATTTATATATGTGGTCTATGAATTATACATACAAACAGACCTAAATAACAACATATATGCATCTATTCTGAACTCCTAGGCTTAAATCTTACTTTCTGAGGGCAATTTGTAAAACTTCTCTGTGTCTCCTTTACTTTTTCTGTAATACGGGAATAATGGGATAATAACAGAAATTATTTAGTGGAATCATGTGGAGAATTAAATGAGTTAACAGGTGGAAAGAACACAGAACAGATCCCGGGACACAGTAAGCACTCAGTAAATATTAACTATCATCACAGTAAAGATCATCCATCTTAGAGAGCCTTCATATTCACTTGGAAATCTCTTCCTTCTAGGTTGCTCAAATGCGATGCGTAGGTAGAAAGGATGCCAGAGCTCACAAAAGGTACATCACTATCTTGGTTTCTTAATAACGGACAGAACCCTCAACGCGCCAAAAATATTTTGGACTGGCTGACAGGGCATTAAGCGTTGATTTTCTGGATTTCCCTGTCAGTCTTCCTCCTCATAAGGGTTTTCTTTTCTTCTCAACTCCAGGCCCCTAGGTGTCCTTCTCATCTACTTTGTCTGGCTCCCAGAAGTGCTACTTTTCAGTGTCACGGGGAGCATGGCATCATCACAGGGGGGCAGGGCGCAGATGCTTTATTTTTCAATCAACCATTATTGGTGGCACCTGCTCTGGTCTTATTTCTGCAACACATCTAGGCTCATTTCTCATAAATGTTGAGACACATTCCATAGGCCATGCAGCAATTTTTAAAAATATGAAAAATGATTAAAGAGGAAGTGCTTATGATATAATAAAAATCAGAATTCAAAAATTCATCCATAACATAATTTCAACTCTAGAACTGTACACAGGTATGTACTTATATTGTGCTTAAAAAAACTGGAAGGGGCGCCTGGGTGGCTCAGTCATTAAGCGTCTGCCTTCGGCTCAGGTCATGGTCCCAGGATCCTGGGATCGAGCCCCGCATCGGGCTCCCTGCTCCACGGGAAGCCTGCTTCTCTCTCTCTCCCTCTCCCACTCCCCCTGCTTGTGTTCCCTCTCTCGCTGTCTCTCTCTCTGTCAAATAAATAAATAAAAATATTTTAAAAAATTAATAAAAAATTTAAAAATTGGAAGGAAAACACAGGAACATCTTAAAACTATGTATCTCTGAGTGGTATGATTTTATATTCTTCTCTATTCTTTTGCAATTATTCACACAGATTGTTAGTTTACAATTTAAAAAAGTCTATTTTGTGAGCTGGATACACAGAGAAGTTATACTAACATTCAAAAACTTTCCTTCTTTATATTGTTCCCAGGCAACTTTGCAGACAACTGTAATGCTCTCAGAGCAAAGCTTTTTATAAAACTCCTCTTGAAAAGTATCAGTGGCAATCCAGAGCCTAAATCATTTAAAGAGAAGGGATTTGCTCATTTCTTCTGGTCTTGCTTAAAATGGCAACACATTTTGGTTTATACATTCTTTCATACAACAAAGATTTGTGTGCCCTCTTTTGTATCTTCATTCCCTGGCAGTAGGGCAGGGACCAAAAGAGATATAAATCCTTGTCTTCATGGAGACCATCTACAGGATATATTTATCACTTAATTTTATTATCTCAGAATAGAATAGTTGTTATCGTTTAAAGCTGGATATCATGATATACAGGAATGCTCCTTCATTTCTGTCATTATATCCTGACCGTACTACCATTTGTTCACCCTGTCACATACTACTCTGTAACCACCCACCCCTGCGGGCACCCCTTCTTCTCAGGGGTCCTGCTGACATGCCTGGTTGGACTTGGAGGGAGTGTCAGGGGGCCAGGAAAGGTTAAAAAAAAAAAGAAAAAGAAACATGTTTCAAGATGTTTGTTACTCATGTAGTCCTCATAATCTAATGGGATAGGTAATATTTACCACCCACTGTGGATGAGGAAAGAGGGTTAATGAAATTAAGCATCATGTCAAGTATCATGTGCCTTGTCAGTTGCAGAGCTGAGATTCGAACCCATGTCTAACTGACTTCACAGCCTGTGTTCTTCACCGGGTTGTGATGCTGCATTCTGGTCACAGGCAGGGTGAAGCAGGGCACAGACTGAGTGGCCTGGGCAAACCCTCCCATCCCCAACGTCCCTTCCAGTCACCTACTCACTTACTCAATTGTAAGCAGTTAGTCAACCCATCAATTTTCTTCTCAATTTAAGTTTCTCCTCAATTGTCTAGAAGAATAAATACCTACCTTTGAGCTAATTCTCCCCCTAGAAACTGCTTTTTAGTGAAAAAGAATAAGGAAGGCAAGGAGAGGAAACACTGAGAAGGATAATTAAATTGTTTGTTAGAAGACACAGATGTCTTGGAATAAGTTGTTTAACTTTCCTTTCTTTTCCCTTCCTCCCTCCCTTCCTTTCGTCTTTCATTTACTTACCCATTCATTAACCTACCCATAAACACATATTTATAGAGCACCTAGGTGCTAGGGATGCAGTGATGAGTGAACAGACTAGATGATGAAAAATGGGAAAACAAGGAGAGAACTGTGGGAAGAGGAAAGAATAGGAAATTTTAGACACGAAGTTCTGCCTGAAGAGTCTGAGGGGCCCTCCAAGGAACCCTATACCAGGAGGAAGGCCAGGAGGAAGAAGAAGCAGCTCATAGGCTTCAGAAAGGGGACATTTTCATGACACTCTTTGTCTCCCATTTTGTCCTAGGATCCTGCATCTAAAGCCAGTCACCCTTCTAACCCTGATTTTCATTTTTTAAAATTTTATTGGGATATAATTTTATTTAGATATGTTAAATTTCATCCATTTTAATGTACAGTTGGGTGAGTTTTAACAAAACATATATCCATGTAACCAACTCACCAGTCAGTATAGAACATTTCCATCAACACAGAAAATTCACTCATGCCATTGGCAGTCAGTTCCATACCCCATGTATACTCACTTACCTAATTTCCATCATTCTAGATTAATTTTGCCAGGACTGGATGCTTATCCTGGTGACTACAATATCTCACTGCCATGACTCTGACCAGCTTTTTGGCTACTCATTCTGCTTCTTGGAAAGGGCACAGATGTCAAAATCAACAGTACCTTTTCTGGAATTGAAGCCAGTCACTTTCCACAAGTAGCTGCAGAACCAATTATCCCACAGGTGGGGATTTCTTGGAGGGTGAGCCTGGCCCTGAAGTCCTAGGCCTGGGAATGTAGCCAAACTGGTTAAGGAGGTCTCCCTGTGGTTTCTAAAATAATAGTCACAGTTGCCCAAATAAAAACTTTCATGAGTTTGAAACCGTTGGATGCTGAGTACCGAAGTCCTTTACCTGTCTTGTAAGAACTTTAGTGAGGACATTTGCAAGTATTTGTTTTCATGCTATTTTAGACTTCAGAAAATCCTTCTACTCAATGATTCACTGTCCTGGGGTATCATTCACAGTACCAGTGCCCTTGATATATTTCTAATTGTTATAGAAGAAACATCTGCTATGAAAAACAAAAGCAACTTGTGTTTTTGTGGGATAATAGGCAAATGTGTGCATTTACCTCCAGAGCCACAATAATAGAGATAGCAGGTATTATTACTATAAGACCCACCAATTTAAATACTTAGGATTTAAGCCAAAGCAATCTTGACAAAGAAGAACAAAGCTGGAGGTATCACATTTTTCCAGCTTTCAAGATTTACTACAAAGTAGTGGTAACCAACACAATATGATACTGACACAAAAATAGACACATAGATCAATAGAACAAAATAGAGACCTCAGAAATAAACCCATGATTATATGGTCAATCAATCTATGACAAAGCAGGCAAGAACATACAATGGAGAAAAGACAGTCTCTTCAATAAATGGAGCTGGAAAAACTGGAAAGCTACACGCAAAAGAATGTAACTGGACCACTTTCTAACACCATACATAAAAACAAACTCAAAGTGGATTAAAGAACTAAATGTGAAACCTGAAACCATAAAAATCCTAGGAGAGAACAAAGGCAGTAATTTCTCTGACTTTGTTCATAGCACCATTTTTCTAGATATGTGCCCTCAGACATGGGAAATAAAAGCAGAAATAAACTATTGGGACTACATCAAAATAAAAAGCTTCTACACAGCAAAGGACACCATCAACAAACAGAAAGACAACCTACTGAATAGGAGAATATATTTGCAAATGACATATCCAATAAGGGGTTAGTATCCAAAATATATAAGGAACTTATACAACTCAACACCAAAAAAAAGACGAAAGAATCTGATTAAAAATGGGCAGAGGACCTGAATAGACATTTTTCCATACAAGATATACAGATGGCCAACAGATACATGAAAAGATTGCTCAACATCACTCGTCATCAAGGAAATGCAAATCACAACAACAATGAGATATCACCTCACACCTGTCAGAATGGCTAAAATCAAAAACACAAGAAACACGTGTTGGCGAGGATGTGGAGAAAAAGGAACCCTCGTGCACTTTTGGTGGGAATGTACATTGGTACAGCCACTATGGAACACAGAATGGAGGTTCCTCAAAAAATTAAAAATATAAATACCATATGATCCAATAATTCCACCACTGGGTATTTACCCAGGGAAAACTAAAACACAAACTCAAAAAAATATATGCACCACTATGCTTATTGTGGCATTATTTACAACAGCCAAGACATGAAAGCAACCTAAGTGCCCATCGAAGGATAAATGTATGAGGAAAATGTCATGTACACACACGTAAATATGCACACATTGAAATATTATACAGCTATAAAAAGGATGAAATCTTGCCGTTTGAGACAACATGGATGGACCTAGAGGGTATTACACTAAATGAAATACATCAGGCTGAGAAAGACAAATATCATATGATTCCACTTATAAATGAAATCTAAAAACAAATGAATACATAAACAAAAAGCAGAATCAGAACTATAGATACAGAGAACAAAGTGATTATTGCAGAGGGGAAGACAGTGGGGGTTGGGCAAAATGGATAAAGGAGAGAGGGAGAAACAGGCCTCCAGTTATGGAATGAGTCAGTCACAGGAATAAAAAGCAGAGCATAAGGAATACAGTCAGTGATATTGTAATAGCAATGTAATAGGACACATGGGAGCTATACTTGTGATGAATATAGCATTATGTATAAATCTGTCAAATCACTAAGTTGTACACCTGAAACTAATGTAACCTTGTGTGTCAACTATACTCAACTTTTAAAAATTAAAAAAAAAAATAAAAATAAAATGAAATACTTAGGATTCATAGACCTGCCTTCTCTAATATTTTTTTTATGTTCCCATAGGTGAGATATCATGCATATTCTGAGACAAAGAGGGAGGAAATTATTTGGAATTCACCACATTGCATTACTTCTTTTCATCATCCAGACCCACTACTCCTCTTATGGAATTAATACTTATAAGGAATACAATTTAAAAAGAAAAAAAATAAACAAAAAAAATCTTGGATGAGTTTTTGGTTTATTCGATTAGAAATGCTGATAATGTAAAATTTTACCAGCTCCAGGAAGCAATTTTTCCTCTTTCTTTCTACACATGTAAAAATAGTTGCTTTCTAATGATCTATAAAACTATGTTTTTGTTGCTGTTGTTTTGTTTTGTTTTTTGTAACTGGAAGTTTTAGCACAGAAACTGCAATGGATCTCTATGTTTCAAAAGTATTTAGAGCTTCAGGAATTCTCAAATCCCAGCCAGTCTTTGTGAACCTGTATCGTGATGACAAAATTAGAATGAGCAGAAAGTTAGGTTGTTAATAATCCTTTACCTAATAGATTTGCAAAACAAGGCCCTAAATATCCATCACAATCATGGAAAAAAACCACCCTTTTTGTCTTTAAGAACATTATAGGTACAATCTAAAAAAAAGAAATGAGACAAAAGAGAGACAAAAAAAGTGAGATACACTCAAAGAAATCCTTAGTCCTCTGGAATCCTGACATCCCGTCTCCTAAACCAGTCTCAGAATCTATCGGATATGACAGCTTTGGTTTTCCAGGCAGAAAGCAGCATTCTCAGAGGCTCCAGCCAAAGCCCTTAGAACTTCTCTTTGGGGTCCCCCCTCCCCGCCGTGTAATTCTCTTCACTTTTACTTATTATCACGATTAATATGGAATTGCCAATGTGCTCCGATCAATTACATGAGTCAGCCATTCAACGGTAGTGTAAATCAGAGGGCGTATGCTATCAGTACAATGTAGCAGTTCCCTTAGAGGTGTTTATACGATAGGGCAGAAGAAAAATCATCGTCACCTGTCTTTGTTTCTACTATGCTGGACAAGATGATAGTTGGAGAAAAACCCGTAGGCAAACAATTACAGCATGGTTTGCTAAGGGTGATTATGGAGGTAAGTGGAAAGGATTAGCAAGAATACAGAGGGAGGGTTGCACAACTTTGCCTCCTTTGCCCCCCTAGACAACGTGACACTTAAGCTGGGCTCTCTAAGGTTTTTATTTTATCTTACTACCGGTAATAGAAACCAATCTGAGCTATCTTAATAAACAAACAAAACATGTTTCATTAAGCAAATTAGCAACCACTGAAGTATACTGGGGAGAGTAGGTCTCAGGGGGCCATACAGCATAGCTGGACTGCAATGGGTTTACATCTCAGCTCTGCTACTCATTTGCTGTGAGACCCTGAGCCAGTCACATCATCTGTCTGTGTTTCATGGTATTTAAGTAGGAGTCTGTGTATAAAATGCTCATAACAGTGCCTGGCATGGGGCTTGCAGAGCCTGAGAAACTGGAGCTGGACCTGGGAAGATCACCTGTGCCTTCACTGCTCATCACTGCTTCTCTCTGGCCTTCTGTCCCTCCCTCGGCTTTCTCAGGCTGTAGCTCAGACGGACTTGGAAAAACAGGTGGGGCAAACACAAAATGTAAAGGGCTTTATATACAATGCTAAGACATTTGAACTCATCGTCAGATAATGAGCCAGAAGTGTTTGAAGCTCTCAGGGAACGTGCTTACTTATTAAAGTTACGATGTTTAAGAAAGATCACATGTAGAGAGGCACAGAGATTAGAGAGAAAGATGGATGAGATCCCATTTTTTCCTTCAGATTTCTGTTTACTGTCTCTATGCATTTTCCTTGTAACCCACCTAAGATGAGTGGAGCTGTATCTATATTTATATCTATTTCCATATGGGGGGGGATGGAGAAAGAGAGAAGGGACATGATGTTTTGTTAGGGAAGACTAGAGGATCTTTTCAGGGGAGATGTATTCGTTTGCTAGAGCTGCCGTAACAAAATACCACAAACTGAGGGGCTTAAAAAAACAGAAATGTACTTTCTCACAGTTCTGGGGGCTGGAAGTCCAAGGTCAGGGTGTTAACAAGTTTTGTTTTCTCCTGCGGTGTCTCTCTTTGGCTCACAGACGGCTACTTCCCGGTGGTGTCCTCAGAGCCTTTCCTCTGTGCGCCGCATCATGGCTGTGTGTGTGTCCTGATATCCCCTTTACACAGGGACACCAGTCTGATTGGATTAGCGCCCACCCTCACGGCCTCATTTTAATTTGATTACCTCTTTAAAGTTCCTCCAAATATAATCACATTCTGAAGTACTTAAGATTAGGGCTTTGACACAGAAATTTGGTGGTGGTGGAGGCACGATTCAGTCCATACCAGAAATTAAAATTCTTTTGTCAGGGAAGACGAGAATACTCAGCGATAGTAGTCAGAGAAAGAAGTGGATTACAACGATTTTCTCATGTCGAATTAAGAGGATTTAATGATTGATTTGATGAGGAAGGAGAGATATAGGAAGAAGTGAGAACATCTATAAGTGTTCTACCTTGGCTAGCTGGTTATAAAGCAGTACACTTAACTAAAAAAAATATTTAGAACAAGAGGCAGATCTGGGAGTAAATTAGGACAATCGCTTACTAATTCATTCAATAAATATTTAGCATGTTTGTTTTTTGTTTTTTGTTTTTTGTTTTTTTTATCACACACCTAGCACTTTTAGAGAAACAAATTCCCTAAGCTCGTTGAGGGTTCTCAAAATAGGTCACCTTTGGGGCATTTATGAAATACCGAAAAGATTAGTTATAGAAACATGGAGATGTTGGGTAAGCAGTTAAAGGTATAAATCTGGAACTCAGGGATTTCAGATATATTACTAAAGCTGTGAACCCATGTATGTTCACCCAAGAAGTACGAAGGCTGAGAAACAGTCTCTGAATGAGGCAAATATGTGTGGGTTATAGAGAAGAGGAGGGGCCGGTAAAGAGATGAGGGATATAAATCAAGCAGTGGAGTAGGAGGAAAAACAAAGAAGGACTTCAGTGTTGACTACGTCCAGTTGAGATTGCCTACAGAATTTTCATATACGTACCTCCAAATTAGCATTATAGAAAAAAATAATTTTAAAATACATAGTTTACATACTCAGGCCAAAACAGTAACTCTATCTGTGCTAAATGCAGGAGTTGTAAGGAAAGGATTTTAACGCCTAACCTACACCAATCTATAATCAACGGAGAATAACCCAAACCCTCAAGGAGGCTGTTTTCTGGTGCAGACATTACTCTGCCTCTAGCAATCTTGTTTAAAATACTTACTTGCTTAGCATAGACTGAACAAAGGTAAACCAGAGCTGACTGGCTCTCACCAGCACCAACTTTAAACATCCTGCACAATATTGACAGATATTTTCTCATGGAATTGAATTTGCCCATCTAAATTTCCCTTGGTTCCCATTATTCTGAGTCCCCAGACCACAATAAGAATTTCTCTTTCTTTCATCTTTAAAGCCTTTAATTACTCCTTCAGACATCCCTTCTCAGTTTGGCAGCGTAAAAACAGACTTCAGGGAATGGTTTTCTAGAATTAAACAAATGGATTGGATTACATCAGTGTTTTTCTGTTCTTTTAAGAATTAGTGCAAAATTGTGTCTCTGTCATGTTAGTCCATGTGAGATTGGGCCAAAGAGCAGGTTGGCAATTATTTCTTAGGGGGGGATGTTAAGTGGTCCTTCATCATCAGTCACGGCTGATGCTGATAATGCTGGGGAAAACAAAAAGGAAATATTCTTGGCTCCTCTGATAAGACCTTCATTTCCTTTCAGACATTCTCCTTTTACTCTTCCCACATTCGTGCTGCTGGTGCCATGCAGTTTAATGGGGCCCCTCCAGTTTTCTCCCCAAGCTCTCCAGTCCCAGTCATTATTCCCATTTTGTTTGTAAAAACCATCCACCTTTTGATTAGTAATCATCTTTTCTAAATCTCTCTGAAATTTTGCCTGTCCCAAAACACAGGCACAAGTGATTTTCTTCAAAAGCCCATAACTATAATTTTGACTCCCTTTGTACTTCCTCATCATAATAAGGCTATTACATACTCTCCAGTTCCTAATGCAGCCAGAAATTGGAGGGGGGCTCAGATTTTTGAACCCTATTCTAAATGAGTGGCATATTATAAATTAAATACTGACAAAGTCAACATGAACTGGTTCAGACACATGAGTGAAAAAAGCCAAAACTCTGCCATTACCTCTCAAGTTCCCAATTCTCACCCCACCTTCCCCCGCATTTCTTTCGAGTTTCTCACCTCAACTTCGGCACGAAGTAAAGACAGTCCTTAGCCATGATGTAGACCCTAGTCCAGAAAGCACAGAATGGTCCTAGGCTCTCTCAGGGTGGTGAAGTAGAACAGAAAAGAAGAAAAACATGGGGCAATTGGTGAGGTCCCCCAGGGGTATCAGAAGAAGTAGTTACCTGGGAGATAGTATCACTGAGGAGAGCAGACTCTGACATCCTCAGGGCCAAGAATGTGCCATAAGTGAGCAAAACCAAACATAAAAATGGGTATGACCCCATGCAGAGAACATGTACCATGGAGATGGAGTTGACACTACTCATGTCCCCCCAAATATTGCCATTCAGAATCATGGGATCAGTGTTGTCAGAGCTCCTTATCATTACTGTTATTTTTGAGAGTTGGGTCTATTACTATTTTTTGAGATAATCAGAAGTAGGTTTTTTTTTTTTTTTTTTTTTTAATATATGTACAATAACTCGGGCGCCTGGGTGGCTCAGATGGTTAGGCGTCTGCCTTCGGCTCAGGTCATGATTCCAGGGTCCTGGGATCGAGTCCCGCATCGGGCTCCCTGCTCCGTGGGAAGCCTGCTTCTCCCTCTGCCTCTCTCTCTCTCTATCTCTCATGAATAAATAATTAAAATCTTAAAAAAATATATATGTACAATAACTCGAGTTTATAAGTCAACTAATTTTTCCTTGACACCATTATGCTTAGAGACCACCAAGTTAAAACCTCTTGTTTTACAACAAGAAAACAGTATTCCAGATGTCTACCAAAGTCACATGATGATTAGCAGGCAGAACCCAGACCAAAATATAAATTTCACTCCTCCTGAATATTCTCCAACTGTTATGGTGACAAGTTTCCCAATTTATCAAATTTGGAGATGAAAACATAGGAGGACAAAGGTAACAAATTCTTCAGTGAAGAAACAATAAAAAGAAGAATATTAGTATCCTCCCCCATACATTATTGTGACATGCTTTTTGGCTTCCTTCATTCTGCATCTTTTCAGGAAAAAAAAAAAAAAAAAGGAAAAAGAGGGAGAGAGAGATTCCTAAAGAGGAAATTAATCTGTTTCAAAGGCTTGTCATGTGCCAAACAACTTCCCTATGACTTTGGGTATATCTTTTAATCTTATTTAAGAAATTAGAAAGTAAAGTAAGTAAATGGTAAATGAAATGAAATCCAAAAAGCATAATTAATGAATGTAATTTCCTTCATATAAGTTAAAAAAGAATTAAATAACCTAGAAAATTGTGTGTGAATTTAATTCCTTAACCATGTTGTAAGGCAAGCATGGCGTCTGGGACGACTCTAAATTTGCACAAGATTATCTAAAGGTTACCTCTGATAATGAGGGTAAGACCTCTGATCCCTGACCCCCACACCTCCATTTGAGAGCCCCAAGGTATGAGACATACAGGATTAAGATATTTCTAGTGCACATTTGAATGGGGCTCTTCTAGAAGCAGGGTAAGAGAGACTGAGTGGATACATCTCACTAAAAACTCAGTTTGCAGTGCTAATGTGAGCACACTGGGGAAGAGTAAAGTGTGTCTTGCCCGCCCAGAATGGGTATATCTAGTGCTTTTTATTTACTCATTCTTTCCTTTATTCATTCAACACACATTTATTACATACAGCACAGTTCCAATCACCAAGGGCTAGAGCGAGGAACAAGCCACAGGAGATCCCTGCTGTGATGAAGTTTATATTCCTTCCATCAAGAGGAGACAGATAAGAAATAAGAAACAAAAATTAATGAATGATACAATTTCAAAGAATGTGAAGTGCTCAGAAGAAAAATAAAGCAGAGTACTTTAGAGGAGAGTGATGAGCATGATAGGAGGGAATTATTTTTAGATATTTACATCTGAAGGAGTGTAACATGGAAGTGAAGATATGAGAAAAGAAGAGAGAAAGAATAGTGAGCACAAAGGCCCTGAGGTCTGAATGAGCTTGAGAAGTTTGAGAGAAAGAGGGTCTATGGGTTGGGAGAAACTGAACCAGTCAGAGATCACGTTTTCCATCTTGGGGGTTTCTTGTTTTATTCTAAATAGCACAGGAAGCCATTGGAGAGTTTTAAGGAGGGAAATGACTTGTCTCTCAGGGAAGACTGAAAGGATTCCAGAGCCTCCGTGAGAGAACAGAACAGGAGAGCATCACTTCTCTGCAGCCTGGAACGAAAGAGAAAATGCAGAAGAAAGAAGAGTTTCTAAGCTCTACGTACATGTGACACAGAGCCCAGAAACCTGCAAGGGAAGAGGCTCTGACTTTGGTAGCTTTGTGCCAAGAAAGTGATTTGGCTGATTGACTAAACACTGGCCAGAACTGGAAGAATGCCCAAATCTTGCTCGTAAAATACCACACAGCGTCCATTAGACATCCAATCTGCTTCATCAGAACACGGGCTTAAAGACAACCAACAGAGCCCGTTCTGACCTGAATGGAGACAGCCTCCTTCAAAGGCAGCAGTTCTCACTGGGGGAGACCTGGGGTGCTCTGCACTGGCACCATTTGCCAGTTCATTTTACCTGCCAGCCTCTGGTTTGCTTTTGTTTTTTAACACAACCTCTATAGGGTTTGCCTACATTCCTGGCAGGGGTGTTTGGCACAATCTGGCCATATGCATCAAGAATGATGAAAATGCGCATTCACTCTGACCCAACAATTTTACTTCTATGAATTTATCTTAAGGAAATGATCAGAAATGTTGTGATAAGATAAACAAATGGAGAAAGCATAAATGCCCAACAACGGTACAGGGTCAGGTACATTAGGGTACTTTTGCAGCCATTCAATGTCACGTTCTAGAAAAATATTTCATGACAGAAAAAAGATCTGCAACATCATTTTAAGTAACAGAGACTACAAAATACTATGCAGGACAAGGGCCTGATTTTTCCAACATCTGCTTTAATATGTACATATTTAATTATATTGTATATTATAAAGTATTGTGTGTGTGTGTGTGTGTATCTCCATGGTTTGACTGTATTTTTATAATTGATTCTTTATTTTTTGAAGTTTTTATAATGAACGTAATTATTTTTGTAATTTAAAACAACTTTCTCAAAATGTAGTAATACCTTCATTGAAAGCTTGGTGTCCAAAATGCTTACCTGAAACGTCTTTAGGGCTTGTCTTCTAACCCGACCAGTGGGGCTTGGGGAAGCTACTCTGTCGACAGAATCCTGGGAGACCTGAAGTGTTGGGCAATATAAGAGAACAAAAACAGGCTGTTACCCCGACTCTGTAATTCCAAATATTCTCTATCTTTTCACGTTTTTTTTTCTTATTTCTTGACTTAGGTTTTTAAAGTTTTGTGCATTTGGTGGTGACATTCTCCTTTCCCTCCTAGATATCTGCATGCTGTCCAGTGCAGACAAAAGTCTATTTTGTCCATGCTTTATCTCCAGTGCCTACTAGGAACTGAGTAACCACTTGCTGAAAAATATTAAAAGAATGAAGGAATCTAAGCCTTATAAATAGGGAATTAGAGAGAAACTTGGCACAAGGCATTGATAAGTATGGGTGCCTTCAGGTCAGCGTTCCATAAAAATGAAAGTATAATGTCCAGGAGGACTGAATTAAACTTTTTGCAAGGATTTACTATCCTACAGATGTAGCTGGAAAATTCCTTTTGCTCCAGAAGTATTTTAGGAGCTGCTAATTTCTCGTATGAATGGCTTTAGACAGTGATTTCTTTTCCACAACAAGCAAGAAGAGTAAGACCTATGGGGAAAAAATTGATATTCATAGACTACCACTGCTGCCAACCGAAGGCATGGGATGAAGGGTTGGGGGGGGCTACTTCATAGGGAAGAAAGAGAAGTAAAACAAATGAGACTACACAAATTACAAACATTCTAAAATTATGTTTCTCTGCTATTTAATTCAAAAATTATAAATGCAGGGAACACGCCACAAAACCCTAGGATATTTTATATAATCCAAATAAGTACCAAGGATCTTAAAAATGTTCACATCTCTGAGGCAGTGCATCTACTTCAAGGATGCAAACTAATGACAAGCAATAAATGCAGACAAAGATTTTTGTACAAACAAGGTTGAACCATGGATTCAAAGGAGAAATTCCATTTTATACATAAATCACAGGGAGATAGAGCTAAAAGGGACCTTGGCCATATTAGTCAGAGTTCTCCAAAGAAACAGAACCAATAGGGGGTGTGTGTGTGTGCGTGTGTGTGTGTATGTGTGTGTGTAGAAAAAAAAAATACTTTAGGGAATTAGCTCATGCAATTGTGGAGGCTGACAAGTCCAAAATCTGTAGCAGGCTGGAGACCAAGGAAAGAGCTGATGCTGCAGTTCAAATCAAAAGGCAGACTACAGTCATGATGCCCTCTTTTGGTGGGGTGGGGGTGGGGGGGAAATCAATCTTTATCTGTTAGGGCCTTCAACTGATTGGATGAAGCCCATGCATATTATGGAGGATTATCTGCTTTACTCAGAGTCTAGGGATTTAAATGATAATCTCATCTAAAAAATATTTTTGGACCAACATCCAGATGTATTTGACCAAATATCTGGATACTCTGGACTAGCCAAGTTGACACATAACATTAACCATCCATATGCACATATGAATCCATATGCACATTTGGAAGGACTTTCAGAGAAGTGAACTTCCCAAGCTTGTTGACAAATAGACCATTGGAATCTTTCTTTAATGCTGATATAAATCTTTTCCTGAAGTCTGCAAATTGCCCTTGACAGTCATTTCTAGAGCTAGAAAATATCAGACAGGGCGCCTGGGTGGCTCAGTCGTTAAGTGTCTACCTTTGGCTCAGGTCATGATCCCAAGGGTCCTGAGATCAAGCCCTGCATCGGGCTCCCTGCTCGGCAGGAAACCTGCTTCTCCCTCTCCCACTGCCCCTGCTTGTGTTCCTGCTCTCGCTGTCTCTCTCTCTGTCAAATAAATAAATAAAAATCTTTAAAAAAAAGAAAATATCAGACAATACCTTTTATTCTTTTATTTTAAGGATAGCATGGATTGTTCCAAAAGTATATAAATCTTCTTTCAGGGATATAGATTGTTTTATTCACTTGGCATCCCAGATGCTCTTAGTACCATGATTCTCTATTGTAGGACTCCAATACCTACTTGCTCCATTAAACTAAGCCTTGTTCTAAATGAGCTCAATCAGAAATTTGTCATGCCACATCAGCTAACTTCTGATTTTCATTTTCCCTTTCTTTAAAATAACAGGATTTACTAATAATCTGTAATTTAACGTAAATGCTGGCTACGTTAAGTAGGTAAGAGTTTAGAGGAGAGAAATAGCAGGAAGGCTCTTCATGAAGGTGAGATTGGAAGGAGAATAGGACACATGCAGTCAGCAAGGAATGTGGAGAACTGCAATGGAAGGAAACTGCATGAAATGAAAGAGGTGGAAATGTCCAAGGCATACACGACAGACTGCAGGTTGTGCACAGGGCTCCTGAGGGAAGCTCTGTGACTGGGGATGTACACAGCGAACTTGACCACATAAATAGTATGCACTTTAAAGGGATTGGGGCATTAGAGTTTTGAACTGAGGAGTAACATGATTAAAGTGGTATTTTACAGAGAGAAAAAAAGAAACTATTGTAGTCCTATTAATGTAACCTCTTTAATCTACTTGATCTTTTTTTTTCTGTCTCCCATTCCTCTGTTTTTTAAATCACAGACTGAATTATCCAATTCCGTGCATAAATTATACAACACTCAGATGCAAACCCATGCACTACCAAAAAATAATTTAGAAGTAATTTTGTCATAAAAATTATTTCAGTGCAGTTGTCACAACTAATACCTGTTATTACATTTATACACAATTACTTGCCAGAGGAAAAATTTAAACAGGAAAATGTGGGCTGCGAAGAACCCCATTAAAATGAAACATAAATCTCGGGTGAAGGAAAGAACAGATTTCAAAATTAAGAAAAAAGACAGTCTGTGCCCAGATGTCACATTAAATGTTCCAAGTTAGAAGGATTGGTGGCTTGCGACTTATCTCCAGCAGTAAAGAATTGACTGGTTCAGTGTATCTGATTGCAGTTGGTATTTGGAAAAGACAGAGTGTTGTTGTGGCAATAACAGGAGATGCTTTGGGGGCTGAGCTCTGTCTCTGCTACCATCTACTTGGTGACTGAGCAAATAGTCTCCTCGCTAGGCCCGAGTTTCTTCGTCCCTAAATAGACATAACTGTGTCAAAAAATTAATATACTGAGCATTCTGGGTCAAAGTGCCTAGCACATTACCCCACATATAATTTGGGGTCTTTAAGAACACAGTTCACTGGGTGCCTGGGTGGCTCAGATGGTTAAGCATCTGCCTTCGGCTCAGGTCATGATCCCAGGGTCCTGGGATCGAGTCCCGCATCGGGCTTCCCGCTCCTTGGGAGCCTGCTTCTCCCTCTGTTTCTCTCTGTCTCTCATGAATAAATAAATAAAATCTTAAAAAAAAAAAAAAAAAAAAGAACACAGTTCACCTTCCCACCACCTTTTCTACTCTGGCCTTCAACATCTTTAGTTGTAAAGCTGTAGACACCACCACGAACCTCACTGCGCTTTGTTAAAGAAGGGAGGGAAATAGCCACTCTAAGGAACACCCACGAGGCTCTCATTGGACCAGGTCCTTTCATACATTATATAATTAAAGTTGTTAGACAAAATTATTTGTTTCACCCTGCAGTCCTGTCCATTAAAAGAACATAGCCTGTACTTCTGTGTCTGGTTAGAATCAGATGTGTTCACTTTTTTCTTTACAGAATTCAAAAATGAGCAGAATGCCATGATTAAATGCACAGAATTCTCATTCACAAGAGCTCATAAAACCATTCATCTTACTAAATAAAATATAGCAATGACAATTTGTTTATTGAGTGCTTATTATCTGCCAGGCAGTCTTCAAGGTGACTTAATGTGTATTAACTCATTTAATGTTCACTGTAAGCTGGTGAGGCCCATACCTTCATTATTGCCATTTTCTGGGTAGGAAAAATTAGAATCTATGAAAGATGGTTGAGGTCATTCTGCTTATTAATAGCAGAGGTGGAATTAAGAGACATGTAATCCCATGCACTTGTTGGGACATGGAACAAAAATCAAATAATATCCAAAATTGTGACCTACATTCTTCTATCTTAAAAAAAATGAAAACAAGTGAAGCATTAGACTTTAAAAAAATGAAAGCAAGTGAAGCATTAGACTTTTACTGTTTAAACTCTCTATAATTTCAAAAGAGCAAATTACATATCATACAGTGAGAAAAACAAATGAAAAATCTAGTATATCATCCCTAATCAGAAGTGCTTTGGTTTGGGTGCCTGGGTGGCTCAGTCAGTTAAACGTCTGCCTTCGGCTCAGTTAATGATCCCGGGGTCCTGGGATTGAGTCCTGCATCGGGCTCCCTGCTCAGCAGCAAGTCTGCTTCTCCCTCTGCCCCTCCCTTCCTACCCCCTACTCGTGCTTGTCCGAGCTCTCTCTCTCTCACAAAAGTAAATAAAATCTTAAAAAAAAAAGTGTTTTGATTTTTAACTAAATTTTATTTAAAAATTACTTTATAAAGAATCTCCGTAATATATAGATGAATAATCCATGGAAAAATTTTCAATACTGCTCCTTATAGAACTTCTGCCCTCATAATAAATAGCTATGTCAAAGCTAGGTATATGTCTAGTATGCAACCCGGGATCGATGTTCTTGTTCTTAGATATACTTTACCCTTATTTTCTGAACAGATTTATTCAGATCTAATTTATATACCATAAAACTCTTGTGTTTGTTTGTAATTTAATGACTTTAATATATTTAAAGAGCTATGCAACTATCCCACAGTCTAATTTTAGAACATTTCCATCATGCTAAGAAAAAACCTTGTGCCCATTTATAGTTATTACCTATTTCCATGTCTTTCTCTCCAGGTCTAGGCAACTACTTTTTTTTTTTGTAAGCAAAAGGTCAAAGTTTATTTTTTTTTCTGCTTTTTTTTTTTTAATTCTTTTATTGTTATGTTAACCACCATACATTACATCATTAGTTTTAGATGTAGTGTTCCATGAGTCATTGTGCATAACACCCAGTGGTCCATGCAGAATGTGCCCTCTTTAACACCCATCACCAGGCTAACCCATCCTCCCACCCCCCTCCTTCTAGAACCCTCAGTTTGTTTTTCAGAGTCCATTGTCTCTCATGGTTTGTCTCCCCCTCTGATTTCCCCCCCTTCATTCTTCCCCTCCTGCTATCTTCTTCTTTTTTTTTCTTAACATATATTGCATTATTTGTTTCAGAGGTACAGATCTGAGATTGAACAGTCTTGCACAATTCACCACGCTTACGAGAGCACATACCCTCCCCAGTGACTATCACCCAGCCACCCCATCCCTACCAACCTACCCCCCACTCCAGCAACCCTGTTTGTTTACAGAGATTAAGAATTCCTCATATCAGTGAGGTCATATGATACATGTCTTTCTCTGATTGACTTATTTCGCTCAGCATAATACCCTCCAGTTCCATCCACATTGTTGCAAATGGCAAGATCTCATTCCTTTTGATGGCTGCATAATATTCCATTGTATATATATACCACTTCTTCTTTCTCCATTCATCTGTTGATGGACATCTTGGCTCTTTCCACAGTTTGGCTATTGTGGACATTGCTGCTATGAACATCAGGGTGCACGTACCCCTTCGGATCCCTACATTTCTATCTTTGGGGTAAATACCCAGTAGTGCAATTGCTGGGTCATATGGTAGCTCTATTTTCAACTTTTTGAGGAACCTCCATACTGTTTTCCAGAGTGGCTGCACCAGCTTGCATTCCCACCAACACTGTAGGAGGGTTCCCCATTCTCCGCATCCCCGCCAACATCTGTCATTTCCTGACTTGCTAATTTTAGTCATTCTGACTGGTGTGAGGTAGTATCTTATTGAGGTTTTGATTTGGATTTCCCTGATGCCAAGCGATGTTGAGCACTTTTTCATGTGTCTGTTGGCCATTTGGATGTCTTCTTTGGAAAAATGTCTGTTCATGTCTTCTGCCCATTTCTTGATTGGATTCTTTGTTCTTTGGGTGTTGAGTCTGATAAGTTCTTTACAGATTTTGGATACTAGCCCTTTATCTGATATGTCATTTGCAAATCCCTTCTCCCATTCTGTCGGTTGTCTTTTGGTTTTGTGGACTGTTTCTTTTGCTGTGCAAAAGCTTGTTATCTTGATGAAGTCCCAATAGTTCATTTTTGCCCTTGCTTCCCTTGCCTTTGGCGATGTTTCTAGGAAGAAGTTGCTGCGGCTGAGGTCGAAGAGGTTGCTTCCTGTGCTCTCCTTTAGGATTTTGATGGACTCCTGTCTCACATTTAGGACTTCCAACCATTTTGAGTCTATTTTTGTGTGTGGTGTAAGGAAATGGTCCCGTTTCATTCTTCTGCATGTGGCTGTGCAATTTTCCCAACACCATTTGTTGAAGAGACTGTCTTTTCCATTGCACATTTTTTCCTGCTTTGTCAAAGATTAGTTGACCATAGAGTTGAAGGTCCATTTCTGGGCTCTCTATTCTGTTCCATTGATCTATGTGTCTGTTTTTGTGCCAGTACCATACTGTCTTGATGATGACAGCTTTGTAATAGAGCTGGAAGTCCGGAATTGTGATGCCGCCAGCTTTGCTTTTCTTTTCCAAGATTCCTCTGGCTATGCGGGGTCTTTTCTGGTTCCATACAAATTTTAGGATTATTTGTTCCATTTCTTTGAAAAAAGTGGATGGTGGGGTGCCTGGGTGGCTCAGTCGTTAAGCGTCTGCCTTCAGCTCAGGTCATGGTCCCAGGGTCCTGGGATCGAGTCCCACATCGGGCTCCCTGCTCGGCGGGAAGCCTGCTTCTCCCTCTCTCACTCCCCCTGCTTGTGTTCCTGCTCTGGCTGTCTCTCTCTCTGTCAAATAAATAAATACAATCTTAAAAAAAAAAAAAGTGGATGGTATTTTGATGGGGATTGCATTGAATGTGTAGATTGCTCTAGGTAGCATTGACATCTTCACAATATTTGTTCTTCCAATCCATGAGCATGGAACATTTTTCCATTTCTTTGTGTCTTCCTCAATTTCTTTCATGAGTATTTTATAGTTTTCTGAGTACAGATCCTTTGCCTCTTTGGTTAGAATTATTCCTAAGTATCTCATGGTTTTGGGTGCAATTGTAAATGGAATCGATTCCTTAATTTCTCTTTTTCTGTCTTGTTGGTGGTGTATAGGAATGTCACTGATTTCTGTGCATTGATTTTATATCCGGCCACTTTACTGAATTCCTGTATGAGTTCTAGCAGTTTTGGGGTGGAGTCTTTGGGGTTTTCCACATAAAGTATCATATCATCTGCAAAGAGTGAGAGTTTGACTTCTTCTTTGCCGATTTGGATGCCTTTGATTTCTTTTTGTTGTCTCATTGCTGTGGCTAGGACTTCTAACACTATGTTGAATAGCAGTGGTGATAGTGGACATCCCTGCCACATTCCGGACCTTAGGGGGAAAGCTCTCAGTTTTTCCCCATTGAGAATGATATTCGCTGTAGGTTTTTCATAGATGGCTTTTATGATATTGAGGTATGTACCCTCTAGGCCTATACTCTGAAGAGTTTTGATCAAGAAAGGATGCTGTACTTTGTCAAAAGCTTTTTCTGCATCTATTGAGAGGATCATATGATTCTTGTTCTTTCTTTTGTTAATGTATTGTATCACATTGATTGATTTGCGGATGTTGAACCAACCCTGCAGCCCAGGGATAAATCCCACTTAGTCCTGGTGAATAATCCTTTTAATGTACTGTTGGATCCTATTGGCTAGGATTTTGGTGAGAATTTTTGCATCCATGTTCATCAGGGATATTGGTCTGTAATTCTCCTTTTTGATGGGATCTTTGTCTGGTTTGGGGATCAAGGTAATGGTGGCCTCATAAAATGAGTTTGGAAGTTTTCCTTCCATTTCTATTTTTTGGAAGTTTCAGAAGAATAGGTATTAATTCTTCTTGAAATGTTTAGTAGAATTCCCCCGGGAAGCCATCTGGCCCTGGGCTTTTGTTTGTTGGGAGATTTTTGATGACTGCTTCAATTTCCTTAGTGGTTATAGGTCTGTTCAGGATTTCTATTTCTTCCTGGTTCAGTTTTGGTAGTTGATACATCTCTAGGAATGCATCCATTTCTTCCAGGTTATCTAATTTGCTGGCATAGAGTTGCTCATAATATGTTCTTATAATTGTGTGTATTTCTTTGGTGTTAGTTGTGATCTCTCCTCTTTCAGTCATGATTTTGTTGATTTGGATCATTTCTCTTTTCTTTTTGATAAGTCTGGCCAGGGGTTTATCAATCTTGTTAATTTTTTCAAAGAACCAGCTCCTAGTTTCGTTGATCTGTTCTACTGTTCTTTTAGTTTCTATTTCATTGATTTCTGCTCTGATCTTTATTATTTCTCTTCTCCTGCTGGGTTTAGGCTTTCTTTGCTCTTCTTTCTCCAGCTCCTTTAGGTATAGGGTTAGGTTGTGTACTTGAGACATTTGTTTCTTGAGAAAGGCTTGTATTGCTATATACTTTCCTCTTAGGACTGCCTTTGCTGCATCCCAAAGATTTTGAATAGTTGTGTTTTCATTTTCATTGGTTTCCATGAATTTTTTTAATTCTTCTTTAATTTCCTGGTTGACCCATTCATTCTGTAGTAAGATGCTCTTCAGCCTCCATGTATTTGCATTCTTTCCGACTTTCCTCTTGTGATTGAGTTCTAGTTTCAAAGCACTGTGGTCTGAAAATAGGCAGGGAATGATTCCAGTCTTTTGGTACCAGTTGAGACCTGGTTTATGACCTAGGATGTGATCGATTCTGGAGAATGTTCCATGGGCACTAGAGAAGAATGTGTATTCCGTTGCTTTGGGATGGAATGTTCTGAATATGTCTGTGAAGTCCCTTTGGTCCAGTGTGTCATTTAAAGTCTTTATTTCCTTGTTGATCTTTTGCTTAGGTGATCTATCCATTTCAGTGAAGGGGGTGTTAAAGTCCCCCACTATTATTGTATTGTTGTCAATGTGTTTCTTTGCTTTTATTATTAATTGCCTTATATAATTGGCTGCTCCCATGTTAGGGGCATAGATATTTACAATTGTTAGATCTTCTTGTTGGATAGACCCTTTCAGTAGGATATAGTGTCCTTCCTCATCTCTTATTACAGTTTTGGTTTAAAATCTAATTTGTCTGATATAAGGATTGCCACCCCAGCTTTCTTTTGGTGTCCATTAACATGGTAAATGGTTTTCCACCCCCTCACTTTCAATCTGGGGGTGTCTTTGGGTCTAAAATGAGTCTCTTACAGACAGCATATCGATGGGTCTTGTTTTTTAATCCAATCTCTGATAGCCTGTGTCTTTTGATTGGGGCATTTAGCCCATTTACATTCAGGGTAACTATTGAAAGATAGGAATTTAGTGCCATTGTATTGACTGTAAGGTGACTGTTTATTGTCTGTGTTCCTTTCTGGTCTATGTTGCTTTTAGGCTCTCTCTTTGCTTAGAGGACCCCTTTCAGTATTTCTTGTAGGGCTGGTTTCGTGTTTGCAAATTCCTTTAGTTTTTGTTTGTCCTGGAAGATTTTTATCTCTCCTTCAATTTTCAATGACAGCCTAGCTGGATATAGTATTCTTGGCTGCATATTTTTCTCATTTAGTGCTCTGAATATATCCTGCCAGTCCTTTCTGGCCTGCCAGGTCTCTGTGGATAGGTCTGTTGCCAATCTAATGTTTCTACCATTGTAGGTTACATATCTCTTCTCTCAAGCTGCTTTCAGGGTTTTCTCTTTGTCTCTGAGACTCGTAAGTTTTACTATTAGATGTCGGGGTGTTGACCTATTTTTATTGATTTTGAGAGGGTTCTCTGAGCTCCCTGGATTTTGATGCCTGTTTCCTTCCCCAAATTAGGGAAGTTCTCTGCTATAATTTGCTCCATTATACCTACTGCCCCTCTCTCTCTTTCTTCTTCTTCTGGGATCCCAGTTATTTTAATGTTGTTTCATCTTATGGTATCACTTATCTCTTGAATTCTGCCCTCGTGATCCAGTAGTTGTTTATCTCTCTTTTTCTCAGCTTCTTTATTTTCCATCATTTGGTCTTCTATATCACTGATTCTCTCTTCTGCCTCATTTATCCTAGCAGTTAGTGCCCCCATATTTGATTGCACCTCATTAATAGCCTTTTTGATTTCAACTTGGTGAGATTTTAGTTCTTTTATTTCTCCAGAAGTGTTTCTCTAATAACTTCCATGCTTTTCTCAAGCCCAGCTAGTATCTTTAAAGTGATGATTCTGAACTCTAGATCTGACATCGCACTAATGTCCGTATTGAGTAGGTCCCTGGCAGTCGGTACTACCTCTTGTTCTTTTTGTTGAGGTGATTTTTTCCATCTTGTCATTTTTTCCAGAGAATAGATTAATGAGAGAACAAAATGCTAACAGGGTAACAATGTCCCCAGAAAATACACTCTAAACAAATCAGAAAAGACCTGAAGCAGGGGGAAAAGAAAGGGAGAGAGAGAAAAACCAAAATGAAAAAAAAAAAAAAGATAAAGATAAAAACAAACAAAAACAGAACAAAACAAAAACAACCAGAATATGATCAAATATGATCAGGCTGGTACATAGATCAGTGCCACACACTAGATTTTGGGTGTATTTTGGTGTGTTAGAAGAAAATGCCTCCCAAAATTTTAAAGAAAGAAAAACTTATATATGTCCAAAAAAAAGGGTTGATATGAAGGGATGGAATATGACTGTAAAGATGAAAATTATAAAAAATTTTATAAAAGGAATTGATAAGAAGTTGTTTGAAAAAAGAAAGAAGAGGATTTTTTAAAAAAGGGAGAGAATGTGATCAGGCAGGAGAGTAGAAAAAACCGCATACACTAGAGATTTAGGGTATATTTTGATCTGTTAGAAGAAACTATATAAAAATTTTAAAGAGAGAACAACATATATATATATATATATGCCAAAAATACGGGTAACTACTTCAAAGGGATAGAATGTGACTCTAAAAATGAAAAAGAAAAATGTTTTTGAAAAAAGGGATTGATAAGATGTTGGTTGAAAAAGGGGAAAAAGAAAAATTCAAAAAAAAAAAAACAGTTAAAAAAATTAACTTTGAAAGACTAAAGAATCATGGTAAAAAAGCCATGAATTCTATATGCATTATTCCCCTAGCGCTGGAGTTCTGCAGCTCTCGTTGATGGGTAAACTTGGTCTTGGCTGGCTGTTCTCGCTGATCTTCTGGGGGAAGGGCCTGTTGCCATGGTTCCCAAATGTCTTTGCCAGAGGCGGAATTGCCCCGCCCTTGCCTGGTCCGGGCTAAGTAATCTGCTCGGGTTTGCTCTCCGGAGCTTTTGTTCCCTGCGGGCTTTCCATACAGCTTTGGAGGCCGAGAGTGAAAATGGTGACCTCCCAATCTCCGCCCCGGAGGAGCCAAGAACTCGGGGCCTGCTCCTCAGTGCGCCCCCAGAGAAAAGCAGTCAGTCACTCCCGTCTCCTCGGTCTCTGGCTGCACTCCATGCTCACCCAGCCTGTGACCGAGCGTTTCTATCTCTGGCACCCGACTCGGTGTGGAGTCTCCAAACCCAGCAGATCCCTGCGGTGCACTCCCCTGATGCTCCTCCCGGGGGAGTAAGGGGAGTCTCCCCGGATCTGCCGCTTGTTGGGTCCCTGCTGGAGGAGCAGTGGCCCGACTGTGCCCTGGATCATGGTTTATGACAACCCCGAGCTGAGATCCCGCCCCTTGGCTCCGTCTCTGCAGCCGGCTTCCCCGCTCTGATCCCTGGGAGCTCTGCCGCACTCAGGCACCCCTGGTATTCCTGTGACCCCGACGGTCCTGAGACCACACCGTCCCGCGAGGGTTCCATCCCCTGCTTAGCCACTGGAGCGACGTCCCTCAGCGGAGCTGACTTCTAAAAGTTCCAATTTTGTACTCTGCTATCACTTGCCAGAAGCTGCCGACGGAGGCCCCCTCCCCCGCCGTCTATCCTCGCGAATATCGCCTTGGATTCACCTCTCCGCTAGTCCTACCTTCCAGAAAGTGGTTTTCTGTTCAGAGAGTTGTTGCTATTCTTTTCTTCGATCTCCTGTTAAGTTTGTAGGTGTTCAGAATTGTTTGATCCCTATCCAGCTGAATTCCTGAGACCAGACGAAATCCAGGTCTCCTACTCCTCTGCCATCTTGCTCCACCCCCTAGGCAACTACTTTTAATATGCTGTCTCTGTAGATTTGCTTGTTCTGGACATTTCGTATAAATGAAATCATACAATGTGTTCTTTTGGGCTGGACTCCTTCCACTTAGCATGTTTTTAAGGGACCTCTGTGGTGTAGTATGCATCAGTACTTTGTTCCTTTTCATGGCTGACTAATAACCCATTGCTTAAATATACATTTGTTTTTCCATTTACCAGTTGTTTGAGGTTTTATTTTTTATAGATTCTTTTTTAAGATTTTATTTATTTATTTGAGAGAGACAGAGAGCATGAGCAGAGAGAGAGAGGGAGAAACACCCCCACCGCCCACTGAGCAGGGAGCCTGATGTAGGACTCCATCCCAGGACCCTGAGATCATGACCTGAGCCGAAGGCAGTTGCTTAACCAACTGAGCCACCCAGATGCCCCTTGTTTGATGTTTTAGTTGTCTTCACATTTTGATTATTGTGATAATGCTACAATGAACATTGATCTTTATATGTACATGTTTTTATTTCTCTGGGGTAGAATAACTATTAGTGAAATTGCTGAGTCATATCATAAGTTTATGTTTGATTTTTTTAAGAGACTGCCAAACTGTTTTCCAAATTGGCTGCACCATTTTCCATTCCCACAAGCAGTGTATGAGGGCTCCAATCTCTCCAGATCTTTGCCAGTACTTCTTATTTTTATTATAGCATGTTAGTGGATGGGAAGTGGTAACTCATTGTAGCTTTAATTTGCATTTCCCTGATGACTAATGATGTTGAGCATCTTTTCATGAGCTTATGGGCCATTTTATATTTCCTTTGGAAAAATGTCTATTCAAATGTTTTGTCCATTATTTTATTCTTTAGTCATAAATGTTCTTTATGTATTCTGAATAACAAGTCCCTTATGGGATACAGCATTTTCAAATATTTTTCCCCAGTCCATGGGTTGTTATTTTACCTTTCTTAATCTTTTTTGAAGCAAAAAGGATTTTCATTTTGATTAAGTACAATTTATCAATTTTTCTTATGATGCTTTTAATGTTGTCTTAGAAATTGCTTAACCCAAGATCATGAGGATTTACTCCTATATTTCCTTTATTTTTTTAAGATTTTAAAAAATATTAAGTAATGTAGGAATAAGGACTCTTTGGAAATTTGGATGCAGTGGAATTATAAAGTGACAAAAGAACGAACGCAGACACACTCAATATTATGCACTGAGAATAACATAACAAAATAGATGACATAGTTTAAGTGTACAAAAAGCAAAACCATTCCCTTTATAATTACCTCACTTATATGTGGAATCTAGAAAACATAACAAATGAACAAAAATCAGAAACTCAAATACAGAGAAGAAACTGGTGGTTTCTGGTGGGGGCAGGGGGCAATGGATGAAACAGATAAAGGGGATGCAGAAGTACAAACTTCTAGTTGCAAAATAAATAAGTCATGGAGATGAAAAGTACAGGATCGGGAATATAGTCCATAACACGGTAGTAATGGTGTATGGTGACATGATGACTACTTACGGTGGTGAGCATGGAGTAATGTATAAAATTGTCAAGCCACCATGTTGTACACCTGAAACTAATATAACACTATATGTCAACTATACTTAATATATATTTTTTTTAAACAAATCACTTGTAGGCTCAGAGCTTAGTAAGAATGAAGCAAGAAGGCTGGTGAAAGAAAAGCTAATCAGTGAGGAACGCCAAGTGAATGTTCTCAGGCTGGAGCCCAGCAGTTAGGATGGAGAATACAGAGAATAGCCAGCATGAGGGGGTGAGGGGTTGAACCTGCTCTCTAGAAAGGGTAAGAGCAGAAACCATAAATCAATTTAGAAATGTACTTGGAGTACTTGGACACTGGAGTTTATGGAAAGTGATCTGCTTAAACATTATGATTACTAAAGAATTTTTAATTATATTTTTAACAAGAAACAGGAATAGGGCTGCATTCCATACAACAAGAATAAATGTTTTACTGATCCACAGAGAATTCAACTAAGAGGTCTCATCTAGAATGTATTATCAATTCCCTCTCTAAGGCTTTGTAATGAAGTCTATTCCCACTACCATTTGCTTACAAGTTACTAATCTCCTTGTTGCCAAAACCATATAGTCTCTCACTCTGATGAGCAAGAAAAGATAATGAGAAAGGTGAGACAAACGTTTGTCCATTGAGAAGCCTGTTGAATTTCAAAGCATAAAAATAAAGGCTCTATTTATAGGCATTAAGTTCTAGATTTCTCACAGTCTAAAGGTACTTTAACAACCTTTTATTTTTTTCATAGATGAGACTGCTTGAGAGACTAGAGATTAGAACCCAATCTAGTGAGCTACCTATGACACAATTTTATATGCAAACATAATGACCCTGTATTGTTCAAGGGTTTCTGCTATCATATACATGTGTCATTCCTTTAATAATATCATAAGCTTTTCAGGACAGAGAATTTTTTTTCCATGTCCTCAGTATCCAACAGAGTGTTTGGCTTAGAAAGCATTTGTTGAATTACTATATTGCACACCTGAAACTAATATAATACTATATGTTAATTATATTGGAATTAAAAAATAAAAAAATTTTAAAAAGCATTTATCACACTTTAGTTACTTATAAAATCTCAGCCTGTTGTTTCTTTAGAACTAAAATTTCTATATCCACAAATCCATTGTTTGCTATTAGATTTTTCAGCTTTTGTTCTCCCTTATTTCATCTTCTGTTACTTATTTGTTGCTCTTTTCTTATTTCAATGATAAGATAAATTCTTAAATTCTTTTTTTTTTTTTAAACAGAGAGAGAGTGGAGGCAGGGGAAGGGGAGAGGATGAGGAAGAGGGAGAGAGAGAGTCTTAAGCAGACGCTATGCCCAGTGCAGAGCCCAATGTGGGACTCAGTCTCATGACGCTGAGATCATGACCTGAACCAAAACCAAGAGCTGGATGCTTACCAACTGAGCCACCCAGGTACCCCAAGGTAAATTCTAAAACATCAGAAATTTAAAATATATTTTTTAAATAATACAGATTACACCAGAAGAAAAGGGATTATCTTTGGAAGAACAAATCCTCAGATAAATTTTCTAGTCAAAGTAAAACAAAAATAATCAAAATACTAAATCCAATTCAATAAGCACTGATGGAATCTTATATTTTATGCACTGAAGATACAATAGTATTTTATATAATGCTATAAGACCAAGCTCCTACCCTCAAGAAACTCATATAATAGAAGAAAATAAATTTTGTATGACAATTTGATCAGTTAATTATATTTTAAAGCAGTAATACTTCATAGATATTATCATGCAGTACCAAATACTTCAACACATTTAATCTTCACAACAACTGAGATAAGCACTACTATACGTTAGTTTTACGAATAAGGAAACTGAGGCATGGAGAAGTAAAATTATCTACCCATTATACAGCTAGTTTTTGGCAGAGCTAGTATTTGAACCAGCCAGTGTCAATTCAGAACCTACATTTTTGTGCCACATCAACCTGCCTTTCAACTAACTGCAACATTTCAGTGCATTTTATTTCTTCTCACAAAGAGATCACCAAAATTCATCATCAAGATTAGTTGGTTACTTTTATATCAGGAAGGTAAATCCATTTTTATTAACATATATTATTTGTTTCAGGGGTACAGGTCTGTGATTCATCAGTTTTACACAATTCACAGCGCTCACCATAGCACTTACCCTCCCCAATGTCCATCATCCAGCCACCCCAACCCTCCCAGCCCCCTCCACTCCAGCAACCCTCAGTTTGTTTCCTGAGATTAAGAGTCTCTTATGGTTTGTCTCCCTCTCTGGTTTCATCTTGTTTCATATTTCCCTCCCTTCCCTATGATCCTCTGTCTTGTTTCTCAAATTCCACATCTCAGTGAGATCATATGATACTTGTCTTTCTCTGATTGAGGTAAATCTGTTTTTGACCTTTGACAGACTCCTCATCCAGAAGCAGCCCACAGGTTGTAAAAGCCTTTACAAATATATGACATTATGAAAAGGTTATTTTGATTGGATGAAAATGTCTATTTAGAAGCATAAGCATATGCTATAGTACATACATGCATTCCCCAAAAACTTGTGACGTGCTCCATTGCACTTAAAGTTAGAGACCTTACGGGAATAAACTAGAATTAAAACAGACCACTAAAAACCTATGCCACTTTATGGCCAGAGCACTCACAACAACAGCAACAACAAAACTCTACTCAAAAACAACTTCCCAGTTTTTTTAAAAAATGTTAAATTCATAATAAATACTATAGTGATTATAGGACTTTATCATGAAAAACAAATGAAGGTAGACAGACAGAAGGAGGTAAAAGAAAGTCCGCTGAATTATGAGACAAGCACTTCAGAAACTGTGGGTAGATAAGCGGATAAGGCTTTCACATACTAGAGCATAAATATAGGTAGATGGGTTTGGATCAATTACTTTGTCACTGTTTCTTTTGTACCTGATCACCCCCACGAGAAGCTGGGAGGAATGGTCATGGTGCCCAGTACCGCACCCTCTCATGGCTTGCTGAATTCAGCTTTGTTAGTATACTTTGCATTCTGCTGACATTGCTTGCAGCACCAAACATTAAGAAGTTGGAGGGAAATCACGTAAGAATCTTCTGATCTTTGGGGTAAATACCCGGTAGTGCAATTGCTGGATCGTATGGTAGCTCTATTTTCAACTTTTTGAAGAACCTCCATACTGTTTTCCAGAGTGGCTGCACCAGCTTGCATTCCCACCAACAGTGGAGGAGGGTTCCCCTTTCTCCGCATCCTCACCAACATCTGTCGTTTCCTGACTTGTTCATTTTAGCCATTCTGACTGGTGTGAGGCGGTATCTCATTGAGGTTTTGATTTGGATTTCCCTGATGCTGAGCGATATTGAGCACTTTTTCATGTGTCTGTTGGGCATTTGGATGTCTTCTTTGGAAAAATGTCTGTTCGTGATCTGAAGGAGTACGTGCCCCCCAATGTTTATAGCAGCAATGTCAACAATAGCCAAACTATGGAAAGAGCCAAGATGTCCATCGATAGATGAATAAAGATGTGGAATATATATATACAATGGAATATTATGCAGCCATCAAAAAACCCCGAAATCTTGCCATTTGCAACAACGTGGATGGAACTAGAGGGTATTATGCTAAGTGAAATAAGTCAATCAGAGAAAGACAAGTATCATATGACCTAACTAATATGAGGACTTCTTAATCTCAGGAAACAAATTGAGGGTTGATGGAGTGGTAGGGGTGGGAGGGTTGGGGTGGCTGGGTGATAGACACTGGGGAGGGTATGTGCTATGGTGAGTGCTGTGAATTGTGTAAGACTGATGAATCACAGACCTGTACCTCTGAAACAAATCATACATTATATGTTAAAAAAAAAAAAGAAGATGGAAGGGAAAAATGAAGAGGGGGAATCGGAGGGGGAGACAAACCATGAGAGACTATGGACTCTGAGAAACAAACTGAGGGTTTAAGAGGGAAGGGGTGTGGTGGGATGGGTTAGCGCAGTGATGGGTATTAAGGAGGGCATGTATTGAATGGAGCACTGGGTGTTATACGCAAACAATGAATCATGGAACACTACATCAAAAACTAATGATGTAATGTATGGTGACTAACAGAATAAAATTTTTAAAAATTAATTAAAAAAAAAGAATCTGGTCTTCCAAGTTATATTGACATTATGTCCCTCTATACTAATCCCGTTTGAACTTACATTATAGACCATAGGCCATAGCAGAAGAAACTCTATTTGGAAGGGAATACAGTGAAAAAGAACATGGATAGCTTTACCACTAGAATTATTGCTTAATTTAGGTTCTTTCCTCCTTTCCGTTAAACACACTTGAAGTGGGAAAATGCATATTTTATTCAGAACAAAATACTTTACTAAATTAAGTCCAATTATAGTTACTGGCCTATGGGTCACTGCATAGAAAGTACTGCTTTTAGTCCCAAGCAAAAGCATCCCAGAAATCATTCGCACATTTCCACGTGCAATTTCAGCATGAGTGCAAATTTTCTTCTCCTTTCATCTCCAGCGACATTAATACAAACTAAAGATAATATGGGGACACTATTACAGGCTTTCTTTCCCAGTAGTGCTATTTTAGGAAGGAGGTATTAACTAAAGTCCAGTATCATTTAAAACAAAACATAAATAGAAAACATCACTTTCCCTAATCTTACTCAGGAGAAAAGTTTTTGTCCAATTCATAAGAAATACCTGTGGATTAAAACCTACTTTTACAGTCCAGGTTGATGTTCCTTTCTATGCTGTTATTTGAATAGTCGATTACCTTTCTGCAAAGCACCAGGACCAGAGAAAATGACTTGTTTTCTGTAGTGTTGCTTTAATTTGGCCCTAATGAGGAGTAGAGCCCTTTTTGTACCTTTGTTCCTTGGGGTGCTGAAGGCTTGATTTATTCATCCCAGTAATAGTCCCTGCTTGTTTGCCTCCTGCTCTGAACAAAGCCTGATTCTCATAAGAAAAGAATTAGTGAATGCTTTCCCTTAGGCGTTGGGACTAGCTCCTTCCAGAGAAGTGGGCTGTTGCCTGGCTTTTTGTCATCTTTCATCACCAAAGTGTTTGCAAAAAGCAGCAGAATCTCTGGTCCTCGCGTTGGTCTCTGCTTTCATACAACCAGTGATGGAAAGAACCCTAAACAATTTTAGCAACAAATGTTTGCTGGCACACGAACCTGAATTTATAGCAATTAGAGAGAATACACACATTTTCATAGAAGAATAGGCCTAGCCGACCTGCTTTGGTACACCAAGACCTGAGCACTCATTGTTGGCTTTGGCTTCCCTGTTGCAGTCGATAACATCAAACATTGAAAACTGAGAGCCGCTGGATGCAGTTCCAAGCAGCTTCAGGGTGAACGATGTTATCACTGGTTGCAAGAGTAACCGAGAACTAAAGGGCCCGGCTCCGTCTTGGCTTGTAAAAATGTCTTTCAGTTCTACTTCTAATATGTTTATATGTAGAAAGTAGCTGGGTATCCATATGTTCCTAAACACCAGGAATTATTGTGAAAGGGAACAGAGGATTTTCAAACACTGAAGATGTGGTGATAAAATGGAGACATGCAAAATTTTATTTGTCTGTTGAAAACTACTCTAACCCTTCACTTGTATGTAGATATTAGCAACAAATTCCAGGTGTTCTGGACAACTCTTAAGGACCTCTTTGTGAGCATTTTAAATGCAAGGGAATTCTTTACCCCTCCTAATGAAGCCGTGTCCCCTGATTTATGGATCATTTAGCACAGCTCAGCTGCACAAAACAGGTTAATTCCTGCATAGAGGGCTTCTGAAAGGAGGGAGCTTTGGAGACAGAGCTTTCCCAGGAGTGCCTGGGTTCTTCTTTTCTGAGGCTCTGTACCTAGAAGCCTTGAGAAACACAGATGACCTGGGAGAAAATGAGAACATGCATCCCCGGGCTCTGAATTCATTTCAGAGTCCACCCCCCGCCCCCCGTGACCCAACTCCCAGCAAGTGACCTGACATTTTGCTTCAGGACTAACAGCAGACAGCTAGCTGCTAGGGGGCTAGCTATGGTGCCGCCACCCAGAGAAAAGCCTAAAAAATAAACTTGGAGAAATCTTTAAAGTAGAACTTTCCAGAACACATAGGTTTTCCCAGGAGAAAAAAATAGGTTAATGTTCAAATATATTCATTCAAGAGTGGTATTAAGATATTTAAGTTTACATAACATTTGTATCTAAGGGAGTACCAGGAAGGATAATAATGAGGAAGGTAGAAAATGAGGAAAACCACCTTTTCTTGATGGAGTTCTGACCTAGAGCAGGGTTCAGCCCACGTGGTTCTCATTTACAGATAATGGAGATTAGTTAGAAAACAAAGCCTTAAGAAAAAGAATGCCCTTTTGCAACGACAATGTGGATGGAACTAGAGGGTATTATGCTAAGTGAATCAGTCAATCAGAGAAAGACAAGTATCATATGATCTCACTGATATGAGGAATTTGAGAAACAAGACAGGATCATAGGGGAAGGGAGAGAGAAAATGAAACAAGACGAAACCAGAGAGGGAGACAAACCATAAGAGACTCTTAATCTCAGGAAACAAACTGAGGGTTGCTGGAGGGGAGGGGGTGGGAGGGATGAGGTGGCTGGGTGATGGACACTGGGGAGGGTATGTGCTATGGTGAGCACTGTGAATTATGTAAGACTGATGAATCACAGACCTGTACCCCTGAAACAAATAATACATATGTTAATAAAAAAAATTATTAAAAAAAAGAGTATATCAACCCTACCATTAAGTTTTTTTGATTGAAAAAGAAAAAGAATGTCCCATTTAAAAAATGTTTTATTTTAAAATATTACTACAGCAAAGTATTACTAAAGTAATTAAACATGACTAAGTATTTAGAAGGCTCTTAAATTCCATCTAACTTCTTTCAGCTCTGATATAATTCTTGCATTTTTTTTTCCTTTTCCTTTGGGTTTAAATATGGAAACATGTTTAAAATTATACTATTATAATTCAAAATATTGATATAAAAGTTTGAAAATAACAATTTTTATAAAAGCTAGCCTTTTTAGCTTAGGCCAGTTTCCTTGAGGCCAAGTGCATTGAAAATTTATTTGTGCAGTGATCAAAGGCATTATCACATCCCAAATCCCTGAAGTCTCTCTTGCCTCTCTAGCCAGGTGCATTAGCCGACTAATAGTATTTCCAGATAGAAAAATGGAAAGGAAAATGCTGAGCCTGACACGGAGAGAAGAGCTTAATAGGCTTGTGTACATACATTAGCCTTATGACTCACGATGGATCTGCAGAGCACCACTGCCAATTCTATCTCAGAGGGTCCGTCATTAACACTCTGATCCCTGCTGCCTCTTTGCCCTGCAAATTCTCTTACAAGCTTTCCAAATAGATGCTTTAACTTAATATTTCTTCAAGGAGGAGAGAATGTAAGCAAGTTCAAGACAAACCAATCTGACGTCACATTTTCTTTGCTGATTTCAACAAATCCTAAGTTCTGGATTTTGTTTTATTTACAGAGTCTATCTCTCTATTCACAGAAAAGGAATTAATACTGAGTCATTCAAGGGCTGAAAGGAAAATAAAAAAAGAGAGCCCTTCTCCTCTCCATAACTAACAACAAATTACTTTCAAACTGTTCTAAGTGTTTGTGATATTTTTCAACAAATCAGGCAGCACTAGGCTAAAATGTATCAAATACACAATAATGGAACAACTGGTAGTAAATTAATATCATTTAGTTATCAAAACTGCTTCCCCTTTTTGTTTCCTACCATCCAACATGAGAATCAGAGATATGATTGGAAATGAAGTCTTTTTTCCCCCTACATCAATAGAAAACTGGTATTTCTGTTATCTTTAATCAAGTCCAGAAATAAAACAAATTGTGATCTCCAAATGTAAACATTCATGGAGATTTGCACGGTGCTTTCTCATTCTTTCATGCTTTCTGGAAGATTCTAGAAAGACATCGCTTACAAGAATTATTTAAACATATTTTCTACTACAGTGTTTCCTGGTGTGGGGCAAATAATTTCCATTGCCTCTAAACAAAGCACAGACAGACTAAAATGCTATCGGTGATCTAAAACGTAAAAAGAAATAATAGCGAACTTCTATAGATGACTCCCTCTTTATAACTTCTATAACTAAAGCTATTTCAGAAACAACTGGAAGGGTAATCTCTTTAAAATGGCTACAGTTAGGGTGAAAAATTAGCATTTAATAATTTATTCACTCTAACATTTTCAGCGTTGAGATATAGAGGGAGTTTTTCAATGTTTCAACAGCAATGCCTTGTGATGTTCACCTTGCACTTTAGGCAAAATCTGAGCCACGTTGTTTCATCATCACCCCTGTTCTCCCACAGAAGTCCTCAGAACTCAGTTATCCATTTGTAGGACCAGCTCAGGACCCCAACCAGGCTCGGTTGTTTAAATACACCTAGAACACGTCCCTTCTTCTCTTTTTCACTCTAGCCACTTTTTCTAGCATTACCATTTCCCTTCCACACTTCACCTCCTTTACCTACTTCTAGTCTTAATACAATCCGAGATTTTAGGATCCCGAGTCCTGAAAAAAACCACACCATCATGCAGTCACTGTTCCAGATGCCCAGCGACAGCTGGCCTGCAGCCCTCTCTGATCAACTATTTACATGTTCATAATAAGTAGTCTCTGGCTTTCCTCACAATGGCAAATCAAAACCATCAGCAAACTGCCTGGTTGTCCTTCACTTACCCTGCTGCCCCCACACCCTACCCTCCTTCTTGAACAGCACCCTTCTCTCCCATTTCACAAAGAAAATGAAGCTTACCAGATGTGTTCCTTTCTGATTGCCAAGGCTCATGCATCTGTCCCTCCTTTAGATGGTCTTTTCTACTGGCCTAAGGTCTCTTGGTGGGCAGGGGGTGGGGGTCACCAGCATCTCCTCCCTCCCCTGTGTCTTCAAGGTCTTTCTTCTGTATCCCCACATTCTATCTACCTGCAGTGCACTATTACCTGGTTTCTGCCTCCACCCTGCTAAAATTTTCTGGCAATGTTTGCCAGTGATCATTCATATTGCTCCACACAAACTCATTTTGATTATATTAATTGACATCCTTATACTATTTGACATAGCTGATTATTCCATTCTTCCTGCAATTCTCTCCTTTCTTTCCTCTGTGACCACATACAGTAATGGTTCTCCACTTGTATTTCGACCTTTCCATTTCAGTCTTCTTCCCTGATCCTCTTTTATTCATCTCCTAAATGCCCGTGATCCTGGGGGGAGCTGAAGTGGTCAAACCAGGATTCAGAGCCAGAAAGTAGAACTCCAGGCCCCAGCAACACAGGCCCCATGTTTGCCTGATGGCTAAACTCGGTGGCTTGACAGTTAAGGAAAGAAAAAAGTTCAAATCCCTGCTCTGCCACTTACTAGATGGATGTTTTGGGGCAAATTATTTAGTTTCTTTGAACACCCATTTTCTCATGTATAGAATATAGGTAATAATACTTTACAGATAAAGTTGCTGTGAGGAATAACTCTGGTAATAAGGGCAAAGTGTCTATAAATATGGCTTTCCAATAAATGATAACTATTATTATTTTATTGGTTTTATAGTTCCTCAAAATATTTATCTTTGTTTTCAGAGTCCAGCATGAGACAAAACAGTAATGTGGGGGAGCCATTTAGGGCTGCATTATATTAGGGAAGAGAGAGAGGCATTCTTGCTACAATTCAGTTGAACCAATTTAACTATTATCTGAGCTATTCACCTAGTCTAATTCTCTATTAAGTTTAAGAAGCTTCCATTCTTTCCAGAGCAACAGAGACTTGAATGCTTCACCAGCACTGTTAGCCAGAGTTCCTCATAGTCATTCCCCCACCTCATCCCCCTGCCCCATCTAAACCAAGAATCTGTATGGACCAATGATCCCAGATTTGCAGAATGCAAAGCATATTAACACATCACCCCATTATCTTTAAGACTATCTTTAAGCACCAGAGACAGAAATATTTAATAAGAATCTATTAAGCAAATCAACATTTTTAAATTTGTGAAGTTTCTCTACCTATAAGTTTGTAATTCAAAGAGAGAACGAAGGGTTTATTAACTCTTTAAAGTTCTTGATAAAGGATTGTTTTAAAAGGTAAAATGATTGCTAAATATAAAGCAAATGTGTGTTAAAGATTTTATCTAACTCATTAATTAATGAAAGAGCCAATAAGATGTCACAACCTCGTCAAAGAAGAAACCTCAGTACACATATATAGAGGTCCACAGGAATGTGCTAATGAATATTCAGATAGATGGGAAATTGTCGATATCCACCTGGCAATAACTAAATAAGTTCCACCATACACAACACATCTGTATTTCTATGTATGGATAACAATTTTTGTATTACTATCAGAGTTGTAAATGTTTGATGACAATGAAAGGGAGAGGTAACCCTAACAGAACACTCAGTAATTTTTCTTTCTTTGCAAGTTTTTCACATTTTTGTCTGACAGTTTATCTCTTAAAGCTAGGAAGGATTCCAAGTGCACACAGTTTCCTATGTCTTGATACCATACACAGATAAGTTCTAGTCACGCAGCAAGACAGATTCAACATGTGTTAAGGGGTTCTAAAATAATATATAATAGCCAGAGTCTGAATAGGGTAGAGAACTCCTGGTTTCTATTCCTACAGCCAATGCTTCGGACACTATGTGTTTCCATTAACTTACGTGTAACATGACACTTAGGTTTGTTCTATTCCACAATTGTAAAATAGATGGCAGAAATTAGATAAACAGGAAAAATCAGATTCACCACTTAAGGATGTAGCAGAAAAGAATAATGACTCTTCTGACTTACATTCCCCCCTCATTCTTCCTCTCTTCGTCACCCTTCTGAATTGCATTATAAAGCTTAAGCCACTGGGAAGGAGAGGGGTGGGATCTGGTGCATGTACACTGAGCTGGATAGAGCCTCATCGTGGCATTTCCATAACGAGCTCACAACAGAATCTTTGTCAAACTTCCCTTTGCTTTGACCCTGGTGCTGAACATGAGGTCAGGGCACATGCCCTATGGTTCATCCAGCTGGAGTTCTAGGAGAACAAGGATGATGATGATGTCAGTTTTGGCACTCTGTGTAAGGACAACAAAGCCTGTGCCTAGTGAATTACAAGAAGATGGATCACAACCCTCAGCTCTGTGTTTACAAAGACATCAGCAATAAATACACATACCTTTTAGTAAAAGAAAACCACAGCCACTTTCATCACCGTGACAAAAGAAAAATTGATTTTAAAAAATCACAGGTAATTTAGAAAATACAATAAACATGAGCCCCCCCCCACCTTCTAGTTAGTCAATATCACAAAAGCATATAAAAGGCTGTTTGCCTTTATTTTCCATGCATTACAGCCCTTTGTTACTTGTAGCTATGTAGTTGTAAACATCAGTTATTATGCTAGGCTTTAGGAAATTTTACAACTTCCATTTTAATTGTAACATAAAAAAAAAAAAGAATTGAGTTCTACAAGTAATTTGGGTCAGGCACTCTTAAAATTCCCATAGCTCTCCTGACACTTCTGAAGAGGCTCCATTCTTTCTCAAAGTACACAGTTGATATCTGATTTCACCACCCCTAAGTAACAATAGCAGTCATCAAACAGAACTGTTTTCATTCTCTTTATAAATAGCTTTCAGTTATAATCTGCTCCCTCTAAGAAACAACTAAGCACTATTTCTTTTACAATCATACCCATTAGGCATGACTCTTAAAAATAAAGTTAATGTGTTTAGGAGCATCACTGGAGAACACTCTCAGGCTGAAAGAGAGGGGAAGGAAGGACTTAGAGTAGAGACCAGAGCCCGGTGGGGTCAAGCTTGTTTGAGTATCTGAAAGCCAATCACTCCTCTTTCATGAAAAAAAAAAAAAAAAACACATCTGTCATTTGTTTCAGAGTATTGACATTTATTATCTGTTTCTTTAAAAGATAAATGTGTAAGTGGGAGGGTGCCTCTGGGTGGCTCAGTCAGTTAAGTGTCTGATTCTTGATTTCAGCTCAGATCATGATCTCAGGATCCTGGGATCCAGCCCACCTTGGCTCCGCGCTCAGCGGGGAGTCTGCTTGAGGATTCTCTCTCTCCCTCTCCTTCTGCCCCTTCCCCCTCATGCTTGCTTTCTGTCTCTGGCTTTCTCAAATAAATAAGTCTTTAAAAGATAAATGTGAAAGTATTTAATTGGAAACCAAGTCAGAAATACTTGCAAATATATTGTTTCCCTGAGCATACATATACACACAGCCCAGAGAAAAAGGAACTTGCATATTGTTACTGAATTTCTATAGGAAAAAAAAAAAGTTGGAAAAGAGATACAGCTGTTAGCGAATAAAAGTGGAAGCATTTCGCCTTTAATCATTACAGACCTGACTCAAAACCTACACTGTTTCAGTTCCATAAAAACAAAAGCAACTTTGAGATTTTTCTCACTAATTCTTGCCTTGCATAATAACAGATAACATATGATGAGCGTTTAATACATGCCAGACACTGAGCTGTATTTCACATGCATGAATTTTTCCTGACCCTTAACAATTTATGAGGAATACTATTATTATCAGTCGTTTTCATGGATAAGGAAATTAAGGATTGGAGAGGTTAAAACTTGCCCAAAGTCACAGTCATAGGGATCCATTGCAAGCATTATATGTCCTCTGTTTTGTTACAATGACCTAAAACCTCAGTAGTTACAGTATGGAGATTCCCAGACACAAGTAGCCATACCAGGAAATGCCTCTTAGGCTCTGTAACAATGTTTCCAAACCCTTAGCATTTCTCCTTGGGGTTCCAGTATGCTCTGTGACTTAATTTCTTTGTCTTAATTTTTAGAGGTTTTATTGTTTACTCTCTTTAGCCCAGAACCTCCAATAAATTTTGTCTACAAAGGCCCTTTTCCAGGTCCTCCTTGTGTCTTTATTTCTCTGACTACACTAAAATTTCAAATAGTGTTCTTTTCTTATCATTTGTCCTTTACTGATACGAAATCCTCTTTTTGGTCTGGTTCAACAGGAACCGAGTTATGCCACAAAGTAAGTGATAAGATTCCAGGGAATGCATTAAGCAAAGGAACTTATTTGTCAGAATTTTTTACACTTGTTGCTGAGGTATTACCTTAATTGTTTAAAATTTTAAGTAATAGGAAGATAATAATCATCCCAAATACAAAAAAATAATGACATTTTTATCTCAAAAGAGCCAATCCTCTTCACTTTCTTTCTTCCGCCCTCTGTTTCTTGGGTAGACAATGAAGGCAGCAAATGTTTCCCTCTCAGAAGCTCCTCAAATGGGAACTTTTTTCAAGCTGTTAGAAGGGGCAGGAGGGTCAGTAAAGTATCTTCCAGACTGAGAAGGCACTTTAAGACCAAAAAACAAAGCAAACCACTCCATACTATTTATACAGAATTTTTTCAGGGTACCTTACCGATAGGGGTCACCGGGCAGACAGATGACACCAGGAGGACAGATGATCAAGGCAGTATTAGCCATCCGGACTTTAGTCTCCAGCTTTTATGGAGCCAGGGGCACGGTGGTGAGGTCAAAGGGTGATTATCTGAAGTGGCACCACCTGTGTCCCAGAGGCTCTCGACTCGTTAACTAAAGTAGGGCCTTCTGTGCGTGAGACATCTTTGGGAAGATCAGAACCAGCCTTCCCACATTCCAGTCAGGGCACACATTAACCTCCACTGGGCCTGGCACACGTAGCCCAGCGTGAGTTCATTGCATGGGCATAAACAAGATGGAGGGCCCAAGATGGAGTCAGTGTGGTCAGCACTCCTACAGTGGACCTTCTCTTAAACTGCAAGAAGGGAGGCCTGAAGCTCTATCCTTAACACCTTCATTATCCTGACTTGTTCTCTGATTAGGTACCAACCTTCAGGACAAAAATAGCATACAGGCTTCTAACATAAGGGAGACAGGATCTTCCCCTACTCTACTGACCCACTGTTAGATTACACATATTTCTTTTTTTTTTTTTTAAGATTTATTTATGAGAGAGAATGAGATAGAGAGAGAGCATGAGAGGGGGGAGGGTCAGAGGGAGAAGCAGACTCCCTGCTGAGCAAGGAGCCCGATGCGGGACTCGATCCTGGGACTCCAGGATCATGACCTGAGCCGAAGGCAGTCGCTTAACCAACTGGGCCACCCAGGCGCCCGAGATTACACATATTTCTTAAACCAACACCACACACACACACACACACACACACACACACACACACCCTTCCATGAGGTCCTTCATTATTTTTACTCTTCTGTTTTTCAATAAAATTTTTAAGGATTCATTGTTTTGTTCCCCTTAAAGGCTGAGATCATGCCCTCTTTAGTCAGATAATCTGCTGTTCAGAGCATGCAGTTTAGGGCGCCTGGGTGGCTCAGATGGTTAAGCGTCTGCCTTCGGCTCAGGTCATGATCCCAGGGTCCTGGGATCGAGTCCCGCATCGGGCTCTCTGCTCCTTGGGAGCCTGCTTCTCCCTCTGCCTCTCTCTCTCTGTCTCTCATGAATAAATAAATAAAATCTTTAAAAAAAAAGAAAAAAAAAAGAGCATGCAGTTTAGTGAAGATGAACTGACCGGGAACTTCTAAATATAATGCAATGTGCATAATGGCATTCTTAAAGTAATGTAGGAGCTGGTGAGATTCAGGAGACCTAATGCACAGTGAGAAGAAATCACTCCATCCCTCCCATGCTGGGCCCCTTCCTGGACCACAGCAACAGTGCAACCAGTTTCCTCCTAGGGTCAGCTAGATAATTTATGGGGCCCAGTGCAAAATGTAACTGTGCCTTTAAAGGTGCTGAAATATAAATCATGTTTCTTTCTTCCCTGATCCCTCCCTCTTGACTTATCACAGTGTTTTATATTGCTCTTTAATGTCATATTTCCCAGGGCCCAACGATGACTCTCACAGGTCCCATAAGGCCTCGGCCCACCTCTGGGTGTAGACACATTCACTTCCCCCATCAGCTGCTGGGTCCCTCTTCCCACCAGCCACAGGCCCTATGCCACTGGGAATAAGCAATGAGCTGTGCCCCAGCCAGGGGCAGGGAAGTCAAGCTGGGTTTCTTCCCTTCCTTCTCAGCCTCCTCACCGACCTACAGAGGATAGCTGCCCTTTAGAGACTACAGTCTCCACAATGAGACCTGCCTGGTACCTGGACTGGGGGTGAACAAGAGGCTCACCATCAGCTGCTGTCTACTGAACGTGTCATGGCGCCGCCAGCTTGGGACAGTGACCGTGGCTACCCTGTCCGGCTCCAAAATGCCCTGGGGCACTTGCCCCTGACCTCCCCAGCTCCATGCCCTTTCCCAGGTCACGAGATGAGGAAGCCAGGTGGACGTGCAGGGACAGCAAGGCCAGGCCGGGCAGGAGAGGCTGAGTGATGCTCAAGAGGTCAGAAGCTAGGCAGAGAAGCCCAGAAGGCAGGGAGGCGGTAGGAGGAGGATGCACGTGAGCAGAGACTGCAAGCCCACTGCATGTGATCTATTGCCCAAAGTTGTAATTATTATTTTGAATATCAAGGCAGCAACCACAAAGCCTTAAATCCCTATCATGAAGTCTTCTGAGGACACAGTGCTGAGCTCTAGGTGGCTGCACCAGCCTGATGCCCATAAGCCAGTCGTGCCCCTTGCCATCCATTCACACTTGGTCGTGCTACAGTTGTAACCTGTTACTCAAGGAGAGAAAATTACTGGGCATCCTTTCTAATTTTTCTTTAAGAGCCATTACTCTAGGATGAAATAAACATGTCTTAGCCTGGCATAAAGGAGGCTTCCAAATTTGGCATCACCTTCCCCTGCGGCCATATTTCTTCCTGCCACTTTCCAGGCTGGCGGGCTCTTTGCTCTCACTGCTGAACTCCCAAAACATGCTTGTGCTTCCACACTTTCTGCATTACCAGAAAAGTCTCTAACCTACTCTTCTGCTCCTTCCATCTCAAGGCTGTAGTTGAAGGTTTTATCTTTGTAATCCACCCTCCTCCCCTGGACCAGCTCCTCTCACCTAACCTCATACTGCTCTTTCGGTTCTCCTCTGCAGATTTGTGGTGCTTCGCACAGTTCCTGGAGCATACTTCCAGTGATCAAAGCCCAGGAAACTATAAGAAAATGCCAATCCAAGTATTTGACCCTGAATGAAAGTCCATCCCACCTTTGCTGGTATCCTTTTTCCATGGTGGGAGTCGGGGTACAAAGGCAGTAGAGAAGGCAGCAGGCAACTGAAGTCTCCCGATGGCGGCGACTTGCCAAGTGAGGGGCGGCAGGGAGCACTTAGCAGGGAGCACTTCGCAGGAGCACATGAATGGTCGGCTGGAGGGGCTGCCCCCTAGCTGAGTGTGGACATCCAGAGCAGTGGCCGGCCGCATGGTGGTGAGCTTTCTCCCCCAGAATTCAAGCACCTAAGATCCTGGATTGCTTTCAGATTAGGGCTAGGTAGATGGGCTAGGTGGAGTGTAGGAAAGGACAAGAAGCGGAAGGAAAACGGCAATGCGAGTGAAAGGGACTAAAGTGAAGAAGGAGGAGGAGGAAGGGGGATGTGGTCTAGCTGTAGGTAAACAGCGGAGGCCTGCTGGGATCCCGAGCCAGGCAGATAAGAGGAGAACCAAGTTATGAGGCTGCTGTAGGATCAAGAACAGGGGTATTAAAAGACGGTGTTAGAAAGCTTGAAGAAACTTCCCTCTGAATTATTCTATTGAAGAGCATAAATGATGTAATTTAAGTCAGATTAAAGTTTTTTCTTGTTGCTTCTCAAAATTGAGAGAAGAAAAATGCTTAAAAATATTTCAAAGAGACCCAGTTTGAATCTGATTGATCCAAAAATGGCTTTTCTAGTTAATGCTTAGGAACAGAGTGCTTTGAAAAGTAGGGAAGTGGCGCTTACAGGGTACACGCTTACAGCCCCCTCGCTCCCAGTGAACAACGCGGGGCTTGTCGTCATTCAAAGGTGGATTTACTACACTTATTAACCGCCTACTAAGTGTAACTTTCTCAAACTTCCAGCAGAGCTCATGGAAAACACAGATTACACCTTCCAAACGTACTTTCTTCCATTTCAACTTCCCAGATTTGACTTGTGAGGAAATCCATGCAGGCATTTTTAGTCTCTCAACTTGGAAGCCTGTTAGGAGACTTCTGCAGGGTGAGGAATAAGAGTATGGACAGAAAGGTGTTAGAAAGTTTGAAGAAACTTGTAAGACTTATCCTTAAAAATCTCATATTTTTGATGCTATTTTAAATGGTATGGCTTTTTAAATTTTAATTTCCAATGAGACTACATATGTAGATGAGGACACATCATCCATTTTAATTTTCTGGGGAACTATGTTCAAGTCCTCATTAATTCAAAATTCCTGCAGAAATTGTCAAGGCATTGCTTGGCCACCTTTCTCTTTCCCACTTAATCTACTGAAGAAAAGTCCTGCTTTTCTTCTTATAAGTACACCTGTCCCCCTGATGGACTATGTAACAAAGTACCTTTGGGAAAAGCACTTGGTAAGAGACTAAATGAGGTTATTTCCTCAGTTGTGAGGAGAGCTTTGAGGGAAATTTATTTTTATAAACTTCTGAGGGTGATTCATCTGACAGTAATACCCCAGAAATTGAGCTTCTTTCAAGGACAGTACAAAATATAAGAATTTTTTTTTAAAGATTTTATTTATTTGACAGAGAGAGACACAGTGAGAGAGGGAACACAAGCAGGAGGAGTGGGAGAGAGAGAAGCAGGCTTCCCGCAGAGCAGGGAGCCCGATGTGGGGCTCGATCCCAGGACCCTGGAATCATGACCTGAGCCGAAGTCAGATGCTTAATGACTGAGCCACCCAGGCGCCCCAAAATATAAGAATATTTTGATTAAGCTTCCTTTGAACTACAGTGGATAAAACTATAATGAATAAACATATGTGTTTACCTACCTCTACTACATAAATTGCTAGAGGCTCATTTAGAAAGCTACTTTTTCCAGAGCACTGGATAGGGTTTGGTTCTCTAATGGGATTAATTTAACTAAGACAGTTAATTGAATCAATTTATTCCCCCAGAGAAGTTTTTGCTCACCCTCATTTTCCACTGAATTAAGGATAAGCTGCACTTTCTTTCTTTTTTGTGTATTCATATTTAGCATTATTCCTCTGGTAGCTTAACAGCATTTAAGTTACCAAATGAATTAAGAAAAAGATTGATTATGGACTTTGGCAGAAGCTGTAAAGCTATTTGGTAAAAGCTTAGAATGCAATTTATTCCTAAAATCACAGATGACTGTGGTCTTTTTTAAGACCCATTGAATCATACTCTAGAATGTGGGTTTTAAAAAACAAATCTCTATCAAAATTTAATAGATTTTTAGAAACCATGTGAACTGAGAATTGGAAAAAAGACAGCCATTTGTGTATTTGTGTGTGTGTGTGTGTGTGTGTGTGTGAGCATGAATAAGTGATTTGTCATATTCCTGCATTCAGTCTCAGATTTAGAGCCATTTTGACAGACTGGTAAGCATAACCAGTTTTAAGTGGAGTGCTAGTCAATCACATTATTAATTAAAATACTGCTCAAAATGACATTTATAGTCGTCATGAAATGCAGAACCCGAGCTTACTGCTGCATTCATGAATCAGCAAAAGCACGGGACTGGGACTTCTCAGATTTGGATTTGGGTCTAACATTTGCCATGGCTAAAAGTATAATATTGGATTAGCAGTATTACTCCTTCGTATTAGTTTCCTAGGGCTGCCGTAACAAAATACCAAAGACTGGGGGGCTCAAACAATAGATTCTATCTTCCCGAAGTTCTGGAGGCTAGAAGTCCAAGATCAAGGAATCAGCAGGTTTGGTTTTCTCTGAAGCCTCTCTCCTTAGCGTACAGATGGACACTGTCTTAGTCAGCTCAGGCTTAAACAACAAACAGTTATTTCTCACAGTTCTGGCTGCTGGGAAGTCCAAGGTCGAGGGACTGGCAGATTCAGTGTCTGGTCAGGAGCCACTTCCTGGTTCTTACAGGACTGTCTTCTGACCGTGCCCTCACATGGAGGAAGGAGCAAAGAAGCTCTCCGGAGTCTCTCTTTTTTTTTTCCTTAAGATTTTATTTATTTATTTGACAGAGAGAGACACAGCTAGAGAGGGAACACAAGCAGGGGGAGTGGGAGAGGGAGAAGCAGGCTTCCTATGGAGCAGGGAGCCCGATGTGGGGCTCGATCCCAGGACTCTGGGATCATGACCTCAGCCGAAGGCAGATGCTTAACGACTGAGCCACCCAGGTGCCCCTGGAATCTCTTTTGTAAGGGCCCAAATCCTATTCCTAAGTGCTCTGCCCTCATGATCTAATCACCTCCCAAAGCCCTTACCTCCAAACACTGTCACATTAAAAATTAAGTTTCAACCCATGAAGTTGGAGAGGGGACACCAACATTCCTTCTGTAGATGTCTTTTCTCCTTGTGTTCACATGGTCACCTCTCTGTGTTTTTCTCTGTGTCCTAATCTTTTCTTATGACACCAGTCATATTGGATTAGGGTCCAGCCTAATGACCCCATTTTAACTTAATTACCTCTTTAAAGGCCCTCTCTGCAAATACACTCCTATTCCAAGGGGGTTAGCACTTCAGTATATGAATTTGGGTTGGGGGGGAACACAATTCAGCCCACGACACTCCTAAAGCCTTGCTGCTTCATTCACAAAATATGTGAATTGGTTAAAATATCACTAAAGACTGTCCAAGGACTAAAGGATTAATATTATTTTGAGAAGATGACCTTTGTCTTTTCTACAGATGAATATTGTGACTCAGTGTCCTTAGTTGCAGGCAGCATAAAATGATTCTGGCCAACTTAAGGTAAAGGGGATTTGTTGATAAACTACAGGGGGATCAGAGAGGAAGGGGAGGCTAGGGACTTTGACTAATAAACAGGAAAGACCCCAGGAGCTGCGAAGGGCTGGTGGTAAGGGCATTTAACTGTTCCCCGCTTCCTTGTATACAGGCAGAAAAGGGAGGTCTGGCACATGGGGTGTCCACTGTGGGAAGCTGGCACCAGCCCCCACAAGCACCACACAGAGTGAAGGGGGTGCTGGGGACTCCTGAAAGGACAATGAGGGGTCACAGCAAGATTGAGTGACTGCATGAAGCACTTCCTCCCCTGCAAAATGACAGATAACCGCTAAGCACATCTTATGTTACAGAACTAACATTAAGTCAAATAAGATTTCAAGGGCTGACAAAACAATAAAGCATACAATCTCCTGACAAGGGCTCTTGATAATCACATTTTGACAATAAGTTTTCAAAATAAAATTCGAATTGGAAAGTGGAAGTAGGAAATGCTAACCTTCAAAAGCTGCTCTATTTTTTTTTTCCATTCAGAAATCGCTCCAGACTTCAATACGTTCATCTGTGAAATGGGCATAGAGCTGCTTTATTTGTTAAAAGCAAGATTTAGAAGTAGATGAATTTTGCACTCACACCTTACAGGTGTGAACTTTATGATTACATTTTGAAGATGGCATCAATGTTCCCCCATCTTCCACCAGTGCCTCTGCTATTCATCTTTCACTGGTACTTTTTGGAAAGGTTAATTCTCCCAAGGGAGGAAAACCACTCATTATCAATTGGTGTTTTTTTTTTTTAATTGATTTCCACAACCTCAATTTCCTCATAGATATTATCTTATGATCAATTCCACTATACATATTTCCCTCCAATGGGCTTTCTGGAAATTACTATCGATGCTATGCCAAAATGCTAGTAATTGCATTTAATTGTTGCTTCATCTGGAGATCTTGTTACATCTCTTTTTTCCTCAACTCTACTCTGAAATATGAAGTATTTAGGTTTTTCTTTAATTTCAAAATATGTCCCACTTTTGGCCCAAGGACTAGATACATAAGAAGATCATTATAGTCTAGCTATTCAAAACTTCTCTTTACATATGAAACTTTATTTTGGATATCCAAAAAAATTCAAGTTTTTATTGAACTCACTATTATTCTCATTCATTTTCAAATATTTTGACAGTTCTCTACACTGATTCATATTTTGCTTATTTTTAGCTGAATAAACAATCTCTAAAGCCCTGATTGCTGAATATTTGTTTTTTTCCTTTCCATCCCCACTAAGAATTAACATTTTTGAATGCTCATTCATTCAACAATTACTTAATGGGCAGCTACTATGTGTCAGTTACTGTTACAGTTAAAAAACTTTTGTTTTTTTTGCTACCAAAACTTTAGAAGTGACAACAAAAAGCTACCTTGCTCTACTGTTTTTACCTTATGTATAATAATCATGGGGGGACGACTGGGTGGCTCAGTCAGTTAAGCATCTGCCTCGGCTCAGGTCAGGATCCCAGGGTCCTGGGATCGAGTCCCACATTGGGCTCCTTGCTCAGCAGGCAACCTGCTTCTCCCTCTGTATGCCACTCCCCTGCTTGTGTACTCACTCACTCTCTTTCTCTCTGATAAATAAATAAATAAATAAATAAATAAATAAATAAAATCTTTTAAAAAAATAATAATAATCATGGGCTTGCCCTTCCATTTATTCACTTCTTGCAAACACGTATCTAGGAATAAGGAATTCTTTAAAATCGGAAGAAATTATTAAATTATCTATATAAAGGGATCTTGTACTTGTTTCTAAACATTTAACGGAGGATAGTCAGAAGAAAGGCAGGCAGGGTCAAGGGGCCCCACCAGCCTAAGAGGAACTAAAAGGAAAAAGACCCCATCCTGTTATTCCACACGAGGAGCCCTCTGCCCTTTCCACGTGAATAACTACCTGATAGGTAGATGAGCGCATGGACTAAAACCTGATTGAGTGGCAGGCGCATGGAGGATAAATATTAAAGATTAAAACAGTCCTGCCAACAATTTCATCAAAACCCTTAGACATAGAAACTCCCAAGGCAACGCTCTCGGTCCCCTCCTTCTTTGGGAGCTGTGTACTCTTGCTCGTTAAACGACCACTCTGTCTGGTCTACCTCTTCATTCTTCGAAGTGGCGTGACCAAGAACTGCGGGCACAAAAGGAAAAGAAATCCTGAAACACTTTAAAATCGGTCATTTTTTTTTTCAAGTAAAATCATACATACGGCTCCAGTTATTTAAAACAGCCAAAATTGCTATTTTTCCTAGTACAGAGACATTGAATATATCCAAGTTTCTAACTTTTTACAATTCCCACATCACTAAATGAGAGCAATGAGCCAGTTTGATAAACACAAGAAGTTGAGGATCTGGGTGACATTACGGGCGACATTTGCAGTCCTATCAATCCCAACATCTCATGACTTTTCTGTTTTGCTAAATCTGTTAAATTTTACAAAGATACATAGTTGCAAACAGTGATCTTTATTCGCCACTTTGCTTCACACTTGAGGAATACTCTTCAAATTACTCTAACCGAGACATTGGACACAGGAGGTGGTTGGTCATTTTATTTCAAAGTTAAATCCCTGACAACCTATGCCATCTGCTCACATTCCCCTTCACAAAAATAAAAGTCAGGCAAGAAGCTCACAAAACCCTCAGATAAAACCTGTGAGAGATGTTATCACAACTGGGCATGCTACCCACTCAGCCGCTCGCGGTTGCACAATGACTGCTAGGCAGTGTGAACACATGTTCAGAGCAGAGGCATCTGAGCCCAGGCTAAACATCTAATTGGGCTTGGCACATGTACGCTGTGGCAATGTACCCACTCATACGTTTTTATTTGAAAGAGCAAGCACAGGCCTGAAGGTAAAAAAGAAAAAGTAAACCAGCCTTCCTAATCAAATGCACATTTGCAAGGAGTTTAAGTATATGCTAATACATTGTAGGTCTTTTTCCAAGAACTGCCCTCCAACAAGCTAAACAAGAATAACTATTTAGTGGCTTAACCGTGTTTCCAGGGATGTAGTTTGAAACGCCCTAATCTCGTCCAGCTATTTTCCTTTATGGGTGAGACACCGAGACCAAGACAAATAAAGCACATGACGCACAGGGATCATTTTTAGTCTTCTATCCTTAGTGCTCAGTAATTTTTTAAATGAGGGCGCCTGGGTGGCTCAGTTGGTTGAGCGACTGCCTTTGGCTCAGGTCATGATCCTGGAGTCCCGGGATCGAGTCCCGCGTCGGGCTCCCTGCTCGGCAGGGAGTCTGCTTCTCCCTCTGACCCTCCCCCCTCTCATGTACTCACTCTCTCTCATTCTCTCTCTCTCAAATAAATAAATAAAATCTTTAAAAAAAAATAATTTTTAAAATGAATACATTTATGAATGAATGAATGGACATTGGCCCAGGTTATCAAGGAATCTAGGACAAAGTTACAGACCTATCACTATATACTATATATAACTATACAGCATTTTCATTAAAACACTAAACGGTTTTCAAAGAAATATGAAATTTATTCTTCATTCTGATCCTTGGGGCATGTGCTCATAATTACTCTTGTTTCATCCACAGGATCAGAGTTTTTGTACTTTATTTTATTTTTTTTTTTAAGATTTTATTTATTTATTTGAGACAGAGAGAATGAGAGAGAGCACATGAGAGGGGGGAAGGTCAGAGGGAGAAGCAGGCTCCCCGCCGAGCAGGGAGCCCGATGCGGGACTCGATCCCGGGACTCCAGGATCATGACCTGAGCCGAAGGCAGTCGCTTAACCAACTGAGCCACCCAGGCGCCCAGAGTTTTTGTACTTTAGAATTTGAAATATACTTTTTTTTTTTTACATGCAGGAGTATTTTAAAGAGTAATAGGGAGCATTTCTAAATTCAAGTATTTTATTTACTGTTATCATCCCAACCATCCATGTATATCTAATAAAGTTATTATCAAAATGAGAGCCTTATATGTGTACTTAAAATAATTCACAGTCCTTGACAAAATTAACTACGAAATTTAGTACAGCTTAGTGGGAACCATCATTCTTTCCCACTTCTTTATTCAGAGACCAGGACCAAGCTTCCTGGTGGCGGCAGACCTGTGAGGCGTCAGCCCACTGCACGACTCTCGAGGGCACTGCTTTCTCTGCACTCCAGGGAGCTGGGAATCCCCACGAGTGATACAGTGCGCAGCCACACACCGCGGTACTGACAAAGCAAAAGAAGAAAGACATAAGTAAGGGCTCAGGACAGAACAGAAAGACAAAATATACACGTGATACAGTTAGCTATTCGGCTTCTATGGCCCTTTGTCGTTAGGCTTGGGCACACTCTGGAGTTGAAGAGGTCAAGGGGATAAATAAGTGCTTACAGAGGGTCCAAAAAGCCCAGCGGGACCTTTGCACTGGGTGAGGGTGACATCAAGGCAGAGCTCCTGAGAGTTCCTAACACCGGTTACTGGTGACTTTAGAGTCAATGTAATCTGGGAACTGGAGAGATATCAAATAGGTTTCATGGTCTGAGATCCCATCTTAAGAGCTGGGAATGTTGCTGCCAACCCCAAACAGGGCACAGAAGAGAAGTGATAGTGGCAAGCCATTGGAAAGGAACTGCCCCCAGGAAAGGTGATATGGGAGCTTTCAGTTTGGGCTCTTGTGTCTAGAAGTCCTTGGATCTCACAACTTTCTCTCTTTTCTGAGAATCTCCCATGTAATGTGTATCTGTACATGAAAGCATGGGATGTGAAGGACCAAAATATAAATCGGAATTAATTTTAAAACATCTCACCATTTTAATTCTTACCTTTATTGGCCTGGAACTACCAAGCTACAGGTACTTTTTAAATAAATTGGTAGCACTTTTAACATGGCTATGAATATATATCTTTGCCTAGGAGAAAAGTTATATGTGTGTGCACTGTGTATTTATTAAGAAAGAGAAATGCAGGCTGGCTGGTTTGCTCACTTGGTAGAGTGAGTGACTCTTGATCTCAGGGTTGTAAGTTTGAGCCCCACGTTGGACATAGAGATAAAGAAATAAAATCTTTAAAAGAAAAAAAAGAAGGAAAAATGCAAGCAAAGACTGGAGACTATGTTGACTCACTGAATTACAAGAAACCCTCAAAAGGAAAACTTGTGACTTTTTAAGAAAAAATATGCCAATGTAGAAAATCAGGCCCATTTCAGGCATCAACAAATGCTGATGGGCAGGTATGTCTATGAATTCCGTGATATGCATAGAAGAGATGGGGGGTTGGGGCTGGAAGAACCAACAGCCCAGGGATAAAGGTGCAACCTTCTAGTGAAACAGACTTGGTAGAACTCCTGGCTCTTTACTCTCTACCTGTGTAACTTGGCCAAGTTACTGAGTCTTACAAAGTGTCAGCTTTCTCTTCCATAACATGGAGATTATACTGCTTACCTCATGGGGTTACTGTGAAGGGCAAATAAGATAATACATGTAAAATGCTTGACATAGGGTCTGGCCCAGGATGAGCGATAATAAATATCAGTGATATTATTATCAGATGTCATTTAGAAAGATCAGCACCCAAGTGAAAGTTGCAGCAATGAAATGGAATGAAAGGGGTGAGAATACTCGGGCACGCCAAAAAGTTTAAGAACACTTGGCCAACAATGGATTCTGGGTAAAAGTGTGAGGGGTAGTAGGAGAAGGAGCTTAAGAGAGAAATTTGAAAAAAATAGTAATGGGGGAACACTGGTAGATCCACAGTTTGCTTAGAAGCCCAGGGTGAAGATGATGTCAGGTGTCATTAACAGGGTCACACGAAGAGGACTGAAATCTGTCTATTGGATTTGGTAAAGTGGAGATGATCGATGACCTTTGTCAGAGCAGCACCAGAGGAGAGAATAAAGGAGTCAGACCTCACTAAGTTTTAGTGTTTGGAAAGTCAGGAAGGAGAACTAGCCACTAGCAAGCTTGGATGAGAATTAAAAGCAAGAGATGAGGGCAGCATGTAGAATGAAAAAGAAAAACTGAAGAGACCTGAAGGTATTTCTATGGTGTGGGACAGAGAGAGTAGGGAGGATCCCAGGTGGCCTGGGGTCCAGGGCAACGAAAACAGATGGCCTTGTGAACTAACATAGGGCCTAAAACAAGGGACGGTTGCTTTCATTCTATGCACGGAAGTGCGAACAAGGGAAAATGGGCTTAGATGCTATAATAGTAGAAATAATAATAATAGAAAGAAGCTGAGAATGGTGGCTTGAGCACACAGTAGCTCTCCTTTCTCTCAGAAGCCCATCAGTGAGAATACAGAAGTGTTCGAAAAACAAAATGATAAACCCATGCATGACACTGAAGGCAGCCTATGCCAGGGCCATGAAAAGAAGTTCCAAATAATTTCTCAAAGAGGATTTTGAAGCATGAAAAAAAGTAATGCAAACAGTACAGAACATGCTACCAACAGAGCTCCCACCAGGCCACAGAGAGCAGAATGCAACTGAAGACAACCCAGGGGGATTAAAAGTCCACATAAGGAAGAGCTTCATCAGTCAGCACCTACCTTCTCTTCTTCTACTCCCATCCTCTGTCCTCCCACGTAGGACAAAATATAAGAAAAAAATGAGATCAAAAAGACCAATTTAGAGAGTCCACTAACAACTAATTGGAATCCTAGAAAAAGCAAAATCTATGTGAGAAAAAAATATTTCTGTTTTTAAAAAGGAAAGCATTAAAGAAAACAAAAGAGAAAGATAAGGAAAAGAAATAGAAGATACAGAATGTCCAGAACTTTAAAGAAGGTCTTAAGAATTCAGCTTGCAGGGGGCACCTGGGTGGCTCAGTCGGTTAAGCATCCAACTCTTGATTTCGGTTCAGGTCATGATCTCAGAGTCGTGGGATCAAACCATGGTGGGAGCTCATGAAGCCTATTTAAGATTCTCTCTCCCTCTGCCCCTCCCCACTCTCCCTCTCTTAAAAAAAAAAAAAAAAAACAACTTGCAGGACTCTAAATTTAAAAAATAATAAAAAAGGAGTATATACTAAGGATATGGTAGAAATACAAATAGAAAAATTCAAATTGATCTGTAATTATAATAAATCAATTAACTATAAATCAAATCAATCATAATAAATGTAAAAAGACTAAAATTTCCTATATTAAAAAGTTATCTTTTGTTTGGATTTTTAAAAAATTAGCTATATGTAGCTTACAAGAAACATATCTAAAAGGTGGAAAATGAAAAAGAAAGCAATTGAAAAATATATAGGATGCAATTTTGATCCAAAAGAAAGTTAATGACTCTATTAACGTCAGAAAAAAATAAGATAAAAAGAAAAAAGCAAACTGACAGGATTTGATTTAGCAGAAATGATAACTACGTAATGATAAAAGAAACAATCAAATGAGAATCTCTGATAATGATAAACGTGAGCGCACTTGAAAACATACTCTCAAAATAGATGACCTAAAATAAACCCCTAGAATTACAAGTAGAAACAAATTGTACAATCATGCTGGGAGATTGTAACACAAGTCTGTTTAAAAAGCAAAAGATAAACAAAATTAAGATTAACAAAAATATAGAGGCTGTGAACAGTACAATTAAGAAGTTATTCTGAGAGAAAAACAGAGACCCATGACCTCACCAACAGAAGTTTTAAATTGTTCTTATGTACACATAGACACTGACCAAAAATAATCATATATTCATTTTCAAAAGTATTCATAACATATTTAAAATATTATTATACAGACTGTTTCCTAACCATAATGTGATTAACATACAAATCAATAATAAGGAAAATAGTGAACATTTTTTAATTATGTATTTTAAAAGTAACTCATGAGTTAAGAGGAAATCATTATGGAAATTATAAGCTATTTATAATCAACAAAAAATGAATATACAATACACCAAAACTTGAGAATATAACTTCAAGTAGTTCTTAGATGAAAATTTATAACCTCAAATGGATTCGAATACTCTTATTTTTTAAAAAAAGTCAAAATTAAAAATAAGTTAAGCCTAAATTGAATAAATGAATAATAAAGATAAAGGCAAATATTAATGCATTTTTAAAAATGGAAATAATTAACAGCATAAAAATCAGGTTCTTTGAAAATAATAACAGATAAATGTCCAGCAAAACATATAAAAAAAAAAAAGACATAAAACTTAATAGAAGGAACCAAAATAGGAGGGCATAACTAGAGACAGAGATTCTAAAAATCCTCAATGCCAATGCCAATACATTGGAATACTTAGATAAAGGGGATACTTTTCTTAAAAAACAACTTACCTAAACTGTGCAAGAAGAAATATTAAATATTAATAAATCAACAGTTAATGAAGAAATCTCTCTTCATTTCTCTAGAGAACAAACATCCTGCATAATGGTGAATGCTTTGAAGTGAAAGCATTAAATGGAGGGACGAGAAAAGGCTGTCCTCTACCACTGCTCCTATTCAACACTGGATTGAAAGTCCAACCCCGGGCACTAAGGAAACCAAATGAAATCAAAGATATGGAAATTGAAAAGAAAAAGACAAAACTTTCAATACTTGCATTATTTCAATACTTGCCTAAAATATCCATGAGATCTACAAAGTATGAGACAGATGACTGTTCCTATAAGTATTAACCAGTTAAAAAAATGTAATATGAAGAAAAAAGAAACATACTGATAGTTAGGAAAATGGGAAAAACTTAGGAAAGTACATATTTTTCTATGTGTAAATTATCCATGAGTGAAATCACAAACCAGTACTTAGGAGCACCAAGGAATAACTTCAAAATGGCAAGATGTAACATGTTCTTAGAATTCATGATGCCATTCACATAAAGCTTAAAAGCATCTGAAGCAATGGCACTGGTTAATGGCGTGGAAGGCGGGAAAGGGGAAGGGATGGAGGGATGTGATCAGGAATGGGTGACAAGGTTATCTCTAGCAGTTTTGCATTTGTTTCTTTCTTAACCTGCTTGGTGAGCATATGGATGGATATTACTATTCCCTGCACTGTCACAGTCCTCTTTATTTTATGTACCTTGTTTTCTAAGCCATTATTTTTATTTTGTATATTTTACAATTTAAAAATTGAAACTATGTTCATCTTATAGGGTTTAAAAATCACAAGCAAAAAATGTGAGTTATAAAATTTTTAAAACTCAGTACACTGACATGCTCATTATATTAACTTATTCTAGCAATGAAGGGGAAAAATAGAGACAAACCAAGACATAGACCCTTAACTCTAGAGAACAAACTGATGGTTGACAGAGGGGAGGCGGGTGGAGGGATGGATGAAATAGGTGATGCGGATTCAGGAGGGCACTTATCATGATGAAAAAATAAAGAAAGGAAAATTGAAAGAAAAACAAACACCTTATTCTTGCAATGAGTATTTTAGGGCTAAGTGTATTATACATTCAGGTACAACAATACAGATCATTTTATTTCAAATGCATTGATTCTTTGATTAATAAATCTTGGTATTTAGTAGGAAAAAAACAACTTCTTTTCAGCCACAATAATCTCAGAGTCTCCAGGTTTCTTTTCATTCGACAGCTGTCATAGCTGCAGAGACTATCATTTTTATCTTAAGGGAAAAAGGGGAACCTGCTGTAAAATGTTCAAATTCTGGATTTACTGAAGCATTAAATACAGGTTATAGACCTGACTGATACCACAAAAAAAGTCACTGAAGTCTAACTATCAGTATAGTAGAAACGTTAAAAATCTGCATCTTTCATTTAAGGACCCTATGTGAAATATTGAGCAGAATATTGGAAAGAATCAAACAAAAACAAAAGTGGGTTTTGTTTTTTTTGTTTTCTTTTCGCCTTCTTTCATTTGCTTTCATAACAGATGGAATAGAATAAAATTATCCCACTTGAAGAATCACTGAAATAAGAAAAACCCCAGTTTCCTAACTATATGAAAATAAGCATATTAATTTATCAGCATAATTTAAATAATGATTTCCTGTGTTGATTTAAAAATATTTGACATAAAAAGTCAATTTCAAATCTCATATCTGTTTGTAAATTGACTCTCATTTAGTACAACCATACAGCTCTGATTTTAGCAAACTCAGATACCCCACCATTACCCAGAGGTTGGGTTTTCTCTTTGTATTGCACCCTTAAAAAGACACCTATCTGCGCTCTTTGCTGTGCTCTGAGAGATTGCAAACTTATCAAACACTGCTCTTCTATTGCAAAGTTCTCAAATGCAGAAAATTCAGAAATGTCTAAGAGATGCAATATTCAGTTGATTTGGCACATCAAAATTTGAACTGGGATGCATATTCTTCATGGTATTCTTTCACAAAATGTTGATGTATTGCCAGTGTTTCTCATTCTGGCATTTGATTTTTATCTTCTCTGATTTTCAGCACTCACATCATACTCTCTCATTTTCTTATTGTTGTAGGTATTTAAATCTTGTATCCTAAAAATAATAATGGTGGCTAACACTTATAGAGAACCTGGCTTTGCCAGAACTTATGCTAAGTTTTTTGTGTGATTGGCTTTATTTCATCCCCACAACAGCCCCTTAACATACTGTTACCATTCCATTTCATAGATGAGGAAATTGAGACGTAATGAGGTTAATTAAGTTGCCAGTGTCACCAGGCTAGTAAGCAACAGAGCCAGAATATGAACTCAAGCAGGTTGTCACAGGAACTGTAAATATTATTAGTCCCTTCACCAAAAGTTATGATCAGGTATATGTGTCCTTTTGTCCCTCCACAATATATAGAATAGGTGTAGTTACATCATTTCATTTTTCCACAATCATGCATTTTGCATATGATGAAATTAGACCACAGAATAAGTAACATCCCCACATCACATAGCAAATAAGGACTAAATTTAGGTGTGTTTAACACCAGATCTAGTGACTTTTTCACAGTATCATAGTTTGCTAGAAAATGTGACCATTTTAGGTGTTACTTAGAAGTCTTATTTCTTTTTTCCCCCCAAAGATTTTATTTATTTATTTATTTATTTATTTATTTATTTATTTATTTATTTAATTTATTTTATTTAATTAAGAGAAAGAGAGAGAGAGAGCACGGGAGCAGAGGGTGGGGAGCAGAGGAAGAGAGACAAGCAGGCTCCGAGCTCATCGCCGAGCCTGATGCAGGACTCAGTCCCATGACCCTGAGATCAAGAGTTGGACGCTTAACCCACTGAGCCATTCAGGCGTCCTGGAAGTCTTATTTCTAACCAGTATCAGGACACTGGTACCTGCAGAACAAAGTATGGTTTAATGCTAAACACTGCTGAGGGGTGAATTTGGGAAGAGGAATTTTTATCAAATCAAACAAACACACTCTATCTGCATAGTTCTAAATTAGGACATCAACCTAAACAACTTAAAGAGACATAATAGATCTCAAAAGCAGTTTAAGAAAAAATTGATGAAGAAAAGTTCAGCATTGACAATGGGCTGCATTGACCCATATCTTTGTCCAGATATGAAGATGATGGACACTTTCATCTCTTCAGGCATTTTCACTCCAAGATGATATATTTATAATTACAGCGAACATTATCCAACATCTACCATGTGCCTGGCACTGTGGTAGGCAATTTACATAACTTGACTGCTATCTTCGTTAGTTTTCACAAGACCTCCATGAGGTATGTACTATTATCACAATCTTCTGGTGAGGAAAAGGAAGCATAGAGAAGTTAAATAACTTGCCCAAGATCAGAGTTGGTCTGGCTCCAGAGTCCGTGCCCTTATGCCACATAACAGTGTGAGTGCCTGCTTGTGCCATAGGCTTTAGATACATTTTTGCTATTCCTCCCTGCGACAACCTTGCAAAGTAGATTTGCTTATCCCCACTTCACAGACTGGAACATGAAGGTCAGTAGGGTTAAGTGATTAATCCAAAGTCACCCACCAACTAAGTGCTGAAACTAAGATTCAAACTCAGATCCACCTTAATTGGAAGTTCATCTTCTTTCCACTCTACAACATGCCTCTTCAATCTAGAAATAAAATCCTCTGTTAAAAAAAAAGTAGTTACAGCTGGTCAGGCTTGGCTCTTACATCTGTTAGTGTGTTTTACATATAGACATCAACTGCACAGAGAGGCACTGATACATCAATTGCCTTTTCTTTTCTCCCCCTTTTAAAAAATAAATTTTATATTTTAGAGAAGCTTCAGGTTCACAGCAATATTGAGCAGAAGGTACAGCAATTTCCCATCTACACCTTATACCCACACCTGCATACCCATGGATTCCTCCCTGCCTTTAGATGGCATTTCTTTTAAGCACTGAATATAGTCCATTGTCTGAATGTACCACAGTTTCTTTATCCATCTACTGAAAGACATCTTGGTTGCTTAAAAGTTTGAGCAATTATGAATTCTCTGTGGACATAAGTTTCCAACTCCTTTGGGTAAATACCAACGAGCATGATTGCTGGATTATATGGTAATCGTATAATTAGTTTTGTAAGAAAACATCAAACTGAATTCCAAAGTACCTGTATCAGTTTGCATTCCCATCAGCAATCTGTCGCTCCACACCCTCCCCACCACTGGTGTTATTAGTGTTCTGGAGTTTGGCCATTCTTTTTTTTTTTTTTTTAAAGATTTTATTTATTTATTTGACAGAGAGAGACACAGCAAGAGAGGGAACACAAGCAGGGGGAGTGGGAGAAGGAAAAGCAGGCTTCCTGCTGAGCAGGGAGCCCGATGTGAGGCTTGAACCCAGAACCCTGGGATCATGACCTAAGCCAAAGGCAGATGCTTAACGACTGAGCCACCCAGGCGCCCCTGGAGTTTGGCCATTCTATTAGGTGTGTAGGGCTAACTCATTGTTGTTTTAATATGTATTTTGTGGGTGAACTATGATACTGAGCATCTTTTCATATGTTCATTTTCCATCTGTTTGTCTTCTTTGGTGAGATGTTCATTAAGATCTTTTTTGTAATTGGTCTGTTTTCTTATTGTTGAATTTTAAGAGTTCTTTATATATTTTGATAATAATCCTTTACCAGGTATGTCTTCTGAAAATATTTTTTCTCAGCCCATGGCTTATCTTTTCATTCTCTTGACATTGTCTTTTGCAGAGCAGAAAATTTTAATTTTAATGATATCCAACTTATCAATTATTCCTTTCATGGATCACACTTTTGGTGTTGTGTCTAAAAAGTCATTTCCAAATCCAAGGTCATCTAGATTTTCTCCTATGTTGTTTTGTAAGAGTTTTATAGTTTTGCATTTTACATTTAGGCCCATGATCCATTTTGAGTTAATTTTTATGAAGAGTATAAGTTCTGTGCCACTTTTTGTGTGTGTGTGTGCATGTGGATGTCTAGGTATTTTAGTGCCCTTTGTTGAAAAGGTTCATCTATTGTATTACTTTTGCTTCTTTGTCAAAAATTTGTTGACTATATTTATGTAGGTCTATTTCTGGGTTTTATATTCTGTTCCATTGATTTGTCTATTCTTTTACCAATATCACACTGTCTTGATTGCTGTAGCTTTACAGTAGGTCTTAAAGTTGGGTAATGTTAGCCCTTCCACTTTGTTCTTCTTCCATATTGTGTTGGCTATTCTCAGTCTTATGTCTTTACATATATACTTTAGAATCAGTTTGCCAATATAAAAAAAAAATAGTTTGCTAGAATGCTTATTAGGATTGAATTGAATCTAGAGATCAACTTGGGAAGAACTAACATCTTGACAATATTGAGTCTTTCTATCCATGAACATGAAATGTCTCTCCATTTTTTTTAGTTATTTTATTTCTTTCATTAGAGTTTTGAAGTATTCCTCATAGAGATCTCATATATTTTCTTAGATTTATTATACCTAAGTAATTGATTTTTTAAGAGTGTTAATGTGAATGGTGTTATGTTTTATTTATTTTTTTAATTTTATTTATTTGACAGAGAGAGAGAGACAGTGAAAGAGGGAACACAAGCACTGGTAGTGAGAGAGAGAGAAGCAGGCTTCCCGCTGAGCAGGGAGCCCGATGGGGGGCTCCATCCCAGGACCCTGGCATCATGACCGGAGCCAAAGATAGACGCTTAACGATGGAGCCACCCAGGTGCCCCGAATGGTATTATGTTTTAAATTTCAAGTTCTAGTTGTTCATTGCCAGTATATAGGAAAGTAATTAACTTTTGTAGTTTAACCTTATATTATGCAACCCTGCTATAATTACTTATCAGTTCCAGGAGTTATTTCGTTAAACTTTTTGGATTTCCTACATAAACAATCATGTCATCTGCAAACAAAGACAGTTTTATTTCTTCCTTCTCAATCTGTATAATTTTAACTTCCTTTTCTTATCCAATTGCATTAGCTAGAATTTCCAGTATAATGCTGGAAAGGAGTGGTGAGAGGAGATCCTTAATTTGTACCTAATCTTAGAAGGAAAGCTCTGAGTTTCTCATCATTAACTATGATGCTACTATAAGTTTTTTTATAGATGCTCTTTATCATGTTAAGGAAGTTTCTCTCTATTCCTTGTTTATTGAGAATTTTTATCATGAATGAGTGTTGGATTTTGTCAAATGTTTCTTCTGCATCTACTTATATGATATGATTTTTCTTCTTTAGCCTGTTGATGTGATGGACAACAATAACTGATTTTTGAATGTATCAGATATCTGATAAAAAGTGAAAAATCTGAACTACCTGAGCATCAGACCATAAACATCAATACTATTAGATGTTTGTTGCTAATAATCTATTTTATTTTAATAGAGAGAAGCAACAACATTGAATATTTTGGAATATAATATTTTACTAATACAAACTAAGTGCTCAATGGCACAGCACAGTTTAAAAATAAAGAAAAATGATGTGTCAGTGTTGGGTTATTGATTTTAACAAATGCACTACTCTGGTATAGGATATTGATAATGTGGGAAGTTGTACATGTGTGGGGATAGGGAGTTTATGGGAACTCTGTAGTTTGCATTCAATTCACTATAGACCTAAAACTGCTCTAAGAAATAAAGTCCATTAAAAAGTAAAGAAAAAAAAAAAAAGAAAATCTTGGGGTGCCTGGTTGACTCAGTCAGTAGAGCATGCAACTCTTGATCTCTGGGTTGTAAGTCAGAGCCCCATGTTGGGTGTAGAGATTATTTAAAATAAAATCTTTAAAAAAAAAAAGGAGAAAGTCTTAGTAGGGATGGCTGATTTGCCAAGAATATCTTCTATAAGTAACCTAAGATGTGAGGCTATAATATTTGCCATTTTCCTACAAATGGAGAACACCATTATGAAATTTGTATACCCAAGATGTTGACTTGACTGTTTTCACAGGTAGACTTTCAGAAACAAAGCAGGTACATTCTTTACCTCACTCCAGAATCAGATTTAGAGTGAGCCTTATTGTTTCTTCACTTTTGTGATTAAAATTAAAGGTCAAATGGATTAGGAGTCCAAAACATTAGGAGAGAAAGAAAAAGAAAATGGAACATTTTCATTCAGAAGGAAATTCATCAGGAGTGGTAGCCAGACTGCCTGGAAACAATTTTTCTTTTGAAGAAAAATTCCAAAGGTGGCACTGATCCAGTGTATTTTTACCCTATTGAAAGCAATCTTATCTCTTTAGGCTACTTTAATTGTATTTTTGAATCAAAACATATAATTCAAATAATGCTTCCTGTGCCATCATATATTTAGACTCTGGGGGAGGTGAGTTGGAGGAAGAAAACTTTGTCCTTTGTTAAAGCTCTGTGCACAGTTACAAAAGTCCATAATTTAGGAAATCTCACAATTACTTTTCATGAATGTTCTTTTCATACTTTATTTTCTTTCCCGAAGTACAAGAGTTCCCTAATGCCTTATTCTCCTTTACAGATTTGTTCTTTTGGCTGTTGCTCAACCCTCAACTTATATGCTCAGCAAAATTTGAAAGAACTTCTCTACTCATGTTCTAATTCTAGTTTACAGGCACTTTTGTTAACAAGATAAGTGGGTGGCTAACTAAAGATGGACATCAGGGCTTACTATCCCTGAAACCACAGGAAACTGGAGATGTTAGCCAAACATCCAATTTTCAGTGCTTCATACAGACATTTGGTCAATCTTTTGATTGCTTCCTCAACTCTGCAGTCATCCAAACTTATTTTTTATCTCATAATTTCCTGAAATAGCCAATGCAACATGGTATCCACTTTATACACTAAATGGCTGAGTCAGTCTTGTATCTACCCCATGGGTCACATAGTTCCTATGACAATAAGAATATAGTAGACAGATATTTATCATGGAGACAATGAAATTCCTTCATATAGTGAGTGTCCTGGCATACTCAAAAGGGCTTCAATCTGTTCTCCCTAGCCCCAAAGGATACAAATTGAACCAATAAGGGAGAGTAGCATTTGGTCTAAAGAATGAACTTCCTATGTTTTTTAAAGATTTTATTTATTTATTTGAGAGAGAGAGAGCATGAGCAAGGTGAGAAGGGCAGAGGGAGAGAGAGAAGCAGACTCCCCACTGAGCAAGGAGCCCGACGCAGGGCTCAATCCAAGGACCCCAATATCGTGACCTGAGCTAAAGTCAGACGCTCAACCAACTCAGCCACCCAGGCGTCCAAGAATGAACATTCTATTAGATCTGTCCAACAATGTGCTGAGAACAGGAAGCTGTGCATGTTGAGTTCCCAGGCACTGGAGCTGTAATGGCCAAGACCAAGAAGGGGTGTGGCACAGTGGGACCTAAGATCCCTCCCAACCCTGATTCCACAGTTCTCTGATTCAGCGTGGGAACCACATACAGAATACATGTGTATACATTATTCACAGAAGTCATGGGGAGAATGCACAGATCCTCAATAGAACCAGGACTTCATATTCTGTTTTTTCAGCCCTGGCTCTGTCCTGACTCGCAGTATGGGGATTTGGGGGAGGGATGTCATGCCTCAGTGCTTGTTATTCATTTGCAAATGCAAAGGTAGGCTGGACCTGAATTCTGGTCTTGGCTTTGTCACTACGACACTGTGGACCAGTCATCTGACCTGTGTAGGTCTTTTTTCTCATGGGTAAAACAAGTTAGATAAGAAAAACTCTGAGGTCTTTCCTGCTTTGATAGTCTATAGTAAAAACGTATCTCAAGGCTGCCAATTAAAAAGCAATAGGTGAATATGATGACACTTTGACTTATGAAGTACAAAACTATTGTTTTCTAATTAATCGTTCTCATACAGTAGTAATGCCAAGAGATGTGATCACCTTTTCTGTCTGGCCTCAGGAAATAGTTTAAATGCCAGTAGGCAAGCAGGAAAAAAATAAAATAAAATAAAGGTATTTCCAGATTATTAACATCTGTTTAGTGGTAACTCTCCACTTGCTTCTACCAGCAGGAGAGGTTTTCAAATATTCATTCAATCAGCAACTATTTATTGAGCACCTATAAAGTTCCAAACACTGGGGTGCCACGTCCTGAGGATAAAATGGTAGATCACATATAAGGAAATATACATCCTTTACTTGAGAGGTTCACTGTCTAGTGGAAAAGACCAACACATAGTAGGCAATAATAATAAGTCAATCTACTGAAGCACAAACTAAGATTCGGAACTAAATAGAGCACAAGTGCTTGGAAAATATGTATGGCTTGTTGTGAGCACTCCAAAAGAGAAAGCCCGGGTGTTGAGTTTTTCTCCTCCCAGTACTAGAAATAAAGAAAGCTCAGCACACTGAGTCATCAAGCCTTAATATATTCAATGGCAGTAATACTTTCCTTCATGTGGTACAGGAAGGGCACAATTAGCCGTCACAACTTGTTACAGAAACAGATCCATTATTCGTAAGGTTAATCCACTTTGAGCATGATAAGGCACGAAGAGGTGTGACACTCTGAGACTTCCCTCCACTCCATTCAAATACAGTCCAGAGCCCCACAGCCAACCATCTTATGCACTGTTTGAACAAGACATACTTTTGCCCATGATTAATACGGCTTTAGTGTTTAGTTAGAGAATCAGATAAACAAATAGCAGTTTCTGCTTTCTTTTCCTCCTGTTCTTCTCTCCCAGTCCACTCTCCCAGCTAGCACATGGCCTCTGTTCTTTTTGTGGCTGGGTAAAGGAGTTTTAGACAAACATTGAAAGGCTCCCTTATTTGAAGATTTCAGCTCAGGACTGATGTCTTCTGTCCCTAGAGGACACTTGGACCATGAATTGCCTCATTGTTTTCAAAGGAGAGCAATTCAATGAGGAGTATGGGTGTCTGAGAGACTGCAGTTCTATAGAGCCAGCCCGACCATGATGCTGGCCCCAAGAAAAAGGGTTGGCTTGCCATCTAGTTCAAACAGGCTGCGAAAAATACAAAAACAAAGCAGGCATTTCACATGTGCAAAGGTCACTTGTAAAAAGCCCTCATGGAATTCAGATTAATTTAGAGTTGATCATTTTTTTTTTTTATTTGGACATGAGTATTCTAAGCCATTTACTCTCAGTAAGCTTGGCCTTAGGAGGCTCTTCAAAAACCATCGTTTTATCACGACAGAGTCAAGGCAGTTCTAAACTATCTATATTGAAGGACACATGTATTTATTCTATTTATGCCAACTTTATTTCAGAAATTATTTTAAGTGGCCAGGCTCCCAGTAAAAAGTCTACCCTAATTACAAACTCAGAGCAGGCTCAGTTTCTATCTGGGAACCTTATCCTACTTTGAATTTTGTTTCACTTGCCGAAATGACAATGAAGAGAAAGCCCCAGGCAGTGCCAGGGGGCTGCCATTATGGCCACAGAAGAGCAGGACTGACTAGGCATCTCAGTTGGCCCGATGCTTCAGCAGCTGCCCGCTCGAAGGCTGGCTGGCAAACATGCTTGGCACAAAGTTGGAGACCAACAGCCCAGTTGGGGTTAAAGCGACACCCTCGCAAGCCCTCAGATTCCTCAAGCAGGGAAGCCGAACAGAAAGACAGACCCAATGTTTGTCCAGATTTTGCTCTGGCTACACTCAGTGAAACGGTCTCTACAAATTCGGCCTACCTCAGCACTCTTAGCCGTGGAGCTTTGTGAATGCCTGTAAAATTATCTCTTTTATAAGAGTTGCATTCTTTTATCCGTGGCAGGCATTTTAAGCCACGTGGACAAATGTCAATACCAGACAGGTTTTTTTTGAGTAAGTGGCTACACGCAGTGTTCATTTTCCCACTCTCTCCTCTCTTTACTTTCCTTCAATCTAAAAGGTCTTCTGGTGATAGCACCCCACCAAAATTCCTATCAAATGTGTCAATTGTCATTTCTAGAAAGCTGTATTACTTGATTTCTCAACAATGTTGGACAATTCGACGACTCCCTCCTTTTCAAAATTCTCTCTTTCCTTGGCTTCTCTGCTTTCCATCTACTCATTTTGGCCTTTTCTTCTCAAAGTCCTTCCTTTTTTTTTTTTTTTTTAAAGATTTTATTTATTTATTTGAGAGAGAGAATGAGAGAGAGAGAGCATGAGAGGGGGGAGGGTCAGAGGGAGAAGCAGACTCCCTGCCGAGCAGGGAGCCCGATGCGGGACTCGATCCCGGGACTCCAGGATCATGACCTGAGCCGAAGGCAGTTGCTTAACCAACTGAGCCACCCAGGCGCCCCTTAAAATTCAAAGTCCTTTCTTAAATGGCATGTTTCCTAGGATCCTGTTTTTAGGCTTCTTCTAGTTTTATATTTTCTTCACAGGCTATCACATCTGTTCCCAGTGCTTTAGTTCCCAAGATTATGGGATGGTTTCAACAAGCACTTCCAACTCAGTTCTTCTTCTTGAGCGCTAGTCCTATATAGGCCATTGTTTCCTGGAAATAACCACATAGATACCCCCCCAGACTCCTCAAAATGAATATATCCAATACAAAACTCTTTCTCTCTTCCCATCCCTAACTTGCTCCCTCTCTTTGTCATCCCATGTTTCCTTAAATGGTGCACCATCTACAGGAGGGAGGAATGGGGGATCATCATTGATTCTTCAGTTTCCATCACTCTCCTATCTCATCCATCACCAGATCTTGTTGAGTTTTCTTTCTTAATGTCTCCTGAATCTATCTATTCTTCTTTTTGCCCACTGCCATCAGCTGTCACCTGAATTGCTGATCTCCCATAGTCACTCAGGACCTCCTACAATCTAAAACATTTTCCAGCCAGACCATTGGTTTTAATAAACATCTAACTTAAAACTGACAAATGGATTCCCACCACACTTGGGATTAATTCCAAAATCCTAAACCTGCCCCTAAGGTCCAGTGCTGGCCTCTCTCCCGTCCTATTTTGGGCTACAACTATTCATGAGCTGTGATGAGGAAATTGGTTTCTCTTGTATGGTCTTTCTAGTCTCAAGGCCTCTCACATGCTATTTTCTCTTCGGCAGAAAGAGATTTACTCTTTTATGTCCTTCCAGTTTCAAATTCAGTTGTGCTCCCCTTGCCCAGTGCTCTGTCAGCTCTATATCTCCCCCTTATCATAACACTCATTTTACTTTATTCTAACTGTTGGGTTTTTTGTTTGTTTGGTTGGTTTGGTTCAGTTTTTTTGGACAACTGTTTTCTGCCAATACACTGTAATTCAGTAAGGGTGGAATCTAATTTATCTTAACATCCCCAAGTAACTGGGAACATAGTAGAGCCTCCATAAATATTATTGAGAAAATAAATTAGTGACTTTTATATGCATTTTTGTGTAATTATGAGTATAATTACAAACAATTTTTAAATGCTTTACAGAATTTTTGGTTAGGAAATAAAATGTACCTTTGCATTTATTCATAGAAAGAAATGCTAGCATTTGTGTGTTGGCTGATATTCAAAGAAGAAAATAACAGGGTCATGTGTCTGTCATCCCCTCAATATAGAAGCCATCTGTTCTCTGTAAAATACTTCTTTTGTGGAAAGGAAAAACTAAACCCAAATGAGTTGCGGTAAGATAAAATTTAAAGATTTTATGTCAGTTTTTTTTTTCCTTTCCCCAAATTATTCATGTTGCTGCACATCTCTGTTGGACATAGTAGGGGAAGGAGAGAATGGCACACGTCAGCAGCAGATCCATGGCAAGTAGAGGCCAATGCTTAAAGCTACTGGGGAATGCGGTATCTGGACAGATGCCAGAGAGGACAAAAGAACAATAGGCAGAGGTACCCCTACCCTCAGACCTGCTCTTGTGAAGCTTCTCTCCTCATCCCGGTAGAACCCTGGGAGAAGGAAGGGTGAACCGTAGAGAAGAGAGCCACTCTGCCTGGGAGGTCAAGCTTCAGCTGGCTAGGTGATATCCTGGATTGACTGTACAATTACCTGAAAGAGGCTGTTGTTTTTGTTTGATTGGTTGGTTGGTTTTTTGTGTTTTTGTTTTGTTTTGTTTTAAGATGTATTTATTTTAGAGAGAGAGGGAGAGAGCGCCCCAGTGGGAGGGGCAGAGGGAGAGGGAGAGACAATGCTGTATGCAGAGCCTGACATGGCTCAATCTCATGATCATGAGATCACGACCTGAGTCGATGCTCAACCGACTGTGCCACCCAGGTGTCCCAAGAGGCTGTTGTAAACAAAGAAAGACTGAGTTCCCCCCAAGTGTAGGTAGTGGATGTCATCACAGAGTAGAAATAAGGACTTGTGAGCAAGTCAGTTTTGTTGCTGTGGAAGTAAAAGTACTCTAGATTTCTGGTCATCTGAGTCATGGTTTATAAGTGTAAATCTAATGTAAAGAGAAGTCAAGTCCTCAATACAATATTTAGGAGACTGCCCTGCTCCTGTGGGTGAGCTATCTGAGTATAAAAGCTAGATCTCAGCTACCAAATTGACTCAAGAAAGGAAGTCTCATTTTCAGATGCGAATTCTTATCCTTTCCAAGCTACTATGTTAGTGAAAACATGGTAAGAACAATCTGAGGTCACAAAGAAGCTCCAGAAAAAAAGAACTGTAAGTTTTCCTACTCCTGATAGAAGGCATTTTTGTTTCTCCATCTTTCTTCTTTCCTGCCCCTCCTACATCTCCCTCCCTACCTCCCTACCTCCCTTTTTAGCTACCTCTCACTTTTAAAACATGAATAAAAATGGGGGCACCTCGGGGCGCCTGGGTGGCTCAGTCGTTGCGCGTCTGCCTTGGGCTCAGGTCATGGTCCCAGGGTCCTGGGATTGAGCCCCGCATCGGGCTCCCTCCTCCGCGGGAAGCCTGCTTCTCCCTCTCCCGCTCCCCCTGCTTGTGTTCCCTCTCTCACTGTGTCTCTCTGTCATGTAAATAAATAAAATCTTTAAAAAAAAAAAAAATGGGGGCACCTAGGTGGCTCAGTTGTTAAGCGTCTGCCTTCGGCTCAGGTCATGATCCCAGGGTCCTGGGATCGAGCTCTGCATCTGGCTCCCTGCTCCGCGGGAAGCCTGCTTCTCCCTCTCCCACTCCCCCTGCTTGTGTTCCCTCTTTTGCTGTGTCTCTCTCTGTCAAATAAATAAATAAAATTAAAAAAATAAAAATAAAAATAAATAAAACATGAATAAAAATGAAATAAGAAAAAAAAATTGAAGAGTTTCAATCTTTTGATATTCTCTTCTAGCCTCAAGTGAACTATTTTTAAAAATGCTGACTGGCATATGCAATCAAGAATTGAGAAAGGAAAGTCTTAGGATAAAATATGAATTAAAATATATAAATGTAATTTAATACTAATTTTTCTCCTTGCCCACATAGAGCTAAAGGATATAATTTGAGGCGGCTGAGTGGCTCAGTCGGTTAAGCGTCCGCCTTCAGCTCAGGTCATGATCCCAGGGTCTTGGGATGGAGTCCCTCATGGGGCTCTTTGCTCAGTAGGGAGTCTCCTTCTCCCTCTGCCTGCCGCTCCCCTTGCTTGTGCTCTCTCTCTCTGACAAATAAATAGATGGAATCTTTTAAAAATAAAAATAAAAAAATAAAGGATATAATTTATTTTGTCGATGTTTACCATAACTTAATTAGAACTATTGGCAATAAACCAAGAGCAGCAGACTGACAAATTTTACTCTGTTACACTAAGCTCAGAGTTGAAAGTAAAACTCTTGCAATTGGTACTCTTGATTAAAATTTCTTAACAAGCTAACTTTACCACATCATTAGTAAGGGAATATCCTTCTCCCCTTCACTAGATGTACTAGCATTTCCAGCACAGTCTGTGACCTTAGGGTTTATGAAAAATTCTTGTCAAATTTCCTAACAACTTCCAGGAGGATCCATAAACAATATGACATTGATACAAATGCATAAGATAAACTGAATGCAATTCTGAACACCCTGTCCAGGAAAGATACTCATTATTATACCACATCATTTTTATTGCTATATTCCATTCCATTGTATGGATGTGCATGTATAGCATATAATTCTGTAACTGTAAGCAAAGTTGTGAACCTGCACAGCTTCAAGGACATGAGGGCTTAGCACATGTAAAGCCCCTCAGCATCCACTGAGCACCATGTACAGACTGGGCCTGGAGAAAAAGCAATGGGCCTCTGACTGCACTGAGCATGCTAGAGCAACAACTGTGATGCAGGTCTTTGACAACTCAACCAGCAGGCCTGCCCAGTGGAGTCATATGTGGTGGAACTCTCCAACGGGGGACCATGGAGGAGGATGATCACAAGCGAGGCTGGGATATCGAAAGTCAGGATGGGTTAGGTGTGTCTGAAGTCCTGATTTTTGAAATGCAACATGCTTTTTTGCCCATAAGGGTAAGGATAGGAGTTAGGATTCAGGGACGTTCATAATTTCTAAAAACTAAATCATAATGGCAAAGAAAAGTAGGATTGTATAATTAATCCTCTCTGTACTGATATGTTTTTAATGCAGGACAATTCTAAAGCTTTAGGCTCATCCTTAGACAGAAGAGTTAGTCCCCTGGTCACCACAGCTTTCAAATAAATTTGTTTCTTCTGCAAAGCTAGATTTGGAAGGCTTACAAAAGAGTGGCTTCTTCGGGCTGCTCCCAGAACCTCCATTTCCGGCAAGGCCCCGAAACACAAGACCAGCAACCCATCCTCTGTGGTACTTTGGCTCTTCTGCTCTGACCAGCAGCCAGAAACTGGGGGTGGAAAAAAGAATTAACATCAAGAGAAACATTTCCAATTTTTACAAAATATAAGGCTCAAGCTAACCACAAATACAGGAGGGAGGTGAGGGGTCAGAAATAAGCGTTACAAATTATATTTTGCCTTTTGGCAGCAGAATCACTTCCCAGACATTAAGTTCTGGGAAAGCAATGGCCATGTCTGTTGCTACTTTTTTTTTTTTTTTTCCCTCCAAAATCTAGTTTGGGGTGTGTACAATACTAGGTAGTCAGGAAATATTTGTGAAAGGAAAGAAGGAAGGAAGAAAGACAAAGAGATACTAGACTTTTGCTGCATGGCTGAAGGACAGAGAACTTTAGATGGTTAAATGCCACTGTCTGGTTTATTTTTCTTCAGTTGAAAAACATGACATGCTGGATTTAATTAAAATAAGAGGCTTAGTGCAATTATTATTAACAAGCATTAATTAGTTATATGTATAATACACGCTTGCTAGAGGTACATAAGAAGCCCAAACAGAGAAGAGCCTTTACACTCAATATTTCTACCCCAGAATCCCAACCTATATATTTCTACTGACCAACGCCATGAGGAAGATGCTCTTTTTGGGCTTAGCCGCATCTCTGATTTTGTCTTCAGAGGTAAAGAGCTTGGAAACTTCACCTGAAACGGACAGAGTGAAAGAAGATGGGAAAAGATGTGCGAAAGATCTTACCAGATGTGGTCACCAGCTGAAGAGGTTGAGAGTTGGAATAAGCCTTGGAATGGCTTCATTCGTTCACAGACATCTGCCACTAGGAGCACTGCTTTATGCAAACACAGGCTGCAGAGAAATGTGGACACCAATCTGTACACCTAAAGATATGCTCTGCTAACTCCTTTACCAGTGGGCTATTTCTTACTGTAATTTCTTCAAGATATAATTTACTTTGGGGTGCCTGGGTGGCTCTGTCGGTTAAGCGTCTGCCTTCGGCTCAGGTCATGATCCCAGGGTCCTGGGATGGAGTCCTGTCCCACACCCGGGGTCCTTGCTCAGTGGGGAGACTGCTTTTCCCTCTCCCTCTGCCTCTCCTCCTGCTTGTGCTTGCTCTCTCTCTGACAAATAAATAAGTAAAATCTTAAAAAAAAAGATTTACTTTACCAAAATGTTTAACAATTCTGGTTTATATATCCACATGTTGTTACAAAACTGAATTATATTACAGTTATCTATATTTTAATGATTGACATTTATGTTATTAAACCTCTTTTCTCTCCTAACTTGTTTTGATTACTACTTATATGTGCAAGTACTTAAAATATGTTGCAAATATGAAATTCTACCTCCAAAAACTCCAAAACAAAAAAATTCATCCACTTCTTTAAAGAAGAGACTATTTTTACATGTTCAAGATAATATTATCACCCTTAACAAATGTCACAATTCTCTATTAGCTAAAATATAATCCATATGCAAATCTCCTCACTTGACATAAAAATGTTCCTTACAGACTGCTGTCTACCTTTACACCTTAAAATTCCCACCCACATCCGCACTTCCCATCACACACGTGCACACTCATACAGGCCTTTTAGTCCCTTTCTCCAGGCTCTAGAACATAGTGATACTTGGAACTCTGTTCCTCCCTTATCATCCTCTCCTGGTCACTTTCTCCCCCGGCCCACCACTTCCTACTCAGCCTCCCCAGGACAGCATGGGAGAGGCAGGTGGTCAGTTTTACAATTAAAAACACATTTCTGAACACACTGTTCCAGAGAAGCTTTGTGCTCCAGACCCATTTGGGGCCTTGGACTGCTTTAGCTATTATAACAGCTCTCAAAGAAGCACTTGTACGATTCGGAAGAAAACTCCCCTTGATTTCTGGCCATATTTTTGTACTTAAGGAAGCGCACAGGAAGGACAAACAGCCCTCCCTAGTATTGGCACGGATGACCAGAGCTGGGCAAGTGTCCCCAGAAAGGCTGGGCCTGCTTTCAGTCTGGAACTCGGTCATCCCCCTCCCTCCCCATCATAGTTTTTGGAGCATATACCACAGATAAAGTCGGCATGCATGAATATTTCCAGCCACTGAGCATATTAATGTGAAAGCGGGATCACACGCACATGAAAAGGACGCTCAAACACGCACATTTTCTGAAGCAGGTGTGACTTTAGTTCCGCACCCCGAAGACTGTTACTGGCACTACTGAGAACCAAAAATGTGTGGGTCGGGGGGACGAAGGAGCATTTTCTCATTTTCTTTTCCCATTTACCGGAAAATGTTTTGTGGAATGACTTCATCGGGAAAAGCAGTCTTTACATTTCAAAAGTACCTGTTAGTGGCAGTGACTGCTTCATTCACAGGATGCAACCTGCAATCTTCTTCCTCTTCAGCAAGTAATTTGGAGTGTACTTCTTCCAGAACCTTGTCCAGTTGCAGATATCCCATATTATGGGAGGTGGAGTGTTGACTGCACAGGACAATAGGAATAGGAGGGCAGGTGAGGAGTGGTTGTGATGCAGAGGGGAATCCTTCACTGAAGCAGGCTGTGGGTCCTCACTACAGCACCATCCCTATGGAAACATATTCCAAACATTCTAGGTTTTCAAGTCACTGGGTTTTCTGAACAGGTCCTGAAGCAATACCATTTTTCAGAACTCCTTTTTCTTCTAGGGATGCATCTTCCTGTCAGCCACATTCTCCAAAGTCATGTGCAGGCTGCAGTGTCCCAGAAGATACTAAAGGACTTTCATACGGAACACCTCTAGCCTAAGGGACACTGACTGAGTTCCCTCCGAGGGGATGAATAAGAAAAAGTGACCCCTCGGAGCAAAAGCAGCCCCTCTCAGGAAATGGTGAGGTAACAGAAGCACCCTTGTGCAAAAGAAAAAGGCTTCTCTTCTCCCCAGGGGAAGTACCCCGCTGCGGGGAACTGGGTGAGCAAAGCGGGGCTGTGTCTCAACCCCAAACCTTGTCATTGGTCAAGGATTCTGCATCAGCATACACCATACAGTTTTATTTGGTTGTCCTGCCCCAAATTCCTAACTAACCAAAATCCCTGAAGGTGCTAGCCTTTGGGTAAACTTGCATTTTAACACAATGTATCTTCCCCCCTCAGTACTTTTGTAGCATCTTCAGCCCTATCATCATCCTTGGCCTTATCTGCATTAGGCTTCAAAACAAGAAATATGGAAAACGAGATCATAGGAGAGTAAGCAAGAGGCTGGAGGAAAGCCACCCTTTGCACTCATCACAGGAGAAAGCGGAAGGCAGTCACTCTACTAGCCTGGCTGAGACAAATGATACGTTATATGCACAATTCGCTGCAGAGACAGAACTCTGTGCTGGTACATGTATTTCTAAGATGAACAGCAATATACAAATGGCACTCTTGGAAACGTGCTAAATAATGCATACCCTGCACAGACCCAGCACAGCACAGACCCAGCCTTACATCCACAAGCACACCCTTCACATAATGGCCATGGATGCAAGTCCCATAGTCTCTCTCTCTCTCTCTCTAGCATACAAATGCACTGTTGATTCATGGCTCAAGTGTTAACTTATGATTTTAAATAATAAGGGAATGTTCTTGTCTTTCAGTTTTCCATTATTCTATTTCTAAAAGGTCCCTTTGATTTCCCCAGCTCATTGTCTGGTAGACACAGTCAAAAGAAACTTTACTTTAAATCCCTTTTCTGTTATAGTTTATCAGAGATTACATGAGAATTATTTATATTCTAGGCTTTAAAATTATAATTAATATGCTATAGTCATTTTAACATGGGAAAAAACATTTAAAGTTTTCGGACAATGGCATGGGACAAGAAAATAACTCTTGTAGAAAAAAAAATTAACAACTGAAATTGTGGATCATGCCACACTTTTGGGAGGTTTTCAGAGAAGTTGTAGAGGAAGGAGTTTGTTTTGACTAAATTGCCCTCCCAAAAAACAAGCCCCAAACCTTCATTAATGTGAAGCTGGAAAATCTTCTATCATCCTTCCATTTTCTTACTCCTTATTTAAGTGCCCAGTGCAAATGTTAAGGGCACAAACAAACAGCTATTGAGTTAGGACAATGTAAGTTTATTTTTTTATGTATGTTGAACATTTCACTGTTTTGAGCCTGTATTAGGTAGATTCATATACCCCAGGAACATGTAAAGCACACTTGTGTAACTTAAGAGATAGGGACTATGAAGAGCATGAAGAAACTCAAAACCCATTCAAAGTCCTTGAGTGCTGGGTATGACTTTCTCCTGCCCACGGTGATATTCTATGCCACCTTGACAACTTATCAGATTGTAGGCATTCCAGGCAGCAGTGGGTGTTCAAGGATAAAATACAACCTATGACAAACCCTGCCTCAGGATTTAAAAAACTCAAAAGCCTACAGGGACCAAAGAGAAAAATAAGTGAAGGGGAGGACTTGCCTAGTAAACATGTTGAACTATGTTGCATTTCCCTGAACAAACTATACTCTCCATTTTTCTTGAAATAGGCGGTGGTGTTGGCATGACATGGCATTTGTTACCCCCAAATTGGGGCAGAGCCGCAGAGAAATAGTTCCAGTGCTAAAAGAGCAAAAACAACAACAAAAGCCTGACTATACTGGTATAGTGATGATGGGCAACTGTTTTCAGCCCCAGTGTTAGAGAGACGGAGCAAGGGATCAAACCTGTGCTGTCCTAGAAAGCTCATGTCCTGTCTAATGGGGTCAACTGCTTCTCAGCCCAACACATCATTGTCACATGGAAGGATGGAAGCACACTCTTTCTCGCTCTTCCCGTTTTTCGAGGGAAGATGGGAATCCAGATTTTTAGGTATAATCTCCCCATTTTAAAGTGTTAGCTTGACTTCTTTAAAATTGGGTGAGTCAAGGAAAACACACAAGGCCCTTCATCTTGAAGCCTCTGGTCCACCCCACACAGTCTAAAACCAAAGGGACTCCAAACATTCCTAAAACGTATTAGAGCGTAGAGTGGGCAACAGGCATTTTAATGTAGAAGAATGCCCTTTTCACGTCTGATGCAAAGCAAATCTTTTAGCTGTTTTTATTCACTGCAGAATAAAAGCTGTTGAGTTGCCCCTTCCAAGTGTCTGTAATTCTCTGATTTATTGCTGGCAGCTTTTTTTCAGCATTCAACATCTGTGTCATATCCTCAGAGAGGAAATGCCCAATTCTGGCTGTGTGCTTCCATTCCGTATATATATATTCGTGCCTAAAGGTCACTAGGTGAGAAAGTTCCTTAATGTTTCTCCACTTGATCAAGAAGTCTGTCTATGCTGGTGGTAGTTGCTACACAAGTCCCTGGAAGATGGAACAGGTACACTTAAGGTGCACATACTGTCAGATGTGCATTGGTTGCCTGTGAAAGACCTGACGGAGGCCAAGAACCCAAACTATGGACTTCCCACTGGCACGCTGGTGCTCTTGGTTTGCACTACATAAAGAATTCCAGGGGTGCCTGGGTGGCTCAGTCGGTTAAGTGTCTGGCTCTTGGTTTCATCTCAGATCACGATCTCAGGGTAGTTAGACAGAGCCCTGTGTCGGCTCTACACTAAGTGCAGAGCCTGCTTGAGATCCTTGCTCTCCCATTCCTGCCCCCTCTGCCCTTCCCGCCCGCTCGTGTGCATGCACTCTTTCTCTCTCTCGCAAATAAATAAATAAAATCTTAAAAAAACAAACAAACAAAAACACCTCCAGGTGAACACATACAATTTTCCTACTTTGACTTTCAGGCACAAATCCATTCCTGGTATCCTATCTTCAAAAGATGAACCAGACATCTTGAAAAACTCAAGGGTCCCTTGAGCAAGAGGCCTAGACTCTAGGAGATGCTGCTCTAATCCTCTCCTTGACTCTCATCATTTTTTCCAAGGAATAAATTTCTCTAGACCTCACCTAACCACTTCACCTATGAGGGAGCAAAGAGAAATGAAAGAGATCAAATCAAAAAACCTTTCTTCCTTAAGGCTTGGCATGGTCCAAGGCGGACAGTGAATTCTTCCTCCTTTTAGGCACTCTCCTTTGGTCCTACTTGGTCTTCCAAGGATGAAGACATTTTTGAAACTTAATATCTCCCATATTGTAATTCTGGAATATCTGCAAATACCTCCTCCTCTCAGTCTCCGCCTCTCTCTCTTTCTCTCTCAGTCTCTTTCCCCCGCTACTGCTCTTGCTCCCATATGTCTCATCCCACAATTGCCCAAAATAAAGTAGTATTAATTCTAATGTCACTGATTTTTCCTAAGTCACATGGTAAGCACCAAAAGTAAATTAATAGTGCTCGACTTTTTCAGCATTAATCTCTTTCACTGTTAGCCAATACAAGACTTCCCTGGACTTGCCAAGGCAGACATCGCCAAACAAGCAGCAAAATTTTGAAACTCCAATCAAGAAACAAAACTAACAAAAAAACAGAAAAGAAAGAAAAAAGCCAGAGTTTTCATCCATCTATCAATTCAGCCAATGCTCACATATGGAAGAGTTTTTAGATAAAAATTCCTCCCAAAGTTTTAACCTCTTAAACCACAAAGTCAATCCACACAATTCAAATCTGAACTCTTCTGATATAAATGACCTGTTCCCCATCCCCTTTAAGGATTAATCTCTAAATTCCAAAGGGGATTCTTAATTGGATAGGCCGATCTTGGGGAAAACAAACCAAATCTAACTCAGAAATAAACTGTACCATGTTAAACCTTTATTAAAATTGCCGGCATTTGACATCAATTCTGTAAATACTGGACTTTTGATCAATCTTTAAGAGATCTTTACACAGACGATACCTTTCTAGAAAGGAATGGACCGACAGGCCTGACTCAAGCCCCTGTTGATGTGCACGTCCAGGGAGCCTGTACGCGTTGTCAGGCAGCCACACTGAGCTCTGTGCGGAAGGACAGGCTCACATGTGCATCTGAATGAGAACATCTGTGCTGGAGGCAGGCAAAGTCTGCTGCAAGGGAGCCGCCCAATCTGTTGTTGGAGAGGAAGCGAAGGCAGGTGCGCTGATACAGCACTCCCTGTTCAGTATTGGGCTACTGGACCCTCGCTTGTATGAAGTTGCTCCCAGGGGCAGAGTGGGAGGCCCCGCTCCTGCAGAACGCAGTCTCCGCGCAGCACGTTAGCAGGTCTCCCTCCACCAGCTCGGGAACAGACATGGTTTCGTGAGAGCCACGTAGGATGGTCGTGTGGTTTAATCAGAAAATAGTGCAGCCATTTGTATTGATGGAGCAGGCACCATGCCAGGGGAAACATTCTTACACAACCCAGCCACTCGGGATGATTTGTACATCTTGGAACCCGGCACACAATACGCAGCCTCAGATACTTGGAGCTGAGAAATGAAAACAAAGGATGTGGTCTCTCTGTGGCTCCCTGACCTCAGGGATCTGTGTGGTTTCCATGATTACAAATTACCTCAAAAGAAATCGAGTTTTAGGTCCAGATGAGCAGCAGGATGCCAATGACTAAATTGCCATGCCAACACATCAGATGGTCTGGTTTGGTTCCCTTTTAGAATCTAGTTATGGTTATTTTTCCCTCTTTAAGTCACCTTTTGGCTTGGCAAAAATTAACGGCAGACGGGAGAGTATCAAGGAAGTGAGATGTGTGTCTCCCAGCCCTGTTGCTGTAAATGATGCCATTAGAGCACAAAGGAGCCCCACGCCCATATTTGGGCCGGGTAAAGTTCACTCGCAGGGGTGGGGTTTCTCTAAAAGGACTCATTTGGCTTTGGTTGATAAGGAAGTGTGCTTCCTGTTTCTCTCAGGACAAGAAACTTAAAGTAGAAGTTTGGTCAGCACCAGAGAGCCATGGCACTCTTCCCTCCTAATGGGAGCTTCCAGCCTTGCTCTTTTTCAGCTGCTTTTAGCTAAAGAGCTCTTTGGTATCTTCAGTTTTGCTGCGGAGAAGAGGAAGGCACTTGGCCGGCTTCTGTCCTCCCTCCCGGACACCAGACTAAAGGATCCCTTGAAAATATCAGAAATGAGAAGCTTGTTACCTAATTCTAGATTATGATGTTACTATTATTACAGTGATACATTTTTACCCCAAAGCTAATGTATCGCTGAATGCCCTCTATTCTTCTTGTAATGAACAGGTGTCACTTCTTCCTGTGCCCAGCGTCCAGTCTCCTTCTGGTGTGGAGGGAATTCTCGTTATGAGTATTGGTGGGAGGCAGAGACCTCCTCCCAGAAGCGAACTTGAAAAATTGCCTCCTCAGTGTTCCTGAAGCCAGGACACAGGCATATGCCCATTAGATGCTATCCCGGAGAATGTTGGTGTGGGAACGATGAGGCAAAATGTATTCTTGGGGCTGGGGCCGCAAGACCTCTGGTCAGTTTCCAGCACGATTAGCATCACTGCTGGGTGCCTCAGAGTCTGGGCCTAGAAAGGGTGGCATCAGTGTCTACATAAGACCAGTTCTGCTTGGCTTGATGTTGGGCAGTGGAAAGTGGAGTCTACTCCTGGCTAAAACCTCCAAGCCTACGTGGGGATAAATTGTATTTCTGCTTAAATAAACCAAACTAATTTCTTTTGCATGCAACTAAAAACCCAAGTCACCTCCTTAGCCTCAATCTCAACTCCCTTCCCCAGCTTTTCTCTCCCTCTCCTCTTCCTCCTTTCCTCCCCTCCCCAGCCCCCTCTTTCCCCCCTCTCCTTTCCTCTACTCACTTCTGCTCTCTCTGCCACCTCCCCATCCTACTCCTCTTCCTCTCCTGCCCCTTACCTTCACTCCCCACCCACATTATTTTGGCTCCTATCTTCAAGTCATTATTGATGGCCCCATCTTGAAAGTGGCAGATCTGAAAAGAAACTCTCCATTCCCATTTTGTAGTTGATACAACTGAGACTTAACAGGTATACACTAATTATTCCAGTCAAACAGCAAGAATTTAGGGTGGTTTCCTCCTAATCTAATGCTCCTAGAACTGTGCTGTCCTATCACCTAAGGAGTATATGTGTCATGTTCTCTGAAGATGATCGGGCTAATGATTTCATTCTATAAAGCAATAAGGAACAACAAAAGAGTATTTCTACAGTTTTCCATTGTCTCTGAGATAGAAAATAGTAGATGGATGTGTGTTTGCATCTAGTCCATGTTTATTTGGTGACTACTATGTTTATGTGATCATGTGAAAAAAATGGGGAGGACACCTGGAAAATCACGTCTGTTGGCCCAGTAAATCAAGGATTATCTCTGATCTGTATTAGTATTTTAAACAAGGAAAAATTATTTTGATACTTTGTATAAACACGGTGCTCTTTCAAAAGCTTAATCTTGGCTTTCTCAAGTTTAAAATCACCCTGTGGCTTCCTGTTGCACTTAGAATAGAGTCCAAAGTCAAAGTAGAACAGCCACATCTCTTGTGAGAAGAAGGAGGTCCTCTCAGTCCTCACAATGAGACGGCAGGCACACACTGAGACCACATCACCAAACCGAGATGCCGGGTTACTCTACCCTTGGCCTTCATTTTCTCCTTGACCTCACGTAGCACCGCTGATCTTCCGCCCTAATGGCATTCTTTTCTGTCCATCTGTTTTGTCCCGCCTTGGATATCTTAAGCTTTTTTTTTCCCCCAGAACCTTTGCACTTGCTGTGCCTTCTGCAGGGAACTTCTCTCCCTATCCATTCACTTGGCTGCTTCCCCATGTCATTCTGGACTCGACTCAAATTTAGTTTTCCAAGAGTGGCTTCTTCTGACCATCCTAATACTGCACACCCCTCCCTACTCCCCCTTCTAGCTATCCTTTATTTAAAATAATTGTGTTTATTTATTGGTTTAATGTCCACGAAGGCAAGGACCCTCTCAAGTCCACTTTTTTATCTGCAGTGCCAAGGGCAGTGACTAGCACATGGCAGGCCCTCAAATTAACTTGTGAAATGAATGACTATGTGGGAGTAGAATTAGAAAAGAATGCCATACAACTGTACTAACAATGATTGCGGATGTGCAGTCAAGGACATGTTAACGTTCCACACACAGACACACACACACACACACACACGCACAACATGGCAAAACATAGTCCCTGTGAGAACATCCTTATTTCTTCAATTATAGTAACACTATAGAAAGTTACATTCATATTAATAGCCCAAAGGCACCAACCTATTTCAGAGAGGTCCATACATTGCATAGAAAATGAGATTCAAAGAATTCATAGGCCTCCTCATTAGATTACAACTATTCACTTTCTGCTACTCTGGTTTCATCTTTCCCTGTGCCTACCCAAATTTTAATTTCTTCGGAGAATTTTAAATCCCAGGTAGCACACCATTTTACCTCCAGATGCTTATGTATGTATTTGTCATAGGCGATGCTTGTTAGCACAACTACAGCATTATTATCATATCTAACAAGATTAATAAATAATTCATTATCATCTACAATAAGACTGTGTAAAATTTTCTCCATTTATCAAAAAACTATTTTTATAATTGGTTTGTTTGAATCAAAGAATAAACAAGAACCAAATGTTACTTTTCATTCATAGGTCTCATACGTTTCTTTTGATCTATCACACTCCTTTCTATGCCATTTATTTGTTGAAGAAATGGGGCCACTTGTCTTAGAATGTCCCACATTTTGGATCTGGCTGACTCGATCTTCAGAGTGTCTTCTACGTGTTTTTTTATCTTGCATATTTCCTGCACATTCACAGTGAATGATTCAGAATCTTTTCTTTCACTTGGTGTTACTTTCTTCCCATTGATATCACATCAAGAAGAACAGGATGTCTGGATGTCACCCTCTCAGCAATGCTCAGATTGATCCCTGGGTTCAGGGCTGCCAGGCCCATCCATCTACTGTAATCCCCCCCCACACACACACACAAACTTTTCACCTACTGATTAGCCGTCATTCATTATCATTGCCTACATCTATTCCTTTGTTAGCAATTTCAAAAACAGACTTTTTTTTTTTAAGTCTATAGTTTCTCCTTCCTCTCTTAAGGAGAACTTTTCTTCATCAGCTGTTTGGTTGCCTTAAAATTTGGTCCTTACAGGAAAGGCAGAATAAATGTTCTAGTCTTTTTTTCTGATCAATATTCAGCATAATGAGTTGGTATTCTAGTGAACTCCAAAAGTGACCACTGGGTTTTAACTTTTTTTTTAATATTATCATAAACTCATTGATTTTTAAATGTTTTATTTAACATACTCAATTCACAGCAAGTATTGTTCAATACTTGAGCTCTCCCAACACTGGTCAATGGGAGCTCCTTCAGATTTGCTCCTGTGTTCATTTACCACCACCCAGTTTTTCTGATAATTTCTTTGCTTTCAAGCACAACAATATGCTCAAAATACATCTTATACATTTCCTGCTTCAGACCTGGAATCAGCAGTTTTCTGAGGAGTCTTGGTTCCTTTTAATGGGAAATATATATTTTTAAACCACAGTCTGGCACCAGGAGTGTTCATTGTTTCCAGGTGTTCATTGCATCTAGGCTTTTTTTTTTTTTAATGGAACAAGTGAAAAATATGCTTTTTTTTTTTTAAAGAAAAATAAACATCATTCCTAAGTTCAGGGTGATATTTTCACCAATTCAAATGAAAGATTCCAATATTTTTACTTAAATTCCTTGGTTTCACATTAAATCATTTTTTTCTTCCTCTGAAAATATCTTGGCTCATGAAAACATTAACATAATTTATTATTTGTTTTATTTCAATATATACAATTGTTTCAAAATAACAATAAAAATATTTCCAGCATTAACCAACCTCCTGAATGCATTTTAAAATTTCTTCATGGTTTTCTTTTTGTCCTTAGAATGTACAGTCAAAATACTATGGTTTATAGCCACTTGAAATGAACCTTCTCCATGTCATTGCCACCTACTTAATATACAGTTTGGTTCACTTGTTTCAGGTTTTTATAATCACTACTTTTAGGGGTTGGTTTTGATATAACTTTTTCAACTGTGTAAATATAAGCATGATTTCAAAATCAGAACCATAAAATAAGGTATAATCCATTTTAGAGAAGTCTAATTTCCATCCCCGCCCCTACCCTCTGTTTCCTCCCTCCCTTGTGGGTAATGTATTTATTAGGTTTTGTTTTAATCATATTTATTTACATCCTTCCTTTTGCTACACAAAATGCAGCACACTATCCACATTCTTGTACAACTTGCGTTTTAAAAAAATTTTTTAATGTAACAATTATCTTGGCAACAGCTCTCTTAAAATATAGAGAAAGCATTCATTCCTGCTTTCTGTAAGTCTGCATAGTACTCCACTATTTGAGCATACCCAGTTTATTTAACCCATTCTCTACTGCCGGCATTTGGGTTGTTTCTGGTCTTCGTCTGTTACAAATAGTGGACCAGTCCAACATTCAGACTTTATCTCCATGGGAAAGCTATAGAAAGTCCTTTCAATTACCTTTATTAAATGTCTACTATCTTAAAAGTCCTAGGGAGGGTCACATACATCCTAATGTGGTTCAGTCCCTACAGGAATTCATATTCCCAACTGTGGCAGGAATTCTAGATGCTTTTGTATATATGGCTTCACCACTATTTAGCTGTGAGACTTCATAGTATGTGATCTTGGGCAGGATAATTAACCTCTCTGGGCCAGCATCTTCTTTGTGGAAGGTGATTAGTAGAATCTACCTCCCAGGTATGTCATGAGCATTAAATGAGACAACATTTTTAAAAGCACAATGCCTAGCACATTTATTAAGTATTTAATAAATGTTATCTATACATGAGTATAGATGTTTTGGATAAAACACACCATCAGCAAAAGTTAATATCATTCTCATTAATATTTTTTAAGTAGTATGGTAACTAGGAAGAATAAGGACTTTGGAATCAGTCCATAGGCCCGTGAGCTATGACTTTGTCTTTCCAAATCTCCAGGAGCCTTTTCCAGCTTGCAAGGAGCCATTTCATAGCCAGCCTTGCAACCCTGTACAATTCATGATTGTTGTTAATGATTAAGAAAATAAATGTAGAGTGGCTTGTCCATAGGAAGCAGGTAATTAATGTCTGATTTTTCATTCCTTACAACATCTCATTGATGGACTTTCCCTGTAACAAAAACTGTAGGTGGCCAGTAACAAATTATACTTAAAATTATTCTGGGAAGTTGGCTATGCCCTCTTGGCAGAAAGATACAAATTGCGAGTTCAGTCTCCGACCATGGAATTCAAGGCACATGCTATTAGCAGAAGAGAATCCCAGAGGTGTGGGCCCCCCTCATCCTGACCATATTAAACAGGTCATCACCTACCTTATGTGTTTCAAAGGCAGCACTTCCTGAGTGAAGTGATAGCTTTACTTAAATCTGAAAACTAGTGTTCCAGCTTATCTCAAAACTCCAGCCTACCACCTTATATATAAAAATCATCTTTGCCAATTATCAGCCAAACCAAACATTTCCAAGTCCGTTAGATCCACAAAATTCCATGTGACCTAATTAATTCACATAAGCACAATCCATAGTATTAATGCCACCATCATTTCCTGTGACTACTTTGTATACTCTCTCAGTAGACTTAGCATATCCTTGAAGCATGTCCTTAAATAACTATCTTATCCAAAGATTCACAGGGAAAATAAATGTGATCCCATGACAAAGCGTATGCAGAAGAGAATTTGTTTCCTTTTCAATTAAATGTGTTTGTGTCATTGATTTTTAAGCCCTGGGAATCTTAGGACTCATCTTTATGATCATAGAAAGTAAGAACCTCTAACATAACAATAACCACTATGCAAAATACATTTTCTTACCATCTAGTCAACAGTGTGGCCAATGAAGCCACAAAACATCAAGCTGCATTTGTGCAAGGGACACGGAGTGTTTCCAGCACTGATGGAATCAACTGGAAGGTCAAAGATCTTTTGTCATGGGGTAAGACAGGATGAAGTCAGGAGTGGGTTTCCCTCAAGGGAATGGGGCAGGGACAGCAGTGGTTGTGTCAAATGCCAGGGACTCCAAACCAGAAAGAATGCCTTGAGACACTGTCCTCTGCCGTGCCTTCTGGGAATTCCTGTTTCCTCCTGAGAACCTCTTATTTGAGGTTCTCCTGAGTCAGCCCACAAATGCTTTCTCATTCTCTTTTTGTCCCCTTTGTATTTAGTCCATGTAATTGCACAATTTCTCAGAAAAGATATTCCTTCCGTACATATTCCACTTTCCTTGCCACTCCTCCTCAACAAAAGACACATGCAGACAGGATTATCCCATTGTCGAATGCCAGCCAACTTCAGTATCACCTTAATTTAAGTCCTAACTCTGGCATGATTGGTGTGCTAGGGGTTGTGAGCGATGTCTGTGACACACGACAGAGCTCCTGTCCTCTCGGAGCTAATAAACCCCTCACACCATATTGGGAATATGCGTCACTGGTCTGTCTCCCACCGCTAGCTAGACTGGGAGGCAAAGCGAGGGCAGAAGCAAGACTCTTCAGTCCTGAGTAACTAGAGTTTGATGGTAATTACGCACACAGTGAGTATTTCTTGACTGGGTGGGGGAGTTAATTGAGGGAATCACAGATGTGGCTTGGTTAGGGTAGAAAATACCTGAGGTGGAAAAGAAAAAAAGCTGCATAGAAATGGGACAAGGGGCTAATGGAAACGTATGGAGTCTCATTTCTCTTTGCCTTGCCAACCCCTCCCTACCTTGTGACTATGGGTTGCCTCACAGCTGGTTTGTAATGGCCGCCTAGACCTCTTGGATTAGAAGTTGCTTCAGAGTGGATTCCTTGAGCCGACCCCACCACCTTTTACCCATCTCTGCCTCCACTGTCTGAATTTAGTAAACCAGTGGCTCTCGAACTTTAGCATGTGCCAGAATCCCTGGGAGGGCCTATTAAAACACAGATTTCTGGACTCCCTCCCCAGAGTGTCTGGTTCAGGAAGTTTAGAATGGAGCCCGTGAAGTTGCATTTCCAACAAGCTCCCAGGTGATGGTGCTGCTTCTTCTGGGGCCACATTCTGAGAACAGCTACCTTAGACAGTTTAGTTCTACCCATCTTTAAAACCTGGACTCCAAAATAAGGACAGAAGTCTAGTCTCTGCCTCACATGTATGAGGAATTCAGACATAACAGATGTGAAGTAGTTTAAAAATAACTGACATTCATTGGGTACCTGTTGTGTATTTATTAAATCATTACACAAACCCTATGAGTTAGGTATAATTCATGCAGTATTTATACTCTCATCTTAAGAAGAAGAAAACAGGTTGAGATAAATTACACAAATTTCCTAATGTCGCATAGCGGTGTTTGAACTCAGACTGCTCCAACCCCAGAGCAAAATTCTGCTCATTCAGATTGTGCCTACTTGGCTAGGCTTTGCACGTTCAGAAATGGCAGTGAACGTGCCCAGTGAAACTGCAATAATCAGTAATAGTTATTTCCATTTACTTGGAGTAATCTAGTGTGGGAGACTATCTCAATGTGGATAAACTTGTAACCCATAGCTTTGGAAAGTCATGTCATCCTGTGGTTCTCAATTTCCAGACCTGTAAAAGAAAGGAGTTGAAATGCTCTTAAAATGTCTTACCTTCTTTCAGCACCTGTGGTCTTCAATTTATGAGCCAAGACCCTATTGCATTAACCTATACTGATAAAGAACTGCCAAGGAGTTGGAGTGTTCACTGTATTCTCTCTCCACAAGGAAGGTCTATGTTAGAAATCATCTCCACCAGAAATTGTTCTATCAGAGCAAAGAGAGTTAGACTGTTTTAATGGAAAATGTCATCAGGCTAAGGGATAGGCTGTTCTTGCTCCCCTGGAAAAAACAGAGCTGAAAAGGCAATATGCTATTTCTATTGAACCTGGAGTTCTGCTCAACACACTAATACTCTTTCAGACATTAACTTTCTCCACTACCTTCTGGGCTATGCATTTAGTCTTTTCTCACATTAAAGTTACATTTGCCCCCTTGAAATTGGGAGGATATTCTTGTCCCCTCATCAGTAAGCCTACATACAAACCCATCTAGGCACTGAACTGCTCTAAGCAGTGAACTTCATTTAACTTCAGTAGCAAAGGCTGATGTTTTCCTGTACCTTTTTGCCAACTTCTGGGGTGACACCCTGTCTGGAAACTACAGACCATATGTACTGACAACAAGGAGACTTTGTATAAAGAATCAGACTTTTCCTCCCCAGCTGTCTGGGGAGAACAGCACAGGAAGTGTATCTTTCATGCCTCATGTTTATGAAGTAACCATTCATTGTAAAAACACATTTATAATTGGTGTAATGTGGGTGGGAGATGTGTGGGGGCCATGATGGTGCTAATCACGGGTAAAATTAGAAGGCAGCATCATGGTTTGAAAAACTATGGCCTTAATGCCTAGCATTTCTCATTTAAAGAAACACCTCCTTAGTAATCTGACTTCTATTCCTACAATCTGATTTTTTAACACTGCAACATCCAGGCAAGAAGACCAATACAGAAGTAAACCACATGAGGAAGAGGTTATTCAACAAGAACACAAAAATTTGTTGGAGGAAGGGAGAATAAAATGCTATTTCATGTGCCTTTAAGCACTCTCAGATCCTCTGAGAATATAGGAAATTAATTTCCATAACCAGTATCAAAAAGTCAAATGGGATACAAGAGAATAGAATTACAGTAGACAAAATCCCTCAAACGTTATAAAGTACTATGTTGTGAAATTTTTCAGTTATATGCATGTACAAATGTGTGTGTGTTGTCCTAGTCTGAAAGGTAACATGTCTATCTTACTGTGGGTTATGGTTGTTTTAAAGCCACTGCATTGTGGACAGCCTACCATTCTTCACACAATAGTACAGAAAGAGGTTGTAGCCTGATTCCACCCTTCCCCAGGGGTCAATAAGCCAGACTAAGTAGGTATTCACAAAAACATGCAGTGATCCAAGATCAAACACATAGAAAAGATTTGTGTGGTATTTTATATTACAGTCTGCATAAAATTTGTGTCCTGGCTTCCAGAATGAGCAACTACATTTAATATGGTTTCAGTGGCCATTTGAGTTCTATGGTAGACAACTGGCTGGAAAACGATCCTTATAAACACATTTTTTTTTCCCAGCTAGGATTGCATGGACATAAAAATACCAATGACAGAGCAAGTACAGGGTAAACCCAATGATTAGTAGAAATAAGGCCCCCTGGGATCCAGAGGATGGAATGATCAATTCACTCAGGACTAGGAGTGGAGAAATACTTCCAAAGGGAAGGAGTTTTTGAGCCAGGCAGGGAGAAGGGGATTTTGCTTGCTTATGGAATGGTGAGCAAAGATACGGAGATATTTTTTTCCATCTTATTTTGATGACAAAGAATGAAAAGATGTCATAAAATGATTTTTTAAAGAATGTATTTTGTAATGTGTTTCAATTTAAAAATATTTCATGTTGCTATGTTATAAGTGGGAAGGGATGCAATTAACATCTGGTTGATACCTATACCTTGCTAGGCTCTCTGCTGAGAGTTTTACATGTATAATCTTATTTCTTTCTTATCACCACAGCCTCATAAAGTAGGCAGCATAATTTCTTTTTTATAGGTAAGAAATAAGTCACAACATGGCTAAATACCTTGCTCAAATCCACAGTCTGAAAGTTGGGAGTTGAGTCTAAATCTAGATTTATCTTGTTGTAAGGCTAACTCTTCTAAGAACAACCTGATTCTTAAGAAGAAGGTCCATTTGGAAGGTTTTCTGGCAAACGGCACTCTAATTGCTTATGTCTGAATCCTGTTCTTAGGTAAGGCTGCAGCAAACTTCTCTGAATTTTTTGTTTTTCTATTATTGGAAGAGAAATGGCTTAAAATTCCCTTCTATGTGAATTAGTGCCACTTCCTAAATTGTGGCTTACAAATATTCAAGTGATTATTTCTTGGCTATGACCAATGTCAAGTAAGGTCAAAGAGTTGAGTGAAAGGCATCCTCAACAACAAGATGCTCTCAACATTTTATTGAAGGATTAATTTTGAGAGGAACTTAATGCAGGGTTTGAAGAATTTTTTAAAAATGTCTATTTTGAAAACATTTAAATGTAAATGAAACGGATATTTCAAACTATGACATTCCTTTTTATCATTGCTTTGGGGTCATTTACTATTCCCATTCAAGGTAATAGATTTTATGGTTTCATTTAACGGAAAATTATCCTACTTTGCTCAAAAAACTAGTAAAGATCCTCTGGACCTGGGAGAGCCACCACACTGGGATGCACTATGAACTTCGCTCAGATGTGAAGAGTCAAGTGAATGAAAATAACCCACACACCTTCTTTTGAATGTTTGAATGATATGTCTCTTTACTCTGAGTTTTTTTCAAAGTTCTCTTGCACTAACAACCCAATGTTTTTAACCAGAAAGTTTTTCTCAACAATTTTATAATTTCATTGAATCTTAGCCAATATAGATAATATTTTTTACTCTGAGCCAGATACTGTTTGGAATGAAGTTTATACTTCAAACTCTCACACAAATCTTTTAGATAGATACCCTTATTTCTTTTTAGTATATAGAAACTGAGCCACAGCAAGGTTAAATAATTAATAAGTTATGAACTTGGGTTTGTATGCAAGAAGTCTGATTTTAGCACCAAAGCTTTGAAGTAAGCATCTTTAACAGTTTTTCTCAAAATGGCTTCTGGGAAATAGTAGCTCTGCTGGATATTAATAGTTATTTTTCAAAATCCGATTTCAAGGTCTGAGAAGTTTGCCAATGCATGAAAACTTATTGCACAATTTTGCAGAAGCTTTAATATGGTAACAGGCACTGTGAATCTTTTTTTTTTTTTTAAGATTTTTATTTATTTATTTGAGAGAGAGAATGAGAGACAGAGAGCATGAGAGGGAGGAGGGTCAGAGGGAGAAGCAGACTCCCTGCCGAGCAGGGAGCCCGATGCGGGACTCGATCCCGGGACTCCAGGATCATGACCTGAGCCGAAGGCAGTCGCTTAACCAACTGAGCCACCCAGGCGCCCCACAGGCACTGTGAATCTTAAAGAATATTGTATTCAATGTTTCTCAAATGTATTTTATACAGGTGTTTAGGTACAAGTGTTCCAATTAGTGAGGTTTTATACTGACCCTGTACATCTGGGTCATTTCCATTCCTGTGCTCTAAATGTAACATTACTCAGCAATGAATTGAATGTGCCTACATTTTAGAGAGTACAGCATAAAAAAAGAGAGCATTTTGATACTTCTCTAAATGTAACATAATGATAATAAGCTCCTAAATAGAGTATAGCATAAAAGAAAGTAAAACATTGTGAGAGTCCAAAGTTTGCATCCCTTTCATAGAACATAACACTCAAAAGTGTTAAATACTGACCAGGAAGAGTTTCCTATTCTGAAGCCTTAGAATTACAGTAGCCTTTAATACATCTGATAGTCAACCCTCTTACTCTAAAAGATATACAGAGATTTTCAGGACACACTGTTGATTTTTCGGAAATTTCCAGTAACAAAAATTATGTATGTTCAGTTTTTAAACTCTTTCCTGAGTTATACTGACCTTGACACATAAAAGTGGCTTTTAGCTGTAACACTAATTTCCTATTTCTTTTTTTCTCCAGTTGTGTTTTCAGAGCAATGTTTTGGAGCCCTGCCTTTAGCATTGGGGAAGACTCAGCCCTAATTCCATCAGAAAAGTCATCTTTGGGCGCCTGGGTGGCTCAGGTGGTTGGGCGACTGCCTTCGGCTCAGGTCATGATCCTGGAGTCCCAGGATCGAGTCCTGCATCGGGCTCCCTGCTCGGCAGGGAGTCTGCTTCTCCCTCTGGCCCTCCCCCCTCTCATGTGCTCTCTCTCACTCTCTCTCTCAAATAAATAAATCAAATCTTTAAAAAAAAAAAAAAAAAGAAAAGAAAAGTCATCTTTATTGGAGTACCAATGCTAAGGTTTGAATACAGCATTAGTCAATGTACTTTATGATAACAAGAGTAATTATTGTGTCACATCATATAATCTACACAGCATAAATGCAATTCATGCACACATAGGTACATACCATACATGCACACACAGAAGCATCCACTTATACTTTCAGTTTTTCTTGATATTTTTGCCCTACGACTGATCTAGGAAAATGTACTATGGTCCAGTACCATCCACAGCAGTCTCCTTTAATGGAGGTTCATGGCATCTTCTACTTAAAGAACATTAATGATTCAGGAGACCCCGGATCTAGTTGGACTCTAAAACCTATTGGGCCCTTGTCCTTTCATCAATTCATCTACTATATCTGCAACTCAGTTTTTTCATCTGTAAAAAGGGGTTAAGTAATACTGTACAATGACTTAATGATTTTGTGTGAGGGTCAAAGTAAAATATGCGTGTGAGGTTGCCTGGATTTTATTTTTTATATTTTCGACTTCTCTCTTCATTATGTTTATATTCTCTTTATAAGTACTTTTCTCCTGGTTCGGGGTCACATTTGCCTGCTTGTCAGCCTAATGGTTTTTGACTACATGTAGGGCATTGTGCTTGTTACATTGTTGGATTTTGGATTTTCTTGTCTTTCTTTAAAGAATTTTCTTGTCTTTCTTTAAAGAATGTTAAGTGGCAGATCAGTTTGATTGCTCTCACTCTTGTTTTTAAGCCTTGTTAGAAGAGGTTTTGAGTTTCTTTGTTCTAGAGATAATTTAGCTCTACTACTAAGGTATAACTTTTGGGGGTCTCCATGGAATGCCCCCAAGTGATTACTGAGGACTCTTTACCATGACTGGTTGGTCCTCAAATGATACCCTAGCTTTTCCGAGTTCTAGAAATTATTCTGCTTTTTGTCTGACGTCATGGAGGTTTACTCTCATATGCACTGGCTAGTAGTCAAAAAAGATTCGTAGTGATTCCAATACAGGTTATCTGGAGCTGTTTTGTCTTGTTGCTCTCTCCTTTCTGTAACTCTACCCTGCAACTTCCAGCCACCTCAGCCTCTATGAGCTCCAATTTCTGTCTCCTCAATTCCCTAAGACCACTGGACTCTGGGTTTCTGCTCCCTGTAACTGTGGGCAGAAATTGCCTCTAGGCAGGAAGCTAGGGAGATTGTAAGGCTCATGACAATTTTCCCATCTCTTAAGGGTCACGATCCTGGATTGCCTGTTGCCTAAAGTCTAAAACTAGTTATTTTATGCACTTCATTCAGTTTTCTATGTTTATAGCAGGAGGTAGAGTCTAGTTCTTATTATTCCATCCTGGCCAGAAGTGGAAGTCTGTATATAAAGGTGCTTTGAATTCTTTAAAGTATTATATTGTTTACATTTCCCCTTCTTTCAACTATTTCTTTCCTAAACTTTTAGAGCAGTATACTCTCAAAAGTAGATTGCCATTATGTGTGTGCGTGGGAGTGAGAGAGGAAAGAGAAATACTTAACATTACAGAAAACTACTATTTTTATTTTCTCCCCCCTTTAACTTTTTGATTTTTGGCTTTTGAGTGGTAGACTTTTTTTTTTTTAAGTTATTAACTTATTTTAGTAGGAATTATAAAATTAACATCAAAATTGTCATTTTATATATTGTATTGCCTAGAATATAGCCAAATAAAAAATGAGTTTAAAGAAAAATATTAAGTAAATCATAGTAGATATTTAAAAAAAACAACAATAAGGTAACATTTGTGAGGATGGTATACGGCTGGCTGACTTGGGGCCCTCCCTTACACTGCAGAAGAATTAAAATACTCAAGACTTTTTTGTTTGATGCAACACTACTTTTCACCTCTTTGAAAATTCTGTCTCCCAAAGATATATTCATATTATTGTCCTTTTTGAGGGTCCTTTTGTAGTTGAACTGGCTAATGGAAGATACTTGCAGTATCTGGAAATCAACAATATCATTTACTGACACCATGGACCTCAATCGGGAATATATGGATGAGACCCCAATCCTATGTATCTCTTTTTCATCTAGCTTTTCCTTTCTCTTGACAATTAAACACTTCTTCCATTTATTTAAGGGGTGGGGGGAAGGGAGTCCGTGAAGAACTCTTCAAATAGAGCTATTAAAATATGAAAAGAAAGTATAAAATAAGTGAGGACATTGCTGGCAGAAGGAAGTAGAAGTTAAATTAAAAATTCGTATCTATTTTACATTGCATATGCTGTGATTGTGTTAGACTGTCAGAATTCAGGAAGCAGACACTGTCATTATGAATTAATTGGATGAGCCAGTTATCAGGGAGGAAAGGAATGGAGTGTGAACTGAGACCCTGTGACTACATCAGTGTAAGTCGAGGTCTGTACTTCTGCCTCCCAGTGCTTTACGGCATGAGTGTAGAGTTGGTTATTTTGAGGCTAATTTAGTTGTCCCAAACTTTTCCACTAACTGTGGTGATTTTACCCATTAACACCATGAAGGCAGATTTTCTGCAATCTGATTAACAATGGTGAAAGTACCAAAGAGACAGCTTGTTATAATCAGTAGCTCTGTAAATCCAGTTTTTGGAGTTCCTAGGCTTGGAGACCAAGGCAATAAAGATCTAAGTTGCAAGAAGTTCTCTTTTACTCTTTTTCTCTACCTCCTCTTTCCATCACTCTCAATGTACAATTTCTTCAGAGTGTGGAACTTAGAGTCATTTGACTGACTCATTTAGCACAGAATAGTTGTGAGAAACATTTTGTCAAATCATACTGTGGCGGGGGGGATAAGTGAGATTCTGCCAAGTGACTGTTGCATGTCTTATAAGAAAAATTGAGGGCTTAACTCCGTATAGGGCTGCCAATCAAATAGGCAAATTAACAACTTAAAGATGCGCTGCTCCTTCTAAACAGGAAAAATACTGTAATACATAACTGAAAGTACGAAATGCAATCCTTACAAAATGATTTCCTACTCTCTGGTGAGAGATGAGTACCTACTGGGACAAGCACAGGCTCTTCCAAGTAGAGGAGCCTTGGGAGAGAGCACAGATGAGAGGCCATCAGGGAGGCAATGGCAGTGAACTTACTTCCTCTTGTCTTCTTTTTTTTTTTTTTTTTAAAGATTTTATTTATTTGTTTGAGAGAGAGAGAACACATGAGAGGGGATAGGGTCAGAGGACGAAGCAGACGCCCTGCCGAGCAGAGAGCCCGATGCGGGACTCGATCCAGAGACTCCAGGATCATGACCTGAGCCGAAGGCAGTCGCTTAACCAACTGAGCCACCCAGGCGCCCTCCTCTTGTCTTCTTAAAAAAAAAAGAAAGAAAAGAAAAGAAAGTAAAAAAGAAAAGGACTGGAACCCTTCCCCTGAAACAGGAACCAGCTAGAGTCAAAGTTGAGGTTGGCCACCAGGTGGCGTCAATGTCTCAGTAACAGTACTTGCACAATAGGGCAGCTTGCCCTGCCTCCTCCATCTCCTCACCTCCAGATTCACAAGCCTGACTTTCTGTATCTGTAACTACTACTAGTGGAATCATGAACTCCATTTATAACTTCACTCCCTTCCCTCCTTCCCTCCTAAGAGGAAAACATAACCGCCGTTTAATCAACTTGAACTTCACTTAGGCTCCCTACGCTGTCTATAATTTCTAAGGCTTTTCTTCATAGTTTGTTTTTTGTACCTTTCATTCCAGTTTCAGCTTTTTTCGTTCTTCTTTTGTCCTTTCTTGTACCTGCAAACATACCCGGAAATATCCCTAGAATTCTACACAGCTAGGCATCAAAGTCAATCTTTGATGTCCCTCTTGGCTTTTCCTCCTCATCTCATCCCTCCTCCTCCACCATCGGAAGACTTTCTCTGAGAAGAGCAAGATTACATATTTACTTTTAGTTTCCTGTTCCTGGCTCTGCTAAATCACGCCTTCTACCTCACAGAAGCAGAAAACGAAAGCAAAGCTATTGAGCATAAACCTCTTGTGATTCTGTCTTCTCTTTAACAGACATGGTATTGAACTCTGAGCATAGTGCCTTTGTGAACATCTGCAAACTAAATTTATCTTTTTTGTGTGTTTTGCTCATGTTTAGAACTCAATCAATTATAATTTGCTCCTTGTTATCATCCCTTCTAGAGAAATCAGAAATAATATTTGCCCTTAGCTGCCCTCATGGTGATGAATCACTATGGAAATAAAAGCTCATTTCAATCATGCTACCTCAAAATACAATCCTGTGAGTCAAGTGAGAAGGTCTTATTAAACAGATATATTTGGTTTAAATCATGAGAATTAATATATATGTCTGTGACATTAGTTTAACTCTGAGGAAAATTATTTGTCACGTTTTTATTAAGCTCCTGATAAGCTATAGATTTAAGATAGTGTATAAAATGTTAAAGAACAAGGAACAAGCTTGAATATGAAATATATACTATGTTTTATGAGAAAACTAATGTATTGTATGTATGTATGTACCTTGGCCTTACAGAGTAAAAACTCTAAAAGCATAAATCTATTCTAGTACTCTTTGTTTCTGTAAAGGAAGATTGAAAACCCTAAGTTCAGCACAATGAAAATAGAACAGCAAGTCAAAAGACAGCTATCTTAATTCATAAAACCATACAAGATATGGATAAGAAGTTGCTGATAATGATAGGCATATTTTTGGCTTTACAAAAAAAAATAATGAAGTAAGTACAATTTTCAGAGAAGTTTAAGTAAATAATAGTATGCTATCACCGCATTCTATCTTTTGTGTTATTATTCTTAGCTAGCTTATCATTCTTTTTCCTGAACAAAAATATGAATGCTATAAAGACCCAAATATCAGATCAGATTGTTCTAGATCTATCCCATTAAGCATTTGCTATATTAAAAAGTCAAAAGCCATTACATGAATGCCGTATTAAAAAATAGCACACAAAAATACTTTTCTAAATAGAGGTTTCTAGAGCTAATCAAAGCATGTTAGTGGTGCTTCTGTTTCCTTTTAAGAATGAGATGGTATCAGTTTAATTTCATGAGTATAAAGCTTAAATCTTTTCAAAAGAGGAAACAGGGTACCAATAGAAGTAAATTAAAAAAATTCTCAATCACGTTGAAAACTAACATCATGATCATAGCATAACTTCAAAGTTTACACTCTTTCTGGGCTAACCCAAGTCATGGGTTCTGTCTTACTTCTCTTCTTTCTGAAATGCTCTCCTAAATTTTTCCTTCACTGACCTCACTATCCTTCACCTCCATTTCCTAGTCATTAAGCAATAAAGCCATTCCGTTGGTCACTTTGGATGTTTGAAGCTCAAAAGAAAATGTCTTGCTAATTTCATTTAACAATTCCTGCAGTCTTTTGAGATCCCATGATATGATGGTAACAGAGTTTCAGGGAAAACAAAGTAAAATGAATATCCCCACTCTCTTGAAGTTTTCAACTCTGGCAGAGACAGAGAGACAATAAGCAAATAATACATCATATGTAAGTGGTGATTAAGGTTATTAAAGTTACTAAGAAATATAATGCAAGGGAACTTTACAGTGATGGAAGGAAAGATGATCTTATTTAAAACTGTATATTTGAGAAAGACCTCTCTAACAAGGTGAAAGGAACAGAGAACTGAGGGCATTTAGGGAGCAAACTGAGCAGGTGCATCTAAGAAAAGAATTCCAGGCACTGGATATAGCAACTGCAAAGTTACTGAGACAGGAGCTATGTGGTATGTTTGAAAATGGTGGGACCTAGTGCAAGGTGGGAGAGGAGTAAGAGATGAGGTCTGAGAGGTACTCAGCTGCAAAGTCATGGGGGACTTGAGTCTGCATTCCAGTAAGGTAAGGGGGATTGGGATTCAGATTCTGCCTTACACTTTAAAAGGGAGAATGATTAGGCTTTGAACTTTTTCTGTCCCCAAAGGCAGCAATCAGAACAGCTAAAGCATCAGCCTTGGTTCTGGTCTTCACACCCAAGCTCTGCATCTTTAGCTGGGCAGGTGTAGAAGGAAGCTCCACTGGGGCAATGTATAGGCTCTTTGAGAACTTATTCTTATCAGGTGTACAGGGAGTCAGGCTTTCCTTTGTCTTTAAAATATTTTATGATATTTTCCAATTGTTTTAGGAGTGGTGTGTTCCTTGGCATTCCAAGACCTCAACTTGACCAAATAGGACCCATTCAGTGGTATGGCTGACATTTTAAAGTTTCAGATACATTTTCAGCCAAATAAACAGGATCACCTGACTTTTTAGATGGATTTTGAGGAGGCAATCAACAATAAGCATAAATGAAATCTTTGTTATAACAAAACTAATCAAACATTATTATCAGTAATTCTTCATTTTGTTGGTCAGTTCCTTAACAGAATCTTTGGTTTCATGGATGGCAAAAGTCAATGAGTCACTGTTGAAATCAAAACACAAACAATGACTTAGGGAAACGAAGAACGATTTTTCTAAAAGTTATACAAGAATCTCTAAAAATGGAGTGAAAAGAATTTTAAATCTATTTCTCGCCCTCAAAACAGTGAAATGGGTTTTTCCCCCAAGATGACAGTCTGTAAGATATACGCCCATTGTGCCATGATCCTGAAAGCACTTGTACATGTGTTAAATTGACTAGTCAAGAGGCAAAATTATCTATCAATGCTTCTGAGAGAAAATACACAGGTAATTGAACTTATGAATCATACCTTTCTCCAACTTCTTCCAATGGTAAGATTTTCTAAAGAATGAATTTAGAACTAAAATTTAGCCGTATTTACTATGAACAATTGGCTTTTAGTGTAAATTCAGGGGTTCTTCTAATTGTAAGCATTATTTCTTAAGGGAAATGTGGGATGGTAGGATGGGATTGAGATAGAAATTTGCTGGAAAGATCTGAGAATCAATTTTCCTCTGCTGCTTAATAATTCTGTTATCTTACGTAAATTTCTAATACACCCTTGAACTTCCATTTCCTCTTCCCAGGTACAAGAACAATCATTTATATATATTAGTGTTGTTATGAGAATTGAGCTACATCCTCCCATTTAATCCTTAGTTAATACAGGTTGTCAATAAATACTAGTCCCCTCATCTGCTTCTAAGAGTGTCCCTCGGGTACCAGTTAATATTCTCATATAAAAATGTAGAAAGCAAACACACATCACCCTGTATTGTAAAAACAACCCAGTGTCCTTTCCTCCTACGTCCTTTCCTGAATGTCTTCTTTATGACTGACACAGAACACTTCACTTCTGATACTTCTGATCACCACATGTGGGGGAGTTTTTCCCCATAGTGACCAGATGGGTGTCCTACAATTTAACTCATTTCCTCCCATAGGTTAAGGGCTCAGTCCCACAAGAATGCTTCCACTGCACTTCAGATGCCAATAGCAGGTTACAGGCAACCTGTGTCCAATTTGTCTACCAACTGAAGGTTCCCATGTCCCCTTCCTCAAGTTCAATTAATTTGCTAGAGTGGTTCACAGAACTTAGGGAAATACTTATTTACATCTACTGGTTTATATAGTTACGTCAGGGACGCCCGGGTGGCTCAGTCGGCTGAGCATCTGCCTTCGGCTCAGGTCGTGATCCCAGGGTCCTGGGATCAAGTCCCGCATCAGGCTCCTTGCTCAGTGGGAAGCCTGCTTCTCCCTCTCCCTCTGCGGCTCTCCCTGCTTGTGCTCTCTGATAGATAAATAAATAAATAAATAAATAAATAAATAAATAAATAAATAAATAAATAAATAAAATCTTTAAAAAAAAATAAAGAGTATGATAAAAGATGCAGATGAATAGCCAGATGAAGAGATGCATAGGGTGAAGTCTGGGAGGGTGGGGAGCACAGGAGCTTCTGTCTCCATGGAGTTCGGGTGCTTCACCTGCCCTGTGTGGGTGTGTGCACCCATCTAGAAGCTCTCACATACAAACTGGGACTTTTTGGAGGCTTCCTCACATAGGCATGATCAATTTCTAACTTCATTTCCAGCTCCTATCCTGTCTCTGGAGGACGGGGTGGGGCTGAAAATTCCAAGCTTCTGATCAGGACTTAATCTTTCTGGTGACCAGCCCTTATCCAGGAGTGTTCCGGGCCCACCCAGAGTCACCTTAGTAGAATAAAAGATGCTCTTAGTGCTCTTATTGCTTAGGAATTTACAAGGGTTTTAGAAGCCCTGTGTCAAGGATGGTTCAAAGACAAATATTAAAAGCGATGCTGCTTGTGTTCTTGGGTTTTAGAAGTTCTGTGCTAGAATCAGGGGACCGAGATCAATATATACATTTTCTATTATCTCACATACCCCCATTTACATATTAAAATAAAAAGATTTTAGTTAAGATAGTCATGTTTTTGTATAGCTATTTAGGCTTTCCTTTGATAAGCTAGTTAAGTTTATTAACCTTAAAAAGAGAAGCAACTTCTAAAACTGGTTTTTACTTTTGAACTTAGATTTGTTGTGAAATAATATAGTAAAAGGTACAAGATAATTTTTGTGTCTGTCTTTATTTCTTCTGTTTTAAACATCTTAAGCATCCCGACAGTTGCTTGGTTAGACAAGCCAATGGGCGTTAATGGTTGACAATTACAGATGCTTTTGTATTGATTTAAATCAGACAAAGCCCCCCATGAGCTAACCCAGAGAAGTGAGAGGGGTCATGAATAGAGTCAGAGTAACAAGGCCAATGGAAAAGAGACACCCTAAGCAGTAACCATTAGGCACAGTTTAGGGGTCTTGTCCCAGTAATGTGCAGGAAAGCTGCTATATTTCTTCTCCTGCTGAGGGGATCACTGATTTTGGTTGTAGTCAATGCAAGCTTGATTCCTCCACTGAGAAAAAAGCGGTAATGGGAACTTGGAGCTTGAGAAATATACTTTACCTGTTCTGGAAAGAAGCCTCTGAGATATAATGGAGAAAACAGAAGTAGATTAAACTAGATAATAATCAAATACTATGAGGGATGGGTACAAAGAATTTAAGGATCAAGGTTAATAAATATGCTTTTTAGAATATGGCAAAAGAAGGGGAAAGAAAATTTAAGATGGATATTAATATGCTGAAATGATAATATACTTCTTCCTAGAGATAATAACTTCAAACCTTCCAGTATCTATAATTTAGGCTTGACCAGGGCAATGGTACTTGACAAATTTTTTTCACTTTTGATTTCCCAGTGCCTAGAACAGTGCTGGGTCATAACAGTCAATAAGTATTTACTGATTATAGGACTAAATGAATGATTAGATGAATGAATATACAGTTAGGTGGATGGATGGATGTGTGAAAAGCAGTAAGGAGATAAAAGTCCATGTAGGACTGATCCCTTAAACTGGAATTTTATCTCCAGGTAGATAGGGTCAGAATTGAGTTGTAGGACCCCCAGCTGGTGTCAAAGCATTGGTAGCAGTATGGGAAACCTCCACCCTCCCCAGTTGGAACTGGGTACAAAATCAGAGTAATATTTCATAGAATTAGTTGAAAAATGTTTCCTCCTCCTCTATTTTCTGAAAGAGTTTGGAATAATCTCTTCTTTGTTTTGTAGACTCATCAGTGAAGCTCTCTGGGGCCGGGCTTTTCTTTGTGCAAAGACTGTTAATAACCAATTCAACTTTTTTACTTATGTTCAGTCATGCTATTTTTTCTTGCTGCAATTTTGGTAATTTGTGTCCTAAGGATTCATCCATTCTAACTAAATGATATAATTTGGTGGCATAAAGTAATGCATAATACTTCTTTGTAATTTAATTTTGAATTCTTTAGAGTTGTTAGTGATGGCCTCTCTTTCAGTCCTGATTATTTCAGTCTCTGCTCTTACTTTTTTGGTCAGCTTAGCTAGGGTTTGTCAGTTCTCTTGATCTTTTCAAAGAATCAACTTTCGTTTTCATTGAATTTCTCTATTGTTTTACTCTTTTCTATTTTGTTGACTTCTGCTCAAATCTTTATTATCTCCTTCGTTTTGCTTGGTTTGGGGTTCATTTATGCTTCTTTTCTAACTTCCTAAGCTCCCTAAGCTTAGGGTACTTATTTAAGGATTTTAAAACTTTTTTTTTCCTTTTTTCTTTTAGTTTATTCTTTTCTGATGTGCATCTACCATGTTTTATATTCTACTGTAAACTTTGTTACAGATACAAATTACTAGCAATGTTAAAAATGGCACAAATTTGTCCCAGTTTACTTATTGGACTTCATCTAGTTGATATTTCAACTGGTGAAGGAAAAGAACAAAATGAAAGCATATATAAAGAACACTGGAAATATTAAAATGAAGATCATCTCTAAAAGAAGAAATGAAGAGATTTTATATATTTTGTTGTATCTTGGGATGAAAAATTCCCACCTACCTTTAAGTAAGTCATCGTTTGTCTTTGACACACTCAACTTTAATATACTTTACAAGGGCCCAAACTGGGCAAAAATAGAGGACTCTCTTGATTATATTTTCATTTAAGGAAAAAAAATGACTTCAAGTTTTAAAAAATATATATCACTGACCTACAAGATCAAGTCTAAATTCCTTTACTTTCTCATGATGCATGTGCTTAAGACATGACCTCTGCCACAGTGCCAGTCCAAATTTTCCTCAATAACACCACCAAAGACCTGATATTGATACTTTTATATTCATTCATACCTTCTACCTTACTAAGCTGTGTTATTAAAAATCTTAATTTTAAGTTGTTTCTCTTAGATTTTCTGGAAGTGTCTGTTACTTTTGCCTTCAACTTCAGCTTGTTGGGAATGAATATTAATTAATTCTCATCAAAACTGTAAAGATGATTCCATTTTCTTCTGACATATAAAATTGACTGGAAAAGTCTTCTACCTTTTACTGATGGCTTTCTATGTCTGAGCACCATTCTAACCATGCAACTTATTCTTCAGGGACATGCTTACCTTTTCCCTGACCCAGATCTTCTTCCTCAAATTTCACGCTTTTTGTCCTTTTCTGTTGTACTCTGCTAGATCCTCTTATATTTTTTCATCTCTGATATATCTCAATGTCAAGGTCACATTTCATCTATCCAGTGTGCATTTTTATGTTTTCCTTACATTTTTAGTTTATCAATCTGTTTTCATCCAATATTTTAATCTTAATTTATTCTCATATATTTATGTTCCTCTTTCATTATACATATATGCCAACTATAATGAGTATTTATATTTTCTTCTGGTTCCTAAAGTAAATTAATTTCAGAAATTTTTCAATCTGACCTCTGAAAATAACATTTGCTACTCTTTGTTATGAGATTTGCCATAGATCCATATTGTTTGTTTTTTAAATAATGACTGACCCTATAATAAAGAAAGAGATCTCCAGACTTAGTATATGTCAACCAATGAGATGTATGGAGTGATCTTGGGTTAACTGTATCTACTTGCATTCTGTCCTAAACTCCTTCTCAGATATACTCCATTTCAGCAGGGTATCATTTGATTTGCACAGCACTTAATCCAATGTCCACATTTTTAGAAAGTTGCAACTAGTACAATTCTGCTGGACTGACATGTGACCTCTATTTAGGTCCTCTGCTGGTTCTCAAACATTTAATTTCATTGCAAGCATCAACTTTTAGTCAAGAACTACTCTAAGCTCTGAAAAAGACAGCAGTAAATTAAACAAGGTCCCTGACCCCCTGAAGCCTAAAATTCCTGTGGTGGGAAATTGAAAACAAAATGAGTGGGTACTTATTTAGAATATCAGATGATGCTAAGTGCTGAAGAGAGAATTGCAGCAGAGTGAAAGGAATAATATTGCTCTCCACATGCAGCCATTAGTGACAGCCTTGAGAGGTGACAAATGTATGTAAATATGTGAGTGAGTCGTGCAGCAATTGGTGAGAAGAACACTACAGGCCAAGGCAAGTGCAGACTCCTTGAGGTGGAAGCATGATTGGCGGGTTTACAGAACTTCAAGGGGGTCAGTGAAACTGGGACAGAATGAAGGAGAGAGAAGCTGGAGACCAGATAGGAGAGGTTTCGGAGGTAGCGAGGGGAGAAGATTAATTTATTCCATGATGAGTAAAAGGTTGTCTTTAAATTTATACTTGCTAGTATATACCATCAAAGCTGTCCCTGCTGTTACCCTCAGAGCAGCATATGGGGAAAACATTTAGCTCTCAGAATGCGGCAGGCCATAGCTAATATCCACTTACCTCCCCCCGCCCCCAGTCTCCCACCATCATCATTTCCTGCCTAGCTGTTTTCTGGAAATTCCATCTCCAAGAGCTGGTGATAAAGGAGGAATATATGAACAAACAAGATGGGATCTGGGGGTTGGGGTGGAAGCAGCATTATAATTTATTCAAAGAGAAATCATCCATGCGGTGCAGGGCTCATTGCCGGCATTCAGGTTGTTCTAGTCACTACATTCAGGAAAGGGGACAGGTATAGAAAGATTATTCTTTCCAACCTACTTGCTTGTGACTGGGCTGATGCTGTTTCAGGCCAAGGAGCACAGGTAGCACACCAAAAGCACGTTGCAGGAGACTCGCTCAACAGTGCAGTTGGCGAACATTTAATTTCTATTAGGATCATCCAATCGATTGACAGGTTTTTTTTTTTTAAGATTTTATTTATTTATTTGACAGAGAGAGAGAGCACAAGTAGGCAAAGCGGCAGGCAGAGGGAGAGGGAGAAGCAACCCCCCTCCCCTGCTGAGCAGGGAGCCTGATGCGAGGCTCGATCCCAGGACCCTGGGATCATAACCTGAGCCGAAGGCAGGCTTAACCAACTGAGCCACCTGGCGCCCCTCAATTGACAGTTCTAGTGCGTATGTATGTGTGTTCCAAACATATGCATATATTTCTTTTTTTTTTTTTTTCTCTTAGTATTTTTGTGGGACAGGGAAAAGGCAATGCCAGGATATAGTAATAAGATATCATTTAGATCCAAAAGTAAAATCTAATTTTTACATTGTGAGAGGGTGGATTTCAAAAGTTCTGAAAATATATAGGTATAATAACCCAGCCTTAGACTCTGAAAAAAAGTGGCAGTTTAAGAAACTTGATATCCATGCAAAAATTAAATTATATTTACATAGATTCAAATTCTCCCCAGTCCAGAGGGAAGGAAAAGATCCATAATGAGTCTGAAATGGCTGCACGGATACTTAAATAATGAGCTCAGCCAGTACATAAACCGATTGAGAAGAAGGGGGACTAGAAGTTAGAATAAATACAGAAGACAGAAACAGATGTGTAAGATAGGCCAGAGACAGTTTAGGCTTAAAAAAATAGAGAGAGGGAGTACATTATATGAACATGATTAGGTATGTTCAGATGAAGACCAAGGAAGAGCTTGCTTAGAAGTAAGTATAATGGAAATGATGACAGAGAATGATGAACTGTTTAATCCCCCACTTTTTTCATTCCTTCTGTCAAATAAAATATTCTTATACTAGAAACCCAGGCAGAAGGAAACATTAGTAAGAGGAAGCTGAAGGCCAAAACAGATGAAGACATCTTCAGATATCACCTATCAACTCTTAATTAATTCAGGTCTCCTATCTCAGATTCATACATCCCAGGGGCTGAGGGAATCGGCAGATGAAATTGCAAAACAGTTGCCAATAACCACAAAACAAGACCAAGTTCTCGAATAAACTGACAAAAACCAGGCCATTCTTGCACCAGGTTTCAAAGAAGCAGAAAATGTATAAGCCACCAAATATACTTGGTGAGTCTGAGAACAACTCTAGGGAAAGTTTTAGCATGAATTATTTCTTTAGGAAAGGAAATGACCATCAATGAAGCCACCATGGGTTCAGTAAGAATCCAGACAATACTCTTTCTTAAAGAATTCTGGAATAGTATCTCAGCAAGGGGTAATTTCTTGCCAAAGTTGAAGCTAGAAGGATCGTGTTCTTGCAAAAAACAAGAGAATCATGAAAATAATAAAGATGTCATTCACATGTGTATTTATTAAATGAAGAGTACATATGGTTTTGTTTTTTTTTTTAAAGATGGTATATCCTTCCAGGAAAAAAAGCATGTCAGCATGACTATCCTGTACATAATTTTCTTGAGTTCTGTTCTCTTTCTTAAACTGTTCAGGAAAAAAATTTCTGGAATTATTCTCTGCTGAGGTAGATTGTCTCAGAAGATTTATGACTCATATTTCTCTTATTTCAGTTTTGCAGGTTATATCAAATTTAACTGAGAAACCATGAGAGAATTTAGTAAGATGGCTAAAGTACAAAATAAATGCATAAATTCAATAGTATTTGTAAAGCAAAACAGAAACCATTTAGAATATTATGGATAATGCACAACAGTGATAAATCATATAAAACTATGATGAATAAATATGACTAGAAATGTGAGGCTTATAGAACAGTAAATATTTACTGAAAGACTAAATATAATGCATGAATATATAGAGACATAGCCATGGTCTAGGAAAAGAAGACAATACTGTGCTCATGTTAATTCCCTCCAAATTTATATACAATATATCACTTGACTTCTCATTAGAACTTTCTTTGATGTTCAGTATAAATGGTTCTGAAATCCATCTGGAAGAAAAAATGTAATATACAGAAAAATTCAGTAGAAAAAATGAGAAGTTGCTCTAGCAGATATTCAATCATATTTTAAAAGTATAATAATGAAAATATGTGGTTCAGGTATAAGAACAAACAGATGAAGCTAGGTAGAATTTTTCTATGTACTGTAATAATCCTCTTCATTGGGGTACCTGGGTGGCTCAGTCGGTTAAATGTATGACTCTTGATTTTGGCTCAGGTCATGATCTCAGGGTCATGAGATAGAGCCCCACATCTGGCTCTGTGCTTAGGGCAGGGCCTGCTTGAGATTCTCTCTCTTCCTCTCCCTATACGCCCCCTTCCACTTGCATGCACATGCTATCACTTTCTCAGTAAAATAAAATAAAATAAAATAAAATAAAATAAAATAAAATAAAATAATCCTCTTCATCATCATCATTGCTTCCATTTGTTGAGTATCTACTATGGGCTAGCCACTATTGTAAGTTCTTTCATGTATTAACTTACTTAAAGCTCATGATGATCCTGAGTCATAGCCCTAACCTCGCATTTACCTTCCAATTTTTTTTTTTTAAGATTTTTATTTATTTATTTGACATAGACACAGCGAGAGAGGGAACACAAGCAGGGAGAGGGAGAAGCAGGCTTCCTGCCGAGCAGGGAGCCCAATGTGGGGCTCAATCCCAGGACCCTGAGATCATGACCTGAGCTGAAGGCAGAGGCTTAACCGACTGAGCCACCCAGGCGCCCCATACCTTCCATTTTTCTGTAAGATTATTTAACCTCATAGCATAGAGCCAGTGTGAGTCTAATAAAGGAAATGAAAGAAGGGTTGACAGTAAGATGTTGAATCAAACAGAATTAAAAGACCTGGACTGGGTTGTATGCATGGAGGACTTTATTTGAGCTGGGAGCTGGGGGCTGGGGAAGCCATATGCCTTCTTCACTTCAGCCCTGCTAGACAACCATAGGATTTCTGGTGACTCACATAGGAAAATGGTGACATTAATCAGGCTCCTTCCTCAAGATGGATTTATTACTGACCACCTGGTTAGTACCACTCCCGAAGCCGCCTCGGTCCCTCTGGCCAACCTAGTAGTCTTCAAGGTTTAGCAAGCACCTTCAGCCGGTGTGATGGATTAACGAACCTTTCTTTGTATATCAATAGATCATGCATTCTTTCCCAGAAAGAATAGAGCACCTCTGCACATCATGAAACAGAAACCAGAGCCCCTTGCACAAGCCCCGGGCACTGAGGAACCAGATCCCCTTGCACAACCTGGGAGCACTGAGATAATATCTGCAGCTGGTACCATCAAGTCTGCAAAGAATCCAGAAATGCCAAGGCCGACTGTACTCCTTTCCTGATTAACAGGCCTAAACTCCTTAAAAAAAAAAAAAAAAAAAAAACCCGGGCCAGACAGAAACCTCAAGTTGGCCTTTGGACAAAAGTCTGCCTTCTCCCCACATGGCCTGTCACCTAAATAAAGCTCATATTCCTTTCCAATCAAAACTCATCTGAGTATTGGCTTTTCGAGTGACAGGCAGCTAAACCTGGGTTTCGGTATTACTTGTAGGATGCGCAGAGAAGGGCCATGGCAGACATCAGTGGGAGGTCTTGCTATGTGGGGTAGATATGCCCAGATGGTGCAGTGCTCCTGGCTGTGCAAGGCATCTTAGTCTCGTGGCAGAGTCAGCAAAGTGTTAGGCACTTTGAGGAACAACAACACAGGATCAGTCTTCATATGTCTATTCTAGATAGAAGACTGAAAAGTGTCTTGATTAACAGGAAAAAGTCCACTGATACTCATAGTTTGGGGGTCACAAATTATGGAATACAAACATTTTTCTCCTGTTTTCACGTGTAGGGATGAAAGAGCTTTCTCCAGCGTGTCTTCTGAGTGGTCGTATACTTAGGACCACTCATTAGTCATACTATGATATCATCTACCCAAACTCAACACTCTGCTGGGTTTTGTGGACCAGATGGCTAGAGCATGGGGGGAAGGTTAGGGCCAGGACTCTGAGAAAGCATCATATAGTTTGTAAGTAGGGGGTCTGGCTTCCCGTGAATGAGTTTTTAATTTTTTTCCAATTCCCCACTCTCCATATGGTCAACATGTTAACAGGAACTAGAGGAGCTCTTCCAAGCGGAGTGAGAGACAGCAGCCAGGAGAGGGCATGCACTCCGCAGGAATGCCAAGACATACCGGGCTAAGAAACAGACATTTAGATAGTTAAGAAAACAGTGACCTCAGGAAGCCAGAAAACTTAAGGATGTTTAGGATATATAAAACCATGTGTGCACTAGTATTTTTTCTGAGAAGATATATTTTGAAAAGTATCTCACAGTGGCTAAATTGAGTGCCATTTACCTTTTTTTTAATCATATATGCATACATACACATTTTATTGTATAATAAAGGTAAGAGATAACTTTAGACTAAAAAAATTAATTCTATTTTTATAAACTTGTGTTAATAGTATATGTCCTACACTTCAAGGACTTCTATGAGAGGAATATATTAGCAAAGGCTTTATTGCTTGAAACTAAATCCTTAAGGAATTTCTGCAAATGTGCACTGACAGGAATGCAACTTATGCCCATCTGTAAATTATACCAGCATTCCTAAATATGTCACCCAAAAAACGCTTTGAGGAAGTGCCAAAAAGTGAATCTTCAGCTCAGATCTCTCCTCTTTCAGCACTGATCCATACCCTGAAGGCTACTTGGCCACAGTCCTCTTTGAGTCATGATAACCTCTGAAGGGCTGCTTATAATTTGGGTTTTGGTTTAATGACCACACACACACCCCAACCTTGAGAGCCCACATGCTCCCTAGAAGGTGGCCACCAGTTTGTGTTTGCTTACATGAAGGCCCACACATCTCCCCTCATCTCTTCTCTGACCCCCAGTCCAATGTTCCTGATCGGGACATGGTTTTGTAATGGAAGCTAAAGCAGATGGCAACACAGGGCAGATGTTTGGCAGAACCTGTTAGGCTCCTCTCCCTGGTTCCCCGAGCACACCTTAGTTTCTACATCGCTGCAGTGGAATTGGTACCTTTCCTAAATTCTAGATAGCTAATGCTGAAACATTTCCTTTCAAAGGCATGGGTAATGCCGCACAAAGACATGTCTGTGAATGTTCATGGCAGCATTATTCATACAATCCCCAAACTGGAAAACCACCCAAATATCCATCAACTGTCAAATACATTTTTAAAAATTTTTTTAAAAGTCATATATCCAATACAGTGAAATACTACTCATAATAAAAAGAAAAAAACTGCTGATACATGCCTCTACATGAATGAACCTCAAAAGCATATGACAGATATCAGATGAAAAGGACAACATATCGTATGATGCCATTCAAATCAAATGTCCCAAGAAGGAGTAACTGTAGACTGAAAGCATTATCAGTTGTTGCCTAAGGCTGGGGCTAGGGGTGAGGTCTGATTATAAAGGGGCCCAAGGTAACTTTATACAGTGATAGAAATGTCCCCAAACTAGATTTTGGTGTTACACAACACTATAAACTTAACCAGAATCATTATAGTAGATTAATTATAGCAGGTAAATTTTATGTTATGTAAATTATATCTCAATAAAGCTGCTAAAAAAAAAAAAAAGAGCATGGCAGTGATCTCTTTAGATTCTCTATGGAATAGGATCCCATCCCTATAACAGAGTTCACAGCATATCCCAGGTCACCAGATGGCCTGAAGATTAAGGAAATGCGGGGAATATCTCATGGGTGGGATGCTCATCCAGGAATTTTTGGCAATACCTGGCTGGTCTTTGGGCATAGCGAGTATAAATCTCAGTCCACAAATTCTTGTGTGGAAGAATTATCACATCTCTTTTCTTTAGAACCCAAATCAATTTCTCTTTTCAACCTTCATCTCGATTGGCTGGTGACACAATTATCCTCACTGCTTACTGGAATTCCCACTTCTCGAGTTAGGCCACAGAGTCAACACATTGGTGGTGGAGGGGTCTTCTGGTCCTGGGCCAACAGTCTGTGTATTACCAGGGCCCCTGTCTGCACGACCCCTTCGTTTCAACGGTCCTCTGCTGTTTCAGGGCCCCCTGGAGGCACAGGAATCACGGAGACGGGCCTGCCTACACGACAGGTTGCAGATCAGTGGTGGAGGCTACATTTGGCCTGCAGATGTGCTTTGTTTGGCCTACACTAGGTTTTAAAAACATTTTAGCCAACTTTTAAAAGTCAGGAGAGTTCACTGAAAAATAAAAATGTCTGGCTTCTCCAGAAAATCAGAAAATCTAGCAATAACGGGCCACCTCGCCATATGGCAACAATCACAGAAGCTGAGAAGGGGTCATGTTTTTAGTTTCCCAATCTGCCGTAAACCCATCCAACCTCAATTATCTTTCCGGCAGGTGCCAGTGGACATTTTTGTAATAGTTGCAAGAATTGTTTTGTTTTTGTTTTTTCACACCAGGCCCTCTGCCACTCTTTATTTGACCTGCCTTTGCCACAGCAGGTGTTCGAGAGCCCTGGTGTGGCCACACCAGGCGCCCCCGCCTTTACTCCTCCCCAGGCCCACCCAGGAGACCGACCAGACAGAGTCTCTTCTGCTTCCCTCCTCCCTGCTGGTGGTTAGCTTCCGCTCCTCTGTGAGAGATTCTTCGCTCTGCACTTTCTAAAAGCCATCTGACTTTGACGAGGCAACTCATTCGTAGCCTCAAGGATTCAGCCTTTTAAAAAACCCAAACCAGGAAACGCCCATTTCTTGGACAGCACAGGTTTTTGCCCTTCGGAAGACCTCTTGGAAGATGATGGGAGCAGTTTTAAACATTCCTACTTGAAAAGAGAAAGGAGAAGAGGAAATGCGGGGAGAGGGAGCAGAGGTGAAAAATCTCAAAACACCAGGCAGCAGAGTAACTTTGCTTTCAGGCATCTGATTAAAGGACATAGTAGTTGAGTCAAATAACTCATCAGTTATCACAAACACATTTCATCTGTTATTAGGAATCAAAGTACAAATTTCAGTGAGCTATTATTCCCTGTACTTGTCATAGTAACGCTGCTGGGTTGTTCATGCCAGAGCAATGTGAGATTATGGAGCGAAATGCTGGGGCCTCCCTCAAATGGGGAAGGAGATGCTTCAAGTCAGATCTTGGTCAACCCCCCACCAAAATTAGTGGTCACTGGGTACCCCTTCCTGTCTGGGGTGCCCATACTGGCGCGCAAACCCAGCAGGTGGGAACAGAACTCTGGGCAGGGCAATGCCCCAGGGAATGCTCAGCTCAAAGAAAACTGCTGGGGGGCGGTGGAAAACTACATCATTCCTGGGGTGAATGATAAAAAAGCAGACGCCTGCGGCATTTAGCCAGGCACATTGGGGGGGGGGGTGCAGAGACCTCTGTAGACTGCACTTGGAGTGAACTTTGAGTGTTTACAGATGGGAAGGCTGAGGGCTCTGTGTAAACAGTCATGAAGGCACCGAAACAAAGCGGCGGCATCCCAGTACAGAAAGTCATCAGGCCACGGAACAGGAATCCGCTGGCCTCAGACGCAGCACAAAACAAGGATTGCAGGCAGAGTGGACTCAATCACTATCACGGACCCCGGGGGCCCAGGAGCAGGAAGTTGTCATCTAAAGCTCATTAAATGATGCTAATACAGCCTTCCCTTCAGAGTTCGAGGTCAGTGATTCTCTGCAAGTTCTTTGGTAAATTTATTAACTTCAATCAACCAGGCAATCAATCACCTTCCCCAGCTACATAGAGTGAGCCTTCTAATTTCCCTGATGCTGACTGTTAACCTTCTGGTTCTGAAGGTAAACACAACTCTCTTTTGAATCTTGTCCCAGTAAGGCCCAGTTCACCCTGGGCACTCCACAAGTTATATACACAGCTCCCAAGACCAGAGTGCCAACCTTTACCAAGTCCTTAGTCAACTCACTTTTCTGCAGCCTGGCTGAGGAAAAGCTATGTGGACGGTAACTACAAGTCACTCAAATATTAATCATTCCATGACCAAGCTGTAGCGGATAGACAAATACTATTATTCTTATTTGAATACAATAGACTCAGAAGCAAACTAAGAAGACTTAAAACCAATTTACAGTTCCTGGAGAGAAACTGTGTCAAAGACAAAGCTGTGGGAAAATAACAGTGGGGGAAAAGCCATCATGTGCCTTTAGGACTGACACTCAGTGGGAATATCAAGTTTAGCAAATTTATGGGTTGTTAAAATACTGCAATACTTCTGTACTGGCTGATAATAGTCTAAGATTCCATGGACTGGAGAAGCAGTGTAAATCCATCCATCCATCCGTCAATCAAAATTCCACTGTGCCCATTGCAATTCAAGGCATTTTCCCCTTTGGGTGGTGAAGCTGAGGTTGCGGGAAGTGGCCAGATACAAAGCTTCTATTGTTCATTTCAAAAGTTGGTAGGAGTGGGGGTGGGTGGCCTAGCTAAACTGAGGAAGACCTAATCTTTCAACTTCACTGCCCAAAGGGAAACACATGCTCCTCCAGCTCAGATATTAGCTGGGAACGCAGCCAGCAGCCAAGGACACAAATGGATGATTGGAGGGGATATATTCCCACACAGTGTGTGGGAACTTTCCTTCAGGTGGGTTTGGGAAGCTCTGCTGTACTGAACAATTTAATTCCTGGGGGAGCACATAAATTGCTATAGATAAAGGGAGGTCTGTAGGTATGTATGCCCTGAAAACTCCAGTTTACAGCCAGAAGAACAGACTCTCCAGCAAGTGAGCCCCACATCTAGTCCCTTCTGACCCACCCTCACTATTGGTCCCTGGGCAGACGAGCCTCATATGAGGCTGCCCATCCCTTCATAGGCCTTTCTGATCTGCCACTTTCCAGCCAACGGAGCCTCAGGGTAGACGTGACTGAGCCCTTGTCCATCCTAGTCCACTTTTTGCACTTTCTCTTTTTTCTTAATTGTCTCCCTTTTATTCTTTCCCACTTCTGCCTTCATCCCAGGGTACTAACTGGACCAAAATCAGCCATGACCTTGCCTTTGTGTACGATCAAACTGGTTCCGGCCAGCCACTGGTTCTGACAATCAGGATGAAACAAATCTAGCCCACCTCATCCCCTGTCCTTAGGCCACCATGCCCTCCCTTGGCTTGCTGGTCCTCTGGTTCAAGTGTTCCCAGCATGAGCTCCTGGCATATGAACAGCATCTGAGCAGGATGGTAGGTATCACTGGGGTTCATGACAGGATAGTCACCAAGAGGCCAGGAGAGCAGTGAGGAAAACAGACGGAGAGGAAGGGCAGCAAGTGAACTTAGATGCCTGGCAGGATTCTCAATAACTAAGGACTATAAATGAGGGAGTGACTATTTAATGAAGAAATCACTGGAAGAGACAAAGTCAAATCATAATTCAGACAGAAGTATCATTTAGCTGGCCAGAGCCATGTCAGAGCAAGAAATTATTAGAATAATTGCATCAATGACTTTTGCTATAACTCTTATCACTGGTTATACATTATTAAAAATGTATAATTTAGATATGTGCTGTCCCAATATGGCAGCCACTAGCCCAGGATGGCTATTTAAAGATTTTATTTATTTATTTATTTATTTATTTATTTATTTATTTATTTATTTATTTGAGAGAGAGAGAGAAAGAGAGAGAGAGAGAGCGCATGTACAAGCAGAGGGAGGGACAGGGGAAGAGGGAGACAGAATTTCAAGCAGACTCTTTGCTGAGTGTGGAGCCTGACCTGGGACTTAAGCCCACGACCCTTAGAGCACGACCTAAGCCAAAACCAAGAGTCAGACACTCAGCCAACTGAGCCACCCAGGTATCCTGCAAGATGGCTATTTAAATTTAAATTAATTAAAATTAAAAATTCACTAAAATTAAAAGTTGCGCTAGTCACATTTCAAGCACCCAATAGGCACATGTGGCTATTGATACAGAACATCTCCACTACCGTGTAGTGCTTGTAGCTCTGACCACTGTGAAAATTTTCCTTCACCACTGGCAGTTGCTAACGTGGTAGTCAGGACCACTTATTTATGCAATCTACTTGTGACTCCTATTCCTGTTTTGCAAATCTACTATTTCTATTACACAATATATTGGTGATATCCTGTGCCACGTGATGACTCCTTGGATTTGATAATATTCAATTTAAGATAAGCAACTCAACTTTCATAATCACTTTTTACCCATGGTATCAGACTCTTAATCTCTCTACAGGCCCATTAGTTTCTAAGGAGCTGTTTTTCAAGCAGAATTAGCTCTAGAAACCTACAGGTTTGTCTGCACTGCTACTGTCCCCCCTGGGGCTTGCCAGAGACTCCAAATATCTATCATCTACACCTCTAGCACCATCAAATCTGCAGGATTTCATGGCCAAGGGGCAGGGAAGATTGTACCACAGCCTGGATTAGCTGCAGAGTCATCTCCAATCTGAGCCCTAAACAAAATTGTAATGTTCTCCCATAATTGGATAAATGGATTGGGGGCAGTATGCCCAAGTATGGCATAAGCTGACTCAAAAAATCAAATAGGCCCAACCAACCAACCAACCAACCAACCAATCACGATGCTTCTTTCTTAATAGGGTTCCAAGATGCAAAACTGTTATATACTTTAGAGAGGAACTTCCTGGCATGTCCCAAATCACCGCTTCACTAAAAAAAGGTTAATGTTTCAGAAACTTTGGTGTATATGTATGTGACTAGAGTATCTGGGATAATTGCTACATCCTGCTCACCAAGTCTAGAAAGCATTATGGTATCAAAATAGTGGACCAATATGATACTCCGGGAAATGCCAAGACAATAAAGATTCCTCCAGACTATATTATGACAAAGAGAGTTAGCATTCAGTTTGATTCAGAACCCTGAAACAAAATAGTGAATGCATGACACTCTGCTATATGAAGGGAACTCTCTTGTGTGCTTCCCTACTCAAGGGATGGAGAAGAATTCATTGTCCAACAGCAGCCATAGGCTATGATGACCTTTGCTTCAGCAAAGATACCACATCTGGCAGAACAACTGCAATTGGTCCACTATCTGATTGAATTTGGCCATGAATTTGAGGGTTGATAGCTAAGTATCCACCCCAATTATACATTCTAGAACTGGGGAAATAACCACAGGTTGAGTCCACAGACCCATTGAACCTCCAGGGAAATGGACTTGAGACCACTCTCCATTTGTTACCAGGCATCTATGAGTCTTCAGTCCAACCAGTGGACCATGAGGACAGTGTCAGCCCATACCTAACATCCTTGATGATCTCTGTTGATTCCTCTTTCTAGAGGGTGCTATTCCCTGAAAACACCAAGGGAACAGACTGCTGTGAGCAAGGCGAGTGCACTGTAGCACGTAAGCTGAATCTTTCAATGATTTCTTTCAAAACTCTCTTTATTCTGTGGGTTTATTTATCTTTATAAATACCACAGTATCTTAATTGCTATACTTCAAAAATATTTTGTTATCTGTTAGAGCAGTTTATGTCTTTGGAAATGTCTCAAACCTTCTTGAACTTTTGCTCTTTCCTTCAAGTTTCAAAATCAGCTTGTTAATTTCCTTGAAAAATTCTGTGGTGATTTGGAATGAATCTGACCTCAGGAAATCCATCATTTATGTATGGGACAGCAGCTTGATACTATTGGTAGCTACAGAATAGATACTACCACGGGAGCAGGAGTGAATAAAAATCAGAGAGTATCTGAGAATGCTTTTCAGACAACTGGTATTTATTTGTCCCTACTAAATCTTTACTGTTTCATAATGAAATGTAAACTTTTGTAATATATAGATCTTTTGCAAAGCCAGGTGGTAAAGGGAAGGAATTAGAAGGGAATATGCCTTGTAAATAAAACTTGAAGGTTGAAGCGATTTATTTTGGTTTTCTTTGCTATTGAGCTAGGAAAATTTGAAGTACTTAGAGATTAAAAAAAAAAATCAGCAGAAGTGTGGAGAGCAAAGACTAAAGGAGAGAGAACATGACTGAGGTACCATCAGGCTGTGGCTATAGGGTGGAATAAGAATGTAGTTTTCTCGGGGCACCTGGGTGGCTCAGTCGCTGAGCGTCTGCCTTCGGCTCAGGTCATGGTCCCAGGGTCCTGGGATCGAGCCCCACATTGGGCTCCCTGCGCGGCGGGAAGCCTGCTTCTCCCTCTCCCACTCCCTGTTTGTGTTCCCTTTCTCACTGTGTCTCTGTCAAATAAATAAAAAATCTTTAAAAAAGAAAAAAAAAAGGGGGTGCCTGGGTGGCTCTGTCTTCAGGCGTCTGCCTTCGGCTCAGGTCATGATCCCAGGGTCCTAGGATCGAGCCCCGCATCGGGCTCCCTGCTCGGCGGGAAGCCTGCTTCTCCCTCTCCCACTCCCCCTGCTTGTGTTCCCTCTCTCGCTGTGTCTCTCTGTCAAATAAATAAAAATAAAAATCTTTAAAAAAAAAAATTAAAAAAAAAAGAATGTAGTTTTCTCTTTCTCTTTCCTCCGTGTGTGTGTGTGTGTGCGTGCACATGCACAAATGGTAGCTTACCCTCAAAAACCAGAATTTCAAGAATTCACAATAGTAAAGAAGAAAAAATTCCAACAAAAATTGTCCCCAAAGAGTCCCTTTATGTGAGATTCCTTTAATAAAAGAGAATTCACAATAGTAAAGAAGAAAAAATTCCAACAAAAATTATCCCCAAAGAGTCCCTTTATGTGAGATTCCTTTAATAAAAGAGAGTAAAATCATTAGATTTGAGATTGAGGAACTACAGGAACAAAGGATTGTTGTAGGCACCATGACCCATCTTAAAGGTATTTCTTAAAAGAAAAATGAGATATGACTTGAGAATAGATTTGACTCCAGAGAGCATCCCGAGTTAATATTCCCAGCCAGTTTTATGACTTCTTGTATAATTCCATAAGAGCTACTAAAATTTGTGTATAGCTATAATTTTACCCATCTTATTGAGAAGGAAAATCTCTCCACTCCATAAATCAAGAACATTTTCATTAACTGGACCCTGGTTTTCATTTTAGGAAAAAATATGAAGAACTGAATGAAAAAATATTTTAACATTGAATCACTTTTCCTACAAATGCACACGTATTTTTCAGAAATTTTAAAATATGAGAATGAAAGCAAGTTTTATATTCAAGAGAGATAACAGAAATTCAACAAGGAAAATACTAAAAATTGAATGGTGCTTTTAGTTTTCTTGACAGAAGAGTGTTCAAATTTTATTTATTTATTTATTTCATTTATTTGACAGAGAGAGACACAGCGAGAGAGGGAACACAAGCAGGGGGAGAGGGAGAAGCAGACTTCCCGCTGAGCAGGGAGCCCGATGCGGGGCTCGATCCCAGGACCTTGGGATCATGACCTGAGCTGAAGGCAGACCCTTAACTGACTGAGCCATCCAGGCACCCGAATGTTCAAAATGTGCATAGTTTTAGGAAGTTTTTGATCTACATCTGGTTGTTTTACAGTTACTGCTTATCTAATTCTTATTTGCTATACCTGAGAAAGTGTGTGTCTATGACTCCATAGCTTGTAAAATTAATTTAACAATGTAAAGTAAAATGATTAAAGTTAAAATATGAGAGGATGTGTTTTCTTTTGTTACTCAAAAAAACTGCCAGCGAAAATGGTCCGAGCATCAATAATTTTGAGTGCTACACATGAGTGCAGAAATATCAACCCTTCATGCTATCTCTTCTATCACATTTGTTTTTAATGGCTATATATGGTTTTGCTTTTGTTTTACTTTGGGGCTTTGGTGGGGAGGGGAGTGGTTTCACACTCCTATTTTTATACACACATACTCCTTAATGTTCTGTGGTTCTTGGAAAACTTTCAGTGGGTTAGAGTTAGAACCTAGCTAATAGTTTAAAATTAGAGCATAGCTAGTTTGTTCATTGTATGGCAGATAGATGCAATAATTTTTCTTTAAGCCATGAGTGCTCTATTTGGAAATTATGGCTCCAATATGAATCATGACCTTGATGACTGGAGGGAGTAACAACTTGTAACACAACATCATCTTGCTCACTCAACCAGATCTAATTCAGTGGCCTACGAGATTTCACCAAGTGTGAAAAAGGGAAATGGACACGGATTCCTAGATTTTATTGCTTGATGTGTAAACGGGGAGTTTGAAACACAGTTATTTGCCCTAATAAGTCTGATGTCATTCAGGAACAAGGTTCCAGAGCTGAAGTTAGTGTCAACAGCTCTTAACTCAACCTGTTACACTCTAATGACCTGGTTGTATGTGTCTGGAGTAAGACAGAATCCTAGATACTGGTGGTGTGAGGACCCTCTTCCCAGCAGCACCACCACAAATGATTACAATTATTTCAGAAGCAATACTTGGAAGTCTCTGGAAACTGCTCTAAGGTAATAGAGAAAGTGGTGAAATGTTTATTTAAGAAAATAGACTAAATCTTTTCAGGAACATCCAGAGTTGGGAGCAACTGTTGAGCCACAGTCCACTTCCCCTCGCTGCCCCCGCAGTTCAGCAGCATGGAAAGTCTACTTCTGATAGATGCCATCAAGAACACCGGGCTTCCTCTCAACCTGACGCCCGGTCTGCGGCAATGGCATCCGTCTAGGAGGAGCAGGTGCCAGCAATAACCTAACCTTTCATCCTCCTAGTTCCTAGTTGTAGAAACCCTATTCCAGGAAGGACAGTTGAGGGATGTGGGGCTCCCTGCTTCCACCCAGCTCCCATGTGTAGGGTGGAAGCACTACATGTGCCATAGCAGGCCAGGAATACGTCGCCCCAAACACTCTTGCCCCAGCTTGCTCCTAGGGTAGAGGTTTCATGCTGGGACAGTCAAGAAGAGAAGACCAGAGACTACCGACCTCACCCAGCATTTCACTTGTACAGCAGGGTTGTCAGAGAGAAGCTGGCCTTTATCCCGACCTCCAATTCCCTAATAGCAGCACAGAGGTCTTGCAAAGGGTAGTGAGGCAGCTCTTAAGAACAGATAGTTCCACAGCTCTCCCCAAGGCCCCAGGGGAAAGGACTTCATTTGGAACACATCTGGGGAAATTTACAATTATGGGTGAACAATGGAGATGCTGGTGGTCAGCAATTTAAAGGAGACTGGTAAGCAAAACCATGGACTAACGAAAGGTTCAACAGATAGAATCAGGAAGAAAAAGCTAAGAGCCATCCTGGGAGCAAAACAAGCCACAGTATAATTGAATCAAGTCCAATATCCAAAGGCCTGAATTTAATCTAATTAAACTGCAGAGCAATTTATGTCCCAGGGTATTGCTGAAAACAATAGAGCAATCAGCTAGCAATTAGTGGAGTTTATAGAGGGGCACATAATGACAAAGGGGGGAAAAAAAGACTTAACAGAGAGTTCAGGGAAAGAAAAAGAGGGCCCTGATTTGAAAAAAAAAATTTTTTCAAAAAAACTTACCCCGAGTGATGGTATGTATACCCAAGACTGAGCCCTATGAGGAGCCCCATCAGACAACACATGCTGTGGGGACATAGATTTTACTAAAGACATAAAGAAACAGGAAAGTATGACCAAATACAGAAAAAAAAAAAAAAGTGCAGGCATAGAAATTGCCTTCAAGAGGGCTCAATGATCAAACTTTGCAGACAAAGAATTTAAAGTAGCTGTTATAAATACATTCAAAGAACTGAAGGGAACCATGCATAAGGAGTAAAAACAGGTATTATGACAATGTCTCATCTAATACAGAATGTCAAAAACGAGACGCAAACCGTAAAAGAAAACTAAACAGAAATTCTGGAGTTGAAAAGTAATACAACTGACATAAATTTAGTAGAGGGACTCAAGAGATTTTAGCTGATGAAAGAGAGAATCAGTAAATATGAAGATGACTGATGTACATTATGTGATCTGAATACACAGAAAAAAAATGAACAGAGCTTCAGCATACCAAGATGGAATACAGCTACAGAAGTGCTTAAAGAGAAATTCATAGCACAAATACTTTAGATGAAGAAGTATCTTAAATCAATAACCTAACCTTTCATCTTAAAACACTGGAAAAAGAAAAGCACAGTAACCCTAAAGCAAACAGAGGAAAGATAGTAATAAAAATTAGAATGGAGATTAATAGAAAAACAATACGGAAAAAAACCAATGGAACAAGATGGTGAAATGATCAACAAAACTGACAAATCTTTAGCTACTTAAGAATAAGAGAAAAGATTTTAAGTGAAAAAAGAAGGGGGAACATAGAAATAAAAAGGATTTTAAAGTAATAATATAAGCAATTAATATAAACAAATTTAATAATTTAGATGAAATGAAAAAATTCCTAGAAAGAAGTAAACTACCAAAACTGACAAAAGAAGAAATAGATGTGAATAGACCTGCAATCATTTTTTTTAAAAAAATTGAGTTAATTCAAGACTTCCCACAAAAAAGAGCCCAGGATCAGATGGCTTCACTGGTAAATTCTATAAATGTTTTAAAGAAAAATAAACATCAATTCTTCACAACCTAAAAAAAAATGAAATAGTTCTTAACTTATTTTATGAAGCCAGTGTTAGCCACATATGAAAACAAGACAAAGATATTACAAGAAGAGTACAGGCCATTTTACCTTATGGATTTAGATGCAAAGGTCTTCAACAAGATATAGCGCATTGAAACCAGCAGTATATAAAAGGGATTATACACTTCTGTGACCAAGTGGAATTTATTTCAGGATGGTGAAGTTTAACATACAATAATCATTTAAGGTAATATACCATATCAATAGACTAATGGATGAAAACTATAGGACTATCTCAGATACAGAAAAAGCATCTTCATGATAAAATAAAAACAGAAAGAAACTTTGAATAGAAATAGAAAGGGGGCACCTGGGTGGCTCAGTTGTTGAGCATCTGCCTTCAGCTCAGGTCATGATCCCGGGGTCCTGGGATCGAGCCCCACATCGGGCTCCCTGCTCCGCGGGAAGCCTGTTTCTCCCCCGCCCACTCTCCCTGCTTGTGTTCCCTCTCACTGTGTCTCTCTCTATCAAATAAATAAAATTAAAAAAAAAAAAAAGAAATAGAAAGGAACTTCATTAACCTGAAAGACAGCTTCTATGAAAAGACCCACAGCTAACATCACACTTAATGGTGAAAACCCGAATGTTTTCCCAAGATCGGAAACAAGACAAGGATGTCACCTTTCCTATACTCAAAACATTCTTGAAGGAAAGAACAAAGGTGTAGGATTCACACTTCACAATTTTAAAACTCAGTAATCAAAAGAATATGGTATGAGGATAGACATAGAGATCAATGGAATAGAATTGAGAGTCCAAAAATACACCCTAACATTTATGATCAACTGATTTTTGACAAGAATGCCAAGACAATTCAATGAAGAATAGTCTTCTACATATGGTGGGACACTGGACATCCACCTTCAGAGTTAAACTGTACCCTTTCCTTAGACCATACACAAAAATAATTCCTAGAAGATAGATACAAATGTAAGAACTAATTCCACAAAACTCACAGAAAAAAAAAAAAAACAACACAGAAGTAATTTTCATAACCTTGATAGGCAAAACACTCCTAGATATGCCACCAAAAGCATAAGTCTAAGCAACAAAAGGGAAAAGAAGTTGGAGGTCATCAAAATTAAAAATATTTGTGTTTCAAATGATAGCATCAGGAGAGTGAAAAGACAATCTACAAAACAGAAGAAAATGAATTATATCTCAATAAAAGTTTTAAAAAGGAAGATTGAAAATAACTTTTAAAAATGGAATGATCTAGGAGCTGTGGTACATTATGTATGTACCAGATCTTTCCTTGGTGTCAGGCCATAGCCTCACCTTCCTCATGGATCCTGCTACTTTACCGCTATCTACAGTGAGAGAGCAATGAAGAAAAAGGAAAAATCAAGAATAGTTGCTTTTCTAGTCAACTGTAGTGGGGAATATTTGTCTAGATCTTGAGAAAAATTACAAGAGTTCTAACTCAGAATGTTACTAGGCCTGGAAGGAAAGCTTATGCATATAGCCCATTTATTATGCAAATCAAAATGACTTCCTTGGTTACTGTTAATGATTCCATAAGATTTACAGCAAACATATGTGAAAACATATATACTAAAATGTGTCAAATTTTAAAGATCAATACTCCTACCTATGAATTCCTCAAAAAAAATTTTGCAATTTATTTCTTAAAGCTGCATTAGATGGGTCCTAGGTAAATAAGCTGTACGTTGCAGAACAGCACCTCCAAATGATAACCAAACTGGTTTTGAAATGAATATATTTTTTATCAAAGTACAGTTAATACACAATGTTACATTAGTTTCAGATATACAGCATAATGATAGGACAAGTCTGTATGTTATACTATGCTCATCATACAACACTATTACAATATTGTTCATTGACTGTAATCCCTATGCTGTTCCTCACTTTAGTGACTTACTCAATTCATAATTGGGAGTTTGTACCTCCTACTTTCCTTCACCCCTTTTTATCCATTCGCGTTTCCCTCTGGCAACCACCAGTTTGTTCTCTGTATTTATGGGTCTATTTATGGTCTGTTTAAAATAAAATTAATATTTTAATAAATAACTCACCTTGGAGTACTTAGCATGTTGGCTTTTAAGTAGATTCCAAACTTAAATTATCCCTTAAATTCTTTTACCAGAATTACTAATATTCCCTGAAGAACTATTCATTTTCTAACTTGTTCATTTTCATTACTTAATATGCTGTTGGGAATACTTTATCTTGGGCCATGTCTAGACATACAGATGGTTTTGATAAATTCATTTGAAAAAGAGGCCGAGTTCAGGGAAATGGCTAATTATTTTTTTTTAACTGAACATATTTTCTTTTAAAGAATTCCACAAAATCATCTTGACTGAATTATTCATCTGTCAACTGGTTATTTTGGCAATAGGTAGTTCAGACGCTTCATGTTCCATGGCAGGAGTTTAATATTTAGCACAAAGATATAGCAGGTCCCCCTTATCCATGGTTTCACTTTCCACTGTTCCAGTTACGCACGGTCACTGGCAATCTGGAAGCAGATGGTCTTCTTTCTGAAATCTTATCAGAAGGTCGATAGTAGCCTAACACTATGTCACACTGCCTGTCATTCCCCTCACTTCATCTCATCACGTAGGCATTTTAACATCTCACATCATCACAAAAAGAATGAATACAGTACAGTATTTTGAGAGAGGGACACAGTCACGTAACTTTTATTACAGTATAATGTTATAATTGTTCTGTTTTATTAGTTATCATTGTCAATATCCTACTGTGCCTAATTTATAGATTAAACTTTAGCTATGTAAATATATATATATATATATATATATATATGAAAAAAACAGTCTTACAGGGTTCAGAACTATCTGTGGTTTCAGGCATCCACTGGGGGTCTTACAATATATTCCCCTTGATTAAGGGGAGGTTACTGTACTTCACAGAGATGTGCCTTTTGGAGCAGATGACAGGGAGGGTGGAGAGTGGTGGGAAGGAAGCTTGCTTTTAATGACTACCAGGTTAAACTTTGCCAAATAATATATATTCAGCATTTTCACAGGTGATATCATATCCAAAATCTGAGTGACATTTTATTTCTAAGGTTAAAAGGTATTGCTGAGGAGTCTGCCTAAGAATTACTTTTTGAGGTATACACTGAAAAAATCTTTAAATCAGGACAATAATAAAAATGATGACCAAAGGTACAGCTTTTTCATGTAGCAGAAGGTAATGTTTTATTTGCTGCAGCCCCTAAGGGTCAGAACAAGACTCACTGCACACCTCTTGGCAGATACAGAAATGATTACCTCTTGTTTACTCTGTCAGACATATTCCTGGATTCTAAATTGAGAAATGGCGTGCACTGCTCACTCATTATGATTCTAGGACTCAAGGTCACGATCACTCCTTTATTCATCCATTTATTCAGCAAATGTGGGAATAAATATTTGTTGAGCATCTGCCATATGGTAGTTCTAAATTAGGTGAACAATATATGAGCCTTATAGAATTCTCAGAGTAATTCTATGGCTAGGAAACTGGAGCTCAATGAAATTAAGTAATTTATCCAAAGCCCCACACTCTCCCAGATAGAAGAGCCAAGATGGAAATGGTTCCTGCAGATTATAAGGATATGTGTTTTCTACTTCACTATTTTTTTAAAAACATTATTTTAATTACAATGTAGTGTACATATTTAAAAAAGAATAAAAATAGCTGGACATCCAACAACCAGATTTAAAAGAAGTTAACACTTCATATGTTTGCTCTAGATCTTTTTCTTTCCTTTTTTTTTTTTTTTTTTTGAACTTAGGTGTTACAGATCCAGCTATAACTCTAATTTGGTTCCTTCCCTTCCTGATTTCCTAGAAGTATCCACTACCCTGAAAATGCTTTATATCATTCCCATGCATGTTATGGTGCCTATGTATTTATATATAGTAATGTTTTTTATATGCTTAAATTTATGTAAGTGCTATCATTTTATGAATCTGCAAGCTCCTTTTTTGTTTGGTATTATGTCTATCACACTATTATTTTGATACATGAATATTTGATTGTTTATTCCTTAACCAATAAATTATATTAATACGCATTTTTAAATTTCCAAATGCCTATACTCTTGCTATTGATTTCTAATTTTATCAATACTTATGTCTAATTTTATTGAGAGTTTCTTGGTGGCCCATGTATGTTCATTTTTAAAAAGGATTGCATGTGCTTGAAAAGAATGTGTCCTTTAATTTTTTAATGTACATTCCATGTATGGCTATTATGTTAAGCTTACAAATTGTATTGTTCAAATCCTCTGTATTGGTGCTAAATTTTGTTTGCTTAAGCAACTGATTTTTTAAAAATTATATTAAGTAAAATTATAAATCTTTATAATTGCATATCTATAAATTTCTATTTGTAATTTTTGCTTCATGCATATTAAAGATTTTTTAAGGTCATATATTATCAAAATCATAATAACTTACTTTTATCATGTAATGCCCTCTTTTTCATAATAATGTATTTAAGATCTATTTTGTTTGATAATCATCTTTTCCAGAACACTGTTATCAGTGTGTCCCTTAACAATAAGGTATAGCTAAATTTTGTAGTTTAAACAAACTGAGAATTTCTACCTTTTACCTTGTGATTTCTCTATTTGTTGTGGTTCCTTATGTAAATGTATTACTACCTTATGGTACATGTATTCCTATCATATTACTGTGTGCTGTTAACAATGTTTTTCTTTTCCTAATCATTTTTCCTTTTTCCTTGACTCTATTAAATTAATGAGTGTCTTCAATTCTATTTTTAGTTTTTAAAATATATGCATACTTAAAAATACGCATACTTACAGCTCTAAATTAAATTAATAATTCCACACATCTCCTGAATAACAATAAGGACTTCTGATTGCTTTAATTCCCCTTATATTCTTGGGCACCTGGGTGGCTCAGTCGTTAAGCGTCTGCCTTCGGCTCAGGTTATGATCCCAGGGACCTGGGATCGAGTCCCACATTGGGCTCCCTGCTCCGCCGGAAGCCTGCTTCTCCCTCTCCCACTCCCCCTGCTTGTATTCCCTCTCTCACTGTCTCTCTCTCTAAGTAAATAAAATCTTTAAAAAATTCCACTTACACTCTCTTCCCATTGTTTATATTGACCACTTACCATCATTACATAGAGTCAATACTCTAAGGGAAAAGAAATGTGAAGTAGTTACACAAATATACAAACTGAGACAAAACCCTGATGGGGTTCTAGCCTACAGTTCTAGTAATTCCTGAGATCCAATGGAATTCTCTTCTTTGGGCCCCTCAAAAAAAAAAAAGTATCTTATAAATTCTGCTCCTTGGCTAGTTTGAGCGGCATATAGGTCATCTGGAACCAAATGAGGTTTCTCTCACTTATAAACTAAAACAGAGTAAAAGGAAAACAAAAGCAAGAAATACGATGAAGTTAGAGAAGGATGCCTATACAAAATTAATACTTTGATGCCAAGCACAATTCCTGAAGATGTTTCAAAATTTACCTCCAATATTTCTTGGTGCTGGAGTAGAGGAAAGCAAGATTATTTTAAATATGTATAAATGTCTGTAACATAAATACATATTAGTTGCTCAGAAAAAAAAAAAAAATGCAGGTTCTCCACTTACTAATACCTGGAAGAAAATTTTCTGTAGATCATCAGAAAGCAAGTGCCATGTGATGTGGCAAACTTTATAGTCAACGACCTCTCAACAAATATCTGAGTTGTTACTTTGATTATCCTTGCGTGAGGTTAACGTGGTACATGTGTTAATATGATCTGAGCCAAAATAAAGTTAAGACTTAGAGGAATAGGTCCATTGTTGTCATAATGGAGTCTATTACATTTGAACAGAAGACATTCAAGGTTCTAACTGTAAAAACTTTAAAGGCATATTTATGAGGTTGATGAATAAGTAGCATTGGAAAGTTTGAATTCTATCAAAAACTGAAATATTTAATCAGGACACACTCTTTAATAAAAGAAAACTAAGTTTTTTGTTTGTCATTTCAAAAACAATTTTCTATGGCAAGGGACGCCTGGGTGGCTCAGTCATTAAGCTTCTGCCTTCGGCTCAGGTCATGATCCCAGGGTCCTGGGATCAAGCCCTGCATCGGGCTCCCTGCTCAGCAGGAAGCCTGCTTCTCCCTCTCCCACTCCCCCTGCTTGCGATCCCTCTCTCGCTATGTCTCTCTCCGTCAAATAAATAAAATCTTAAAAAACAAAAAACAAAAAAATAATTTTCTGCTCCTACTAATACGTAGACAAATGAGTGATTAGGATTCCCAGCAAGTTTTCAAAGGATTTCAAAATGTTGGAATCTCTCTATAACACATCTGTCATCTCTCTACCTATCTATCATCAATCTGCATAGGGCAAAAAACCATGTAGAGAAAAAACAGAGAAATAATTTTAAAGTTTAAGCTCATAAATAGTAATTTAAGATTGCAATAAAATATTAGAATCTGTGAGAAAAAGCTAAAACAATGTTAAGAGGGGAGTCCATAGCTTTAAATGCTACTAATCTATATCAGGAAAGAATAAGATTAATTTAGTTACAACTTCAACATTATTAAAACTGTTTCCAAGCACAGAAAAAGAATGAAAATTTTTAGATTCTTTACTAAAAGCTAGTGGAACATTTATTTCAAATACCAACAAAAATAGTACTAAAAATGGAAAAGTATAGACCAATCTCAAATACTAAATCAAAGATAACAAATGATGCATTAATTAAAAATAATACGCATTACATAAGTGAAATTTATTCTGAGTGCAAAGATGATTTCATTTCTAAGAAATCTATGACTGTAACTTATTCCAGATAAAATTTAAAATAACAATATCCAAAAATATTGAAAATTGGCAAAATTCAATGTGTTTTGAAGACAGCTGTTAAATATAGGATGTGGGGATATAGGTACCTCCTATGAATATATTCCTAGGAATATACATGTATTTGTATGTATGTAATTGTATATTGAGAGAGAAATGAATATATCCATCCCTTTCTCAAATGCACACAATTGCCAACAGAAAAGTAAGTACCTCTCAATCTGAAATGGAAATTGTGGCATTCAGGTGCCCAAACATAATAACAGTGGCATACAGAATAAAAATTATCGAAGATTACGTTAATGTAACTAGATCTAAATAGGTAATATGGGGGGGGCGGAGCAAGATGGCAGAGGAGTAGGAGACCTGGATTTTGTCTCCTCTCAGGAATTCAGCTGGATAGGGATCAAACCATTCTGAACACCTACAAACTCAACAGGAGATCGAAGAAAAGAATAGCAACAACTCTCTGAACAGAAAAGCCACCACTTTCTGGAAGGTAGGGCGTGTGGAGAAGTGAATCTGAGGCGATATTCAGGAGGATAGACAGCGGGGGAGGGGCCTCCGTCAGCTGCTTCTGGCAAGTGATAGAGCCGTGGAACACAAAATCAGAACTTTTAGAAGTTGGCTCCGCTGAGGGACGTCACTCCGGTGGCTAAGCGGGGGCTGGAACCCTTGTGGGACAGTGTGGTCTCAGGACCCTCGGGGTCACAGAAAGACCAGGGGTGCCTGAGTGCTGCAGAGCTCCCAGGTATCGGAGCGGGAAAGCCGGCTGCAGAGACGGAGCCGAGGCGCGGGCTCTCAGTTCAGGGTTGCCATAAACCGTGATCCACGGCACAGTCAGGCCCCTGCTCCTCCAGCAGGGACCCAAAAAGCAGCAGATCCGGGGAGACTCCTCTTCTTCCCCCGGAAGGAGAGGTGTGGCAGCGCACCACAGGGATCTGCTGGGTTTGGATACTCCACCCGGGGTTGGGTGCCAGAGATAGAAACGCAGGGTCACAGGCGGGGTGAGCATGGAGTGCGGCTGGAAACCGGGGAGACGGGAGTGACTGATGGCTTTTCTCTGGGGGCTCACTGAGGAGCGGGGCCCCGAGTTCTTGGCTCCTCCGAGGCAGAGATTGGGAGGCTGCCATTTTCATTCTCTGCCTCCAAAGCTGTACGGAAAACTTGCAGGGAACAAAAGCTCCTGAGAGCAAACGGGAGCAGATTACTTACCCCGGACCAGGCAAGGGCGGGGCAATTCTGCCTCTGGCAAAGACATTTGGAAACCACGGCAACAGGCCCCTCCCCCAGAAGATCAGCGAGAACAGCCAGCCAAGACCAAGTTTACCGATCAATGAGAATGGCAGAACTCCAGCGCTAGGGGAATAATGCACATAGAATTCATGGCTTTTTTTACCATGATTCTTTAGTCTTTCAAAGTTAATTTTTTTTTTACTGTCTTTTTTTTTTTTTGAATTTTTCTTTTTCCCTTTTTCAACCAACATCTTATCAATCCCTTTCTAAAAAAAAAAACATTTTTCTTTTTCATTTTTAGAGTCACATTCTATCCCTTCATAGTAGTTACCCGTATTTTTGGCATATATATATATACGTTGTTCTCTCTTTAAAATTTTGATATAGTTTCTTCTAACAGATCAAAATATACCCTAAATCTCTAGTGTATGGGTTTTTTCTACTCCCCTGCCTGATCACATTCTCTCTTTTTTTTTAAATCCTCTTCTTTTTTTCAAACAACTTCTTATCAATTCCTTTTATAAAATTTTTTATTATTTCCATCTTTACAGTCATATTCCATCCCTTCATCATATCAACCCTTATTTTTGTACATATATAAGTTTTTCTTTCTTTAAAATTTTGGGAGGCACTTTCTTCTAACAGACCAAAATACACCCAAAATCTAGTGTGTGGCACTGACTATATACCAGCCTGATCATATTTGATCACATTGTTTTTTTTTTGTTTTGTTCTGTTTTTATTTGTTTTTATCTCTACCTTTTTCTTTTTCTTTTTTTCTTTTTCTTTTTTCTCTCTTTCCCTTTCTTTTCCCACTGCTTCAGGTCTTTGCTGATTTGTTTAGAGTATATTTTCTGGGGACATTGTTACCCTGTTAGCATTTTGTTCTCTCATTAATCTATTCTCCTCTGGACAAAATGACAAGATGGAAAAAAATCACCTCAACAAAAAGAACAAGAGGTAGTACCTACTCAATACGGACATTAGTACGATGTCAGATCTAGAGTTCAGAATCATCACTTTAAAGATACTAGCTGGGCTTGAAAAAAGCATGGAAGTTATTAGAGAAACCCTTTCTGGAGAAGTAAAAGAACTAAAATCTAACCAAGTAGAAATCAAAAAGGCTATTAATGAGGTGCAATCAAATATGGGGGCACTAACTGCTAAGATAAGTGAGGCAGAAGAGAGAATCAGTGATATAGAAGGCCAAATGATGGAAAATAAAGAAGCTGAGAAAAAGAGAGATAAACAACTACTGGATCACGAGGGCAGAATTTGAGAGATAAGTGATACCATAAGACGAAACATTAGAATAATTGGGATCCCAGAAGAAGAAGAAAGAGAGAGAGGGGCAGAAGGTATAATGGAGCAAATTATAGCAGAGAACTTCCCTAATTTGGGGAAGGAAACAGGCATCAAAATCCAGGAGGCACAGAGAACCCCCCTCAAAATCAATAAAAATAGGTCAACACCCCGACATCTAATAGTAAAACTTACGAGTCTCAGAGACAAAGAGAAAATCCTGAAAGCAGCTTGGGAGAAGAGATATGTAATCTACAATGGTAGAAACATTAGATTGGCAACAGACCTATCCACAGAGACCTGGCAGGCCAGAAAGGACTGGCAGGATATATTCAGAGCACTAAATGAGAAAAATATGCAGCCAAGAATACTATATCCAGCTAGACTGTCATTGAAAATAGAAGGAGAGATAAAAAAGTTTCCAGGACAAACAAAAACTAAAGGAATTTGCAAACACGAAATCAGCCCTACAAGAAATCTTGAAAGGGGTCCTCTAAGCAAAGAGAGAGCCTAAGAGCAACATAGACCAGAAAGGAACACAGACAATATACAGTAACAGTCACCTTACAGCCAATACAGTGGCACTAAATTCCTATCTTTCAATAGTTACCCTGAATGTAAATGGGCTAAATGCCCCAATCAAAAGACACAGGCTATCAGAGATTGGATTAAAAAACAAGACCCATCGATATGCTGTCTGCAAGAGACTCACTTTAGACCCAAAGACAACCCCAGATTGAAAGTGAGGGGGTGGAAAACCATTTACCATGCTAATGGACACCAAAAGAAAGCTGGGGTGGCAATCCTTATATCAGACAAATTAGATTTTAAACCAAAAACTGTAATAAGAGATGAGGAAGGACACTATATCCTACTGAAAGGGTCTATCCAACAAGAAGATCTAACAATTGTAAATATCTATGCCCCTAACATGGGAGCAGCCAATTATATAAGGCAATTAATAACAAAAGCAAAGAAATGCATCAACAACAATACAATAATAGTGGGGGACTTTAACACCCCCCTCACTGAAATGGACAGATCATCTAAGCAAAAGATCAACAAGGAAATAAAGACTTTAAATGACACACTGGACCAAATGGACTTCACAGACATATTCAGAACATTTCATCCCAAAGCAATGGAATACACATTCTTCTCTAGTGCCCATGGAACATTCTCCAGAATCGATCACATCCTAGGTCATAAATCAGGTCTCAACCGGTACCAAAAGATTGGGATCATTCCCTGCCTATTTTCAGACCACAATGCTTTGAAACTAGAACTCAATCACAAGAGGAAAGTCAGAAAGAACTCTAATACATGGAGGCTAAAGAGCATCCTACTAAAGAATGAATGGGTCAACCAGGAAATTAAAGAAGAATTAAAAAAATTCATGGAAACCAATGAAAATGAAAACACAACTATTCAAAATCTTTGGGATGCAGCAAAGGCAGTCCTAAGAGGAAAGTATATAGCAATACAAGCCTTTCTCAAGAAACAAGAAAGGTCTCAAGTACACAACCTAACCCTACACCTAAAGGAGCTGGAGAAAGAACAGCAAATAAAGCCTAAACCCAGCAGGAGAAGAGAAGTAATAAAGATCAGAGCAGAAATCAATGAAATAGAAACTAAAAGAACAGTAGAACAGATCAACGAAACTAGGAGCTGGTTCTTTGAAAGAATTAACAAGATTGATAAACCCCTGGCCAGACCTATCAAAAAGAAAAGAGAAATGACCCAAATCAACAAAATCATGAATGAAAGAGGAGAGATCACAACCAACACCAAAGAAATACAAACAATTATAAGAACATATTATGAGCAACTCTATGCCAGCAAATTAGATAATCTGAAAGAAATGGATGCATTCCTAGAGATGTATCAACTACCAAAACTGAACCAGGAAGAAATAGAAAACCTGAACAGACCTATAACCACTAAGGAAATTGAAGCAGTCATCAAAAATCTCCCAACAAACAAAAGCCCAGGGCCAGATGGCTTCCCAGGGGAATTCTACCAAACATTTCAAGAAGAATTAATACCTATTCTTCTGAAACTGTTCCAAAAAATAGAAATGGAAGGAAAACTTCCAAACTCATTTTATGAGGCCACCATTACCTTGATCCCAAAACCAGACAAAGACCCCATCGAAAAGGAGAATGACAGACCAATATCCCTGATGAACGTGGATGCAAAAATTCTCACCAAAATACTAGCCAATAGGATCCAACAGTACATTAAAAGGATTATTCACCATGACCAAGTGGGATTTATCCCTGGGCTACAAGGTTGGTTCAACATCCACAAATCAATCAACGTGATACAATACATTAACAAAAGAAAGAACAAGAATCATATGATCCTCTCAATAGATGCAGAAAAAGCTTTTGACAAAGTACAGCATCCTTTCTTGATCAAAACTCTTCAGAGTATAGGCCTAGAGGGTACATACCTCAATATCATAAAAGCCATCTATGAAAAACCTACAGCGAATATCATTCTCAATGGGGAAAAACTGAGAGCTTTCCCCCTAAGTCAGGAACAAGGCAGGGATGTCCACTATCACCACTGCTATTCAACATAGTATTAGAAGTCCTAGCCACAGCAATGAGACAACAAAAAGAAATCAAAGGCATCCAAATTGGCAAAGAAGAAGTCAAACTCTCACTCTTTGCAGATGATATGATACTTTATGTGGAAAACCCCAAAGACTCCACCCCAAAACTGCTAGAACTCATACAGGAATTCAGTAAAGTGGCAGGATATAAAATCAATGCACAGAAATCAGTGGCATTCCTATACACCAACAACAAGACAGAAGAAAGAGAAATTAAGGAGTCGATCCCATTTACAATTGCACCCAAAACCATGAGATACGTAGGAATAAATCTAACCAAAGAGGCAAAGGATCTGTACTCAGAAAACTATAAAATACTCATGAACAAAATTGAGGAAGGCACAAAGAAATGGAAAAACGTTCCATGCTCATGGATTGGAAGAACAAATATTGTGAAGATGTCAATGTTACCTAGAGCAATCTACACATTCAATGCAATCCCCATCAAAATATCATCCACTTTTTTCAAAGAAATGGAACAAATAATGCTAAAATTTGTATGGAACCAGAAAAGACCCCGCATAGCCAGAGGAATGTTGAAAAAGAAAAGCAAAGCTGGCGGCATCACAATTCCGGACTTCCAGCTCTATTACAAAGCTGTCATCAAGACAATATGGTACTGGCACAAAAACAGACACATAGATCAATGGAACAGAATAGAGAGCCCAGAAATGGACCCTCAACTCTATGGTCAACTCATCTTTGACAAAGCAGGAAAGAATGTCCAATGGAAAAAAGTCTCTTCAACAAATGGTGTTGGGAAAATTGGATAGCCACATGCAGAAGAATGAAACGGGACCATTTCCTTACACCACACACAAAAATAGACTCTAAATGGTTGAAAGACCTCAATGTGAGACAGGAGTTCATCAAAATCCTAAAGGAGAACACAGGCAGCAACCTCTTCGACCTCAGCCGCAGCAACTTCTTCCTAGAAACATCACCAAAGGCAAGGGAAGCAAGGGCAAAAATGAACTATTGGGACTTCATCAAGATAAAAAGCTTTTGCAAAGCAAAGGAAACAGTCCACAAAACCAAAAGACAACCAACAGAATGGGAGAGGATATTTGCAAATGACATATCAGATAAAGGGCTAGTATCCAAAACCTATAAAGAACTCATCAAACTCAACACCCAAAGAACAAAGAATCCAATCAAGAAATGAGCAGAAGACATGAACAGACATTTTTCCAAAGAAGACATCCAAATGGCCAACAGACACATGAAAAAGTGTTCAATATCGCTCGGCATCAGGGAAATCCAAATCAAAACCTCAGTGAGATACCACCTCACACCAGTCAGAATGGCTAAATTTAACAAGTCAGGAAATGACAGAGGTTGGCGGGGATGCGGAGAAAGGGGAACCCTCCTACAGTGTTGGTGGGAATGCAAGCTGGTGCAGCCACTCTGGAAAACAGTATGGAGGTTCCTCAAAAAGTTGAAAATAGAGCTACCATATGATCCAGCAATTGCACTACCGGGTGTTTACAAGTGTAGGGATCCGAAAGGGTACGTGCACCCCGATGTTTATAGCAGCAATGTCCACGATAGCCAAACTGTGGAAAGAGCCAAGATGTCCATCAACAGATGAATGGATAAAGAAGAAGTGGTATATATATACAATGGAATATTATGCAGCCATCAAAAGGAATGAGATCTTGCCATTTGCAACAACGTGGATGGAACTGGAGGGTATTATGCTGAGCGAAATAAGTCAAACAGAGAAAGACATGTATCATATGACCTCACTAATATGAGGAATTCTTAATCTCAGGAAACAAACTGAGCATTGCTGGAGTGGGGGGTGGGGTGGGAGGGATTGGGTGACTGGGTGATAGACACTGGGGAGGGTATGTGCTCTGGTAAGTGCTGTGAATTGTGCAAGACTGTTGACTCTCAGATCTGTACCTCTGAAACAAATAATGCAATATATGTTAAGAAAAAAAAAAAAGAAGAAGATAGCAGGAGGGAAAGAATGAAGGGGGGGAAATCGGAGGGGTAGACGAACCATGAGAGATGATGGACTCTGAAAAACAAACTGAGGGTTCTAGAGGGGAGGGGGGTGGGAGAATGGGTTAGCCTGGTGATGGGTATTGAGGAGGGCACGTTCTGCATGGAGCACTGGATGTTATGCACAAACAATGAATCATGGAACACTACATCTAAAACTAATGATGTAATGCATGGGGATTAACATAACAATAAAAAAATTAAATAGGTAATATGAGCCTGGCAGAAAGAGCATTAGCTCAGAAACAAATCCAATTTAACCTGTATTATGGAGTAAATGTTTGTGTCCCCCACTCCCAAATTCATATGTTGAATTCCTAATTCCCAATGGTTTGGCGTTAGGAGAGGCATCCTTTGAGAGGTACTTAGATTTATATGAGGTCAGGAGGACAGAACCCCATGATGGAACTAGTGCCCTTGCCAGAAGAGGCCAGAGAACTAGCTCTTTCTCTCTCTGCCCCGTGTGGATACAGTGAAAACAGCAGGTGGGAAACCAGGAAAGGGGTTCTGACCAAGAAGCTAACCTGCCAATATCTTGATCTTGGACTCCCCTGCCTCCACAACTGTGAGAAATAAATGTTGTTTAAGGCACCAAGTCTATGATAATTTGCTATAGCAACCTGGGCAGACTAAGACAACTTGACAGAGAACCAAATCAGAAATGAAGGAAAAGATTTTGACCATAAATTCCAGAGAACTCAGTTTTTGTCATCAAAAACTTTTTTGTGTCCCCTTTCCTAACTAACTCACTTTTTAGCCCAGACCAGTTGGCAGAATTCTGGATGGCCAGTCCACCAGCCCACCCTTGTATTTGTCAAAATGTTTCCTTTGAGATCCCAGGGAGGAAAAAATTATTAACTTATTAAAAGGTAAGTTTTGAAGACTAGATGTCTTCTTTCAGACATGGAAAGCCCATCACTTGGACCACTGGCATCATTAGATTTTCATTTTTTCTAATGAAGGACAAGATCTCTCCTACCCATTTATTTATTCCAATAAAAGTTTTCTTTCCCATTTTTTTAAAATACATCTTCCATTCGCCAGGGAACAGACAAGAAATTGTGAAATATTTGCCAAGTGTTTTGCTCTGACCCTAAAATATTGCACTAGTCAGAGTAATTAACACTAACTGCCAAAACAAACAAAAAAAATTCAACATCTCAAGGACTTAAAGATTTATTTCTCTTTTATGTTATAGTCATGGTCCAATGTGATTCAGGTAGTCTTTCCCCTTACTATGGCTATTATATTATTATATAAATTATGTTAGCATTATAAATTATATAAAATATATAATTATAAACAACATGAAATATAAGTACATATTATATGCATTACATATATTATATTATATTAGCCTTATTATACCACTGAGAACACAAAGTTCCTGTGACGGGGAAGAAAAAATGTTGGAATCAGACTGGCTCTTCATTTCCTTTGTCTGGAAGAACACGTTACTTACAGTCCCTTCACAAAAGAACTAGTCACATGGCCCCACCCCAACTGAAAGAGTAGTGGGAGATGTTGAGGGGATAATGGGTACTTGGTGAACACTAATGCAGTCTCCTACAGTTCTACTCTTGGTTTACTAGAGAAAACTAACTTTGAATGCCTTTCTAGCTCGTTATATATCAGAAAAGTTGTCCTCAGAAGTCAGTGTTGACTTATGTGGGGTAAATGGCAATATCTTCCTCTTAAGGGCAGTCTTCTCAACATTTAAACATACTCAGACTTCTATCAAGTTTCTACCTTTAAAAAAATTAAAATTTCTCTCTCCAACCACTTAATTCTCTAGTTATTGTCCCACCCACACAGTGGGATATAATTAGCTAAGGCAGGTCGTCTTCTTATAAACTAACTCATAGCAACTAAGAGGAAGGATTGCCTATTATGTGAGTTACCAATGTGCTTGCTTGCCTGCCTGCCTGCCTGCCTTCCAAAGATTTTACTTCTTTATTTTTCAGAGAGAGAGAGAGAGAGTGCACAAGCAGGGGGAGTGGCAGAGGCAGAAGGAGAAACAGGCTTCCCGCCAAGCAAGGAGTCCAATGCGGAAATCGATCTCAGGACCCTGGAGATCATGACCTGAGCCAGAGGCAGATGTTTAACTGACTGAGCCACCCCAGGCATGCCCAATTGTACATTCTTTAAACAAATATTTTTATATCCACTTTATAAATAAATAAAGGCTTATAAGACTAATCAATAACCCATTTAGGATTATAAAACCAACACATAGAGGTCTTTTGACTCCAATTCCTAGTCTTCTACCATCAACATAGCTCAGTAGAGCTGAGCTATGATCTCTCTGTGCTCTTAAAGATGCCCTTAAATTTTCCCCTTTTATCTGAGTTCCCCTAGGGGTTAAGTACCAGAGACAGAGGTGCCTCATGCTGGGCACTTCATTTCACACATGCTCAACCCTGCAGTGCCCCCCCAGTCAGGGATAGCTTTCTTCTCGGCCTACTCATCAAAATTTTCTGTCCCGGTGGACTTGGGTGGCTCAGTCAGTTAAGCTCCTGCCTTCAGCTCAGGTCATGATCTCAGGGTCCTGGGATCGAGTCCCGCATCAGGCTCCCTGCTCAGCAGAGAGTCCGCTTCTGCCTCTCCCTCTGCCCCTCCACCCCCTTGTGCGAGTGCGCTCTCGCTCTCTCTCGCAAATAAATAAAATCTTAAAAAAAAAAAAAAAAAGTGGCCAGAACTGGCATTAAGAAAAAAAATTTCTGTCCCATGTTCCTCTTCCAAAGAGCTCTGATGTCAACAAAACCCAACACATGTAAGCACATGAACAAAAACCTAATACAGTCAGTCATCTTAAAGAGTAACTTTCACTTTAGCAAACAATGACTTGACATTGTTACACAGTAGAATTTGGCCTTATAACAGTGCAAGAATTTGAGCAATCTACAAATCCCACTAGGTAAGCCACTATCTGTGCTGTCTCTTAAGAGGGTATATCCTAAATATTAATGATTATCATATTCCCATTAAATAATTATACTGATTACCTAACCCTGACATTCTGGTAATTATTCTTAGATTATATAATAAACACTGGTATTAACCAAACATTTCAAATATATTTCCTAAGAGAAAATTAAATTCACAAAACATTCAAACATACAAAAATTAATTACAAAGCTATCAAATATTTAGATTTTTAATTCAAGGTAAACTCAAATCAACTAACCTTGTGTATTTAGATTTTTCCACTGTAATTTAAAAACCTGGCTGAAGCCATAAAAAATAATTTTCTCAAATTATGCTTTTATTATAACAAGTAGCATGATGTAAAAGTTCATCAGAACTGTTATTAATGGCAGGTATTAATATGAGGTATAAAATTTTTCCAAGTCCTATAATTATATAATAATGCATTACTGATATTAATAGATGTTTCCATATTTATCACTGCCAAATTTTTAAATGTAATTTGCATATTAAACCGATACAATTTTTATATGGTCTGATATGCTGCTGGAAAGAACCTACTGCAGTTTGCATTGCCACCAGTAGATGGCAACAGTTGTTTCTCCATAATTCACAAAAGCACTTTTTTTTTTTTTTTAAGATTTTATTTACTTATTTGACAGAGACACAGCGAGAGAAGGAACACAAGCAGGGGGAGTGGGAGAGGGAGAAGCAGGCTTCCCACTGAGCAGGGAGCCCGATGTGGGGCTCGATCCTAGGACCCTGGGATCATGACCTGAGCCCAAGGCAGACCCTTAACGACTGAGCCACCCAGGCACCCGCATTTGTTTACTTTTAAGACTTTTACTTCTGTAGTGTGGAAAGGGTACGCATCAATTCACTTCAAAAGTCCTTCCGTTTTAATGGCAGTTTGCAAAAGGAGAAACAAAGGTGTTAAGCAGTTGATTCAAAATAAGATCAAATGAATTAGAGTTTTTAGAAGCCCCAAATCACTGAAAATATTATGGTACACTTGGTTTTCTCCCCTTACATAACACAACGTAAAAACAGGTCAATAATACTTATAGATACATAGATATTAAAACTTTCTTAGATTTTGTTTTCAAAATTCTGGTAAAATCTTTGATGCTAAATCAATCTCAATCTCTCCTATTTATTAATCTATTTATTTGTGTCTTTAGTGACCCCTCTTCATTCATACCCAGAGCACATACTCCGTCTGACAACTGGGTAACCCCGCTCCAACCTAGACAAATACTAGTTTTTAATTCTTTGATGGTTAATGTTACTCTTTTACCAAACAGGTTATTTTTTTTTCTCAAACCCAAGCACGTGCATGGATGCACACACAGTCTCTTACTCCTTTTTTAATAGTAACTACAAATAAAAATGTCATAGTGTTCTATTATAGTTAGGAAAAAATGTATTTAGTTTCACTATGACTATATCCCAAAACTTCTTTTTTAAGATTTTATTGATTTACTTGAAAGAGAGAGAGCAAGCACGAAGAGGAGAGAGGGGCAGAGGGAGAAGGAGAAGCAGACTCCCAACTGAGCAGGGAGCCAAAAGTGGGACTCCATCCCAGGACCCTGAAATCATGACCTGAGCCGAAATCAAGAGCCAGACACTTAACTGACTGAGCCCCCCAGAGGCTCCCAGACCACATTATACTCCATATAGAACAGTGTTACTAATGTTACTAATTAGTATTAACAATATTAATAACATAGATCAGATCTTTATTTGATATAAGAAAAATTTATGATCTTGGACTCCGGCAGAAACTTGAGCTCTTATCCTGGAGGGCAGAGACCGTGTCTGCCTTGTTTACCATTATATCCCCCGTGGTTAGCGCAGTGCCTGGCACATAGTAAGCCCCAATAAATGTTTGTGGACAAGCTAACTAGGAATTTATCAGGCTCCTAGTTTCTATAACAGTGTAGAATTTAGTGAATATAGTCTTCAAACTCAAATGGAACTAGATTTGAAACCCTAGCTTGAAACTAGCTGTATTAAACAATACATTGACATTAATTAACTTTTACCATTTTAACATTTATTCATATTAGCATTAATTGAACTTCAATTTCCTCATAGGAAAGATTGGAAGAAATAATGTGTGTAGAGCCCCTGATATAATAGGCATTCAGCTGGTGACTCTTATTATTTCTTACACACAATTACCATAATTTGTTATTCTGAATCCTGATAAAAAGAATTTATGTAGACAACTATTTTTTTTCTTTAAAAACGCAGCATACTAGGTCCTTTCAGCATTATTTTATCCCCAATATAAATTCATTGCATCCCTTAATTCTGATTCTTCAAGTCCAAGTGTAAAGTCCTTTTGCACCACCATGGAAAAAGCCAATTGCAGTAGGAAAACCTTGGGGGTGACAACAGCTGGACACGTGAGCATTTAGATATTATGCTTCAGTGCCTTCAGGGCTCAAGTCAAATGCACCCTCTGCCCTTCTTAGTCTCCTAATAGCCAATAAATAGACAGCATGGCAGGTAGAATTCTAAAATGGCACCAAGACTCCCACTTCCTGGGTGTACAGCTGTGTATAATCCTTACCCTTTTGAGTGTGGGCAGGACCTATGAATATGAAGGGTAGCCAGTCCTTTGTTTAGATTAAGTTATACAAGACTCTCTTGTGACAGACGGGAGAGAGCTATTCCAAGCTGCGGCAGATGCTCTCCTGCTGGCCTTGAAGAAACAAACTACCATCTTATGAAAAGAACCACATGGCAGGGAATGGTCGGCAGCCTTTAGGAGCTGAGGGCCTTGGTCCTACAATCCCAAGGAGCTGGGTTCTGCCACAACCAGTGGATCCCCTGAGGATCCCCTGAGCCTCCGAGGAGACTGCACCTCCAGCAGAGACCTTGCCACATAGTGATAATCTGAGCAGAAGTCCTTACTAAACCATACCTTGCCTCCTGCTTAACAGAAACTGCAAAATAATAAATTTGTGTTGTCTTCAACACTTGCATGGGACTTGTTATGCAGTAATTGTAAACCAGCCCAGATAGCTAAAGAAATGCCTAGGTTACTGAAACATCTATCTAGAAATTCAGTAATGGTAGGAAATATATGACGGTACTTGCAAGTCTAACCTGGGAAAAAGTACCATTAACATGCGTAAAAGAAACAATGTTCAGCTAAAGTCAAAGGTAAAACAACAACAAAAACCCTGCAATTAAACTTGATCCGTTGGCCTCCAGTGCTGATGAATAGTTAAGTCATGGTACATTCTCTACCGTGGAGAGTGTGGAAATGTGGCTCCAGATCATCCAACTCACTGGGTTCAGAAGATGTACTTTGCAAACTGAACATTCTGTTAGAATTTGGCTTCATTATAAATCAGTACTCTGGGAAGAAATTATGGCGATCAGTGAAGTCTGGTATTTTGGTCTATTTGATAATTAGTCATATTTCTCATTGTAAAAGAATAAATTTGAAATCTCTGGAAGCCAAGTCCCTCGGCTGGTATTACCAAAGGATTTTATTCGCTTGTAATTTTAAATGGAAGTAACACTATGATTCCATAAACAAAGTGCATATTTTATTTTCTTGTCCAGAGGACGCACTTCCCAATACTCATATGATATTTGGCAAACTGTGAAATGTAATTTTTCTAGGCAGCTTTTTATCAGATCATATGTAGCCTGAGGGCCAAATATCTCCAAAAGGCAACAATATTGATCTGTTTGTTTTTTTTTTTTAAGATTTTATTTATTTAGAGAAGAGAGATAGAGATCAGGAGAGGGGCAGAGGGAGAGGGGAAAGAGAATCTCAAGCGGACTCCACGCTGAGCCTGGAGCCTGATGTAGGGCTTGATCTCACAACCCTGAGATCATGACCTGAGCTGAAATCGAGAGTCGGATGCTCAACTGACTGAGCCACCCAGGCACTCCTGATCTTATTCTGATTATTTCAGAATGGCTTTGGCATCACCTTCCAAATATGCCTGACAAGCCAATATTTTAAAAGTAAATGTATCATAATTGTCAAACGGTAGTGTCTTCTGATAATATATTAAATTTTTCTGTCCTGTTGGTGATTAGTTTTGGAGCTTCAAGTACATAAATGTGTTTGAAATACATGAACTGAAAAATCATCAGCAAGGTTGGAAATCTCAACCTAAGCTAACATTTACTCAGTCTTTTCGATGTGTCAGGTACTTTGCATTTTATATGAAGTATTTTATTTAATCCTCAAAACAACTTTATGATTTTAGCCATTAAATAGAAAAGGAAACCAAGATATAGAGAGATTAAATAACTTGCCCAAATTTGTCAAGTTAGAAAACCATGGAGTCAGGAGTCAAAACTAAGCAAACATACTCTAGCTACATAACACACCATATCTGCTACATATTATATTGTCTGAATATATGCCACATAATGTATCATCAATCACTAAGGGTAGTATCTATTGCCTAATGAAGGAATTTGTCTAATTTTTAACTAACCAGTATTATAAAATTGAAATAACAGTCATGTAACTGAAACTAGGTTGTACTCCAGCTCGATTCCCCAAATTCACTTGCTTCCTCCCTCAGTTATCATGCATATTCCTACATGAATATTCTGTGCATATATAAACAAATGTGTGTTATATATATTATTTTACACAAATGGGGGCATTTACACACTGTTCTGCATCTTGAGTTTTTTCACTTACCAATGTGCCTTAAAAATTGCTCCATATTAGTACAACAGATCAAGGTTTATCTGTCTTCACTTAGAAACTTACTAACTTATCACCATGAGAACCAGCAGAATTCTTAGAAGTAGCAGTCCCTTCTTTTTCAAGACTGCCAAAGAAAACAAGAGAAGAAAAATAAAAACTTTTTCTCCCTTTCCCACAGTATGGTTTTATAAGTTTCATTTTATAGACAGAAAAAATGAGGCCAAGCAAGTCACAGGACTAGGTAGGAGTCTGCTATTTCTTACATTAAAAGTATTTCTGAGGGATAGTATGACAACTTTTAGTTTCAAAGAAGACTTCCTTTTATGAACATTTTCCATTTTTATACTTCACTTATGACATTAAAAAGGCACATTCCAATTAGTCACCAGAGGAGTAAATAACAAAATACTCTTTATCCCCTCTGCAACAAATCAAAAACTGGAATACCATGCTCAGCACAAATCTTCTGGAAATCTTAAACACACGGTATTATTTTCTATCCAATAACTGTGTGTATGTGTGTAATTCTATATCCAATAATTTCAGTAAGGCTGTGGGGGAACAAATTTGACTTTGTTTCACTGGCTCTTGCTCACTGAGACCTTATTCCTCATGCATTTTTTAAGTTCAGATTACGGACTCATGTTGAATGACTAGGCTATATAAGTGGAATTCAATGAGATCACAGATAACTGGGCATCTCTCCAGGGAATATTTGCTTTTCCTACCAATCTGGAACCACATAACAGTTACTTGTCTAGTTTGGAGCTCCCTGGACCATGTAGACAAGTGAAAAATGAACCTAATCCCCCATTTACTTCTACCTAGAGCCTGCAATAAGGTTGATTATTTCCTTATTGTTTCTCTTTGCTGGTAAGCAGATTTTACAAATCTAGCATTCTCTGGGAATGTAGCCTTTCTTCGCTCTCAGATTTATATGGAGTCTCAACTCAAAATCTCTCTTTTGAGTGCCCTAAAAGCTGATTTCCTGTCCAATGTGTAGCTGCAAAAAGCCAAGGCTTTGGGACATAGAGATCAGAAGAACTTAACAGGGATGATTTCAGGTGTTAGGATCCTTTGCTTGGTTTCTCATTCCCTAGACTTGTTCTTCTCCATCTTATAAGCCAAGCTTTGCATTTAAAAAGAAAGGTATTATATTTTACACAACACACGTAAGGGATTTTAGACTGGGAAAAGTTTTTAAGTAATACAGTTATATAACATGCCTAGAAACAGAAGATTCAGTCTGCTTTTTGCATCAATGTGTTGAATTTTGGGTATCGGATGAACCTCTGAGCAATCATCTTACTGTGCCCCTTGAAAGAAAGAGTGATAAGAAATAAACATTGTGCATTAGACAACAATGGAGGGACAGGGAATATGAGGGAGTTCAAGAATTGAAGACGGGTTTTATGTATGGGGTTGTGGAAGGATTAGGATTTGAAGTCAGAAGGCAGCCCAAGTTTGCATTATGGCTTCACCATGGCCTTCAGACGCTGAACAAGCCATTTAACCCTTGAGTGGGGATAACAGATCTTAACCCACAAAGTTATTTTAAGAACTCAATAGAGTAATTTATAAAAAATTATCTGAATACGAGCTACTCACTTACATTAACTGAATTAAATAGTTATCCATGTGTAAGCACACTGTGAGGACTTAGAGGATTTCAGAGCTACTCAAGGGAAAAAACATGACCACAAGATGGCAGGGATATATAATGAGCCTTACTGGGTGGTGGGTGACAGGTTACAGGAGAGGGAAAGTGCTTCAGGGAAGGGGACTGTCCAGAGACAAGAGGATGGGGTCATCACCCAGAGGGAAGAAGGCAAGGAAATGCCCGGGGAGAGAGGAATCGCAGAGGGGCTCACATGTCTAGGGGATGCCGCTCAGCCTCAAAGTGGGGAACCTCTTGGTAAGAAAGTTGCAAGGGGCAGCAGGGGCTTGGGTCTTCTCCAGCCCCCAAGTTTGTTTATCTATGGCTAGCAGATGATGGGGGCAGTTTCACAGGGTATACAAAGCAGGAAGTCGATAAATAGCTAAAAATAGGCTCACTTGGGCTATATTGAAAACAACTGGACATGTAAACATTTGAGTTTGGTGCTGGCAGGATTTGAGCTAATGATCCTAGCTTGTCATGATAAGTACACAACGTTGGGGCCAATATACAGGGGCCATCTTTAACTCATTTACAGAACACATGTGGGCGGACCTACGCGCGCACACACAGCCAAGACGCAAATTGTCATCCTAGTAGCCCATACTGGTTATTTTTCATTTGTTACCTGGATTCATTCTCCTCTCTTCTCTGATCTCTTTTGTCCCCCAGGAAGATGACCACACAGTCCCCTAGGCTTCCTAGTTCTCGAGCTTCTGTTTGGCACTATCAGGAGATTATGGTGGAAAAACAGGAAGGTTGGGCTATTGATTCTTTTTGTTTCTCAGTGCCTGGCTGTTTTTGGCAGTAGCTGATTTGTACTGTCAGAGCTCTTGTCCCTGCGATGCCTTCACGACGGATCCACCCGCCTACCCTTCTCCTGTGACCTAGCAGTGGTTCTAGCATCCTGTCTTTGCCAATCCCCGAGGACCTCACTCTCCTACACGGATTCTCTAAAATCAGCACATCTCTGCCCACGGTCCCTCACTGAACTCTCCTCTGTTAAACCTTTGAGGGAGCCATCTCGAACCTAGGACTCCTTCTCAAATCGGGTTAATAATGTCTCTGCTGATGAAGGGCAAGCTTCTTACTCTTTAAGCATTATAACTATGTATAAAGTTTAAGATTTTTTTAAATTTTTAATTAGATAGTATGTTCACATGGCGCAAAAAATGAATAACTATAGAAGTTAAAAAGTAAAAAAAAAAAGTTCCTTTCCTTCCAACATGGTCCCTCATCTAGCCAGAACCTCCCTCCCTTTCACATATATGTGTCTATTCTTAGATTCTCTGGATCTTTCCAGAGTTATGCATATTCAAGAAGACATAAATTTAGATTTTTATTTTTGCTTATTTTACACAAAAGGTATATTAAATATACTGTTAAGACACATTTTTCCAACTATATAGTTCCCACAAATTTTTATTAACAGATACAGAGCACTCCACTATAAAAATTAGTCATAATTTATTTAGCCACTCCTTATTGGACTTTGAGTGGATTCTAACCATTTGCTATTATGTAAAAATGTTACATAGGGAAAAAATTTGAACCTATAGCATTTAGCTTATATACAAGTGTATCTGTAGAATATATTCACAAAGGTAGAATTGCTGGGTCAGAGGCTATATGCATTTACAATTTGGATAAATATAGCCAAATTGTCCTTCATAAATGTCATACGAACTCACACTCCCTCAGCAATGAAGAGTGCTTGCTTCCCTACAGCCCCACCAAAGTAGGGTGTTCAACTGCTTTCTCCTATAGATCTTTCTGGTACCATCTCAAACTCCCGACGGTGGGGTAGGAAGTTTGCCCACAATTATAGAGAGCGAAAGAAAAAGCACCCAAAATGAGAAAGCTAACTGAGCTTTAACACGCTTAATTTAAACACTAGATGTAGAAAAGGGGTTATAAATCACCCTTTTAAATGATCCCCACTACACTGTCTCATTGATTTTCTGCTTAATACTGCATCTTTATTCCCCCAGAGGTCTCATTTTCATACCCTCTGAAGAGGGACAATCAGTGAGGCAGAATTTTTTTAAGTGCCTTTTTCTTTTCTGGTAAGTGGCCAAACTCAGAGGAACCTAAACAAAATTATTAGTCCGTGGTGAAACATGCAACATTTCCTTTCCTTGCTTATCTCTCCAGAAGATTGGTCACAAAAGCTTCATTTCTCTAGCTCAGAGCAGAAATATCTGGCTGGTAGTACTGGTGGTCCCATGAGAATTGTTGCAAGGCAAGAACAGAGAAAGAATAATTCCTTCCCTCTTCTAATGTGTTCATTAGTTAACCTTTTGGATGGGATTAAAATGTTAGTGAAATATATTGAATTTGTCCCTACCCTGATTTCCTTGCTGGCCAGCATTAATATATCAAACTATTAAAAATATTTTCGTTACTAGAAGGCAGAAGTGTGCTGGTAAATGTTGAAAACCTACTCTCCAGAAAAAAAAGTGCCCACATTTTAGTACTTGTCAATTTCCGTGGTATAAATATTCCCTCGATGATCAGTGTTAAGCTACCAATGTGAGGTCACTAAATGCAGAACTGGGAAGAGATACACAGCAGCACCCCATTACAGAAGTTTCCATTAGACAGTATTTTCCTCATGCAGACACAAAAGATGTACACGACATGAAGGGCATACATAATACCAAATTATAGTACAATAATTACGGGCTTAGGTGTTCTAAGTATCTCTTATCTTTGTTCTTAGTATAATGTATTCAATTCTGTTTCTATTTAATTTTTAAGTGTGTATTTAATTACCAGCTTGTGAAATTCCTGAAAATTTGTCAGATGCCTCTGGTAAGCCTGTTTAAGCAGCCTTCCGCACACTGCTGAAAGGGGAATGGTACAGACACACAGAGAAGCAAACTACTGGAAAAGGATTCATTTATCTGTGGACCTCCCAATAAGTGTAATCATCATCATCATAACTGTGGGAAAGAGAGTTGCCTATCCAAATCCGATTTTCCTTTCTTTTTTAACCACAGAATTCTGATTTTAGGTTTGATAATGCATCCAGCAAAAATACATTTTACATCTTACCTTAGAGAAAAGGGAAGGCATGTGACTGGGACAATGATATTTGAGCAAAAGCTGTTCTCTGGGACTCTGGAAAAGTTTCACTAAAATGGCAGGTATTCAGCTGGCCTTCACCATTTTGCATGTTCTATTTTCCTTTCCTATTTGTATGTGATAGGTAGGATGTGGCAGCCATATTGTGAGCATGAGGTGTTCTGAGGATATAACCTTCTGCTAAGAACAGCAAAGCAGGGTGCCTGGGTGGCTCAGTTGGTTAAGCTACTGCCTTCGGCTCAGGTCATGATCCCGGAGTCCCTGGATCGAGTCCCACATCGGGCTCCCTGCTCGGCGGGGAGTCTGCTTCTCCCTCTAACCCTACCCCCTCTTGCTCTCTCTTACTCTCTCTCTCTCTAAAATAAATAAATAAAATCTTAAAAAAAAAAAAAAAAGAACAGCAAAGCATAAAATAAAAGTATTCTAAAATATTGATAATACAAAAAAGTCAATATGCCAGGCCTGAACAGCCTATCTCTGGACTCCATCGTGCATGAGAGAAAAGTTAATGTATTTTTAAGCCACTTATTTTTAGGTCTTTGTAACTCACAAATAGCACTTCTAAATGAGTGCCTACTATGTGCTAGATACATAGAAGAAAGATAACACCTTTTTGTGCAGATTAGACATACCTAGGTTGTGATTTTTATAGCCTCATTTGTCCTAGGAAGGATTGATTTATAAATGTTCATACCCTCCCTTCAGCAGAAAATAGTTATTCTAAGAGTTAGGGTTACCCCTTCATGTTACAAAGGGTACTAACTCCATTTATGCTCAAAGAAGTATTAATAATATAATTAACAGTGTTATATTTGAATTTTACATGATACTCAATTCACTGCTTGCAATAGTAAATATCTATTCCCAACAACAAGAGGTAAAGTATAGAAAGCACTATTTTGAAGTTTTATAGTTTCTTATAAAGATTTAACTGAGGTATCTGTTCCATTTTTCCAGTTTCAAAAACTTTTAAAAATTATATTATTAAATTAGACATAATATTCTGACATGGAGTCCCTGGAAATGCAAACACAAGAAACTTACATTCCTAGTTCTAGTTCCTTCCAATGAGTCTATGACAGCACCTCAGAATATAACAACTCATTGAAATTGGCTCCTGGGAGGAACATTTGATAATCAGTTAGAAGAATGAAGCCTTTGGCATGCTTGTCAATCATATCTATTGTTGCAGCCTGTGAAGGAGGGTAATCAATTCTGAATGGTATCTCTTAAGGAGAAAACCTACTTTTATTGTAATAAGGCTTTTCCTTAATTATAACTTGTGGGAAAACATCTTAACTTTTCTTTTTTGAAATACTAAGAGGGCTCTTTTTGGATTGTTCAAGCTATAGTCCATCTTTTATTTTTTAATTCTAAAATTAAAGTTGAAGTGTTTTTGTTTTTGCTTGGTTTGGTTTTTCAAGTCCTCAGGATGGGGCCCCTGATCGTTATCGGTGCCTAACAACCTTCACCAAATTATTCTTGACATCTTCACCTTCACTCAGCACCATCTCTCTGTCTTATAGCAGTGATGAAAGTATCCTGAACAGTCAGAATTTCTGCAAAAGATGTAGGGACATGTTCCAAGACTTACACTCCTTTTGGGGGGGGGGTGGAGGGACTACCATGACATATTTTTTGAAGATAATCTTTCCTAAATTACTTCCGTTTATTCCTCAGTGTATTAAAATTAAAGGGAAAAAAATCTGGGAGTTAATTGCACATTTTCTCCTTTATATTTTCCCCCCTCACTGAACTGTAAGAATTCTCAGGAAGTAAGTAAATACCCGTGTACACACACGAAGATTTAGGTAATTGGTTTTGTTGTTGATGATAAAAATTTGCAAGTTCTAGGTATGTATAAGTTAACTACTTTTTTAAATGAACTGGTATACACAGACAATGGAATATTACTCAGCCAAAGAAAAGAATGAAATCTTGCCATTTGTAATGACATGGGTGGAGCTAGAGAGTATAATGCTAAGCAAAATAAGTCAGAGAAACAAATACCACATGGTTTCACTCCTATGTGGAATTTAAGAAACAAAACAAATGAACAAAGAAAAAAAAGAGAGAAACCACAAAACAGATTCTAAACTATAGAGAACAAACTGAAGACTACCAGAGGGGAGTTGGGTGGGAGGATGGGTGAAGCAGGTGATGCGGATTGAGAGCATACTTATGATGAGCACTGAGAAATGTATAGACTAGCTGAATCACCATATTGCACACCTGAAGCTAATATAAACACTATTAACTATACTGAGCTTAAAAGAAAATAAAAATAAATAAGTAAATAAAGTGCACTGATACATTTCTGGTGCCCATTTGCAAGCAGAAAGTCTGGAGGGTGGGAGAGAGCTCCATGGGGTCCAAGGCTGTGCCTTTCCTATTTGCCTATGTCTTTACAAAATGCCTTATCCTAAGCCTGAACTAAAAATATCGCTAATGGATAAGGTATGGTGAGTCTTTACTCCGGGCACCGTGCTGAGCAGTTGACAGACGTGATTTCACTCCGACCTCACAATAAACCTAAGAGGTGGTCACTGTTATTATCCTTATTTCACAGATGAGGAAACAAACACTCCGTCTCAGCTCCCGAAGGGCAAAACCTAACCTCGATCAGCTTTGTCTGCCTCCAAGTCTTTGAACTTGAACCTCGGTACCACAACATGAACACAAGCAGATATTCAATGCGTGCATGAGGATCTCATCGTGGAGCTATCAGCCTGCAGTACACACATCCCTTTCAAAGTACTCTGGCTCAAAAATATTTCCCCTGCTTGGTCCATCGATTACACCTGACCTTAGCTTATCAGACCTCACACAGCCCTGGGGGACACCTTTACCCTAAGAGTGAATTACTTTAATCTGACGGCTTCCTACCTGCAAGAGAGAAGCTCTTTGAGGCACTAGCTCTTTTGATCTTAGGGAAAGGAAGAAAGTGAGTGAAGAATGGAACAATTTAGAGTAGGCCTGTATGGAACCTTGCGATAGCCCAGAAGCAAAGAGGGATACAGTAGAGAATGTGAGAAGGCCTCCAATGGGTATTCATCTTACTTTGTAAATGTGCCCGGGGTCCTTGGGGCTGAAACAGATGCACTGCCACCGCTGGTCACAGCTGGTCTCCAGCAGTAGATTGCTAATATCTGTTCTGGGCCTTGAGGCAAAGTTTTCAGATAATTAAAATGTAATAATAACACCACAGATACTAAACGAAAAACAATGCCGAAGATCATCCTTTGACGTGGATTCAAGAAACCCTTTCAGATCTTGCTTGTAAACCGGAGTCGCCATTCCAAAAATCCATAAAATTATTCTCCTTACGTAGGCTTTTGGGTGTTTGGAGATCTTCAGAACTGCACAACACACGGACAGTAGAGAGTCTCTGAGGCTGGTGCACACCGGCAGCCTCGCTCACTGGCCTCCTCGGGCAGGAGCAAAGCCTAGTGCCGGGCACACCGGTGGTTTCCCGGATGCTGCACCACTTTCCTATGGCCTCCATAACTCACTACCACAAACAGGGTGGCTTAAAAACGACACAAATTTATCATCAGTTCTGTAAGTCAGAAGTCTGACACACACTACTCAGGTCTCACTGAGCTAAAATCAAAATACTGACAGGGCTGCTTTCTTTCATGGAAGCTCTAGACGGAAATCCATCTGCCTACCTCTTCCAGCTTCTAGAGGTGCCCACGTTCTGTGGCTCATGGCCCCCCTTCCACTATCTTCAAAGACCATAACACTGCATCTCTCCAACCTTCCTTCCGTCCTCACATCTCTGACGATGGTTGAGAAATGTTCTGGGCTCCCAACGTCACGTGATTAAATGGGACCCACCTGGATAACCTCCTCACATTAAGGCAGTTAACATCACACCTGCAAAGGTCTCTTTTTACCATGTAAGGCGACATATTCATGGGCTCCATAGATTAGGACACTGGCATCTTTGGGGGCCGAACTGGAACTATCCTGACTAGCACTGCTGGGGGCAAGCAGGAAGGTCACTGCAGAGAGAGCCTGGCAGGGCCTCATCTCAGGAAGACTCAAAGATTAACCCTCTCAGAGCAAACTCAGTGATAGCAGGTTCAAAAACAATGAACACTGGCCAATAGACTCTAGCTGTGAGCAGATTTTACAGCACTGAGAGGAAGAAAAATGGACAAACTGGATTTGGTGCTTCAACATGAAATTTTCCAATAGACACTGAAAACAGTCCTGATTTGAGGGGAGGGGTATATTCATTCACACAAGCCGTCAAGTCCATTCCAAATCCATTCCAGAATTAGAATGAGACAGCACCCTCACTGTCCAAAGCTGTAGTCTCCTCTACAAAGCTTCTGGCCAATGAATGATATCCAAGCATAGCAGGGGATGGTAACTCACTGCTCATTTGAATTTTGCACAGTTGTAACTGTTTGAAGGTTCTTCCCACCACTATGCTGAAATCAGCCCATCTGTCGTGTTCACATATGGCTCTCAGTTCTCCTTTTTGGAACCAACAAGCAAAAATTTAATTCAGCTCCTACTTGCTAGCTGATTTTTGAGGGGGCATACAGAGCCATTCTAGACCACCACACAGATTAAAGAAACCAATAAAGTTTTCCTATTTTCAATTAGAGTCAAGAAAACAAAAAATAATAATAATTTAGCTTATGGAAAAGGAATCACTTGTAAGAACAATTAAGAGAGATATGACATCATAGATGCATTAAATTGTTTTTAATCTGTTATAATCTCCTTATTCAGATTTGTTACAAGGGAAAACAATTCCACAATACACTTTCAGCCAGACAGATTAAACTTGAATTTTCCAAAATATTAAAAATCACCTCAATCTTTCACTTTCTTTATGAAATATACATAATTTAAAATTATACTACTTTGCTTTATTTTTTTAACTCACCTTAAAATCATCTAAATAACACTGTCTATGTTTTCTCTTAAGATATAATTTTACTGGGGTGCCTCAGTGGCTCCATCGGTCAAGTATCCAACTCTTTTGATTTCAGTTCAGGTCATGATCTCAGGATTGTGAGATCGAGCTCCACATCAGGCTCCGTGCTGGGTGTGGAGCCTGCTTAAGATTCTCTCTCTCCCTCTCCCTCTATCCCCCCTCTAAAAAAAAAAAAAAAAGACATAATTTTACTCTATCAACAAAATAAAGAACTTTAAGATTGAAATTCTAAAGCAATAGAAGAGGTAAGGGTCAGCAATTTCAAGGCAGGTATTCAACAGATGTTTCTATATTCAGACATACTATTCTTGAAAAGCAATTAAGCAAAGAGTTTTCTAGTGTAGCTCTCATTTTTTGGTCATGCTTTTCTTCCTGTATTTCAAAAAAATTTAAATCAGCATTAGTAAATATTTATTAAAGCTAAAAAATTTACTCAGCTGGCTTTTCTGCTTTAAAATTTAAAAAGAAACATTCTTTCTGATTCTTAAAGTTTACTGGTTTATAAGCCATCAAGTAAACAAACTGAATCCATCAAAAGACCATTTATTAGTGTTTAAAAAAATAATACTGAAAAAGAGGAAGTTAGGAGGAGAGATTTTTAAATGAGGGGATGATCTTAATCACAGAAATGTCAACTTTTTGAAATGATGAAAAGCAACATGTTCAGAAAGGGAGCATTTGATTGACAGATGAGAATCTGAACAAAAGCTTTGAGAGTTTGATCCTAGTCTTTTGTGAAGTTTTTGAATTATAAAAATAATGAATATACCATGTTGTTCTGAGGCATTGCTGCAGTTGAAGTGTTATTTGGTTCAATTTTGTTTTCTGTTTTTGTTAAATATATATTGCTGTTAAAATGTCCTATAATGATGGTCTATGGTTTAATCTAAAATTTAACTTTAAAGTGGAATAAAAGGCAAATGAAATCCGTATTTGCCATTAGACTCTGATTCTACCTAGATGAATCTACAGCTGAAAAAATTCTAAATACAATATAGTTTAACTGAATGCTCTTTAACTAGTATTGTTGGATAGTTATAACTATTATAATAACTATACTTATTTATTATAACTATTATTATAACTATCCAACAATAATTAGTTAAAGAGCATTCAGTTAAACTATATTGTATTTAGAATTATTATAATGTAAATAATACCAAAATTACTTGTATCATAGTGGGTCTATTACTTTTTTAAAAAAATTAAAACCCTTTATTTATGAATATGTACTTTTGTGAGACATTTGTGGCTTAAGTTGAGCTTCCTGAAAAATGGATTCTGAGATGGATATTTGGTGTCAAGTTTATTACGGAATGAATGCTCTCAGGAATGCTTCTAAGGATTAAGGGCAGAGAATGGAGCAGAAGAACAATTTGAACTGTGATGTATTTGTGTAAGTTTTCTCAAATTGAGGTAAAGGATCCAGGTCTTATTACCCTTTCTGCACTGACCAGCTTGCTGGATGTGAGCTGCAGACAGGGGAGGGAATGTGCAAGGCAGCTTCCTTCAAAGGAAGAGCAATTCCCCAAATATGATGCAACTGGGAGCTCTAATCACCCAACGCTCCCAGCAGTTGAGAAATGAGTACCTCCGTCTTGAAGGTGGTGGATACGCTAGAGTAGGTGCAACAATTTTCAAACTAAAAAAAAAAAAAAAGTCTTCCAGTATATCACTGGCATTTATGACTATGATATCATTAATACTGAAATTGAAACCTGAAAATAACATATGTCATCATCAAGCCCAATGGTCTCAAAGCACTAAAGATGGAACAGTACAGATGTACTCCACAAACCAAACAATTTTAAAAGACATTGGACTGAGGCCGTTCAGCTAAATTTCAACTCATATATGCATAGTCTACATATTCCTACTCAACATTCTCATTTGGATGCCTAAATGGCATATTAAAATAAAAAGCCACATTTGACTTTCCCCTGCATAAGTGTGCTCTCCTCTCAAGATACCCTTTACTCCAGCAAGTGGTACCGTCGTTCTTCCAGTCACTCAAATTAAAATCATCGGATTCATTATACTTCACTCCCTGTTGTGCATCCAATCCATTAGTACATCATGTAGGCTCTTCCTACAAAACCTAAGTAGAGTTAGACCACTAACACAGTTACTCCCTTGGCATAAACCAGTATCTCCACTTGACTACTGTAGCTGCCTCTGAAGAGGTCTCTCCACTTCCTCCTTGCCTTATAATCTATTTTCCACACATCAGACAGAGTGATTCTTTTACAACTAAGAAAGATCATGTCACTCCTTTGCTCAAAATAGTCCAAAGACTTCATATCTCCCTCACAGTGCCACTTACTATCTATCTAAACCACATACCAATTTCCCCTCCTTCCCTCTGCTCTGGCTACACCAGTCTTGCTATTCCCCGAACACACCCACCAAACTCGCGTGCTACCCCAGTGGCCTTTTCACTTTGTTTGCTCTGCCTTGAACTCTGGGCAGAGTGTTAGATATCTGCATGGATGGTTTCCTCACTTATGTGGTTCACTGGTGATCTTTTCACCGCTTTTGTGATCCTGAAATTAAACTTTGTTCTAATATGGCTGTTAATATTGACGGCAGCTCACTTTGTCTAAATACTTAGCACATAAGCATCCAGCATAGCAGGGAGAGAGAAAAGTTAAAGACGATGATGGAGAAAGTAAATTTTGCAGTTTTGCTTAATAAAACAATACATTATATGTTAAAAAAAAAAAAGAAGATAGTAGGAAGGGAAAAATGAAGGGGGGGAATCGGAGGGGGAGATGAACCATGAGAGACTATGGACTCTGAGGAAAAAACTGAGGTTTCTAGAGGGGTGGGGGGTGGGGGGATATGTTAGCCTGGTGATGGATATTAAAGATGGCACATACTGAACGGAGCACTGGGTGTTATACACAAACAATGAATCATGGAACACTACATCAAAAACTAATGATATAATGTATGGTGATTAACATAACATAATAATAAAAAAAAGAATGTTCTAGCAATTACTGCCATCTGGAGGGGACTGACACAAAGGTGGTGTTTCCACCATCCGGACGGCATCCACAAATTGCCAGAGGATCACCTGCTGGTGATTACATTCATGGACTTGGATTAGGGGTTGGCCAAATGAATCTCAAGATGTCTAAGTTCATATGATTTTATTAGGATTTTAGAGACCATATTGTTTTACTATTTTATGAATCCCTGAAATATTTAAAGTCATGTTCAGATTTCACTAGACGTGGTTTGCCATTAAGATGACTCTTCTTGTAAACAAGGCAAAAAGCAGATTTCTCTTGAAGCATTCATTATGCATATGAGCACTTGATTAGAAATATGGCAACGGGAAATAAATAATCTCTTGAAAGTTCATTACTGAATGATGCTATCATGTTCTAAATAAGCACAGTGTGAATTTCAGACTGGCTCATTAATCATTAGAAGACAACTCTAATCAGTGGAATGTGACTCTAACTTTACTTTAGGGCAATTGTACTTGATTGAAAATAGCAGCCAATTAAGAAAAAAAGTACAAATGATTGGCAAGAAGGAAAAAGAGAACTTTAAGATCTTAGACATAATGACTTCATTGATTGCTAAACACTGAGTTGTTTAAAACTTTCAGTTTGTTATAGCTGCCCTGAATTAATCCTGCACTATGCAGATTAGGGAAGTAATTTCTAAATATAGTACACAGTATTCATTCTCTCCTTCCTTAGTTTAGAACCTCAATTATATGTGGACTACAGAACACTCATGGAATGGATACATTTCCAGCCAGCCACCTTTATGGTTAGATGACAAAATTCTGGATAAGAATTTAAAGTTCTCTTTTTCCTTTCCTTGTAATGATGTGAGATGATAAAGTGCCTGGTGATAAGATCAAGTGAGGCAAATGACAAACGCATTGTGACATAGTAGCATTAGGCTACTATTGATGTTCTGATAATGCCTCTGAAGGAGGATCATCTGCTTGGGGACCACCAAGAACACAGGTAACTGAAACTGCAGTTCAGGGGGTAGTATTTTACATATATATATATACACATATATCATCTTTGCTTTCCTTAGGGGAAGGGGATATATTTTCTTTTGTTTTTGCTTAAGTAAACAAAAATAGGTTTTATATTCCAAGTTGTACTTAACACATGACCAAAGTCAGCCCAACTGTGGTCAGTCAAACCCAGCATAGTTGGTATTAACTAAACCCAAAGCTCATGTCCATTGAAGTTAGCATATAGATTCTGACATTAGCTTACTCCTTGGACTTCTGAGATTCCAGCATTGGTTCCAGGTCCACATGGGCTCTTAGGTCACTACAACTTAGTGCAATTAGTTACAGTAGAGTTTTAATGAGATCAATGTAACAAGGCCAGATACCTTCTCTCTAGTTTATGACTCTGGAATGTACCCTTAGTCACAGCTGGCCATATCACAGATAATGCCACTGAGCACCAGCAATATTTGGAGTGCATAAATTCATCTTCGCTCCTAGAATAGCAAATCAAGGATTATATAACATTTATGCTAACTTAGTAGACTTTGAACACATTTACTACAAGCCCAATTAGGCGCCACTGAGCATGATCGACCTGTACCAGATCTTACTGTAGCAGAGACTGGTCTAGAATATTAAGCAGCCTGACTCTAGTTTCCTATGCTCTTTCCCCACCCATAAATGTGAGGCAAACCTTTAGCTCTGGAACTAGATTAGAGTCTACATTTTCTAATTTGCTTAGCATAATTTATACAGCCTCTCTAAGATGCAGTTTTCTCACTTCTCATCTATAGAATGAAAATGATTGAATTAATGTATACATTGAATTTAGAATAGTACCTTGCACATGGAACTGACATAATGCTATAAATGTTGAATACAATCATTAAGATTAGCAATAATTATTTTAATAATATGAAAATATTGTATGTGTTACCCATTTTATTTTCCATAGATCAATGCATGATTTAGCATCAAAATTTGTAAAGGAAAATAAATACAAAAACCAAACAAAGTAGGGATGTTTTGATTTAACTCTTTTAGCTATGAAATATCAAGTGGATAAAAAATAATTGAATCCTTTTTTTCATCTCTTAAGTTCTTAGAATATCAAACTTTTAATCAAACCTTTAGCTCACAAAATATCATTTATTATTATGGTACACTGTCTAAAGCTGCACTCAGAGGAAATTTCATAGCTTTAAATACATACATAAACCAAGCAGAAAGAATAAAAATAAACTTGTAGAAATTCAAGAAACTGGAAAACTGCCAAATGCAATATAAGGAAAAATAGGAGAATAATAAAGACAGAATTTAATGACTTAAAAAAATGAAAATGACTTGAAGTAATAACTAAATTAAATAGCTGTTAAATTGAAAAAGTTATAACTTCTACCTAATCCAAATGAGAGGGGAAAAAGAACAAATATAAAAATAAAGAATAAATATGGGGAAACAATCACAGATATTGAGAAAATTAAAATAATCAAAATGTACTGCTTGATCAAACTCCATGAAAACAAATTTTAAAATATAGATAAAATGATTAATTTTCTAGAAAGATATGTATTACTCAAACTGACCTCTACAGTGGGGAGTTGTTTGTTTGTTTAATCGAATAACTATAGAAGAAATTTGTCAAAGAGCTATTTCCTTTAAAAATTTTAGTAAGTGGAGTAGGTTTGCATAAGTAAAACCATTCCGTTACATGGACCCTCCTGGAGTGGAAATTCTAACTAGTCACATGAGGTAACTGTGGATGGGTGTGGGGTCCAGGAAAATGAATTACTATGTCACTGGTCTTCCTGACTCAAGCCTGGCTAAATGATACAGTGAGATCTACACAGAAATTAGCTTTCCTCAGAAACTTTGCTCAATTTCTTTAGTGGTAGGTCCTCAGATTTTTACAGGGATAAAGCTTACTGTGCACTTCAGGATTCCATTTGCCCAGTTTGTTTCCTCTCTCTGTGATTTCCCATCCTCTTTCTGATTTGAAGAAATAAAGTGAAAATTCTCATAAATGATGACTTCTCTCTGCTCTAACCTCCACAATTCTTTTTCCTATTATGAGTTTATTTTTATTCACACATCTTTCTCTCCTTCCTTTTTTCAGAAAAATCTTAATAGGCAAAGAGGCAAATGCACACGGCTGATCTGTGACATTTATTTATTTATGTATTTATTTATTTATGAGAGGGGGAGTGGCAGAGGGAGAGAGAGAGAATCTTAAACAGGCACCACACCCAGTGCAGAGCCTGATGTTGGGCTCGATCTCACTGCCCTGGGATCATGACCTGAGCCAAAATCAAGACTGAACGCTTAACCAGCTGAGCCACCCAGACCCAAGATCTGTCACCTTTAAAAGAAAGAAATTTTTATCCTTGTTCAGAAGATGTCAGAATGTAAGTACCGAAAGTACAGTATATATTTCTGAAATAAACAATTTCATGTAAGCATTTTACTGAGATATTTAATACCTACAATTATGTATAAATCTAGCAGTGCAATAGCTTTAAACTATAACAATATAGTCATCATATCTATTTAATGTCAACATAACCAATATCAATATACTTTAGCTTACTACATATTATTGGTGATATTAAAGATTAAAAATATAAAAGGTGACGACTGAACCATGCACATTTATGTAAATGTAGACTATATATCAATGATCTGTTTTAAAAAATGGCTACACTTTCTTACTAAAAAATACATCTCTTTTCCTCATTTTCCACTTACTCTGCTATTTTGAAATTCTTAACTCTCCTTTTTATCCCAACCACCAGAAAAAAAAAGCAACTAGATGACAGGAATTTTGAAAGATAGTCTTGGTTTCTGTTTAGCTTCCAGCCTGATACTCATAACTATCAAATAGCCAAGCCATCCCTTAAAAACAATTCTAACATTCTCATATTTCATATTATAACAATGTATAATATTTACTTGTAATATCTGATGATTCTCATTTCTATAAAATTTTATACAAAAGACTTAAATATTTTTTTTTGTTTTTAAATCTAGCTTCAGAAATATGGCAGTCCCAAAAATCAAAGTGTTATAGTGTTATGGCATTCCCAAAAATCAAATGTTATAATATTAACAAGAAACCAACTTATAAAATTTTTTCCAACAAGCTAATTTTAAAGATATCATTTACTTTATGAGACAGGGTAGTATTTCTAAATAAATGGTCTTAATTCTTCAATAAGTTGATCATAGATTCACACACAATGTAACTGTGTATGTGTAAAATTCATACATAGTAATCTCAAGGTCTATAGCAAAGTCAAGTGAGCAAGTTTTAAGAGATTTAGTACAGCAATTTTATATTAATTGGATTAATATATTCTGGTTGTGTGTTTCATAAATAAAAAGAAAATGCATTATTATGGTGTTGACTTCCTGATACCACAACAGTAAAGCAATTGTTTTTTTAATATAATGGTACAAGGTGATCTCAGACTTAACTCTTGTTTGAATTGTTTTACAGTGAGAAGGTATTTCTTTTGTAATGTAATAGGCTTGTAACAAATTTAATTAGAAATAACTTGGTTAATTCAGTGGGACAAATTAAAAAAAAATTATTTAACATTCTTTGATCTTTCCTTTCCTTTCTCATCTCCCATACTGTCACCTTCAAAAGATGTTGACACTTGAATTACTTAGTTCTGCTCTCTTGTGCTGTAGCTTACAAAGACTCTGAATCTAATGATCACTGTCAACTCTAAGTATAGCTTTTCGTCATGGTATGACTTTGGGTGGTAACAGTGAGCAGGGAGACTGTTTTATACCCTGCTCTGTGGCATACGGTAATAATTTAAAAAGTATTTGATAAGTAACTAATTAAATGAAAAGATAATGAATGTAGTAGGCACACTAGGCTTAATAAGATAAATATTACTTTACATATATGACATAAAAATAAAGATACCAAAAACTATTATTCAGAGGAGCCCATTTGTGGCAGAATTCTTCCTTTATTTTGTTCACCTTGTTATTTTCAGTCTCTTTGCTAACATCTGACATTTTCTTGACATGTTTCTTATTTTTTTGACTTTGTCATTCAGAAGAGAAAACAGAGCTCAACATCCATCTTTTGAATTGCACAGAGAGTAAAAACACTCTGGGCCAAGACAACAATGCAATGGGATATAAAAATCCTGAAGAAGAATTGGAAGTTAAGAAAGGGAGAAAACTGACAGCAAATGGAGGGAAGAAAACAAACACCCTGGTTGGGAAATTAGAAAATATTGCAAAATTCACCTTCAGAGTAATGTGCCCACTGACTATTTTGGTACTGAAATTGAAACAGCATTTACAAAGCCACTGAGACAATAGATAAAATGTTTCATTTAACTCCAGAGAGCATTTCAGTTGACAAGTGACTTATTTTCTGAGAAAATGTAAACAGGAGGAAAACAGCTTAAACAATCACTATGCCTATAAATTAGTAGCGGTCTTTACTTCTTGACCATAGAAGGAAAAAAACAGAACTTCAGTGGCAATAAGTACTGTATATCTCATTCAATTCCTTAAGTCTCAGAAGAGAAAGCAATGACACACAGCAGTCAAGCTACTTGCCCAAGTTAAGTGAAACTGTATCTACTGACTTCTAGTGAGATGGTCTTCTGAAGATTTATCTGATAGTAGAATTCTTTAAAAGTGACTGGACTTCTAGCTTCAATACCATTATGGTAGAGAAAGGCAAAGGCAGCTATGGAAATCTGCCCATGAAGGAAGTACAGATCAATAGCCTCGGATGGGTGTGGACAGATTTCTGATAATGGTGGCAAAATGAAGTCATATGAATCTTCCCACGGATAAAAGTTATAAAGCTTAGACACATTAAAAAAAAAAAAAAAAGAAAACTATTTAAAGGTACTAAGGAAGTACATAAGTGCAAACAAAAGCCAAGGGAAATTGTATTCTCAAAAACTTGTCATTACGAAGGTTAAGAAATGCCTGAGTAGGCTCCAAAGACCATCTATAGAGAAGAGAAAACATTCAGCCTGACCAGCTCTAAAATGGAGAGGAAAGTGCTCAGTATTAGAGTAGCAGCTGAGAACCTAAAAGGCAAATCTGAGAGAAGTGCAGAAGTGCCAAGACCCAATCTTCACATGCTAAGGTCTGCAGAAATTCCTGACTGACCACTAAACTATAAATGTGCAAAGCAGAGTCCTTGGGTGTCTGGCAAATAAAGCAGGGAAAGGTCAAGTAGAAATATCATGTTGAAAAGCAGATTTAGGGTGCCTGGGTGGCTCAGCTGGTTAAGCGACTGCCTTCGGCTCAGGTCATGATCCTGGAGTCCCTGGATCCAGTCCCGCATCGGGCTCCCTGCTCAGCGGGGAGTCTGCTTCTCCCTCTGAGCCTCCCCCCTCTCATGTGCTCTCTCTCTCTCATTCTCTCTCTCTCAAATAAATAAATAAAATCTTTAAAAAAAAAAAGAAAAGCAGATTTAGCAGGTGAGATTTGTGACTGCCGCTTTTTTAACCAAGTGCATTCTCTGACTCACATGCCAATCAGCCTTGCTGATTTGAAACATCAAAGAAGAGAGCCTGATGCTGGCAGAGCATCTGGAAATTTGAGTCTTCAGAAGCAGAGTAGTCATGATCTGTGAGCCTAGAAGTGTGAAATACATTTTTCCTGACTCGTCAGCTTATCGCCATGCCATCATAGTGAACACCTTCAGGGAATCAGGCTAAAAAAAGCAGCAGCAGCTGGTTGCTGTGAGGAAAAAGCAGGGTTATCAGCTGCTGCATTCCACTGGCAAGAGGGAAATTACAGTTTGTATCAAAGAAAATTAACTGACTGCTGTAACAACAGCAAATCCCCAGAGGAACACAACAGAATCCAGAGTTGCCAACACATACTACCTACAATGTCTAGTTTTCACTGAATATTATTGTTTATGCAAAGAAAGAGTAAAGTGTAATCTATAATCTTACAAAAATAAACAACACAAGTCAAGTGGGACCTTACTTCCAGTTGGTCAGATGATGGCTCTGTCAGACAGATACTTCAGAGCAGCTATTATGTGTTCAAAAAATTAAGAAAAAATATTTGAAAATAATCAAGAAAATAATGGTCTAAAAGAGTGAATGGAAATGAAAATAGAAATTCTATAATATAAACATTGAAATGAAAAATTCATTAGATGGGATCAACATCGGATTGAAAGTAGTAGAAGAAATAACTTGTGAAATTTATAAGAAGATCAAAAGAAATTGCTCCATCTCAAGAACAGAAGGAGACAAAGTACTGAAGAAAAATAAATAAGTAAATAGGAAAATACCCTTCTGGGATAATACCAAGCAGCCTAATACACATGCAATTAAAGTTCCAGAAGGAGAGGGGAGAGAGACAGGCATAGAAAAATATTCGAAGAAATGATGGCTAAACTTCACAGACTGGTAGACAATCTTAACTTGCAGATCCAAGAATCTCAACAAATCAAAACAAATGCTACACATACACACAAAGGATAAATATAAAGAAAATCACATTGGAGTCAAACTGCTGAAAACTAAAAAACAAAGAAAATAAATCTTGACAAACACGTGCAGAAAAGTGACACAAAACATATACAAGAACAATGATACAATTAGTAGCTTTTTGTCATAATGAAAGGAGTTCGGAACCATATTCAAAGTGCTGAAGAATCTTTTCCCAGAAAAATTATCCTTAAAAAACAAAGGAAATACGGGCGCCTGGGTGGCTCAGTTGGTTAAGTGACTGCCTTCGGCTCGGGTCGTGATCCTGGAGTCCCGGGATCGAGTCCCGCATCGGGCTCCCTGCTCGGCAGGGAGCCTGCTTCTCCCTCTGACCCTCCTCCCTCTCGTGCTCTCTGTCTCTCAAATAAATAAATAAAATCTTAAAAAAAAAAATTCCACATACGAGGGCGCCTGGGTGGCTCAGTTGGTTAAGCGACTGCCTTCGGCTCAGGTCATGATCCTGGAGTCCCGGGATCGAGTCCCGCATCGGGCTCCCTGCTCGGCGGGGAGTCTGCTTCTCCCTCTGACCCTCCCGACCCTCCCCCCTCTCATGTGCTCTCTCTCTCTCAAATAAATAAATAAAATCTTTAAAAAAAAAAAAAAAGGAAATACAAATATTTTCTGATAAACTAACCATGAGGAAATTCATCTCCAACTGATCTAATCTTAAAAAAAAAATTCTTCAGGTTAAAGGAGTTGTTCTCCGACTGTTAAGAGAATAGTTACAAATAAATATAAAATATCTAGAAAAGCCCCCAAGATATGTAAATTAAACAAGTCACTCTGCACAACCTATGGGTCAAACAAGAAATCACAAAAGAAGTTAGAAATTAATTTGAACCAAATGATACAGAAAACGTTACCGGAGTTGGGTTTTTAGGCCTCACAATGACGAAACCAGGGCCAAAAGTCGAAGGTCCCGGCAAGGCTTTACCTTTCTCCGGGCTTTAGCTCCAACTGAAGGCAGACGCAGCACTGACGCAGTTACAAAGGGGAGGTCCTGCCTACGTAGAGAGACAAATCTCCCGCCCACGTTCCCACTCGGGTCTAATACGTTAACGAGGGAAAGGGGGGGGGGAAACTGCTTCGTCCCGATTGGTTGGAAGGGCCTCGTTCCGATTGGTCTATATTGGCAGGCCATTCAGGCAGCTCATTGGTGCTTTTTGGACCCGCAGTCCTCTGTTTGAAGTCCGGTTTGTATACGGTGCTACGTTCTGGTTCTGCTTGGCAGGAGCAGCGGTGTAACAATAACATCCAACGGAAAGTGCCCCGGTGCATAATGTTTTTCACTTGGGGCTCGTTCCGATGGTCCCTTAACTGTCTCAAAAACAGCACAATCAAATGTGTGGAATTCAGCTGAAACAGAAAAAACAATAGCTTTATATGTTTCTATTACAAAAGAAAAAGGTCTAGCACCAAAAATCTAAGTGTCCGCCTTAGGAGGATAAGAAATGAAGAATAAAATTAAGCAGGAGGAAAGAAAGAAGGAAGAAAGGGAGGGAGGGAAGAAGGAATGTTGGTTATAATTGCTTTAAAATCCAATGTCTGGTTCATCTCGGAGGTTCCATCTGTTGATTTGTTGATTATTTTCCCTTGAGGATTTCTCATGGTGTCCTGGTTCTTTGTATGTTGAATATTTTTGGATTGTATCCTGGACATTTTGAATATTATGTTACGAGACATGAGACACAGTCCTGTAACAATCCACTAGAGAATTTTGATTGGTGGTGGTGGTGGTTGTGGTGGTTTCAGAAGGCAGTTTAGCTAGTTAAGTTGAAACTTGAAATTCCACCTTAACTTCCATGGGTAGATTCCAACATCAGCTGAGCTTTCAAAGTCTATGCTGTGTTGCTTTTGGTCTGTCCTACAGACGCACAGCTCCTCAGGCTCCATATACTCTCAGACTTCAAGGGCTCCCTTTTCCTATTCCTCTGGCTTGAATATTGTCTTGTTTGGTTTTGCATATTGCTGTTTTGTTTTGGTTGGTTTTGTTTTTGGAGTTTTAGCTACTTACGCTGCCACAGTTATGCGCAATTGGGGCTGCCCTTGGAGGAAGGGCTCCTTTTCCTATTCCTCCGACTAGAAAGACCGAGTTTCTCTCTCTGAAATTTGCTCCCTGTACCAAATGCACAGTTGCACACTGAAGCTCCCCTTGCTCATGGCACAAAGATAAAAGAGGGGGAAATAATCAGGAAACTCACCCTATAAGGGCCATTTTTCAAGTTTGGTCTTTCACCCTCCAGTGATTTGTTGTTGTTCATTTTCAGAGTTCTCAGGTAGTTGTTAGTTTTTGGCATTTTTGTCCAAAGTGTTTGGCTGTAATCAGTGAGAAAGGTAAACTATAGCGGGTTTACTTGGTTTTGATCAGCCCCCCAAAATAAGGGTGATTTTTCAAATTGTCTGTGATAAGCACAAGCATTACTTATATATTTAGCAATGAACATAAAACCATACAAATAGTCTGTGCATTAAATTTTCTAAAGCTGCTTAGAATAAAAGTTGTTTTATAGAATTTCAGCCCAGCCTAATTGAAAGAAATGGAATACAATCCCTCCTGTGTATGTTGTTGTTGTTTATATGTATTTGGCTCCTTATTAGAACATATGCTTATTGCCAGAAATTGTATCTTCATCATCTTTGCTTCTGTCTGCCATGTTTAGCACTGCATATAACCCATAGTAAATGTTAAATTGCCCTGAATTCGATTATCTGTTATTAGAAAGGGACTCTGTATATGTATATGGGCACCTGGGTGACTCAGTTGGTTAAGCAGTGGACTCTTGGTTTCAGCTCAGGTCATGATCTCAGGCTCATGCTCAGTGTGGAGTCTGCAAGAGATTCTCTCTCCCTCTTCCTCTGTCCCTCCCTCCCAGCTCATGCATGCTCGCTCTCTCTCTCAAATAAATAAATAAATCTTAAGAAAAGAAAAGAAAGAGAAGGAAAGGAAAGGAAAGGAAAGGAAAGGAAAGGAAAGGAAAGGAAAGGAAAGAAAGGGACTCTTTCTGAAACCCTCTCTGACTAGCTGATGTAATAGCTGAACATGTGATTTTTTCTACATTCTTCCACCCCTACCCTTCACTATTTAATTCAAAATCCTATAGTTAGAGAGGAACTGAGTTGAAAATAAGACTCTAAATATCGAATAATAGCAGTAGCTTTAAGAGGAAGAATTAATTCTGTCAGTAGTATGTCAAATGGAATTTAAAATATTATTTTTGCAAGAAAGTAGCAGTATTCATATTGTCACTGACCCTTCTAAAGAACCTTTCCAAAGGCAAGAGATTATGTCTAGACCTTGAGAAAACAAATGATCAATGTCTATAGACATATGAAATTAAAGATATTGATCACTGGGGATAAATTTTAATGTATGGAAAGACTGATGCAGTGATACCTGCATGTAATTAGTCCTAGATCACATATTTGACTCATTTTGAGAAAGTACTTATTTGATGGAAAATAATTCTAAAAATAATTAGCAAAAATGTATGAAAAGATGAATTTTATTATTTGGTTCTTGTGTTTTGGTTTTATTCATATGAAAAGCACAGTAATTAATAAATCAGGTTCTGGACTCAGAAAATTGAGTTAGTCATAAGAGTTGCTAGTATTACATAATAATGAGAGCAGTCACCATCCTACTGCTATCATTCACGCTTTTAGTAAAATCAGGTTTTCACTAATATTATACAATTAATATTGAAATTATAAATAATTTTTTAAAAGAGTATAATGATCCCAAGTTCCATCATCCTAACACAACTATGAACATTTTGAATTTTCTTGAAATCATTTCTTTTCTGGGCATCTGTTTCCATTTAACCTTAATGGGTCTACACAATTTACACCACACTTTCCTTTTTATCTAAGCCTTACCATGATGCCATATTGTCTTCATAATGTTAATTTTAATTGGTACTTAACATGCTGAGAAGAGATGGCACCATGGTTATTGCAAATAATTTGTTGGTGGGTAACTAGACTCTCCTCAGTTTTTACTCAATTAAATAATACTATTATAAAAATTGTATCTATGTTGATTTTCCATTTTTAAAAATAATTTTCTTAGTGGGAATTTTCAGAGGTAGAATTGATGTTTTAAAATTAAAATTCTTTTTTATATTCTTGAAAAATATTATTTAATTACTCTTCCAAAATGTTGCCTTTTGTTAACAATGAATAAAATTACTTTCTTTACTATACTTTTTAAATCATTTATTATTATCTTTTTGAGGGTGATTAATTTAATAAAGAGTAAATGGCATGTTGTGCATTTCTTTGATTACTAATTAGGGTTAATTTTTTTCATGTTCTTATTGTATTGTCTTTTGAAGATTGTTTTCTTTGCCCTTTGTTCCTAGAAATGAGCTTCTTATAGATCTCTCTGATGCTAAGCAACAAAGAAGTATTTGTAATCATGTTTTAATAATCAAGAGAACAATTTTTTAAAGCCCTTGTAATCTTATTTTCAGCAATCCTACTTTTTGCACATAGAAACCAGTATTTTTTTTTTAAGATTTTATTTATTTATTTGAGAGAGAGAGCACATGAGAGGGGGAGGGTCAGAGGGAGAAGCAGACTCCCTGCCGAGCAGGGAGCCCGATGCGGGACTCGATCCAGGGACTCCAGGATCATGACATGAGCCGAAGGCAGTCGCCTAACCAACTGAGCCACCCAGGCGCCCTGAAACCAGTATTTTTTTTTAAGTCTAATTACTGAACATAACTGAACATAGAGACTCAACTCTTTATACTCACTATCTCATTTAATTCTTTTTGTCAGTCCTGTGAAGTAGGGACTATCATTTATTATATTATAACATAATATATTATAATATTATATATTATTTATTGCCACCTTCAAGGTGACTGGAGAGAAGTTTAAAGAGACTAAGTTACCAAAGGTCATACATCTGGTTACTGCTGAAGTCAAAACTAGACCCACACCCCCACATACTTTAACCACGACAAACCACCAAATACGGGATATGTTTATAAAAACAACCTGTCACACAAAGGCTGTCAGAGAATCATCTGATTCATACTGTCTCAATTCTGAGCTTTAACTTTAGCCTTGTGACCAGAAAATACCCAGAGAGTGGTATAAAGTTTACCTCTCAAAATGACTAAAGAGCTGGAATTGTAGAGGTATTTTCCTCATGATCTGTGTGAATTGACAAAGGAGACCATGATGGAGTAAGACCTGGGCCTTCCACTACTCCTCGGTCTTCCATTAACCCACTGCGTGACCACCGGAAGTTATTGAAGTTCTCAACACCACAATGCCTTCCTCTTTAAAAACAGCATTTACAAAGCTTTCCTTGGATTAAATGAGACTGTATGTGTAAGGAACCAGACAGAATGCTGAGTACATAACAGGTGTTCAATAGATAGTTGCTGTTTTTTGTGCTTTGTTTCCAAGACTTGATTTGGATTGCAGTGTGTCCAATGGCTCTAAATGATTTGCTCAGACTCCATCATTCTTGAGAGTTACTAAACCACTTAATTCTTGCCAAGACTTTAATTGGAAGAAAATAATCCATTTTAGAACTTCTAACAAGTATGTATACATTGGAAACTCTCCAGTGTAAACTAACTGACTCAGTGCATCGCTTAACAATTTCATGTCCTCAAAAATCTCTGTACCTTGACTGTTCATTGTGTAAATTCTTGCAATAGGCTTAAATAATTGATTGAGGGAAAGAATAAAGAACCTCATACTGTTAACAAGATTCTGACTCCCACAAGCCTAATTACCTCCCTGAAAAGTACTCTTCTGTACTCTGGCTCCTGTCTCTCAAAACATTTAGCCACAGTCTTGATTTTTGTTTCTGCTCATTACCAATAGGTTTTATCTTCAAAGCAGGTATGAATAGTGGATTATTACTTTTTAATCCAACACTGACAAGGCATCATTATATCAGTACTTGTTTGGAAGCAGTTTGTTTTGTGGAGTCCTTTATAATTTAATTGTTCCTGATTCATGATTTAGTTTAAGGAGATTCTCAATGAAACATGTCCTCTTTGCTCATATTCTATTGCTTTCTGTAGGTGGACTGTAAGCCATTTGGTCTTTTTCACATAATTACAATCTTTCTCTTGGAAAACTAGAATTATTGTATTTATTACCTTCAAGAACAGTATAATTTCCAAAAAAGGTCACACTTAGGGCCTGGAGTGACTTTATCTCATTTCCTTCATTCACTAAAGTTGGTGGAAAGAATATTTGGGATCTGCAGAGAATAAATAGGTTAAATAGATATTCAAGGCCGACTAAGAATGACACAAAGATTTCATTATTTTAAACTGCTTTACATTGTAATTTCTGTCTTTGGGCTTTAACAGTCCAATGCTCACCTAATTAAAATGGCAGTGCTAATTCTTATTCGGGCTGTATGGTATTTCTATTCCTACTGTGATGGATAAATCATTTGGAGGACATAAACCTTAACAACCTTTAACAAGACCTCACACTGTAATCTGTCAGAATTATTCCCTGAATACAGTTCTTTGTTCTTCTGCTGCTGAACCTTTATATAGCCATGAAATATTAATAATTCCTAAGAGAGTTGGCTGGATTTTATTATATTTTAGAAGGAACAACTATTTCTCAGAGAGCCCAAGATTTGAATTGGATAGTCTATCCAAGGACCTCAACCTCAAAGACTTCTCTAGAAGTAGAATGATCCAGAAAAGTCATTTTGGATAGGCTTTGAAAATTTCATCTTTTCTCAAGAAACTACACTGATGCCAATGACATACGGTTGGAATGTTCCTTTCTTGACTGCCATATATTAAACATGTGACTTCCCTGAATTTACTTACTTATCACCTCACAAAACACACAGGACTCTTTTCTTGACCATGGTCTGATTAAATGTCATCCAGCACATCTAAGCATAATATTTTGCACATAGCAGTCTAGCTACTGTGCACCAGAGTTGACAGGGGTAAGCCTTGCCATTTCCATCTGTTATAGTGCTGAGTTCACTTTTTGTGTATAGACTTCACATTTGGTTTTATCTCATCTGTCTATTTCTGTTCTTGATTTGATTCTGACCAGAGCCATGCAAGCGTAAGAACTTACATTAGTCTACATCGATGCGTGCCATGGTCATTGGAGACTCCGCTTTATACTCTCTAACTGTAGGGTTTTAAAGTTTCACAAATATTTAGAAGAAATTTTAGAAGAAAAAGTTATGTGCTAGGCGGTACTTTAATTGCGATTCTCTCTCTTTTCAGAAGTTCCTTAATTTCTAAAATGACTCTTTAGCTGCTTGACTATTTACTATTCACTCAGTGGGTATTTTAAATGTGGATGTAGGACAAATATTTATATTACTCTGCTCTCTTCTTTCCTTCCATGTGATTTTTGAGATTTCTTTCTGATAGTAGAGTTATGAGAAAACATCCTCCATAAAAATTCAATCTCAATCTAAAATCTAAATATGTGGGGCGCCTGGGTGGCTCAGTCGGTTAAGCGACTGCCTTCGGCTCAGGTCATGATCCTGGAGTCCCGGGATCGAGTCCCGCATCGGCTCCCTGCTCGGCAGGGAGTCTGCTTCTCCCTCTGACCCTCTTCCCTCTCATGCTCTCTGTCTCTCATTCTCTCTGTCTCAAATAAATAAATAAAATCTTTAAAATAAATAAATAAATAAATAAATAAATAAATAAATAAATAAAATCTAAATATGTGTATATACTCAAATGTGCATGCATATTTGTTTTGGTCGCTCCGTAGAAGATGGACTTACACCCAATATTTGGTTTAAGTGTTGAGACTGCTGATGCCACACACATCAAGAGAGTAGGAACATGTTTGCTATATAATGAGATTTTTGGAGAGAGCAGGCTGCCTCCCAAGCAGGTCCAAAAGTGACTTCAGAGAGGGAGACTAGCTGGAGGGTCCTGTGCTGTTTAGAGCTGGGGCTGCTGCGAGAAGACCTGTGTGTGGCTTGAACCCCCTACCTGAGCAGGAGGGAGTACCAGCCTTTCTTATAGGCTTGCCCAGATGAAGGGCAAAGTGGGGGAAAGGAGCAGAGAGGCCTAAAAGCCGTCAGTAGGCAAGTATCAAAAAATGGAGTCGGACTCTTTACACAATACTACACCCGCATAAACAGCACAGATTTGAATACACCTACCTACACATGCTGCCTCCCTTATCAAATCTTCCGACAGGATTTTGGTGCCTTGCAAGGATGTAGGTTTCTGTGTCACTCCTGGCTCATAATTCCTGCTCCTTCACGATTCTGACTTGCGTCTCCTCTCACCGGGTTGTTTATGTCTTTGCACTTGGTTTGATCCAGATGCAGAATTCAGTCGTCCTCGATGACTGAAAAAGCAACTAAAACAAAAATGTCTCACGTACACAAGACATTTGCATTTGTGGCAGGCTACTCCAAAAGTTTGATCATTAAAGGGAAGAGAACAATAGGGAGATGACTATCCCCATTGACAGGATTTGCCACATCTCTTAGAAGGGCAGAAGCGCCTACAGGTAAGTTTGAACTTTAAATGACTAGTAGATTTTTTCTTTACGACGTAAAAAAAAGCTGTTCCCCTTTGATTAAATCTAAGTAATCTAGCACGTGTGCGTGCGTGGGCACCCACACGCCCCCCCCACACCCCATCCCATGCAGAAGAATGCAGACGTGTGGTTTGCAGAGCTTGTTAGCTTCCTTGAGGCTAAATGAGGAAACTTCACACAAACTTGTCTTAGACTCAGGAGACTCGGAAATTCTGATATTCCCTCTGGACAACGAAACTGAAGATCACTGAAGATCTTCTGAATTAAATTTTATCATTTGTATAAAACTCCTAAAGTGGAGTTCTCACAGAAAGTATCCAAATTCATTTTTCCTTTTTTTTCCATTGAAAATATATCTCAGAAAAAAAACAAACAAAAAACCCAGAACCATTTCTGTTTATTCCTAAGATATATATTCACACCTCACTCTCCTTCACGACATGTGGGACTAGAGATAAATTACTTCTAGTGTCAACTTGACACCATGGGTTGAATTTGTTAGTAAACATTAAAGCTCCAACGCTCACTTGTACTGCTGTTGCCGTGAGCATTTACTGAGAGCGATAGGTCTGGAAGCTACTTGCACTGCTTCCTTTCCAACCTAGCCCTCTAACCCCCAGCAAGATTCCTCCTGAGGAGGGCAGTCTGATCAAAGCACTTGCTTGATCTTTGTCTTAGAATATGAATCATTTGGATGATTCAAATATAAATTTCAAGGTTTATTTTCCCCAGTTCCAGGACATAGAGTTTTAGAAAGAGTTTGTCCATCTTTTATAGAAGTAAATAAATATTTTGCCCAACAAAGGAGCTCCACGGGGTTCCCCTATACTAGAAAACATTCAAGATAGAGAGACACTTGCCTCACTTAAATTTGTCAAAATATTAGGAAGTGACTTTATATGAAAAAAATTACACACATCAGTTCCACCTGTCAGATATAAAAATCAAAAATATTATTACCATATAATATCAGATACCTACGATTAATGATGTAACTATTTTCCCATTAATTATTTTTTGTAAGTGATTTTCTCAATTAATACAACTCGAATGACTAGAAGTCATTTCTTATAAAATGTTGTCAAGGATCCAAATGAATCAATGAATCTTTATAATTAAACATTTCACTTGTTTTCTCCCTAAAGAAAGAGAAATTGATTTTAAAACAGATGATACATCCTGATATATCCTTTAGCCCAAACCAGTGCTGACAAAGTAAATCAGCTGCATCATTTCTATAAAAGTTTTTTGTGGGTTTAAATGATTGTGAACAAATCAGGCTAATTCGAATTTGAAAGTGATCAAGACCAGTGACATTTCTCTTGAAAATACCAAGGTTTTCCCAAGATCTCTGGAGTCAAAGGCCTCATTTGAATTCTTGGTGAATTAATAATGTGATATTTGGCAAGGCACGTGTCCTCTCTGTGCCTCGGTTTCATCATCTCCCAAAGGGGGATAAAAATACCAACCTCAATAGATGAGTTGTGAGAATTCACATAAATGAAATGATTTTCAGAAAAAAGCAGAGCCCAGTGCCTTGTTCACAGTGGCACCTCATACGTGGAAACTAATCTCATTATAGTACAGTTGCACTTTCTGGGTATTTTTTTCTTCACTTCTAAAGATACATATTCTTCTGAACTAATATGTCAGCTCCACAGCAAGATGACTTTTAAGGCTGTTTGGTTTGTACACGTCTCAAGTGGACCCTTTATACTTACTGTAACCCCTCTCCCTCTTTTTTAAAAAATATTTTATTTATTTATTTGAGAGAGTGAGCAAGAGAGAGCACGAGCTGTGGGAGGAGTAGAGGGAGGAGCAGGGGGAGAGGGAGAAGCAGACTCCCCGCTGAGTAGGGAGCCCAACATGGGGCTCGATCCAAAGCCAGGCCCCTGGGATCATGACCTGAGCCAAAGGAAGAGGCTTAACTGACTGAACCACCCAGGCTCCCCTCTCCTTCTTTTTTTAATGCTCAGGTGCTTATGATACAAACAAACTGTTATAGGCACACACAAGAAGAAAATAATCTCTCTTCTTCCTGTTCTGAAAATGTTTATATGGCAGGAAACACAATTTTTTATGAAAAATTTATTTTATATATAATATATATATTATAGTACATATATATATAAAATTCAAAGCTTTTATCCCAAGGTATATGCCAAATACAACTGAATTTAAGTTCTTTCTTACAGAAGCACCTGCAAATGTTTAACTGACTAATGTGAGAGATTATTCTTACAACTTCACCAGTTTCTAGGCCAATTTTTAAAAAATTAATGCGGTGGGATAATAATTTGAGAAGCTTTTTTGGGCCAAGAGTTCTGAGCTATCTTGCTCAGTGAAGAGGCATCAGAAAGGGAGGTGAGATAGAAGGAAACTTCATAGCTTTTTTTTTTTTTTTGAGAACAGTAATTATCATTTATTATCATCAAAATTTCATAAAGTAAAAGCTATAGAAACTTCATAGCTTTTTGATTCAACCCACCAACAAAGCTTAAGATAGAATAATTTAGGAAGTGACTGGTTATCCGCCAGAACTAGTTTTTCCTCCTTCCACCTATCTCCAGACCAGATAAAGCTCTTATAAATTAGGGCAGAGAATTGAGAGTATTTCAACATTGGTGGTTCTCCGTCTTGCTTCCCACCTTCACCCCACAGTGTATCTGGGAGGGCTTTAGCATAGCAGTAGAACTCCTCAGAACAATTTGAGGATGATTCAAGAACTGAGAAGACCTATGAATCACCAGTCCCTCTGGATTCTGGTGATTGCCAGCCTTGTTGAGGTCCGCCCACCAAATGGTGTGAAAACTAGGTTCAAGAAACCTGTGAGTGGTGTTAGAAACACAAATTGTAGCTTCTCAGCACCACAGAGGGGTGTGCGAGAGCAGCCAAGACTTCTCAATGTCCAAGGGGAAGGCTCCAGAAGTCGGATGAGAGAGGAAATGATTAATGTAAGACTGGCATTGGTTCCTTCAGCCGAGATTAGGAGTTCTGTAGCAGCAGATGTGTGCGGAACTGTCCGGGGCAGGGGCTGGTTGTGAATGCGGTGAGCATAGAAGATGGCCAGCGTGGACCGGACCATGAAAGCTCAATCACAAAATTAACTCTATTTCTTTGGGAGTGATTAGAATCATGTGGGTTTTGTTTTTACTGTTGTTTACGGCAAGCACACGAGGGCTTTTGTATAAAGAAAATTTCTTCGCAGGGAAAATAAAGGTATAGTTTTGCACACATGCTATTCCTGAAAGGTTGTTGGTACCAGGTGAGAGAAGCCAGGAATCTTATCCAGATCTTTGACCCAGAGCCAAGGGCAGGAAAATTAAGTAAATCCTGTGTTTTCTACCCCAAATTATACCAATTTTCAGAACTTAGGCTCCCAATAATTTAACTCCTGTAATGTATTCTTCTATATCCTCCATGTTGAAATATTTCATCTACCAAACAAGACACATGTGTCAAGTGATAATTAATTCATATTTCCAAATTTTAAACCAAGGAATATATAGCTTCTCATCAGCTTGAGTTGATTGGATCCTTCCAGCGTCAATGGAATTTATTTGGGGTAATATCTTTAGTCTTATCATGGCAGAGGAGAGGTTGTTTCCTCCTGGAAAATTACTGAACTAAAATCCCAAGCACTGAGTAGTTAATATTAGTTCCCATTTTGAATGTGAAAGGATGGTGGAAGGTGCATGAAGAGTGTGCAACTCATTCAAGTTCATATGGCTAGGAGATGATATGTGGCCAAAAAGAGGCCCTGTAAAGAGGATAGATTACTGCAATTATGAGTAATTAAAATTTAACTCTAAGAAGAATTCAAGGGTGTGCTTAAAACTTTGTTAGAGCTATCTTACTTACCCAAATATACATCAAATAAGCTAAGAGGTAGGAAAACTACTGTGAAATGGTTTTTGGGAATATTCTTAATTATTTAACTCACTGCTCCTTACATAATATGTTGTGTGACAAAATTCCTCTTTGGTAAAAACTTGGCTTTCTTTGAGAGACTGATATGTTTCTCTCTCTTTTTAAGACTTGAATTTTTTAAAGCAGTTTTGGGTTCACAACAAAATTGAGAGAAAGGTACAGAGATTCCCATATACCCTCTGCCCGCACATGCATGGCCTCCCCCAGTATCAACATCATTTACCAGAGTGGTACATTTGTTACCATGGATGAACCCACAATGACACATCACAATCACCAAAGTCCATAGATTATTTGAAGGTTCACTCTTGATGTTGTATATTCTTTCGGTTTGGACAAATGTATGATGGCATGTATCTATCATTAAGATATTATACAGAGTACTTTCACTGCTCTAAAAACATCCTCTGTGCTCAGCTTATTCATCCTTCCCCCACAGTCCACCCCTGGAAACCACTGAACTTCCTACTGTCTTCATACTTTTGCCTTTTCCATAGTATCATGTACTAGAATCATATAGTATGTAGCCTTTTCAGATTGGCTTCTTTTGAGTTCTTATATATTTAGGATAACAGACCTTTATCAAATGTGTTTTTTGTAAATATTTTCTCCCAGTCTGTGGCTTGTCTTCCATTTCTTGGCATTGTCTTTCACTGAGCAGGAGGTTTGTTTTTGTTTTTGTTTTTGTTTTTGTTTTAAGATTTTATTTTAGAAAGAGAGAGAGTGTGGTAGGGGGTGGGAACAGAGGGAGAGGGAGAGAGAGTCTTAAGCAGACTCTGCACTGAGTGAGGAGCCCAACATGGGGTTCTATCTCATGACCCTGAGATCATGACCTGAGCTGAAACCAAGAGTTGGATGCCTAACCAACTGAGCCACCCAGGTGCCCCCTCACTGAGCAGAAGCTTTTAATTTTAGTGAAGTCCAGCTTCTCAATTATTTTCTTTCATGGCTCATGTCTTTGGTGTTTTATCTAAAAAGTCATTGCCATACCCAAGGTCATCTAGGTTTATCTTCTAGGGGTGTTAGAGTTTTGTACTTTTATTTACCTTTATGATTCATTTTTAGTTAATTTTTGTGAAGGGTGTAAGTTCTGTGTCTAGATTCTTTTTTTTTTTTTTTGCATGTAGATGTCCAGTTGTTCCAGCACCACTTGTTGAAGAGACTATCTTTGCTCTAAGACCACTTGACTATATTTATGTGGGCCTATTTCTGGGCTCTCTATGCTCTTCCATTGATCTATTTGTCTATTCCTTTGCCAATACCACACCATCTTGATTACTGTAGCTTTATACTAAGTCTTGAAATTGGATAGCATCAGTCGTCCAACTTTGTCCTTCTCATTCAATATTGTGTTGGCTACTCTGGGACATTTGTTTCTCCATAAAACTTCAGAATCAGGTTGTCAATATATGTTTCTCTTTTCATGTGAATAATTCAACTCAGTCAATCTTCTCACTTTGGTTGCCTGAAAAAATCAGTGTTAGATATATCTGCTCAGTCACTGGAATTCTGTTCACCCTTATAGTTGGAAAATTTGATTTTCTTCTTTAAGTCTTGTTTCCCCCCCTTTATGTTTAATTTCATTTTTGAATCATATCACTTGGATAAAGTAAATATGGACAGTCCACCCAAATTTACTAAGCCCCATCACTCACCTGCCTCACAGAGATGGAGATCTAGTCACTAAACCTGGGAGCTATGGATACGATTCCCATTCTCTCCTTCAACCAATGCATTTCATTCTTAGTTATGACTTATGAAAGGAGTCACTATTCTTCACAAGACAGGAGGGAAGGCAGACTGCTGGTGATCAGACTTTCAAGTAGGATATTGGCTTCCAGGCTTATGTTGACAAAGTCCTCAATAACCCTGATTTTCTCTGGAAAGTGCTTAAGCATTGTTGTTGCATTGAAGAGATTTCTCACATTCTGTTCTTTAAACCTGTCTTTTTCTTGGTGTGTTCTTGAACCTGAGTTGGTCCTTCAATGATAGCATGTGAATTTGATCCAAAACCACACAGCAAGACAACAGAAACAGACAACTGTTTAAAATGCCTGTTTTGATATGTTCTCTTTCATAAAGGACAAAGCAAAGTCTGCAAACAGATCAAACATTGGTGAACTACTGGTTTAAAAAAAATGATTGGTTCACTTATTTTCCCAATTATAATCTCAGTGACTCTACTCAGTGTCAACCTTATTGTGTGTTTGTTCATTACTACTAATGAGATAAAACAGCTACCAATAATAGTTAACATTTTGAATACTTACTATGCACCGCATACTGTACTTAGTACTTTATAATATTTATTTCACTTAGTTTTCTTAACCATCCTAGAGAGTCTTGATGTCATCTTTATCTCCTTTTCAAATGAAGAAACTTATGCACAAGAATATTACATTTTTTTCCTGTATCATAACCTAATAATTGGAAAGCAAGAATTTGAAATCTAGGTAGACTCTAAACTCTGTGTCCTTAACCACTTTTTAAGTGGTCTTTAATCCCAAACTATTCTTTTCTCACAACCCTGAGATCATGACCTGAGCTGAAATCAAGAGTCAGACACTTAATCAACTGAGCCACCAGGCACCCTTAATCACAAACTATTTTTAACTACTTGAATATACTTCAAGTAGTCTCCAAAGAATCAGGACTATGACCTAAAATCACTTGTATTGAAGTTATATGCATGACCAGCATTCATTAGAATTTTTCATGTCATTTCTTCTTCTCTGAAAACCCTTCCCTGGAAAACTCATTCATATTCATCCTTCAAGACTCCAAATGCCATCCTCAATGAAGCTTACCTCTCTCCTCCAGACAGTATCTGTTACCCTGTCTTCTGTGCTTTCTTGGTAACTTGTTCATATCTTGTGATAGAACTTACTGCCATAATTACAAATTACAAGGCTTCCTTTAAGGCAGCTAGAATATTCTATTTTTTTGGTACCTGGTAGGTGCTAAATATATTTTTCCAAGACAAACACATTGAAATTCTTCAAGCCAAAAAATCATCATTCTGGGAAGAAGTTCAGACAGAGAAATAGATAGTGAATATACTTTTTGGAGCAAAAGGAAGAATAAAATCATACAATTTATGTGCAACTACAACAAGCTCAATCTAAAAGAGATGGAAGAATCTGTTGAAGCCCTATCTATTTCTTAACTCACAGCAATATAGTTCCAAAGAAAACATCCTACAGAAGAACAGAATTCTCTGACTACCTTTCCACACTGCACAAGAACTGAGGATCTGCACAGAACACTGCTCATCTTCTAGGTGAGGCCCCTGGCTTGGAGGCCTTCCTAGATCACATCAAACGCCAACACTGACATCTGCTGGAAATGCACACTAGTTTTTCTGCATTTTCTGCACTTGGTTATAAAAAGGGGAAAAAAAAGTGCAAGATGATAAGAAACTACCTAAAAACTACCTCAGAATCCAAACCAAGAACTAACATATCAAGAAAATGTGAGCTTGAGCAATCTTGGGCATTTCTTTCATTGAAAATATAATCTTGGCAAACAACTCTTTGGTGGTAAACATGGCCATAGACTTACGATTCTGAATTACTAATTCTTTTATAAATAACCTTTAGCATGGCCCCCAAAATATATTTGATATTTTTTAAAAAGCAAGATAAGATACATTCTCTGCAAGTGGGGAATTCAATTAATTTCCACCTCACATTTTATAAATAGCATGGTTTGTGCTCTTTGGATCATAGGAAGCACTAACTCATTTTGAGGCTTCACTTTTCATGGGTATGAAGAAGAGTCTTGGCAGATGGTTTGTCGCTGTGGTTTGTGTTATTCTACCTATTCTCCTAGGTTTTCTTTCTGCTGTCTCCCTTGTGATACTAATTAGGTATTTGAGAAAGAGTCAAACCAAAGAATATACTTTCCTCCATGTGTTTATTTATAAATTTTAAGTATAATCAGATGTAACATATTTCTTTCTACATTTATTTTTCCTATTTATTGAAACTTTTTGGTAAGAGAAAAAGTTCTGTGACTCAAGGAAATTATTTTATTTTTCAAAACAAATCCCCCAAACCTGTATATTTAAAATTGTTACTGTAGAAATTAGCTCCTAGCTTCCTATCATCTGTTAAAAGATGTTCATATTTCCTTCTAAACTTTCTCCATAAGTTTTCTTCTTGAGGGACTAAGGTATTTATTTTGTCCCTTTTTGTTTCTCAGTTTTTATCTCTTTATTGTAAAATGCAACAAGTAAGCAGAAAAGGTATAGGGACACCTCAGAGACACTGGGCTTTGATTCCAGAACACTGAACTAAAGGAACTATCACAATGAAGTGAGTCAAGTGAAGTTTTTGCTCTCCCAATGCATATAAAAGTTATGCTTACACTATAATGTAGGTTGTGAAGTATGCAATAGCATTATGTCTGAAAACAAAAGCAATGTATACACCTTAATTAAAAAAATACTTTACTTCTAAAAAATACTAACCATCATCTGAGCTTTCAGTGAGTCATAATCACTGACCATACATCACTGTAACAAATACAATAATATTGAAAAAGTTTGAAATATTATGAGAATTACCAAAAAATGACATAAAGATACAAAGTGAACAAATGCTTTTGGAAAAATGGTATTGGTAGATCTGTTCCATGCAAGGTTGTCATAAACTTTCAATTTGTAAAAAAAAAAAAAAAAAAAAAAAAGAGTATCTGTGAAGCACAATAAAATGAGGTATGCCTACATCTAAAACACCAAAGTATAGCTTAATGTATTTTAATAACATGAGCAGTCATGTAACCATCACTCAGATCAAGAAATAAAACATTGCCAACATGCTTACAAAAGCCCTGGTCGCCCCTTTTCGATTGCAATCCACACCCTCGCTTTTCCTGACATTTTAACCTCTAAGTATACATCTCTAAATACCATAGTGTTACTGGGGGGTGGCTCAGTTGGTTAAGCGTCTGCCTTTGGCTCAAGTCATGATCCCAGAGTCCTGCTCAGCGGGGAGCCTGCTTCTCCCTCTCCCTGCCGCTCCTCCTGCTTGTGCTCTCTCTCTCTCTGTCAAATAAATAAAATCTTAAAAAAAAAGAAAACATAGTGTTACTGGGATTTTAATTTTATATCAATGGGGTCATAGTGCATGTTTTCTTCTATGTTTGGCTTCATTCAGTCAACATTCTGTAAGTTTTGTCTGTGTTGTTGCATGTGGCTATGACTTGTTTATCTTCACTGATCAATATTATTATTCCATTTTATGATTATATCACCATTTGTTCATCCAGTCCATAAGTTTTCTTTTTGAGGGACTAAGGTATTTATTTTGTCCCTTTTTGTTTCTCAGTTTTTCATTGATGGATATTCATGTCATTTCTGGTCCACAGCCGTTTCTGGTTCTAATGCTTCCACAAGCATTCCTGGGCATGTCTTCTGGTGCATTTGCAGGCATTTCTGTTAGATACAAGCCCGAGAATGGATTTGCTGGGCCATAGGTTATATGGCGCTTCAACTTCATAAAACTTTTCATGAAGTGCTTGTACCAACGTGTACTCTACCCAGCCATATACGAGTGTTTCGCATACTTGGTAATACTTGATATGGTCAGACTTTTTCATTTCAGCAGATGGGGTGCATTTGTAGTAGTATCTCATTTTGTTTTTCTCTTGCATTGAATATCCTCTTTTAAAAGTACCCACGTAAGTCCATTGCTCATTTTCCTAATGGATTGTCAGTCTTTTTCTTATTGATTTCTGGAATTGAAAAAAAAAATTCTGTGTATTTGACTTTTGTTGGCCTGTCTATTCAGTTTCTTAATGTTATCTTTTGTTGAACAGAATTACTTTAATACAGTTAATTTTATAAAGTTGCGTCACGTAAATGACTTCAGACTGAATGCTTTTTAAATCTGATGTTCTGGAAGCAAATAGCTTCATCTTTATGAAATAATGAGGAATATATATATATAGCTAAGGATGAGGATAAACATAAGGTCCATTGGGAACCCATCTGTCTTCAGATATGTTTTCCCAGTTGTTAGCTGGTTGTATCCACATAGATATTCCAGAATACTTAATATTCAATCTGACAAAAGGAGTTTATCTCCATCCCTATTATATCCACCATTCTTTCTCCATCAATTGTATTGCTTTGCACCAGTGGCCCAGAAACTTCAGTCACCCTGTGTCCTTCCTCTTTCTCTTTCCCCTCCATATTCAGTCAATCATAAATCACGCTTCTCTAGACTTCTATACTTTATATATTCTTTCTCATCCCTGTAGCAGCCATGAATATGCACCTCCCAGATCTCCAACTGTGTAGGAAGTACAGTTGACTAACAATCCTAGTTGCTTCCCTCCTCAATCTACCACTGCATTCATGCCAAGGCTATGTTTCCTCCTTATGTGCTACTCCACTCTCCTTTCTTTTTTTGGCATTGTAAAGCAGTGGGAAAATAAAGGTCTTTTAATTTGTATTCTTTTTTATCAATAAGTTTTTTAAATTGAGATATAATTGACATATAACATTAGTTTCAACACAAGGATTCAATATTTGCATACAATGTAAAATGATCGCCATAACATGTCTAGTTATCACCCATCACCACACAGAATTATATATTTTTCTTGTTATAAGAACTGTTAAGGGCGCCTGGGTGGCTCAGTCGTTAAGCGTCTGCCTTCGGCTCAGGTCATGATCCCAGAGTCCTGGGATCGAGTCCCACATCGGGGTCCCTGCTCGGCGGGAAGCCTGCTTCTCGCTCTCCCTCTCCTGCTGCTTGTGTTCCTGTTCTCACTATTTCTGTTTCTGTCAAATAAATAAATAAAATCTTTAAAAAAAACCCAAACTGTTAAGATCCATTCTCTTAACTATATCAACTCTAATCACCATGTTGTACATTGTATCCCCAAGATTTATTTATTTTATGACTGGAAGCTTTTATCTTTTGACCACCTTCACTCCTTTTGCCCACCCAACTACCAATCTGTTCTCTGTATCTATGAGTTCTGTTTTGTTTTGTTTTTAGAGTCCATATATAAGTGAGATCATAAGGTATTTGTCTTTCTCTGTCGACTTATTTCACTTAGCATAATGCCCTTGAGGTCCATAGGTCCATCTATGGTCTATGTTGTCACAAATGCAAGACTTCATTCTTTTTTATGCCTGAATAATATTCTATTTTATTCTTTCTTTCTTTATCCACTCATCCATCTATGAACACAGGTTGTCTCTACGTCTTGGTCATTGTAAATAATGTTGCAGTGAACATGGGGGTACAGATATCTTTTCAAGTTCATGTTTTCAATTCCTTCAGATAAATACCCAGATGTAGGATTGCTATATTGTATGGTAGTTCTATTTTTAAGTTCTTGAGGAAACTCCATACTGTTTCCTACAGTGGCTGCACCAATTTGTGTCCCCACCAACAGTGTACAATGATTCACTTTTCGCCACATCCTTGCCAACGTTTGTTAGTCCTTGTCTTTTTGGTCATAGCCATTGTAACACCTGTGTGATGAGAGCTCATTGTGGCTTTGATTTGCACTTCCCTGATGACTAGTGATGTTGGGCACCTTTTCACATACCTGTTGGCCATCTGTGTTTTCTTTGGAAACATACCTATTCGGATCCTCTGCTCATTTGTCAATCAGATTTCTTCCCGCATTGATTTGTAGGGGTTCTTTATATTTTTTTGGATATGAATTAACCCTTTATTAGATGGCATCCCAACACTTGAGGACTTCAAGGAGCTGGTGAGGGTAGAAGATGCAAAGTGAAGGAGGAGGAGGAAGAGGTGGGGAAGGAGAAGGTAAACCAAGAGGATAAGGAGGACCTGAACCAGCTGCCACCCTTCCAGTTCCTGGGGCATCCCCCACTGGAGGAGGCCCACCAGACCGCAGCAGTAGAGGGAGAGTTCCTGGAGCCTGAGCCCAAGCCCAACTTGGCCTGGAGGAATGCCTGGACATGCAGGGAAATCTGCTATTGAGGAAGAAGACATTGGTCCCAGGCCTACCCTGCTAGAGCCACCCAGCCAAGGGCCTCGTCCCTGCAAGTGCAGACCTCACTGGAGAACCACACGCAGGTTCAGGAGGAGCCACAGCCAGTGTTAACCTGGGCTATTATAATGTCATCCAGGCCCTGGACCTCAGTATCCAAGTCATGGATGTGGGAGAGATGCGTATGGTCACTGCTGACTCCATGGACAGCCAAGGCCTCAGACACTGCCCTCTGCAACCTATCCTGTGCCTAGAGATGACCCTGAAGATTGCATGTTTGGGCCTGACCTGGAGATGCTCATAGGCTGGAGCGTGGGGCAACAGCAAACTGGAAGAAGGAGAGGAGCAACGTCAACCTACAGGCCAACTTGGGGCTGGCAGCCAACTCTTACGACCTCACCTTCACGGCCATCACCTCCAGTGCCAAAGCAGATGTGACATTTGAGGAAGAAGAATAGCTCCTGCAGCTCAGGGTGAAGTGTATGAAGAGCCTGGGGGCTTCATTGTAGCTGAAGCTGGGCCACTGTTGCTCCTCACCGAGCTCCTGTAGCCTTGTGCTGGAGCACCTGCCTGACAACATCACGGTGCTCTTCCTCAAGGTCGAGGGGCCAGCCGGGCAAGGTGAGTCCAGAGAGGTCATCCCCATCCTGAGGGTGGTCTTAAAGACGGAACGTTCCACACACAGAGTCCTTTGAGCTGGTGAAGCGGCCCACAGCCCAGCAGAGCACGGAGACTGCCCTGTACTGGAAAACGCTGCCCCCCTCCCCAGCCCACTGCCCGTCAAATGTCCTGGCAAGGGTGCCTGATCCAGCCCATGGAAGTGGCTTTGGGGCACTGCAGTCTCCCTGGGAAGTGTGGCTCTCTCTGTGGTCATCGCTTCCAGGAACTAACTGCCCATGTGGCTGCCACGTTCTCCACACTTGGGCCCCACCCTGTGCTCCTTAACTCCCCTAGGCTCCCTGCCAGCTGCCTTCACACACCTAACCCTCTCCTCTGCATCAGGGTAGCAATGTTTGGGGTTCGTGTGGCCCCGGGAGCAGGAGGGATTGCAGCCCTGTAAGGGAAAAGCGAGGCAGGGCCAGGACCTCTTGTCCAGCCCTGAGACAGGGTGGCCCCTCATTCCTCCATACCCAATTCCCATCCCTACCTCCCTAGGTTGGACTCAGTCGGGGCTGGTTTCAGTTTCTCCTTCCCAACAGGCCTTGAGGCAGCCCTTTCCGCTCCGCCCCCCACTCCCCATCCCAGTATGAGTGCCAAGCAACTCCTAGCCCTTCTGCTACCTCTGACCAGGCTCCCCAACCCCAGCCCACCCCCACCAAATAGTAAAATTAGGCCTCTCTCTCCCTCACACCCCCCCACACAAAATGCAGACACAAAATAGCAAAACGTGGGGCTTCTTTAATAGGCCACTTTGGCTTGGAGTCTCTGTTAGCCTGGCTGAAACTTCCCTCTAACTGTGCTGTAGTCTGAAACTCTTCTTACCCTATCCTCCTCCTTGCCCTCTTTCCCTCACCAGGTCAGATAACAGAACAATCTGCAGGCCCTTCCCACTTTCTCCAGCTTCCTCCCCAGTATGGTTTTTTTGCATGTTTCATCCATCTTGGCATCTGCTTCCCAGGATGCCCTAACTGCTCATTATCCTAATTCTGACCATGATGTTTCATCACCAAGAACTGGTTTTCCTCTTTCTAGTTTTGCCTCCACAAATCCTCTGCCAGGGGCAACCAGAATATTCCATCTGTCTACAGATGGCCTCTGAAAGTATAAACTCTTTACCGAGACCTGTGAGGGCTCTATGATCCCATTCCAGCGTATCCATCTTTCCCATTTACCCCTCTGTGCCTTGTATTTTAGGTACATTGATAATGACATCAATGTCCCCTACTCATTTCCTGTGGGCTTTAGCTAGGGTGGCCTCTTCTACCTGGGATGCCCTTCCCTCCTCTTCACCTAGTTGAGACTGCTCATCTGGTTGGCACCTCTCTGGGAGAGCTTCCTGCATCACCTCAAGCTAGATTTAGTGCCCGGGCCCCGCCAATCACCCTGTTCCTTACGTGCTTCTAGGTCCTACATGGTATGGCTTTGTACCTTTTTTCCCGCCTGAACTATGATCTCCATTGGGGCAGGAGCGGTGCCTTGTTGCAATTCCATAAGCACATGCTTAGCCCAGAGCAGTCATTCAATAAATATTTGTTTTTCAGTTGAAAGTGTTAGACTCTAGTAATTCGTTAATTCACTATCTTTAAAAGCTCTCAGAAGACAAAATAATTGATTAGTTTGTTCAAGGGTTTTGCTATTATGAGAGGACAAGTTGTTTGTACTTTGGAAATTAACAAGACAGAGCAATGACTGCCCAGGGTTTTCTTCCTTTCAGGATTATGGGAACCTCCAGCCACAAGGTCAGCAAAAGAAGAAAAATAATATCAAGTGAGGAGCAATCCATTTTCCTTTGATAACAACATGGGGGAAAAATTAAAATGTTAATACTAATGAAAAAATGGAGGTCGAAATTTTGTGGTGATCTAGTTTACTCATTCAACCCTAAATATTCATATTTGAAGTAAGACTAGTAAATAAATCCAGTCTTTGGAGTTGTTTTTTTTTTTTTTTAATGCAATAAGGTAAGCATTTTAATAATTTCTTTTAAGTCTATTTCAAAATATTGTAACCATTTACCCAAGTACGTGGTGGGGATGCACTTGATATTGGCAAATAAGATAATTAAAAAAGATACACACATTCTGCCAATGCATCAATCAATTCAGGTTGAGTATCATCAGATTTTGTGGGTCCAAAACTCAGGTGATCATTACATCATTGACTTAACAAACTTAAGGTTTGGATATTGTGCAACTAAGGAAGGCAAATAGTATTTTCTTTATCATATGAGCATGATAAAGCTTTTAGAAAGTTGCATGACATGGGAAAATTGTAAAGTTGGGAAAGTTTGTGTTCCATAGACTCATCATCTTCTGACACTTTCTTCTCCATTGCTCCTTAGGAATCAGGGATCTTTCTTTCTCTTTTCCATAGCAGTTTGCATAGTCTTCTAGGATTTAAGTTATCAGTTTGAATTGTGTCTATTTGTTGACATCTATCTTTCCAACTCTTCTTTGTGTTCTTTGAGCATGAAAACTGATTCAGATTAAATGTATTGTTGTCAATGTCTACCACAGTGCATGGCACAGATTAGCATTCTCTAAATTCTTACAGAAGAGAGAACGGGGGGAATAAAGGTGAAGACAGGGTGGGAGAGAGAGATGGAGAGAGAGAGGAAAGAAAGAAATGAATCTAAGTTATTTTCCCATGAAGTCTCCTAAAGCATTTAAATCTCATTAACTATAAAATGGAAAATTTCATCTCTTATTCAGGGGTTGTTAATTAGCACTGAACAGGTGGGAAAATTGTTTGTAGGGGAATGGAGTGGCTTCCCAGACCCTTTCAAGTCACATCAGATGAAATAATAGTTCAATACACCTTTTCATAGGAGGGTTCTGCTGGGAGCCAAGGAGCCGAAAATAATGATCAAAGCTCTGAGCCTTGTGAAATAATATAAAGGGGACAGGAAGGAAGAAAAAGAAGCCAACTAATTAGAACAAGGTAAATATATTAAAAAGCATTCAGACTGTAGGTGTATATTCTGTACAAATCAATTTCTGCTGCAATTCTTGTAATTTGTTCACAAATAAGTGGCTTATGTTCCTCCTATGCTCTGCTGTTGATGCTAATTAACACAGGCTTGAGGTGCCTGGGAAAAGGAATATATAAATAAAAACAGTTCAGCAGTTGATAGGGAAAGACATTTGCATGCAAGGCAACAGACTTTCACTCTCAGACTTAGAAATCTTTTAAAGGATGCAAAAATACTGTAAAGGTTTGTTCTCTCACCACAGACTCCTTATAAGAATATGTTCGTAAGGTATACCACACATACCAGAATATCCTTTCCTACATTCTCCTCTCCATAGATAATGAGTTTGGTAATCACAGTTTTTATTCAAGAAGGGAGAGAAACTTAATTAAACACATTCTAAATTACTCTATTTAGTGGTACGGTGAAGGAGGTTCAGAGTGGGTTGTGGGATTGGAAATACCAGTCCTTTTCTCCAGACTATTTTTCAAAAAACCGAAGACCTTGAGATTCTATCAATTTTTCTAGATTCTCAGTGGTTGCATTGTTTTCATGGCCTGAAAAGCAGAGTTCAAGAGAATGCTCCTGATCTGCATTTTCAACTGAAGCTAGGAGATAGATTTAATTAAAATTCAAGTAAACAAACATTCAGCCAGTGCCTACTAAATACAAAACTTGGTGCTAAGCACTGAGTGCCCTTCAGAGATGAGTAACACTGGTTCCTCCCTCCTAGGAAGAGAGGAGGAGAAGATTTGTAAATCTTCCTTGGGGAGATTCAGATTCGTAAATAATAAACCTGCAATATCAGGAAGAATAAAAGAAGTACGAAAACAGAGTTAAAAGCAATAAGCCCTGAGAAAAGAGAACGAGAAATAATGAATGCCTCCTTCATGGTGTCAGGAGGGAAGAAGAGAATGCTTCTGGATGCAGTGGCATTTCATGTAGCAGAAAGGAAATGAGTCAGCATTCAGCAGGAAATATGTCTGGAAAAGTTCGCCACCGAGGTCATGTTACGCCTCCTTCGCTTCATTCAGGTCGGCTCAGATGGAGAGCAGCACCTTGTCCTCATGTCCCTGGTTAATGTAGTTACCCTGCTAGCAGATTTTCCTGGAAGTTCCTGTCTTTGAACTTTCCAAAGACAGCTGTCTTTTTCAATAAAATTGTAATTTATATTAACCAATTTTGATCAATTGGAGTATCTTTTGAAGGGCAGGAGGGCGAGGAGATAACTACCTAAATAAATAAATTAATTGATTGATTTAAAACAGAAAATTGTGCTGTAAATAAAATGTAGATCGGGAATGATATAATCACAGAAACCAGTTACAGTTTTAGAGAATTGTGACCAAAGATTATACCAAGAGGGGTTTTATTAATACCCTTTTACTATTCTTCCCTAAAACAACATACATATTTTACTGAGTTGGCAAGATATTTTACATAATTTTCAATTAACGGTGGTAGGTAAAGTGCATGTTTTGTAAGACGTTAATATTCTGGATTTGGCAAACTGAGTCACTTAAATGGGTGGATGGTCTAAGAAACAATGTAAATGATTCAAAGTAAAAAATAAAAGAAAAATATCAGAAGTGATTTAAATAAAAAGCAACACATGTTTACTAAAACAATTAGAAATTCTAAAACCCAGAAAATTTAAAAAGCCTCCTATAATCCTACCACTAAAATTACTTTCCCATGTAATTAAATCATACATAACACTCTATAATATTTTACTTAGTCATTTTCTAACTACTGAAACCAAGACTGTTCTTGGGTTTTGCCATTATAAAATCTGCTGCAATTAACATGCTTAATCATACAGAGTTTTCAATATTCAGATTACTTCTTAAGGATAAAATGAGTTGGGTAATGAGTAGGGTAGTCAGATTATTACACTCAAAAAGAGAGTAATTTTCATTTAATGTTATTTTAAATGACTTTGTGATACAGTTAGAGGGCTTGAGACGGTTGAGGGAGGTAATAGATAATAGATCAGTGTGTATTCAGTATTCTATACATCTTATTTTCGTCATTGCCCTGAGAACTTGTTGCCATTCAATCTTGTATCTCAGAGCCTAGCACAGTGCCTGGCACATAGAGTCTAACTACAGTGTGTGTTTATAGAGCTTGAGTGCTAAGTTAAGCATCTAAAATAAACCTATGATAAAATATGATATGGAAAGATTATTTTGATAAATATAATAAATATTTTAAATACATTGTTTAAAGGCACATGTTTATGATGATTAATGCATCCATTCCGTTACTGGCTCTCAAGCACAGTTTAAATACAGGAAAATTCAAATAATTAAGCTTACATAAGTCTAAACTATCATTTTCAAACTGACATGGTTTAGGTATGATCCATGGTCACATCGTGCTGGAAAATGAAGTACAAATTTTCAGAATGAGTCAAAAAGTACTTGATTCTTTTTTTGAAACATTCACTACATGTGCAGCAATGAGGAGCTGTGGTAAATTAGAAGAAGATAAAGTTTCACTATTTAACAGGAAAGCTAGAACTATGGATAACACAAATAGTTACAGGGTATGGCCCCAGGCTCCTTGCAAAGGAAAGTGTAACCTAAGAACTAGGACCAAAAGGTAAAGATCATGTAGAATAATCTACAAAATGGCTAATAAGAAAATAGCAATCATAGGTAACATGTATCAAGTGTTTGCTATATGTCAGGTACTGTTCTAAGCTCTTTATGTATATTAACCCAGGAGTTGCCTCCATAGCAATTAAATCAGAGGTCTAAGGGTAGGGACCCAGCATCAATACTTTTTAAAGATCTGCCAGATAATTCCAAACTGTAGCAGAGTCTGGGAACCACTCAATGATCACCCAAGGTAAATATTCTTGTTACGATTCCTGTCTTACTAAGGTGGAAACTGAGGCACCGCGAGGTAAAGGAATGCAAAGGGTTGAAAAGCTGAGAGATGAATCCAGGTGGTCTGGTTCTAGAGCCCTTCATCTTATTAGCACCACGCTCTATAGAGCCCTTCATCTTAACCACTGCAGAGGCTCCCCAGTGCTTTACTGCCATTTCTAATGCATAACTTTGATTTTTATGAATTTAAGGAAATTTTCAACACACACCTTAAAAATAAACATTTTAGGAAATTATAATCTATTCATATGCGGTTTGTTTACTACCAGTATCTGTGATACGGTCTCCCTGGGTACTACCTATCTTTACCATGAAAAAGGTTGTGCCCCAATTCCTTAACCTCCTCCCACCCCCAGATGTTGTTGCTACTTATATTTATCTTTAGAGCCCACTGAAGTCCACATCTCGGAATTGGTTGCACTTGTGAAAAAAAGGGGCCCAGGGATCAAGCAAAGTGGAGCATACACTGAGGTTCTTTCTGTTCCTGAGACCCCATTCAGGTCCCAGGTTTTGACTGTTAGACGCCAACTACTATGGCTTCTTTTGTTCAGCCTCTGCTGCAGGCTTAAAGTTCCTCTTTCATCCTGAACCTAAAGTCATGTTACATTATGGGACTTTCGGGGGTGGGGGGTGTCCTAGGTTTTCTGCTTAGCTTTGCTACTCTCACTCTATGACTTCAGGCAAGAGGCATATAATTTCTTCCAGACTAGTGTACTGTGTGCCATTCTAAGTGGACTTTGGAGATCTGCTTGGTTAAGTTTTTGGTTCTCTGGCACTTCATTGCTCTAAATTTAAGTTCAAGTATGTACTCCTACAGAACACTCACTTATTTCCAGACCTGCAGAGTCACCATGACTGCTGGTTTCTAAGTCTACTATGAACTTGGCTGTTTTTCTGTGAAGATCTCCTGTCTGCAGGGGCAAGCTTGGTCATAGCTATCCGTGTCCAAGCAATTGCCTTTCAGTTACAACTTGGGGGGTATGCCTCAGTACTTAATCCCCCCAGAGCTGTGTGTGTGGGGCCAGATCAGATTTAATAAACTAGGCACTTGGGCCTGAGGAGTTGCACAGCTGTGGGACCCTCCTATGGAGAACATGTTTTCTTTCATGGCTGCTTTTTTATGTCCTAGGAGATGTATTCATGGCCATGGCGCATGGTTGCATTTCCCTCTAGCGAAACCGCACGTTTTACGGTGGAATCCCGCAAGCCCATGGAAAGCTGGAGTATAAACCCCGCCACTGAGCTCTAAGTTCCAAGGTCAAGGATTCCACATTCCAGGCTCCGCCAAGAGGCAAATGGGACTGAGAGTGGCAGTTAGAATTTACATAAGAACCTGGAGGCTTCCAACCACCATGAATAAATCTCATGGTTTGTTATCCGTTGAAAAAGAAATCCCACCCTTTGTCATTATGAAACCCAAATAGGGAGAAAGAAACTGATCACTCTTGCTTCAGTAAATCGTTTCTGAAAGACCTTATCAGGCCACTAATAGTAACAGACTTTATCTGCGTTCTAACCTGCCCCTGCTGTTTTTTCCTAAAACGGTAAATTCAGGGTCAGGCTATATTTTGTTCTATTTCCCAACATTTAATTAGCAAAAGAAAAAAAAAATACATGAACAAAGGAAAAGCTCATGCAACAAAAGGGGAGAGAAGTGGGGGTCAGATTCCTCAGATTCCTCTGATAAAGGGGTCGGCCCTGAGTTTGGTTGCCTGGAACCCTTGGCAGGGGTGGGGGTTAGACAGGGCAGCTGAGGATGACAAGTGTCCAGGACAAATGCTGACGACTTCGAGGAAGCTTGGCAGTAGGGCTTGGGACAAGGAGAGTTCCTGAGCCCCAGGCCCAGCTCAGGCCTGGCACACATCTGGATTTTGTTCTGGGGTTCAGAGCACACACAGCCCTGGGAGAAACCTACAGTCCAACCCCCAAGAAATTTGGAGGGGAAGCTGTGGCCCAGTGTGGCCTCACACAGCCACAGTCTGAAGGAAGCTGCAGATTTACCACCCACCCCAAGTGCTGCTGGGGCCAAGGCCCCTTCTAAAGATGGCTGGGGCCAACCATGCCAAGAATGATGAGCTGGAGGCTGGGCCAATGCCAGCAAAAGGGCACAGCGCCACTTTAAAGCCATTTCAGTGAGACCCAGTGTTGTTCTGACAGATCAAGAGAACTTAAAACAAATCGCTTGACATTTAATCAGTTTCACATTTTTGGACCTCTCTGTTAATACAGTAGACTTGAAACATTTAAAGCAGATACCTCCTAGGCTTTCAACACACTATTTTCTCCAAAACATAAGAGTACCTCAAGTCTTAAAGTGACTGCCTCAGACTCATTAGAAAATGGAGTAAAAACAAGTAGAAAAATCACAAAATCTTGTTGCTGAGTGTCCCACAGTTTTGCTTACATGTTAAATGACTATTTCCTGTGTGAAGGAAGCTACTGTTCAAAGTGTGCCTCAGTGACATTATAGATTGCTACGTTTCACTGACCTCCAGGGTGATTCCAAAGTGTAAACTTTGTGTCAAGGGTCTGTAACGAAAGAACAGCTCTAGCAAATGATTTTGCTCCCCGGGTAAGAAACGGGAGGACTTCTAAGACAGGGTCCCATCCTGTGCGCTGAGGACCCCTAGTGGTCGCAGTAGTAATAGCTCCTTCTGAACAGTTAAGTGTTGCCTGGAAAATGTAACTTAAGTATCTGAAACACCATTTTTCTGTTGTGATTAATATAATACAGCATCATTTAAAGTACTGAAAATGTTACAATGGCTGTTCATTACTGTCACTCTTTTTCAATTAAAAGATACCCAAAATACTATGACTAACTGGAGAGAGTCGGATGTTTTGATGTTATTCAAGATCACAAACTCTTGCTTTGGATACTCATCTCCAGGACAGTTACTCAATTTTTGATAAGTGGCACCCCAGATAGTTGGGTCCACTGAGAATAACAGAAATGTTCTATAGAACTCAAACAATAACAGAATTGTATTAATTATAAATAATATACTTACTCTCATTGCAGTTAAGTTTTAGGGAAAAAAAGCACCCATCTATAAAGGAGAATTTGCAGCCTTTGGTCAAATACGAAGTGGAAATCACATAAAACAGCACTAAAGAAACAAATGAGCAAGTTTCTTCACGTGGGAATTTTGGCTTTCACTTGCTATTTGTGGAAATTGCAAAATGCAAAGCTCTATGGGATACTAGACCCTCACTTCAACCAAATTTTTAATTCATTGTTTAAAAACTTCACACACACACACACACAGTTATGGCATGGCCTTGCTCAGCTGTATATGTGTAACCCCCTTCATCCCTCTGAATCAATCATTATTTCATTATTGAAGTATTCCCTTAGATTGCCTGACTTTCCAGTGTTAGTCTCTTGGGGAAATCAGACCAAAAAAAAAAAAAAATTCTTTAATAGAAAAACAGTGCTCTGGAATTGATGAGAGAATTTTTTCCACTTACAGTTTCCCTCCCCTATACCTAAAATAATATCAGACAGTACTTGAAGTATCAGGGGCGGGGACGGCAAGAGTTTTCAGAAAATACTGGGTAATACGTTGTGATTCAGATTCACTCCCGGTGCCAAAGGACAGTTAGTGAAAAAATAGCAAACGCCTTCCTCGCAATTGGTTAAAACCAGATGATGAATTTTCATATCAATATGTTCCTAAAGACAGGCATGAATGCTTGAAACGCGCAAAAATAATTTACTCTTCAGTCTCAGATACACAAATATACTTAAGAAAGAGAAGTTTTATTAGGGCAATTTCACTTTATTTTTCCATACAGCAAAGTCAACTACTGCAGTAATAATAAAATAAGCATAAAACAAATTGCAGCCCAAGACAAAATACATAATTTTAAGCAACTACAAGCAGAAAGTAAGTTGTGATTACATAATAGTAAAACCAAGCACATCTGTCCTTTCAGCAGATGAAAGCGGGTGGGTTGCTGATAAGTGCAACATGATAACCAGCTGGAGTGAAGGCTGGATACACAAATTCATTAAACAAGTGCCCATTATCACATTTGCTTTTTTGAGTGCTTCTGAGTTGAAAATTAAAACCGTGAAATTTGAACTGTGTTTTATTTTTCACCTGCTGAAAGAACAGGATCCTACGGCAATTAAAAAACAATCACATAACTATAGCTACGGTGTGCTGTTTGGTTTGCCTGTTTATGGTTTAAATTTTGTGAAAGTCAATACTTGTTTTGAAGATTTCTTTTTTTTTTTTTGTGAACAATAAACCACTGAAATTGGCAGAAACTGATTTGTATAATATATGTCCTCAGTATAGTTCTTTCTGTCTTGTTTTTTTTTTTTTTTTTCGTTGAAGTTTTAAACATGCAGTTTTGAAAAATGTACGGAATATCTGATCCATGATTTCACCTTAATGGTTGAAGTACCTGCTATTTTTGGTAATGATCTTCAGGCAGATTTGGCCCAATGGAGTTTTTGTCAGTCATGAGATCTCGGAAGGATGGCATATCTTTCCAGCTGAAAAAATCCTGGCAAACTACAAGCTGTCCACAATAAAGCAAAGCAACATGTTTGAAGGGATATGGAGTGCTAACTCTGTGCCACTTTTGCAAGCAATTTTGCTCAGTCTGTCATTTTATTAGCCTTAACAAAACTCCTTGTAATTATAGACGTTTTTATTCAAAATAAGATCTTACTATTATACAGGTTTCTCTCTTTTGACTATATACAGAAGTGCAAAAAGTCAACCTTCTCTCTAGACGTTCCAACATGCTAAATTGCAGCATAATCAACCCTCAAGAGTTTGCACACACGCTATAATTCTCATTACGTAAACTTTGAGTATTTGGATTATCAACAAAAAGTCCCTTGTTCTATTTATTGATTATGCAGCTTATTTATAACAAGGCCTGATATTCAGGGATTTCAAAAATATTAAACAATACTTTAACATTTGAAATGGATACAGTAGAAAATAAATTTTATTCTAATATCTAGGATCTAGATCTTCTTATAATAACTAATTACAAACAAAATAAATCATCAAAATATTACTCAATTGTCTGCCAGGATTGTTGCGATAGCAACAACTTAACTTCTTACTTAGCAATGATTATATATTTATAAGATATCCATATAAAAGATCTTTGTTCTTTTAATGAAAACTAGACAAGAACTAACAATGACTGACATTCTTACACTTTAATATTAAATCAGTAAAATATAAATCATTTAGTTAACAATAATACGAATATTCGTATGACACTACATGTAATTCAAAACTGAGTATGTTATGAAGGAAAAACTAATTTTTTTTTGTATTTTGAAAAATTCATCGGTAAAATCTAATAAAACAATAGTCTATAAACTGAAATGGTATTCAATTGTTAATAGAAAATGAAATCTAATAAATGTAGGAAATGAAAAACTACATTTTAACAAGAAAAATAAGTAATATTCTATAATGTAACTAACTACAATAACATGTGAAGTCACCATTACTCTCTTAACATGATTGAAATTACATTGGTATGGGTTCCAACCCGTAATGTAATAATCTAAGGCTTTAATAGATGTACAGTACAATCAGTAAAATCAACACATCAGTCTTATATTAGAAAGCATCTCTCTCAAGCATAAAAACTTGCAGTAAACTTGGAAGTATGGAAAGTTCTATAACCGAACTTTCACTTCTCCCATTCCATACTATAACTACCAGTGACCTAGCCCCTACTTCAGCAATTTTTAGAACTGCTGAACAGAGCAAAAATATCCTTTACTAGCTGCAACATCCAAACCACAAAAAAAAAGGAATTCCTTTGGATGAATCCATTCTTAAAAACTGAATGCACATCTATTTTTTTTTTTTAATTTTGTAAAAGGCTTTCTAAGGCTATAAGCAGTTAATCAGAACAAAACAAAACAAAACAAATCACATATAAAATTCACCCATGTACTTAACCCACCCGATTACTAGGTTAATTAAACATTTCCCATTTTCATATTTTGGTTTATCATGCATCTGATGACAGTGCTGCTTTCTTCTCTGTTTAGAGTCACTATTTTAAATGTGACTGTGATGAAGCGTTTAAGCAAATGTGAAACCATTTTTGCAAAGCATTTATAGTCTTTTGACTTTTGACAGAGCTATAAATAGAAGCAAAATAATTTCCTCAAACATTTTTTTTTTGTTATCGTGTCTCAGAAATGGCATATCCCTTTTGAATAACATGTTATACAGTATAGTATGCAGAAATATTACACTACAATGCATTAAAATAATTTTATATATATATATCTATTATATATATCTCCAGTATGTGTGAGTTTATCTGTATTGAGAGAGTTTGTGTTGTGCTGTCTATTGTTACTGTAGAGTTAAATTGGCCATTTCTGAGACAGCTTTGGTTTCAAAAAAAAAAAGAAAAGAAGAAAAAAAGAATGGTGCCCTTTGACTGATTAGTACTAGCAGAGAAGCAACAAAATGTGGCTCTGAAAACAATAACACTGAAGAAATAATACTCTAATTTGATATACAGTCTATGGCACTTCATGAGAATCCTTAACAACATGGTACTTAAAGCCATGATGTGCTTTAAAAGATACACAGTTGTGGTTTTGCTTGGCACATTCATCTCTGTCAGATCCCTCCCTCACCGCATCTTAAAATCTATTACATTAAAAATATTACTCTCAAACAAAAATGACTGTGCATGCACGCTCTCATCTATAATGGCAATTTTAAATACAAGGTGCACCTTTGTTATTTGTAAACCTTGAAAGAAATAAACTTATTTTTAAAAAATTATATCTTGGTCTACAGACGTACCAATACATAATAGAATCATGGTTACACCACAGTCTGTCTTTTCAAGATGGCATGAATATATAGGAAACTAATTAGGTATGCATATTTTAATGCATAACTCTGTGCTAGAAAAGAAAGACGATGTTGTTCTTTTAGACAGGAATATCACCTCAGCACAAATATCAATTAAATGTACAAAGTGTATAGGCAACAGTGTGCAGTGGATTTCCATGGTGTCTTTTCTTCTGGTTAACATGCAATATGTGGATGTCTTGTGGCTGAGGGGTTTTTGTGTGTGTTGCTTGACGGTATATACAATATGGCTAATGACCTCGTCCTTTACTCTAACCAAGCACACTGTCCTTTCCTCTTTAGTATGATCTACAAGGGAAAGAGAGATAAACTTTGTTAAAACAGACAATAAAGCAGTTTCCAATATATACTGAATATAAAAATTGTATTTCTTGATTTCAAGTGTAAATACACGTATGTTGTTCTAGCTTCATATAAGAACAAAAAACACTTCACGAGTACAAGTGGACCTAAATTTACACCTCTAAGAGAATAACAGGACATGCACAACTTAATAAAATTGTGGGCTTTGCTCAAATATTACCCAATACTGACCTAAAAGTATAAAATATATTTGCAGAATCAAGGGGCAGAATGTAGTAGAGCTCGTTTTGAGCGCCGTCATTGGGGGGCAGAACTTAAGCTCACTTTAATCCGTCTCTTTTATGGTTTAATAGGTTGCAAGAGTAATCATCTGGTCCTACAAAATTAAAGTCCATGCAACAGTAAGTCCTATTAAACATGACTCATCATATTTGGGTGCTTCATTAGCACAGTATATGTTTTGGGGAAAAATTATACTTTAAATAACTGTTTTGGATAAAGTTTGGGATTTTTTTTCCCCCCAAAGCCAAGAAAAATAAAAATCTCTTATGCTCCTGACAAATTAAGGTGGAAGAGATATTACAGTGTACTTGTGAATTAACAGTTCCAGTTTTTACATGAACTTTTGTTCTCATCAGAGGATCTTTAAATATTAAAAGTATGCTTTAGAATACAATCTTGCGAATGAAAGAAGTCACCATTTTGCTACACTCAACAACCAGTTTAATTATTGCAACTACTCATGAAAATGAGCAATCATTTGACAAATAAACAGAACATTAAGACTCTAAGTTTTCAAAACAGACAAATCTGGTTTGCTAATTGATGAATTTACGGCCACTTGGTATCATTTTTTTTCAACCTGGATTATGGCTCAGAACTAAACATAGTTACATATACATATTCCAAACATACCCAATTGACTACAAAAGCTTAAAGTCGATCTTTTTTAAAACATGTCAAAAGGAGAACTCTTCTTCCAAACCTACATACTACAAAGTAATGTGCTTATTCAAAAATGTGGCTCTTGTTCAGGATAATTTATTATCAGATTATTGACAAAGTTTCTGAAGTAGACAAAAATCATGTTCAATAATTTAATTCATGATTGCAGCATGTCTTTGGTAGTACTTCTTGGATTGCTCTCAAATTGTGTCTATCTTCTTCTCCTGCATGGGCTCAACCTTTGTCCAGTTATTGCTGTGGATTATGATCACAAGGGCCTCAGAACTGGTTCTCTGCCACCATCTTCTCACTCACACACACTGTCCCTTCTTTGGAAAGGCCCTCAATCCTCCCTTCTCTCTATAGCAACCACCACTGCCCCAATTCACTTATTTGCTGACTCTGCTGGAAGAAGTTGCTCCTTCATCTTTGCTCCAAGAGAAATCTGTTCAAAGCTCTCGTATTTTAAAGATTTATTTACTTATTTATTTGACAGAGAGAGAGACCCAGCGAGAGAGGAAACACAGCAGAGAGGGTAGAAGAGGGAGAAGCAGGCCTCCCGCCGAGCAGGGAGCCCAATGCAGGGCTCGATCCCAGGACCCTGGGATCATGACCTGAGCCGAAGGCAGACGCTTAATGACTGAGCCACCCAGGCACCCCAAAACTCTCGTATTTTAACATAGTGTGCTGAAATTTCCATCTTTATCCCATTGTCTATTCACTTTATCTCACTGACATGGTAGCACATAGTAATACATAGCAGCACAAAAAAATCATTTTTAAGTGTGTTCATGAACAGATACATGGAGGGAAGCAAGAAAGAAGGATCACCCATCTTATTACCAGATTCAGTTTTAAACACGATGGCTCTTTTTAAGTATAAAGAATATTCTGAGCAGATATGATAGATTGAATGCATGTATTCTGAATAAAACAGATCCTCTAAGGATGAAAAATGGCCACCTTTCACAAGTATCTAAGTCAATGTGTCTGAAGGAAAATCACAAGACTTTCAAGTTATTTTTTGAGCAATGGCAACATCTTCAGAATTATGCAATCCTCTAAGGTGACTATTTTGAAGTACCTAAAATTCATTCGGATACGTATGAATGCACGGAATACACGGATATGTGTATGCATAGATATGAGTGTGTGTATACATCTATTTAAGTCCGACTCTTGGGCGCCTGGGTGGCTCAGTGGGTTAAGCATCTGCTTTCAGCTCAGGGCATGATCCCAGGGTCCTGGGATTGAGCCCCACATTGGGCTCCCTGCTCAGTGGGGAGCCTGCTTCGCCCTCTCCCTCTGCTCCTCCCCCTACTTGTGCTCTCCCTCTCTCTCCCCCTCAAATGAGTAAGTAAAATCTTTAAAAAAAAAAAAAAAGTCCGACTCTACGTTCAAATAACCCTGTGTGTGTGTGTGCGTGTGTGTGCAGTGAAGCATGGGGGGAAGTGGGTACATGTTCTCATTTAGGATTTAGCAAAAAATTAAAAAATATTTAAAAAAATGATGACCTACACCAGGGCTCAGCAAACTACTACCTGTGAGCCAAACCAGGCCTGCTGCCTAGCTTTGTAAATAAAGTTTTATTGGGACAGAGCCACACCTTTCATTTCCATATCATCTCTGGCTGCTCTCATGCTACAGGGGCAGAGCTGAAGAGCTCCAACAGAAAAAAGTGGCAACAGAAGCCATGTGGCCCACACAGCCACAAATATCTACTACCTGGGCTTTTCAGATCGATACCACCTATTTAGTTTTAAGTCATATTTTTTTCTTCATGCTTGTGTTTATTTCTAATAAAAATAACAATCTAATCAACAAAATTTATTTTCCCTAAGTATTATGTATATTTAAGTGATATTAACATATGTATTATAAATGTGTATAATAAAATTCCTCATAACCCATTTAAGATAAAAATAAAAGATATAATAAAGATAAAAATAAAGATAAAGATAAGGATAAATAAAAAATAAAGATAACCCATTTAAGATAAAAATTCCTTATTCCACTCAAAACCTTCAGTACTGAAACAGATGCTGCTTTCTAAGTACATTCATTCACCTAAGCTTTGTTTAATTTGTCTGTACCTTCTACGTATAGAACTGTGCCAGTCACTAGGCAGGTGTTCAGTAAGTATCTGATGATACTGAATTTAAAAAAATAATTAAAATAAAATAAAACATATAAATATTTTCTCATAAAAATTTTGCAAAATTTTCTGCAGCGCAGCATACCAAGGTTATCTTAAAAAACCACTACGAATAAATACACACTATATATGACATAATGAACTTACTGTTTAGTGATGAAAATTCTACATCTGGGTTACATACTTGTGGCTAGTCAGATGTTCGGCAGATATTATGGGTATCTAGCAAATAAAAAATTATCTGATGAATGATCCATGCAAGCAAGCCAACAACCAAGAGATGAAAACATTTTAATATTAAATTTTTTTAAGAGAAGTGAAATTCAGCTGTGAGGTGACAGTCCTTATCTGGCCAACATAACAGTAAGTTAATGTAAACTTAATATCAAGGTAGCAACTCATTGTTTAAAATCTTTGTGTTAAATACTATTCTATAAATGTTATCAGTTTTTAGGAAGTAAGAGAAGTAAAACTATCAAAAATTCATGCACAGCAGTAATTGAAAGAAGCCCTTTTTGTTGGCCTACACACACACACCTGTGGTTTCACTTAGGCAGTCATCCAGAAATCCAAGTAGGAAATGCCTTGCCTACTTCTGTGCAACCGATTTCTAACATTTTTGTTCAACATATGGTTTCTAGCTTTTTTTTTTTTTTTAATTAAAAATACCAGGTAGGAATTTTAAAGGAGTACTTCAAAGGAACCCGATGGGAGCCTAGGTTCATTTCAGAACCCATTTCTGAATCCTGATGGCACAATTTATCGTATTTTAAATGGGCACGAGAATTTAAAAAACTTGAGAGAAAACACAGTAAGAAATCAATATACAGGTGCCTCATCGCAATGGTCCCCAAAGCAATGACCTTCCAATTTGTAGCCTGATTCTCCTCCAACCCAGAACTGTGGCCGCTAACCTGGGAACAGGCAGTGCGGTAGCGTGAGGCAGTCAGAGGACTGAAAGCACGGGTTCTAACCCTAGTGGATCCATTTCTTGGCTGTGTAACCTTGAGCCAAGCACTTAATTACTCGATGCTTAAAAGCTTCTTCGTCTGTAAAATGGCGCTCGTCCCATCTCGGCAAGGGTGATGGGAGAAGAGCGAAATCACGTCCGTGAAGGCATTTCGTTGTTGTTGTTGTTTCAATTTAGATGTCCTAGACTAATTCAACATATTATAATCCACAGTCTGGAGTGTAAATTAATATGCTTCTATTTTATTTCCATTTCTCAGCTGACATCTTTACACAATTTTTATAGCATTGGCAAATGGCACGAAAATGCGCTCCAAGCATAATGAAGCTTCTCATACCATTTTTCCTGCTGCTGCAGGACAGGATGTTGCACCCAACAGTGTAGAAGCATCAAGGAAGGGGCTGTCGAAACATACCAAGGACCTTCAACACCAATCGATGCAGATGAAGGGCCAGCTATAAACTTCTGCATGCATGCAGGCTGCATTTTGTGGCATCAGCTATTTCCAGCATTGCTAATATACTGTAGGCATATACATATGTATGTATATGTAGATATAATATATGTGTCTATATATATATCCATTTCCCTTTTCTTTCCTTTGGTTGTAAAACAGTACGAAGACCCAAGATTATGCATGAAATGGTCACAGCACAATGCAAAAAGTAAAGTGTCCCCTACAACCCAGGTGGCCCAGGGCATGTTGGAATTTGCTTTGCTATAGTTCGGCTTACACCAGCAATTCTGTCGTCATACGTGGTAAACGCACAGAGCTCAGCATCATCAATTTGCACCATAAATGGATCGCGTTGAATCCATTAAGAAATTTCTGCCATAGATTACTTACTAACATGCCACATATGCACAATCTAGAATTCTTGTAAATGAGTCTGATGTGTTAGCATAAATCCAGGGCTATTTTGACAAGCTTCAGAAAAACTAATGGTTTTTTGCCAAGAAATGTTTAAAGCTTGCCTGAAACTTTAAACTACATCCATTTTGGCAGGCTGCTTTTGAAAGTTTTTAATGGCTACGCTAATAGCTTACGGTTCTCCAACAGGACGTGGTGTCCGGTAGAGAGCGGGATTGCCGGCTTCTCACAGCAGTAAATACCAATTCAGATGGCACTTAATTGGCCTTCTCTGCCCAAGGGGCCACATGTTGACTCCTTTGCTTCATTTGGCTACATTTACCCGTAGTCCGTGGGTTATCTGAAACTTGATTTGGCTCTGGATTTTTTCACATGCTATTAACCATACTGAACTTTGCTTCTGTAACAAACACACCTATATACGTTAAAGCCAAAACCTCCTTCACCTAAGTTTGACTGATTCAACCGTTATTTTCTAGGGCACAATTTAAAATAGGATCAGAGAATGCTGGCTGAGCCAAGGTCAATTTTTAAACTTTAAGTATTTTAATAATCATTTTCTTTTAAATAGTCAGTCTTCCACGTCACAAAATTCAAGTTTCTGAAACAGATCCCACTTACTTACGAGTAAACTGTGAAACCATTACTCTACAAACATGTATGGAACACAGAATGACTCAATTTACCATCTTTGATGTCTTTTTTTCCTTCATAACTCTCCAAAATCTATGCTTAGATTTTCTTACAGAAATAAGAGCATGTGGGGGTTTTTTTTGTTTTGTTTTTGTGTTTGTTTTTCCTTGAAAGCACTGAGAATCAAAACCTGGACGCCAATTTAAATTATTTTGAACATACAGTCTGCTTATCAAACAAAACCGTCATGAATTTGCAACAAACTCTATTTACAAGACTGGTCATTTGTGGCATATATAACGTATTTTTAAACATTTTGCCTTTTATGAAGAATTTAGGCAAGAACTAAGAAACAGTATATACCAAATATTGATAATGGACACCTAAAATTAGCTGCATTTTTGACCGGTCAAAATCCCTGCACGATGGAGACCCAGTGAGAATTGCTTGTGTAAATATCATTTTAGTAGCTTTAGAAACGGAGCCGCGACAACTCTGGAGCACTTATAAATGGCATCAAAGCATTCTGCTGCTCATCATAGAGAGAATGTGTAGGCCAACAAGAGGTATCTTTGAAACCCCATGCTATTCAAGCACCCACCACAGCCCTCACGTACACACGATTCCCACTGACCTCAATGGGAAAGCCACGTGCGTAAGGGCTGTCGGACCGAGCTCTATTAGAGTTGGTTTTTAAGAAACAAAGCTGTAAATTAGCAAACCTGGTTGGCTGTGGCTGTTGCAGCGAAGGGAACACTTGTGGCAGATGTTGTTGCTGCGGACACAGTGGCTGGCGTAGCACCGTGCACCATGGGAACTTTCGGAGGGAAAATCAGATAAGCAAACATACAGAAGAGTGTAGCAATATGGAAACCATGGCAACATGGAGGCGATAATGGGGCATGGTATTTATCACAGCAATAAGCCATGTGACGGGACATCATCACCAGCGAGTGACATGCAATCACAGCGCAAAGCGGGACAACATTCCAAGGAGAGAAGGGGAAGGGGGATGAAAGAGAAAAAAAAGGGGAAAAAAAGCTTGTTACCATCAAATCAAGAAAATTGACACAACAGGCTTAATTTGCTACGTCAAAAACAAGAATTTTATATAGTGTTCACAGTCAGACATTCAAAATCTACATCAAAATACAGGTATTTACTTCATTTATACAGTTATCTGTTTGAATGAACGTATTTTTTCTTACTCATTATTATAAAAATACACAGTATATTACTTTTACGATACAGGTTTTTTTTTTTTTTTTTTTTTTTTTTTTACAGACCAGAACTCATAGTCCAATCAAAATCCACCAAAGGTGACTGAAGGAAACTTGTGTGTAAAGAAAACATTTGTGTGAGTCCATGTCAATTAAATAGAAAATGGCATTTAATTGACAGGTGTTAGTAAAAGGGAAATGGACTTGCCCAATAGATACAAGTTAAAACTTAGCAGTGGATTTTGAGGGGCTGTGAGGTGCACCATAGGTTTAAGATAATCAAGAAACAAAGCTGGGACCTACCAACACTTGCAGCGGGTGTCATGCACAATATTGAGCCTGCCCATCATGCATTGCAACAGGAAGGTGGATTTGAAAAGGGAAAAGAATTAAAACATCCCATCACACGTGTCATTAGGAAATTCATTTGAACAAAGAAGAAAAATTGTTATTATGGGAACAGTGGCATGTAACTGTCAGCACAATCAAATCATACAATAGCACAGTGATCAATTAGAACTAGTCTCAGGTGAAGAATAAAAGCCAGTTTAACTGTGTGCTGGTACACTTTGTTTCTAATCGCTGCCTAAAAATAAAAGTATTTTGGGAAAAGTTCGGACTTGCTTCATTTTTTTAAAAATCGTATTGTGATTTGTTTTGTTTTAATCTGGTTACTAGCCATCTGGCGGCTTTGCTATTCCTGACTTTAGCATATGACTGTATTACACATTTTCTTTATATTGCGCACATGTTAAATAATTAGAGAAACCATTTATTACTAACATGCTAGATAATCCAATGCACAAAACTGGCTTAACGATGTAATAAAACCAAAATATCCATTTTCATTCCCTTGGTTTTATTTCCCTGCTCACTCTAGCAGCAACCACACAGACATGGAAGGGGTGGCGATCATCCATCCGCACAGGGATTTTATTTGGAGGGATACCAAGCAATAAATTATGCATAAAGAGAAAGTGAAACTTCTGCATTGCCTTTGTTTGGAATTTAAATGTAGAAAAAACCTTTAGAGGGGATCTAACTTATAAGTCTCAAAGTGGTTTGCTTAATAGGTATCTGGGGAAACAGGCTGGTTTTCACTGCTGGGTTAGACCTTCAGGACTTCCTAGAACAGCAAACGTTCTAGAAAATTGCACATACAAAAAATCGTTGATTAGACTTCAGTGAAAACCCTGAATGGGAGATAATGAAGGTATCTGCATCGCATATGGGGGCTTAACAGTGATGCTTCCATTGTTCCAACCATGGTGTTAAAGTATTACAAATATAGGCCCTGTTCTCTTTTACATATAAACAGTACAAAATGTTTTTTTTTTTGTTTTTACCAAGCACCGGGCACTTCCCCACATAAAGAACTACTGTTCTTTCTCTGAGATTATTTTAGATTTCTAGGTTTTAAAATATCAAATGATTTTATATTTCTATCTAAATCTTGGCACATCCTATTTAAACACTAGCAGCATCTGGGATGAACATTTGTTAGAAAAATATCTGCCAATTGAGTCTTGTCAGAGATGGCCCTACAAAACAAAGCTGCCATTGAGAAACACAGATTACTGAGCTGGCATCCCCGTAACAGCTGCAATTAGTCTGTTATCACAATTAGACCGTGGGCACAATGATCAGTGATTCAGCTCGGCCAAGGAGCGAGGGAGGCATCCTCTCAGGTGGAGTGATATTACCCTGAAAGGCATTTTTTTTTTTTTTTTTGAGAAACTTGAAGATCTCCATCATTTGCTACTGCTACCGAGTCAAAGACTTGTGAAAGACAACAACAAAAACAGACCAGTAATAACAAAGACGTTAACTGGAGACAGTAGAGCAAGCGAAATTTAATCCTGAGTCTAGATGCTGTGAAATCATTATCCTCTCAAGGTGGGAAACGAGGACTGGGAAAGAGAGGAATGAGAGGATGTATGAGAAACAATAATGTGGTATTCAAGGAATATTAAAGCCAGTTTAAATACTGTACAGGTTATATGTTTTAAACTTACTGTGTATTATTATGCTGCAATTTGCCTATTCTATTTCTCCCATGCGTAATTTAGCCTGCACATGCTGAAAATGAGTTAACTCTCCTATCTGTCTAAAGCTTCTGTGATTTGAATTTTAGTTTGAGTTATCTTCCTTATTACCATTATAACCAGTGCACACAGTTTTGAGAGGGAATTGCAGCAAATAAACATAAGGCAGCAATGAAAATACTAGCCAGGTGCAGTAACTCACAAAAATGAAGACATAATGCTGTAGGACCCACTTACCAAAACCAAAAATCACTTTGAAATGACCATAATATCCATCTTTACATCAAATTGGGTTGATTTACTAATAACGATACACAAATAGCCAATTGAAATTTTTTTCTTTAATTTTCAACACAAGGCAAATTTTAAGTGAATGTATTTGTCAATTTCAAATTTCCCCTATGAAGATATTTGCACAGCAGAATGATGTGTTTTTGAGGAATGCATTACTGTTTGAAGATGCAGGGAAAACAAGTAGGAAGGTAATTCACAAATGCGATTCATGCACAGTTAAGAATACTTCAAGGAGAAGGGAAAGAAGTAGAAGAGAGAAAAAGGATTTTAACGGAGAGGTTCGAATTTGGATGTGGTAATTCAAGCCTATGTATGGCTACAAGTATAAAGCTGATTTAGGATTTTCTAAAATTTGTATCATTTAGGACTAAACTTGTGTCACTTAGGGCTCAAAATTCACAATCAATTGAATTAATCTCAAAATTGATATCCAAAACAGCAACAGCTTCATACAGTTTGTTTCTATGTTTTGAATTCTATTCGATTGCTTAGTGAATTCAAGAAATAACAAATAAAACCTAGTGCTTATTACATTCCAGGCTTTATTCTAAACTCTTAGACCTGCCTATGAAAGTGCTTTAAGAGAATGTTATATGAAATTGTTTAAAACTCATTTAAACCCAACCTTATGAAATAATTACCATTAGTATCCCCATTTATAGATGAAAAAAAACAAGGTATGGAGAGAGATTATAACTTGTGGTGGAGCTGGATTTAAACTCCCAAGCCTGATTTATAATCACTATGCTGAGTTTCAAGTACACCATCTGCATTAATTTCATTAATTATAGTAAAAGTGACAAGCTGGGAATTTTTTTCTGTTTTCAGCCCCCTGCACCTCCCCTCTCACTCCCCGCCCCCCAAAGAAAATCTCCTGGCCTTCTGTTGCTTTCTATCTGGTAAATTGCAATATAAGCCAAAGCTGAAGTTGCTTAAAGCACATATATTTTTAGATGGTTTTAAATCACAAGCCCACACTGAGGGCAGTATACTAGGAGGAGAGAAGAGAGGTGTGTTTTTGAGAATAGGAAGTAAGCACAAATGGTGAGGGAGAACAGGGAGAAAAATTCCTCAAGGTACAGAGAGGGGGAGTCTGCAGGGTCATGAGTAGTTGGGACACATGGCCTGTTCTTCCACAACCACCCCACAGGCACAGGCTGTCAAGGGAATGGGCTGCTTATGAGGCCAAGGCGCTCAGGTAGGCATGCCTGTACCCAAGGCAGCCTCAGGAACTCTGGAGTGCCTGCCTCGTTGAGACCCTGTAAGCATGGGCAAGGATCACAGCAGCGTGACCAGTGCCCGCTAAAGATGGAGAATGGGCAGCCTGTCTACCCTACTGGACCTCATAGGACCTCTCTTTGAGGGTGGGGATGGGAGGGAGGAGATGTGAGAAGGGGGTTCTGGAATCCTAGCAATGTCTGGTATTTCTATCCAACACAGTGAGCTTAGAGTTTAGACGCGGACTTAATTTAAATTCAAGAAAATAAACTGATGTACGTAACAGTGACATTTCTTACCTACTCTAATCTTGGGGGTGAAATTCATACCAACAACCTAAGTAGACCCTAGATTATGCATGATCTGTATGAATATTCAATTTGGTCTTAAAGGGTGAAGATTTAAAAAAAAAGGTAGTATATATATCTAAAACTTAAAAAAAAAAAAAGAAACTTGAATGTGAACTTAATCTAATATTTGCATTTATTTTTAAATGAGATGGAGGGTATAAAACACCAGTCATGGAGTCAGGGTATCAATAAGGCCTCGTTCATCTTTTAGGCCAAATCACTTTTTAGGACTTCATGTAAAGCTCATAGAAGTTAAGAGACTGACTGAGATCCCCCCGACCTGATTTCAAGTTCTATCTAAACCTTACAAGCCATGCAACTTGGAGCAAATCACTGGACCTCTCTAGGTGCCGAATTACTCACTGGTAAAATGGGACTATTAATGCCAACCTTTGAGGGTTGTTGTGAGAACAAATGTGAGATAATGTATATAAAGTATCCAGTGTAGTATGGCACAGAGCAAACACTCAATAGAGGTAGCTCTTTTGAACAAAATGTGTGAAACAACTGGGCCAGAAGCCGTAGGGAGTCGTGGAACTTGGAACTGGAGAGCATGCAGACCTTCTAAAGGATTGACATTTTGTTTTTATTTAAACACTCCTAGACAAATATTTTTGGATTCTAGATTTAGCTCCTGGGTCATAAGTTTGTAATCCCTAGTGTCAACACTGGTCTACCATGTGGCATTGATTCAGTGAATGGATGGAGGGGTGGGTGGGTGGGTGGATGGATGGATCAATGAGTGGGTGGATGGGTAGATGGATGGATGGAAAACGGGGAAGGAAAAGAGGAAGGGAGGGAAGGAGGGTGAGAGACAAAGGAGGGAAGGAGGATAAGAAGGAAGAAAAGATAGATGGTTGGACGGATAGATGGATAAATGGATGTATGCATGCATGCATGGATGGATAGATGCGTAGGTGCCACGTAAGTCCACTTTTGCTATTAAAAGTTATGATATATAGTAATTTGTTTTTAGCTAGCTACCTGGCTTGCCACTGGACCCCGATCTTTTGCCGGCAACCTAGTCTGTATACAATCACCTCCTCTAATGATTTAGACAACTATACTTCACTGTAACTTCAATGAATAGACCTACATACCACTGAAGTTATTAGTGAAGCAAGAGACTACAGAGCTCTAAAACTCTAAGCTACAAAAAAATAAATAACTTCTATTTTCTTTTCAGTTCCAATAGAGCCTTCAGAATATACCTTCCAAATTATTATATTGTGGGCAGTTAGGATGCTCTGATCATATAATTCATCTGTATGCCTGCAGAGTAACATAGTCTTTGGAAAATAAACTTCCTTTTCTCCCAGGTATTATATATGAGATTACATCAATTTGTGGTAGGACGGATTTCCTGTAGTTCTTAAAGAGTATTTAAAAATTGGATTAGCTGGAAAATTTTTAAAAATTGAGAAATTTCACATATAAACATCCAAATGAGGTGAATAACTAGAAGAAAAAAAAAAGTCACAAGATCTGGCAACCCTGGACATCAAGGCCACTACATTAGATTGTGCAGGCTTGCATGGGAGGCAGAGACACAACTACCCTATAAAGTAGATGGAGCCACAAAGGATGTGCAGTGTACAACAGGTACAACCTGCCAGGCAGATATTCCTCTGAGGCAATTAAAGGCTAAGTCAAAACATTCACCGTCCCCCTTTAGATTGGGCCTGTGCTCCCCAGTGCCTCCCAGGCCCTACAGTTCCTAATTTATTTCTTGTTTCATTTGTTTATGTTTCCTGCCTGGCCCCTAAGGCATTTTAGTTTACATTCTCTGCATTACATTTCTTTCCTTTCTGGCTGGCTGACAAAGTGGTTTGGCAGAAGTAAAGATGGGTTATCCATTTTAACCTTCTAATGTCATACAGCCAATTTTTTTTGTACTCAAGCACATATGACAAATAATGACAATAGTTTAAAAGAATGACTAAGGTTTTACCTACTTCTGATTATGTGACTAATAAAGGTTAAGCCCTTTAAACTGGGTTACAAATAGGTGTAATCTTATATTACTATTGCAATAATTTCATATCATATTTATTAGAAATATCAAGAACAGAATATAGAATATCTCTGATGCAAAATTCATCATAAAATGCAAATATATCTTAACATTTTCAGCACACTTCAATATATGTGACACATTTTATTTAAATTAACAATGCTTAGTTTCTAGAAGAGAGAGATAAGTATGATTTCAAATTATGAATGTGTTTATTGTTTTTCCCTAACTTGATCCTTACTTAGCTTCTTTTGCTCTGTCTTATCCACACACTAAAAGCCTTTCTAGGGAGGGATTACTGTCATAAATATCATTGCATAAATTCAATTAATGGTTAAGCTTATTTAGAAAAGTCCTTAGTCATCAGAATGTTGTTGGAGAAACTAACATAAAACCCATGTAATAAGATAGAAATGTTAGATTTCCTTAAATAATATATGGAAGAAGTTAGATTCTTTTATTTTTAGATTTTAAAGACACTCACTTTGAATGGCAATGTTTTATTCAATGAAAATAAACAGACAAAAATAATCTTTAATTTCTTCAAAGAGATAATGGTAGCTACCCACAATCTCTTTAAACTTTAGTGATCTGGCTATAGAAAAATTGATAGATTATTTATTGAAGATGGCATAAATCTAGGGGTATGGCAATTTTTATATAAAAGCAAAAAGATTAAATTCTGGAAATCTCCGAAGACCTATATATGTTGAGAAAAAATTTTTAATCTTATAAAATATAGGAGAAATATGTAAGATATGAGAGATTTTTCTCCTCTGAATGCATAAATACCTTACAGATCAAAATGATTTAATTTATATTCTACAATGGACAAACTGCAACTTGCTAGATCTTATTTCGTGAGTACAAACATTTTATCCATGGCGCCTAAGGCATATGCTATTTTAATTCATGGAATACTCCAGATACGCCGGTTCACTGAATGTTGCTACATATTCTACATCTGGATGGCCAGCTTTCGGAGATACACTGTATAAAAAGTTGTGCTTAGCAGTAAAAATTACCGTGAATGTAATTTATTCTTTTGTTCATGATTCAAAAATAAGTGATCACATTCCCTCACAGCATTATGAACCTAATGCATTTAAATACTGTCAATATAGGGTAATATACTAATGATGCTGGACCTCTGACCTACACACCTCGTCATTCATTTATTAATTTAATTAGTAAGATAAAATCATTTTATTAAATACATCTCTGAACCCATGGTAGTTATTTCAGAAAGGTTAAGAGGGAAAGAGAAAATGGGATTAGTCTCCAGTTAGTTGAATTCCAGATTATGAGAAGTTTAATGTGTATTTTCTGAAATATGTATTTTCCAGGTTTTAAGAAGTTTAATATGTATTTCTTCTTCTGTACGAAGAGTAAAAATAATAAATTTTCAAGTAATTAAATGACTGATTGTTTCTAAATTTTATACCCTTGTGGATAGCACTAGAGTATGCTTATGTCACTAAGTTGAAATCAACTGAAACCACAAACGTATAACTCAATAGTAGACGTAAACCTCCCTGGGCACTTAGGAGAATTTCAATATTAGCTCAGGAGCAAAAAATGATTTTAAGCAATGTACTGATTGGTACCAATAAGAGCACTTTTGAAGAGCTCTGGAACACAGAGTCAGTTTTTGTTGTTGTTTTGTTTTGTTTTTGTTTTTATTCTCCACCTTGAAAACAAAAAGGCTGAAAAATAAAAATCAAAACTGCAAGTGTCATTTCATCGAATTCAGATTTACTCTATGGAATCATGACGGCAAAGGGGTCTTACAGCAGGAAGTGTCATAAAATAGCTTGACAGACATATAACAGTGTTGAGGAAGGAGGAAAAAAAAAAAGAGAGAACTGTATTTCAATTCCAAATTACACAAACAAAAAGAAATATATAACACATCACACTGATCTTTAATCCACTTCTCATTAAGCTAAAATTCTCCGTTTTTAAGGAAAACCACATGAGATACCTCAGGTAAGTTTCCACTGTTGACCACCTTACCTTTCACCTTATCTACGGCTAACAGCAAACTGGGGGCAAGGCTTATCTGTTCTACCAGCACAACTCTCTGCAGCTCGTCAGATTTGTTCATTAACAAGCTCAGACCCCTTACCTGGTGGGAGAAATGCTGTATGTTGTTGCAACTGCATGTTGGCTAGAGCCTGTTGGTATTGGAAAATACCAGTGTTAAAGACTGCGGTGGCACCGTTGGTTTTTTCAAGAGCAGGCCTCTTTGGTAATGGGGGAAGTACAGCTTGAGGAATTCCCTGTTCAGTGAATGAGTATAAAAAACAAATACCAGTAAAAAGAGAAAAAGAAAAAAGAAAAATCAGTTGAAGGCTAAAATTGTTAGGAAGCATGAGCAAGCAAGCAGCAGAGCACTGAACTACCCAGGGGGAAAAAAAATCCAATCAACAAAAATGAAAGAAAAAAAAAAAGGCAAGATAAAGGCTTTAAAGGAAGCATTATTTTTGTCCAAAAAAAAAACAAAAAACAAAAAAACAAAAAACCCAAACCAAACCAAACCAAAAAAAAAACCCCACTAGGACGAGAGCACATGTTATAATGTGTTAAAGTGTTTTAAGTCCCATAATGCTTCAGGCTTTCTGTGAGAAGCCACTGATTTGGGGAAAGAAGAAAAGCTGCACTGCGAGCTCCATGAGGATTGACGAGTATAAGCAATGTTAATTGTTAATTGTACAGAGTGACCGAAACAGGTAAAATAAAAACTATTTCCACTCTGCTCCTCCCCCCAGACCTACCTAGACATGCAAATATCCCAGAGCATGCAAGTTTTTTTTTTTTCTTAAACACTAAACTATAAATATTTACAAATAAATAATTCTATCACTAAAGCCATGCTAACCAACAGGTACATAAATATACAGTCAAAAATACATTTTTAATGTCCTTAAAGTATTTCACTAGAACATTCTACAATGTAGTTAAACTGAATGTGGGCTGCTGGTCTTTTGGAATCTTTCATGGTATGATATCTGTCCAGGTACTTATAGTATAGTCTTCCCACTAATTTTGTCAGGAAACCACACTCAGTTTTTCATTGCACTTTACAATTTTATAACAGAAAAAGGAATATATATTTTTAAATTGATAAAAAAAAAACTTGTATCTACAATAAAGCTACATGCCAAGCTAAAAGGTGAAAGGTCATAGTACCAGGTCAAAGGTTGCCTCGAGGGGTCGCTTCAGTGATTTGACAGCCGACTGAGTCTTAATTAGCAGGCAGCGAGCACATGATGGCAATGGGCCAGTGGGGTTCAAGCGCATTAACATAAACAGCAAGCAGAGGTGCATCATGGGGGCAGCAGTGCATTTTTGGGTAGGTGAGAAAAAACAAATAAAAAAACAAATCATCGGAATGCCATATACAACGAATAACAAGACTAAGCATGCACAATAAAGGCACTACTGAGTTGTTATTGGGAGGATAACTCCTCTTTGTAGTTAATTACAAACAAGATACTCTAACAGAAAAAAAAAAAAGAGTGAAAGGAAGAGAGGAGGAGAGAGTCTGCCTTCTGTATTTTTGCTCAAGTATCCGTAAACAAACACAGAAAAGACCTCTCTCGTGATTATTTTACTGTGCTGTGAATACCACACAGTATGTGTTATGAATATCTTCATGACTAAGTCATATATATTTATGTAAAAAAAAGGACAACATTAAAACAGCTAAGCAAAGAACAAAGAATGGACTCATTAAAATCAGCTATTAGATCACATTAAAATTTACCTTAAGAATATAGGGATCTGCTCTAAAGGATCCAATCTCTAACTCCTTGAGTACTGCTGTCTGTCTTTCTCCTTTCTGTACGATGGCAAAGCCAAGCTTCTCTAGTTTGACAATTATGTTTAAAGCCACAACATGACTTAAGACGATCTAGGTAGCACACGGTTGAAAATCTGGTGGCTAATCCTCAGAACAATTTTGCTTAAGTAATTCTCCTAAATAGTTCCAGATTATGTTCTTGTTAAAAGCAAGATACATGTAGAGAAGAGCCTTGATGTGCAAAAGAACACACCGAAGGGGAACAACGGCTGATTAGATGGCACACAGAAAAATAAGAGGACCGAAAATGGCAGTATCGTTAGGTTGAAAAAGGAGACGGGTGTTCTTTACAAAGCGGAAATTTCAGAAACCCTATATCCAGAATAAGACAGAGTAGTAAGAGTTAGGCCAAGGGTAGGAGCAATCGGAACCATTTGAGGAGTTACCCTCACATCTGTGAATGGTTAACTTCATTATGTATTGTCGGGGATACCTGAACAAACATATCTTCAGCAAAAAAAAAAAAAAAAGAAGAAAGAAAAAAAAATTGAAAGGTTAATAAAGGAACAGCTTGTAGTCAGATACAGTGGTTCAGTCTGGCGGCTAGCAGAGACAGAGCCGGGGCCACTACTCACCATGGCGGCTGCAGTGGCTGCAGCCTGAGCTGCTGCAGCCTGGTTGACCTGGTACTGGGCAGCCTTGATCTTGGCTTGCAGATGTGCGGGAGGGTGAAAGTATTTGCACTTTTCCCGTGAGCATCTCCCTTTGATGTAATCCATGCACACGGTGACTGTGTTGTCATTGGTGTCAATCATTGTGCTGTCAGCAGGATGAGCAAACCGACAGTCGTTTTCTCCTCTGTTGCAATTGCCTCGCTGGTACTCTCGACATACCTATGAGGTCATGAAGCGCAGGGGGCTCAGTCAACATGGGCAAAGAGAATCTTTCCGAGGATTTTGACTTAAAGTGCAAGACTGGTGGTAGAAGGCCACACGCGAAAGGGGAAAAGATCATTTGCAAAAAAAAAAAAAAAAAGACACCGAATAACTTGAGTTCCTCATTGAGTGCACAAGTTATAACCCCATCTCAATAGGACTTCCATGAGAAAGAAAATGCATATTTGATATGAATTATGGTAAGACATCTAATTTAAATTATGTTGATGTACTTATTAATTACCAAGGGAAAAACAGTAACTTTACAGTGAAGAGACCTGGCAGGCCCCACTTTAACCAAGTGATCAAAGTTAATAACGCCAAGAAGACATAATGGCATCATGTATCCATTGATAGGACGCACCGATAAAAAGGCCACCACATCACTTTCGTTTATTATTGCTGAGACTGCATAACCTGAATTTAATCATGACAAAACATCAGACAAACCGAAGGGGGGGAATGTTTTACGAAATAACTAATCAGTACTCTCTTAAAAGTATCAAGGCCGTGAAAGGCAAAGGACGATGAAACACTGTCACCGACTGAATGATCCTGGGGTCAGAGAAAGGATATTGGTAGAGAAACTGGTGAAATCTCACTGAAGTGTGTAGACTGGCTAATAGCAGAATATCACCGCCAATTTGTTTTGTAAGTGATGACACGGTCGTGTGAGTGGTTAATATTTAGGTAAACCGGGTGACAGATAGGCAGGAACTCTTGGTTCTATTTTTGCAACATCTGTGCTATCTGAAATTATTTACAAGTAAAAGTATAAAAGGTAAAACTTGATAGCTTTTTAGTAAAATGTTTCCAAGTGCTATGTTTCTGATCATTAGAGATTCACTTGGTAGATACATGAAGCAGAGGGAAAAAGATTAGTTTTTGTTACTGTCTATTTGGTTTATATCTGTTAATTGTGGACGGAGTCCCTGGGGAAAGGGTGAAAATGGATCATTTCTCATGTGTCTGCTCAATTTTGACTCCTCCTATTGAAGTTTGTCATGATGGCTGCTCAAATCAGGAAGTTGCCAACACCGGCTTCATTTGGGACAGTTTGACCTTGTTACCACAAGAGGGCCATCTAAAACACAGAATGTCCTTTTAATATTTCATGCTCCTACTTTGAGCTTCAAGGAGACAGTTTTTATTTTTCACATATCTTTTCACAAACTGAGAAAATATACAGACCCCAAGCACTTTATTTTGGAGTACAGCAAGAAAGAGAAACGGGAACCATGTTATGATTTTAAAAGCAAAGGTCTTCTTGGATTTGTGTACATAAAATGATCACATGCAATTCTAGGTACTTTTCCTCCCCATTATATCCATATCCCACTATTGAGCAAAGTGCTTCCTTTTAAGAAGACCGCTATAATTCGTATCATGCTACATCTGAAAACGGGCATTATAAATGACATCTTGCACTATTTTTAAACCTCGAGCTAGCTGAAGCCTTGTATTCCATATACACAGCAATGAACCGACTTTATTCATCACCTCATTCATTTATTTAATTTAAAAAATTTACTGAACAAATATTATAGGCCAGACACTCTGAGAGATATTAAGAATCCAGAGATGACTTAGGGAGTTACAGAGGACCCTCTTGTTTTTTTCTCATTGCGTCTGTCTTCTCGAACAGAAGAAAACAAGGCTAACCAGGAGTTTATAATTTGAAAAGCGAAAGTGATTAAGCCCTTCCCCTGAACTACTGTCCTCCACTCTGGCTGATTAGCTGCGGAGCTTTCTACACCACAAATCCCCAGTCCCTAACCAACACTTAACTGGATTAGGCTCAACAAAACAAGCAGGACAAGAGAGACACACTTAACTGAGAACAAAAACTTCTCATGTATGTATATGAAATTTATGCTGAATTTATACTATCGTATGAACAAAAAGGCTATCTTTGTGTTGAAGCAAATCCATGTCAATGCAGTCTCATACGATAGGAAACTCTACATGAATGCACACTTCTGGGGTTAATTCTCCAGTAATTCTTGCTTTCTTGAACATGCTCACAGACGAACTGGCAACAGATGAGCTGACACCCTCCCTGTCAATTTATCTTACTCTTTGCCACACTGACAAGAAAGATCTGAAAGCAGCCTATTTGTGGGCTCTTTAATAACTATTAAAATCTAAGATTCCTTATTTTTCCAAAAACAATTATGCCAGTGCCTGGTGCCAGACATTTGAGTGTGATTCTCCCAAAATACAATCTGAGTGCTGGGCTTTTGACTTTTTGTTTCTCTGTCTCAAAACTCTTTTCACTTTCAGTGATATAAACCCAAGATTCAGATTGCATACAAATGGTCATTCTAATACACCTCATTCCTCTCTGTTTGCTTCATGCATGTGAGTGTGTGGTTGGTACAGCTTAAGGACTGGTTTATTATACTTTTCCACTCTTTGCTCTCTTGCAAGATGCAATTCAGGAGAATTCTCAATGTATTTAAGGGGATTGATAACTAGGAATCCACTTAGAATTTGTCCCCAAACCAGCCTTTTTGAAGGTTCAGAGGATCTAGTCAACTGCTTTGGCATGATCTGCATTTTCTATGGTCTTATTTTTTCCTAGCTTCAAGTTCTCCCAACATGAGAAATGGAACAGAATAAATACACTGAAATAGCTGTTCTCCCATTATTTCTGCTTTTGAAAAAATAAACAAAAAAACAAAAAATCTCCTGTGAAAACTTGTACTGCTGAGAGCTATCTGCGAGGGGGGCTAGTGAAGTGCGCCACGTGCCAGATGTGTGTCTGCATCCCTGGTACCTACCTGAACAGAGCAAATTTCCCAAGGCTTTCAAGACACATTTTTGTCTAATGATCACCAATAAAACAGGATCTATCCCTTGACTGTCGAACTTGGGTTTGGCCTGGTTTCTTTGATGAACTCAAGAAAACTTCAGACTATGCTGATCCTCAAAAAAAAATCTCTTAGATGTAGTATTATATTAGTAAATGAAATAAGCGGCTGACAAAATGTCAACAAATGTGATCTTATAATTCGAATCAGGATAAGAAATTGTACGATTTACCATACAGAGAAGTTAAAACACGACAGGTTTAGAATCCTAACACCACTGTGGTTCTTTTTTCTCTTCTCATCCAGTCTTCCGCAGGTACACATTTTTCAAATAGCTGTAATGATGGTACAGCTACTACTTGGTGACCTGTTTTTTGTTCAACAGTGTGCGTAAGCATTTTTTTGTTTTACTCAATAGTGTCTGGCGTGATCATTTGTGATGGCTGCATCGAATTCCATCAAACCGATGTGCATACTATAGGTAACTCTTTCAGAGATCATTTAGGTTATTTCTAGATGTTCTCATGTTACAAATAATATTGCAAAGAGCATGTTCACGACTATAGATATTTAAAAAAACATTTTCTAAGGTTAAATCTGCGGAAATGGCATTAGTGGGTCAACAGATATAAGTACTTTTTATAGTCTGGTAAGTGGATTAAATAATTAAATTAATTAGATTAAAATAATTCCATCTATTTAGCTAAACACAAAATGTGTTTCTTTTTTTTTTTTTTAAGTTTTTTTTTTTTTTTTTTTTTTTTTATTCATGAGAGACAGAGCAAGAGAGAAAGGCAGAGGGAGAAGCAGGCTTCCAAGGAGCAGGGAGCCCGATGCGGGACTCGATCCCAGGACCCTGGGATCGTGACCTGAGCCGAAGGCAGACGCTTAACCATCTGAGCCACCCAGGCGCCCCACAAAATGTGTTTCAATCAAGAAAATGTTGAGTCTTTTACTCTGTAAACATTAAGGCAGGATTTGTTTTGTAAATCAGGTAAGTTTAATAAATTTTCATACAAAATAGGTGAGAGTCTGCTTTTACATTAAAACCCATCAAGTCAATAAAGATAGCCATTGAAAACATTTAAATACTAAATTCCATTTCTAGAACCATCTATGCAATAAAGTTTATAACTTTAAAAAAATCAAAAGAAAAAAGTACTTAGAAAACTTCCCAAAGAAATGTGAATTATTCTATGTAAACCTTTTCTCGTTAATTAAATAGCAGTAGTAGAGTGGAAAGAAAATAGAGTTTAGCATCAGAAATTGTGGGTTCTATCTAGTTACTATACTTACCAGCTATGGAATCATGAATACTGAGTAAGATAATGGATAGATAGCTGAAACACATAATACAAATCTGGTTAAAATAAATAGTTCTGTTATTTGACCTCTAGGGTTTTTTTGTTTTGTTTTTTTATTAATGTGACAAGCGTATTTCAAAATGGTTAGAATAATAATAGGTTTTATAAGTAGTATTAAATTCAGCAATGTTCTGCAATTAAGGCATTAGAATTCTCAGGACATTAATGTCAGTGTTTGAACTTATTCAAAACTGGACAGTCATTTGCATGTTTGTTAAGGAGAGAGCTCTTTGAAGTAATATATTTTGTGCTCACCATATTTAACTCAGTCATGTTTGGAGAACAACTTCCAAAAGCAGGAACAGAGAGCTTATCATAACAGGAACAGGCACTATTTTAATATTTTAGAAAGTCATTTTAAAGTTTCATGACAAATATTATGGAGCTTATTATAAGCTTATATATATATATATATATATATATATATATATATACACACACACACACACATATATATACACATATACGTGTGTGTGTGTATACCTGTTGTTCAATAATAACCACCATAGACTTTATTTTCCATTAAGCTTGAGCTATATGAAACTGTAAAAAAGGAGTACTGGATGATCAATAATTTTATCAAGGTATCCAAAGCATTAGTAGTCATGAGTATACAAGCTAATGCCAAGAATTGTCTGTATTTTCAACTCAAAAAGGATTATAATCTCCACAGTTTAAAATTCTGGTGGTTATGGGTAATGATCTTAGCTGATTGTATAATTAATTCCCAAGAGAGATATCTGATGATGTCATATCTAGTTTCAATCCGTTATCAAATAATTGTACAAATTTGGTCCATCTAAACTTCAGACATCAATGTCAGCTACCTCAGAGGATTTCTGTTAAACTCAAATGGGAATTGTCTTAGGGGCGCCTGGGTGGCTCAGTCGGTTAGGCCGCTATATTCGGCTCAGGTCATGATCCCAGGGTCCTGGGATTGAGTCCCGCATCAGGCTCCCTGCTCAGTGGGGAGTCTGCTTCTCCCTCTCCCTCTGCCTACTTGTGCTCTCTCTGTCAAATAAATAAATATTAAATAAATAATCTTAGAAAAATAAAATAAAAAAAAATGGGAATTGTCTTTGAAATCTAAAAGGCAGAACCCCTCATTACCATTAGGCCAGAGAACACAAGCATATTTCTATAGATAATATAGCTAAGAGTTTGTCACCTTACCTCATGTAATTACAAAAAAAAAAATCTGTATAGAAATGGCCAACTGAAAAAAAACCTTCCATTAAATCCACTTCCAGATCTTCATTTATTCATTCCTATGAATGAATGCATAAACCAATAGGACAGGAAAATACACACAACTTTGAAACAAGCTCATCAATATGCCAAAATGCTGAAATCTATCGTTACTTTTATTACTCTTTCTAGATAAATGAAGATTGGGAAAGTTTAGCTTTAAGTTGAAGGAAGAAACGAGTGGAAGAACTGCAAAAATGAGTGGCCAAGCTTAGTAAATACTGTATTCTAAACAACTTACAACTCTTTCCTCTCCCAAACAAAGCTCCAACTAGCTACAGGGAATAGTAACTCATGGACTAGACGTTTTAAACGGGATAGAACTAATTTTAAGGAGCCATTCTAAAGCCTTATGACAGATTTAAAAAATAAACTACATAGACCTGTGTGCATAAAACTTGTCATATTTCTTAGTAATTTTCTAAAGATATTCAAATACCATAGAAGCAGTAGCTAACCACCCTCCCCAAAAATACAAAATTACAATAATCCTATCAATAAGGCTCTTTCATTAAAAGCATCTGCTTTTCTAATCTTATTTTGAATCAAATGTCTTTTATATGCAATAGATCATGACAAATCCATTAAACTCCTATAAAAATCTCAAGCTACGCATGCCTTCCACTACTACTTGAACCCTCATTTAGCTTTAAATGCTCTTTTTTTTGTATGCAGTCAATAGAGACCATATTGTTCTGTGCCTGTATGAAAAAAGTCTCTAGACTCTTCTGTGTCAATAAGGAGAGGAAGCGATCAGCATCCAATGGCCTAAATTAGGTACTCATGTCATGATTACGTCAGTAGAATAAAATTTTCGGCACAAGAATAATCTGTTTTGAAATAAACAAACTCCAACTGAAAAACATTAGAAGCCAAGTGGTGTGCCCACCTTTCCTGGAATATATCCTATGTTTATCTCAGATAGACTGTTAATATAAAAATGATGCAGTTAACCAAATAGCAACCTAGTATCTTCATCAGTATCTGAAATATACAGTCACTGGTTAGTTTTTTGTTTGATTAATGCTATTATGCAATATAAATGACCTTAATAATTACCAGTTTACTTGAAATATTTCGTTATGTGCACTGTGTTCTCAGCAACTTAACAAAATGTCGAATGTTAAGTGTATTGGAGGAGGCAGGTTTTTAATTGAGTCACAAATAACTGTACATAAGGTAAATGATGAGAAGTTAAGATTTAAATAGCACGTGTTCGCACCCTGTGGAGTAAGTATTTTATAGACTATTTGCATTTAGAATCACCGGGCAGTATTGTGAAAAAGACTCCCAAGCCCTACTGAAAACCTACTGCATCAGTCTATGCGGATGAGGCCCTGCATTTTTCGCAATCATCCAGGTGATTCTAATCACATTAAAACTTGAAAACCACTGCTCTAGGACTAGGGGCAGAACGAGATGACATATTTTGTAGTTGGAATGCTCAAAATGTAAACATGTTCCCAAGGAGAATGTTAACAAATGTTAAAAATTCTTCATGTTTTATCTTCTCTGTTGGATTACACTAAACTCTGAATAAAGGCATGTGTCTTTTTGTGATTAATTAATTAACTGGTTGACTGGCTCATTTTGCATTCATTTAACAAGTTACTGGGTATCATTTACGAGCTTGGCACTATCCCGATGTAGACCTTTTCTTGTTATGGATAAGACAGCAATTAAAAGGTTTCAAAGATATTCCTCACCATATTTTTTACTTGAAAGATGTTCACTAGTTCTCCCTTGGATATTGTTGCTCTTCAGAATAAAGTAAGGTCCTTTCCAGTACCTATAGATTTTAACAATTTCTTAAAATAATCACTGAAAATAAAACTGCTGCTTGGAAATTACAAAAAGGTATCCCAAAGTCACAAAATGGAATTTTAAAAGCCTCATTTCAGTGACCAATATTTAAGAGCTTTGCTCCTCTTTAGAGAATACCATAAATACTGAATTTTACAGTATAGAAAGTACGCAGCTACAGTCTCCTAAAAGGTATCCAACAAACAATGGATAATAGGGATACTGATACAAAGTTTATGTGTGTGTTTTACATCTATGTATTTAAATAAAATGTGTAATATATATTTGTATATTGAAATTAATGCAATATATTTAAATAGATTTATTTAAATATTACATTTAAATAAAATTTTCAATAGCTTATAGCTGGCATGAAAAGCACAAAGACAACCTAAATGTCCCTTAGAATGTCCTAACTGGATGCGATTTTATGGATTATCTCGTTCAATCCCCTGATTTTATATGTGTGGAATATGAAGCTCAGAAAAGATGAGAAACTTGACCCAAGGCTACTCACCTAAATTAGCAAAATCGCTGTTCTTGGGTTCCTGTTGTTGGATTTAACATTTTTTGTAGCCTCACGTCGGGTGCTGTAAATATGTGTCAGTTCTTCCAAACAGAAGAACTAGAACTCTGATAATCTATGGTATTTTTAATTTCCTTATGGTCTAACAGTGTGAAGCAAAAAGAGAGAAAGAAGTGGCAAGAACAGCTGGCCAATATTTAAACTAATGTAAGCTTTTTTTCACCTTAAAAGGAACTCAAAATTCAAACATGTACTTCAGAGTTCCACGAGGAAAAACTATAGATTTAAACCTAAATAACTAAGCATGTGGCCAATCGGCAAGTGCGTCTGTGCACTTACTGCCACGTCATTTAGATCCTTGTGTGCCGTGCACTTGGTGCCAGGGGAAATAGGCTGGAGAGAGGAGTGTCTAAAATCTCAGTGCTGAGCAGAAAGCCACGCCCCTGAGCCTCGGCGATATGCTAACAGATTGTAACTGTGACACTGGAGCAGATCCTCTTAGCCAGAAGAAGATAGGAAGCTGCCCTCCCACTGTCAAGCATTTAGATAAGAGGAATTCAGGTTGAGAGGAAATGAGAGTCATGTAGCAGTAGCCACTTGTGAGTCCAGCAGCAGAAGAAAATGCACAAGGTAGCTTCTCACCAAAAAAAGAAAGAAAGAAAGAAAAGAAAAGAAAAAAAAGACAGAAACCCCAAGCCAATGATAAAAGTCATCATTTTAATTAAACACTATACAAAATACAACCGATTACAGACTACCTAAAACTGTGGGAGGGTTAGTTTATAAGAGTTCTGACCACACAGCTCAGCCTTTAAAGAGATTTCAATAGAGATTTTTAAGTTTCCTAAATATCATCTCCTCCTAATAACTAATTCATTAACATTCATCCCAGAATGCCTGTTGGGTTCCCTTCAATCCACGATTATGCATTAGGAACCCAGGGTATGATTCGTAAAGATCAGGGCAGGAGGAAGATGATTCACATGTTAAGCTTCTGGTAATTTTTAAATATTTACAATTTCCTAAATTTCCTCCTAATTTATCTGCAAACAGCATCAGTTTACTAGTGAGCAAGTGCAACTGCACAGTGACAAACCACCTGCAAGGCCAAGTGTATCTCTAGCACTCAGCGGTCCTTGGTCCACAGGGGCTGTGCAACCAGGTCTCAAAGTCCTTTCTGAGTTCTCCGTATGGTCCTCTCTTCATTAGCAGCTTTTTTCAAAATATTCATGAAAGGTAAGAACTAAGTCTAAACAAACAAACAACTCTAAAGAATATACAGGAGCCAGAATCTCTTGCTTCCTCTCTGTACTATCACCTGTATGGGAGTGAGTTATACAATGTTTAAAAACAGAGTTCTACTTCATACCCAACTGGAACAAAGATCCTTTCTATGACCCATAGAACATATGGCACATAGTTGTGCCTCAACTTTTCCCCTAAATTTATTGCCCTGTAAGATGGAGTTAATGATAGTATCTTCCTCAGAAGATTGTTTCGAAGGTGAACTATGTGATGCATGTGATGGGTTGATGCCACGTTTGGTAGATAGTAAATACCCCATAAATACCAACTATTGTTACTACCATCAAAAAAGTGGTGGCAGCTATAACTACGCTGAAATCTGAGATCCTCTCTGCAGTGCATGTAGTGAAACCCCATAAACAAGAAACTGGTGCTTATTAAATGAATTCCTGCTCCACTGATAAATTATTAGTGTCAATTATGCTCACACAACAGCCTTATTTTGCCTCTTTCTCAGTAATTAACAACACTCAAAACTTCTCAGCCCTAAGTACTGCCTCATCCTAACCAGGGAAAAGAAGAATCATTTTGTTCCTTAGTTGGACAAGAATGCCAGGCTTTAGAGCTTCACTGTACAGGGATGTTGCCATTTTTTTCTTCATTCTGGAGCTTACCAAATCCATTAATTTATAGCCATGCTGAAATTCTGAACAACGACTTCAATGTAAGAATTACATCTTTCATTTCTTTCTCATGCTGAAATAGCAAAGCACATACATCTGATCATCCTTGACTCTGAGACTTAGAGCATGATGCAATTTCCAATTTAAAAACTTTTTTATCAGAGCACAGTTCACAAGCGAAGCTGCCTTGCTATTCCGACCAAAATACAGTGAGGTCTGCGAGGAAACTTGCAGTAATAAATTTTAAAATGCTTGATACCTAGTCACTGAGCAAACCGTCGTGAGAACAAGTGTCAGGGGAGGAAGAGAATTTATTCTTAATAGAAGTAACACCAACGATGAACATTTAGGGAGCATGTGCTGTGTACCAGACACCGGCCTAACTCTTTGAAGAAAGTGTCATTATTACGTCCACTTTAAAGATGAGGAACCTGAGACATAACGAGGTGAACAGGCAGTCCGACCCCAGGTTCAAGTTCTTATCCACTGTCATACGTAGAGATGCTGTGGCTTTTATACACATTCCATTCAAACACAGCATACCTCAATTCTCGCAAAATGCTCCAAACACTAAACCAAAATCTCTGCTTCGATTTTTTTTTAACCTTTATGGCCATGGAAGAAGCAAACAAAGAGCACACTTCGAAAATCAGAATGGAGTCCATAAAGAAACCAAGATCTATAAAGAACTTCTCAAACTCAACACCCAAAAAACAAATAATCAAGTCAAAAAATGGGCAGAAGACATGAGCAGACACTTCTCCAAAGAAGACATACAAATGGCTAACAGACACATGAAAAAATGTTCATCATCATTAGCCATCAGGGAAATTCAAATCAAAACCACACTGAGATACCACCTTACACCAGTTAGAATGGCAAAAATGGACAGGGAAAGAAACAACAAATGTTGGAGAGGTTGTGGAGAAAGGGGAACCCTCTTACACTGTTGGTGGGAATGCAAGTTTGTACAGCCACTTTGAAAAACAGTGTGGCGGTTCCTCAAAAAATTAAAAATAGAGCTACCCTATGGCCCAGCAATTGCACTCCTAGGTATTTACCCCAAAGACACAGATGTAGTGAAAAGAAGGGCCACATGCACCCCAATGTTCATAGCAGCAATGTCTGCAATAGCCAAACTGTGGAAAGAGACGACATGCCCTTCAACAGATGAATGGATAAAGAAGATGTGGTCCATATATACAATGGAATATTACTCAGCCATCAGAAAGGATGAATACCCAACTTTTACATCAACATGGATGGGACTGGAGGAGATTATGCTAAGTGAAATAAGTCAAGCAGAGAAAGTCAATTATCATATGGTTTCACTTATTTGTGGAACATAAGGAATAGCATGAAGGACATTAGGAGAAGGAAAGGAAAAATAAAGGGGGGGGGGATTGGAGGGAGAGCTGAACCATGAGAGACTATGGACCTGAGAAACAAACAGGGTTTTAGAGGGGAGGGGGGTGGGGGGATGGGCTAGCCCGGTGATGGGTATTAAGGAGGGCACATACTGCATGGAGCACTGGGTGTTATAGGAAAACAATGGATCATGGATCACCACATCAAAAACTAATGATGTATGGTGACTAACATAACATAATAAAATTTAAAAAAAGAAACCAACTAATCATTCCTACCTCAAGTCTGTCTGTCCGCATTAATTTCTGTGCGGCAGCTGCAGCAGCCGCAGGTACAGGGACCCCAGGATTCCCTGTAACCAACATTGGTGCGGTCGGCAAGATCTCTGCTGGAACCAGGCTCGGGGACACAGGTCCCAGGTAGGGATTAAAGGCTGCTGATGCATTGGTGGCTAAGCTTGGTGCAACTGAAAACATTGGCTGAAAAAGAAAATAAAAAGCAAAATTTAATCTACAGGTCTTGGCCCGAATTTGATATCCCACATTACATATCGATCCTTCATCCATCCACCCATCCATAATCCATTCTTCCTTCCCTCCCCTCCCTCCTTTCATTTAACTCTGTTTCTTTACTCCCACTACGGATAAGAATGTTTCTTAAATAAGCAGTCATCCAGTCAATGTTTTTCTAAAATATAATAGGTGATTAACCCATTAAATTTCTGCTGGGATTTTGAAACTTGGGTGTCTATAATACTTGTAATTTCTTTTTGAATAATAGATCAGTTATTCAATGCAGTAATTTCTTGTGGTCACCTCATCTCCATTTTTGTCCTGATTTAATCCTAGAAACTTGTCTAAGAAATGATTTTATAATTGCTATGTCAGATGAACTTGAAAGATCTGTTTACAACAGTTAATGGGTTGCAAGTATCCTATTATCTGGAATAAATAAAGCAGAACTCCCAGCAGATAACAAAGTTTCACAGTCAATATAAACTGTGAATAAATCTCATGGGATATGTGAAAGATGATGATGACACAATTTCTTTTGAACACATAAGGTAAAGTATTTGGCATATTCACTTGTTGTATGTTTCTCTGGAGAAACTATAAATATTCCACCAGCTTATCACACACTTGTGAAATATTTAACAAAGAATTTACCTTACTAGGAAGAAACCATTCTGAATGTGAAGTCTGAGGCAGAAAGCTAAACAAATGCTACATGATTTTTCAAGGAAATACACAAGGTAGCACTGACTAAAATATCACAAGACAGAATTTCTGCCAGAAATGCTTTCATGGATATAGGAGGGTGGTTTCTATTTGTGATATGACAATTTGCATATCAGGAAATATATCTGTTCTTGAGTAGAATTAAATAATTTACCTGAAAGCTACTTTAATGATTTGCTTTTCCAGTTTTTTAAAGCATAATGTAGCACAACAATTTTCCACCTTATGGGTGGTGTATTTTTAACTTCCTGATTCAATGGGGTTTCAATTCTTGAAGTTTTTTATTATTTTGTGTAATAATAATGTTTGTCTCCAAAACTCAGAAACTCATGGACAAAATGGATCCTGTTCTTTAAAGGACTTCTTAACAATTAATTTTCTTTACCCTATGGTAAGGAACAGAATCGCAGAAATTTTTTAAAATGAAGGGAATGTTAGAATGTAGCTAATTCTTCCCTCTTATAGAAATAAGAAGTTAGATGAACACTGAGTTTACACAGAATTCAAGAGAGCTTTGGAATAAAGTTCTATGCAATTGAGATGTAAAAGTAATTCTTATAGCTCAAAAGAAATGTTTTTAAAAAATAAAATATGTCCTTATTTAGTCTGGCCCTGACTTATCCTGTACTTAGAAGAGTACAATGGAATTCAAGTGTTCTTTTTCTTGGGGCAGTGGTTCTCACGTACGTACGGGTGATTTTGCCTTGTAGGGCACATTTGGCAATGTCTGGAGACATTTCTGATTGTCACAGCTTGGGGGTGCTGTTGCATCTAATGCGTAGAGGCCAGGGATGCTGCTAGGTGGCCTGCAACACACAGGACAGCCCCTCACACTGAAGAATTATCCAGCCCCAAATGTCAATAGTGTTTAGGTTGAAAATCCCTGTCCTAAGGGATGCACTCGTCTTTTGACTTCACAAACTGTTTTAGGACAAAATCTTTGCAGCTTGTGTATACATTCTTACTAAGAAGACCATGGAAAATAGAAATATTTCATACATAATTTGATTCACTTGGGAGAAGAAACAATAACACCGTGCATTCCACTGGGATTTTCAAGTTATAATTATGCCTCCAGACGTGCTGGTTTGAATGCCATGGTTAGCTACCCTGCCAGGTCGATGGCTCCTGCCTGATCAAGTGGCCTCAAGCTATACCTCCGATCCACACCCCCATCCCTGCCCAAAACACTGACAACCGGAAACTACCTGAGTGCTCCAGATATAAACAATCCATAATCGGTCAGAAACTGGGGCCCAGAGCAATCTCTGTCCATCAACAGTTACTTGAATAGCAGCTGACCTTATGCTGCCCCACTGTCTAATGGCTGCTAAGGCATTACCTTGGCAAGGGTTGACCTGTATGGTGAATCCATGTTGAACTTGGACTTCTATTCAGAAATATTCAGGTCGAACATACACTGTTACATACTGTCAGATATAAAATGTGCAATTCCAACCAGACCAGCACTCTAATTTTCTATACTAGGTATTTAAAAATTATAAGAAATTTAGCATAAAAGACTAGAAGACCAGTTTAAAATATGGAGAACACAGCCAGCCCATATCATTCCTCTTCATATTCTATTGCTATGAATTAACATGGATTTCCAGGTAGTGGATTTTTACTGTATACTCTGGAAAGGTACTGAGATGTTTATGTCACTGTACATTATTTAGAAGCAGAGGTCAAATTTACAAACGTATTTGGAGGCAAGAAAATCATTCTTTTTTTTTCCCCCTAAGGAAAACATTCTTATTTTAAGAAAATAAGACCAGTGACCAATAAAATGCAGCTCTGTTAAATCTCAGTGAATAAACTTATAATCCATGATGCATATAATGCAGCAGTTGCATGTCACAAATAAAAGAATACTTCTCCTAAATAAAAATATTGATCTCACTAACTGGCAACAATTTTCCTGATGGATTGTTTCTACAGAGGTGTCACATGAATTGATTTTCGGACTTAATGCAGCAGAGCAAATTCAAATCTGAAAAATTTTAGGGCACCATCCCCAAGTAAAATCTAGCAGCTTGAAAAATCTAAAACATCAACTATTCAGCAAGCATTCTCTCCAATTGTTCTCTCTCCAGATAAGTGAAGCTATTTGCTAAACCAGCAGAGGATCAATAATAATAGCTCTATACTTTGAAACTTGATTCCAAAAGCTGCTCCCAGAAAGTGCAACATTCCTTCCTTTATTTAGAGGTTTTGTAAATTTGTTACATTCCTTCTTCAAAGAGCACCTTGTTGGAGGTAGGTCACCGCGTGGCCCCATCAGTGCCCTAATCGGATTAGAGAGGCACTTGAACTTCTGTGCTGCCAAGTCTCCTTTCCGAAAGCCATCCTGCAGAGGGTTTCGGCAGAATCGCAAGGACGGACATTAATGCTATGGTATTATCAAGTGCATCCTATTTTCTCTGAGGTATCCACAGGATAACATATAACTATGTAAATGGCATATTTGATACTGACTACATCCTTGTAATAATGATTTACAGATATCTTTGTTCCTGGAAGGCATAAGGAAGGTTGGCTTATGATTGCCTTTTGCCAGTGAACACCCTCAGCGGAGAAAAACAAATTGCAACCCTACTAATGCTCGTGCATTTATGGGCTAATCACTTGTTTGTTGTAAATTAGACATTTGATTCCATTGAAGTAATCAGGCTTTATTAGAAATTAAAATGATACTCAATTTCACATGACCCTAGTTAAATGTGTGCAAACATGATTATTACTATAATTCCTTCTATTTATTGTGTGCCAGGCATTGTGCTAAGTGCTTTACCTACGTTACTGTATTTAATGCACATAACAGTAAAATGTAAACTCCATGGGCAAATAAAGCCAAAAACTCCATTGTTTCTGTTTTGAGTTGGGGGGCAGATATCTGTATCGTTCACTGCTAAATCCCCAAGATCTAGCTAGATGCCTAGCACATAGTAAGTACTCAATAAATATACACTGAATAAGTGAGTGAATGAAGGAATGTGTGGATGAATTACAGTCTTGTCAGGTGGGTTTTATTAGTCCCTCCCATTTTGCCGACAGGGTAAAGGGCTCACATAGATTACGTATCCATCATCACAAAGGAGAGCACGAAAGACTTAGGATCTGGACACAGGTGTGTCTGGTTCCAGGTGATCCTGAAACCAGTGATTCTCGGGGCTGGCTGGCCATTAGAATCCTCTGGAGAACTTCAACCCCTGAACGCCCTGGCTCTCCCCACTCATCACAATCCCGTCAGTACTATTTAAAACTCTCCTGGGACATTCCCCTTCTATACATTACGTGGTCTTCTACTATTGAAGAACAGAAACAGGTTCCGATTTTGGATTGTATGTGAGGTCTCCAAGGAGACATGTTTCCTCACAGCTTTCTTCTCAACAATGCTTTTCCCTCTACATGGAAGGTTGTTCCTGCCCAGCCCTCCTGTTTAATTCTAATCACGCTTCAAGAATCACGACTCTCTCTTCAAGTTTCCCCTGATCCGCCTACATCTCCAACTACGAAGAGGTTTTTTCCTACCCTCTGTTACCATAGAACTCCTTCCTCACCACTCGAATTTGGCATTGATCACCACGTGTTTACTTAACCCTCTCTCCTCCTCAAACTAGACTGCAGGCATCCGAGTGTGTCTTCTGCACACTTCCTTCACCCTGCATGGAGCCTGCGGCTGCCATCGACACACCCCCTCTGCACACACTTCTTTCATGGCGGTATTAATGCATTTGCTGTGTTTCTCCAGCACACAAACTCACTAGCAAATGCATTAAATATTTTCTAGTATAGCTATGTGAATGTTAAAAAAAAAAAAAGCGATTTAATGTTACTTCCTTTCCACTTGACAATGTAATCATTAATTGGTCTAGGATGCTTATTTGAAAAGTATAATTTCTTTTAGTTTTGTTTTGCAGTTTTTTTTAAAATACTGAGCTTTCTAAGTTTCAGTACTGTGGTATTACCATGCTGTAATGTTGCAAATATCATAGGGGCCCTAACTTATTTTAATACATTATGTGAAACAGTGTTTGTGATTTTTAAAAAAAATGGAGTATATGTAATAAATAGTATCTAATCAGTATTTGATACGATTTATGGAATACAATTTTTTCAGATTTTTCTAGATTTTACCTTTTTGCATGTGCATGTGTGTGTGTGTGTGTGTGTGTTTGTAAAAGTTGAACCTGCAAGTAGTAAAAAAATAAAGCTTTTTTTGTTCCTTGACAGCACATAATCAAGGTGTAAAAAGCCATGTTTCTGGGTGCACACAACCCTATATAGGAGTGAGAGAAGTCCCTGTAAACAATTATTTTGAATATTAAACAGCCAAAGATTCAGGGGCGTTCCCAACAAATTCACATTACAATCTCTTTTTTTTTTCCCCTAAGAGTGTAGCATATGACTCTAATAAAATAAGAAATACTATTTTAAAGTCTGCTTCTAGACTGACTTGTTGACTGGGCAAATCACAGTGACCACCTGGCTTTATTTTTAATCCCACCTTACCACTTCAATCTAGCTTTACTGAAGTAACAAACATTTACATAAAGAAGACTCACTTCTGGCCCAGCGAGTAAAAAGGTATCAATACATATGGCCTGGTCCCTAAGATTCGGGCCTGTCTGCAAGCTGCTGGAGGAAGCACCGGCCGGCTCCTTGACTGAAACAGGCACTAGATGGAGCACGGATGACGGCCGTGGTGGCCACATTTTACTGGAAATGCTTTCTCAGAAGTGGCCTTATCTCAATCACTAGGTTGGGAAACCTGGAGGGTAAAGCACTAAAAACCAATTTAAGAATTCTAGGTGTTCCTGGAAATGTGACATATGGTGACTTCAAAGCTTTCAGCACTCAGCCACCAACAACCGTGAGGTGGGAACACCAGGGCAGCAAAAGTGAGGCGACGGGGACAGCAAGAGAGCTCCCAAGACTTTTTAGCTAAGTCCGGTAACTTTGCATTTCTTTATCCCTAGGCTACTTCAAATTCATGAAATGCACAGGAATTCAACTTGAGTTATGTACCTCAAGACAGCTAGGTGTGTGTGTACCTTAAGGGGAGCAGACCTCAGACATTACCGATGGCCAAGGCTAAGCTTTGGGAGAGCAGGGAAAAGGCACAGGACTGGAGTGGAAGTGCAGAGCTCAGACACAGCTCTTCATAACCATTCCTTATGCAGAGCTCTTCAAGGGCAATGACAAAAGCCTGGAATCGACAGAACTGCTGAAGACATCTTTCTGGGATGGATCAAAGAAATACACCAGATGCTTCCAAGTTGTGAGCCACAAGATACGGTCTATATTTGGTTAGGTTGCTTAGTTTTCTGGTTGGATTATCTCTGCATCAGAGAGTACATAGCAATGTAATAATTTTTTTTTTTAAAGTAGTACTTAGAAAAAATCCAAATATTTAATTTTTTACATTTGGATAATCAAATACTATAGGTCTTCCATTTCTCTTCAAAGATCACATAATAAAGAGAAATACGATCTTTTTACATTTTTCTTAGGGGCTTAGGAATGATAATAGAATTAATGCCAGTTACTTAATAATTTCTTACGCAAATTTCAGGGAGTAGACACACAGGTAAATTCAATTACTTATTTTCAACTACTTATTTTCTCATCTTATGAAACAGAAATAATTATGAAATTGTTAGGAACTTGCAGATAATAATATATTTGAAACTTATCACTATATGTTAATGAAGGTCAGAGATTTTAAATGAATCAACGAAGGACCCAGAGCTGGTTGGTGGCATATCTCCAATTAGTGTTTCTACAGCCTGAATGCTAGCACCTGAAGAGCTTGGGTTAAAATCTTGGCCCTACTAAGCACTAGCTATGTACCTTGGACAAATTACTTAACCTTTCCAAACCTCTTGTGTCTTTATGAGGGTTGTTGGGAGTGGTGGGGGTTGGGAAGGATGGGGTGGCTGGGTGATAGACATTGGGGAGGGTATGTGCTATGGTGAGCGTTGTGAATTGTGTTAAGACTGATGAATCACAGACCTGTACCTCTCAAACAAATAATACATTATATGTTAAAAAAAAAAAAAAAGGAAGAAGATAGCAGGAAGGGAAAAATGAAAGGAGGGAAATCGGAGGGGGAGATGAACCATGAGAGACTACGGACTCTGAGAAACAAATTGAGGGTTCTAGAGGGGAGGGGGGTGGGGGGATGGGCTAGCCTGGTGATGGGCATTAAAGAGGGCACGTACTGCATGGAGCACTGGGTGTGATATGCAAACAATGAATCATGGAACACTACATGGAAAACTAATGATGCAATGTATGGTGATTAACATAACATAATAAAAAAAAATAAATAAAATAAAATACCTCTAAAGTTGAGAAAATATCATTTACTTTATAGGACGGTTGTGAGGATTTATGATACAAAAAGTAGTGAGTGCAGTAAATGCCCTTAGAGTGTTGTATCTGCCCCCCAAATGGAAGTCCTCTTTCTGCCTCTTGGCTTGGTGCATTTCCTAACAACAGAATAAAGTATACGAAAACAGGAAGCTCTCCTATAAACCCCTGCATTTCCCAAGTCACCTCAGTGTCATCTTCTCAAGACCTTAAATTGAGAGACTCAGTCTCCCAAATTTCTGAAAAGATGAAAACCCAACCGAGTGGCAGAGCAGCTACTGCTTGGTCTCACCGGTACCCTCATCGAGCCCCAGGCTGCCCCTGCTAATAGAGTGCTAGTATATATCCAGCCGTAGGCCCCATTCTATGCTGCGGGCTCTAGGATGGGGCTTGTACTCTGGTTCCTGCTGCCGATTCCTTTGGAATCACAGGGCCAGGTAAACTACCACAAACCTCTGCCTGTCTTCCTTGTATCCAAGAAACTCCTTACTTCATTCTTTGACTCATCAAGTAATTTTTGATCTTGCTATATGCCAGGCACAATAGGAGAGGCTTCCAGATTTGATTAGAACTTCCCTGCTCCTTCTCCCTCTTCGCGTTCCCTCAGCTACGGTTTAAGGGGCCAAACTGGTTTGCCCTAAAAAAATAAGAGGCTTCACCTACTTGACTACAAACCCTGAAACTGCTCAGATACTCCTACCGCTCCTGATATTATGGATCTGCTCACAGTATCACCTCCTTCGATAGAACCCCTGCCTGGGCTGGATTCAAGCGTGTGCTGTGTCTTCGAACACTAATATCTATACCAGTGGCCATGCTCTTTGAGTGGCAACCATGTTCTGCATTGGTCACCTGGCAGCTTCCTGCCTTGTTATAATCCCTATTTGTTGACCCAGAATTCAAATTCCAGTGAGCAGCTGGTTATGACCATCTCATTTATTTCTGAATCTCTGTATGATTACTCTCATCAGCAGGGCTGACTACACAAAGGATCTAAAAGTCTCAGGTGGGATTCTGAAGACAAATTTCCTGGATTAAAGCCTTCTCTACAGTCATTAAAGCCTCAAATGTTTTAAAATTGAATAATTAAAATGACTGCTATACTTATTACAAAAATGTCACCCTGAACCGAGTATATTTTTAGACTATGATCTCAGGATGCCTTTAGTAGAAGGATAATTCTGCATTCAAATCTAGTCATACCAGGGAAAATTAACATAAAACCCAATGTGCTCACAACTAATAAAAATAAATGTTTTGTCTAAGTAGAGAATTTTCCAACAAAAACACCAGGACATGTGATTTGTCTGCTGGTTTCAGAAATTGTGATTTCGTGATTTCATGCACACCACAAATTTGTTACTGTATTTTACAGACATGAGCATAAATGTTGTTTACAGTCTGTCCCAGGATGACCCCTATGATGACCCTGGAATGGCCCTGAGAGTAAAGCTCAAGGACTAAGTCAGGAGATGGGCCAAGACTTCACAGTGAGGAGCTCAATGCCATCACCAGCACTGTTTCCGGCAGTATAGGAATTAACACGTGCTGACCAGAGGTGCTTCCGGTCACTGAGAGGGTAGAGCCTGATGGTTAGCAGCCTTTAAATGTTTAAGTGGAACAAAATATCTCACATCAAGGAGAAATCTTAGATCAGCTAAAGTAGTAGCCACCCCAAGGATTTATCAGATCTCTCTGAAACTGTGTGAGAGGGCCAGCTGTGAAAGACACCTCTTGTCCTGTATTTTATGCTAGCGAGAATGACTGTCTTTTTTCTTTTTTAAAAGATTTTATTTATTTATTCGAGAGAGAGAGAATGAGAGAGAGCAAGCACATGAGAGGGGGGAGGGTCAGAGGCAGAAGCAGGCTCCCTGCCGAGCAGGGAGCCCGATGCGGGACTCGATCCCAGGACTCCAGGATCATGACCTGAGCCGAAGGCAGTCGCTTAACCAACTGAGCCACCCAGGCACCCTGTAACTTTTTTTTTTTTAACCACATGGAAATCTTCATGCTATCCCAATGCAGATATAATACTAGCAGATGCCACAAAAATAAATTTAAGATACCATATTTTTAACTGAGCCCCCAATAATGGAAAAAAATATATCAGGTTAAAACAGACACAGAATTATAATATTCTCTCACCTCAACTGTATAGTACTGATAATTGGTATCACTGCCGATGTGATATGGAGATCCCTCCCACCTCGAAATGCAATCCCCCCCTCTTTTTTGGAATGATTGGTGCATTAAGTTCTAAGAGAGAATAATAATTACATTGAGTTCAGGTGTTAAAATGTATTAGGAAAAAAATTAGTTAGCACACATGCTACAGTCAGCATATCAGAAAAATGTGGGTCTTCACATTCCCACAACCCCATAACAGTGCATATAAGTTACTGACATAAATTACTGACAGATATATTCCGATCATTACGAATTTTAACATGCATTTAAATACATAATTACTATATCACAATCAACATCAGAATAACCTTTTGTAATCTACAATTACTTATGATAGTAATCTTACATTTTTATGAATAAATGTGAGTAAAGGTTATTAAAGTCATTTATCATATACACTCCCCCAAACTCCAAATAAATAAATAAAGATATGTGCTCAGAATCAAAAGTTATTCACATACACTGCTCAGTAAACATTAAATCTCTATGACCACCTACAGTTTAAAGTATTTAGCTCTTTGCTTCAAAGCCCTGGGAGTTTCTGCCTCTCCTGATTAGTTCTCTTTTAATGCATGATATTGACTCACCACTGTCAAAATTTTGCTAGCATTTGTAACTACAAAATAATTTCACTTTGAGTTTGAAAGAATAACAAAGGCTCCTTTTCAATAAAGAAAATGATGCAAACAGATTCTCTTCAAGGAAGCAGGAAAGGAAAAATTTTTCTCAAAACTAAAGATGATCTATACCAAATTTTAAAAATATTATTACCATTAAAGGAGTCTGAAAATGCACATGGACTATATTGATCAGTTTGATGACCATTTTAACTCCTGCAAATCACAGGATTTCATGTGAAGAGAATTTTAGGGGGAAAACATGCCATAAGTAAATTTCCACATGATTTAGCGAGAAGATGAGTATCTTCACAGTGTGAAAACTGTTTCAGGCTTTGCTTGGTAATTTTGTTAGAAAATGCTAGACACCTGATACTGTTACCTATGTTCACTTAATCGAGTGCACTCATTACTTTCATACTGAAACTAAGCACTTGGAATTACAAACTTCATGAATGAGGACTGAAAACGTGCTTACCACGGGTTGTAATGGGGCACCGGGCATCATGGCATTGGCTAGTTGCATTTGCTGGGCCAACATGGCCATGTTCTTCTGCTGAATCAAGTTATTGCGCCCATTTATCTCCAACTGCGTTTTTAAGTGTGGGGGTGGATGAAGATATTTGCAGTTCTCCCTGGAGCAACGACCCTAAAAAAAAAAAAGCAGAAAATACCATTTAAAATACCATTAGACCAGCAAATCTTAAAAAATAAAAATAATGCAAACCTACCACCTGGATCTACCATGGGTTTCTAACACACTGTATTGTCCATATCCATTTATCATACATTTAGAATAAGTAATGAATTCACCCAAAAGCATTATCAAAATGAGGTGTTAAGACATTTGAGAAAGTCTTAAAGCTTAAAGAAGTTCCCTTCTTTTAATATTAGCACTAATATTTCTAGGTCCAAGTTTAAAAATCTACAAACTGCCAGGGTAAGATTAAAATAAAGAATATGAAATGAAGAATAATATTAGCTCCTTCCAAATCTCCTGGTTAACTTTAATGAACCCAAGAGAAACATGAAGTTTTAGCATCTATTTTTATTTGTATTGAGTTCTAAGGAAATGAACTTAAGAGGATTCAAGGCACACTGTCTTCAGTTAAGCACCTTTACGAGTATCTCATAACAAATAAAATTAAATTACTACTAAGCTTTACAAACCCATATATTAAGAAATTTGCAGGCGAAAAAAAGAAAATGCCCATATGTTCCCACTGTACATAGAGATTAGTAAGTATAATGAAACACTGGTGGAAAACGTAGCCTTTAACCTTTCAAAGATAAATCTAGTCTCCACTGCCCAAGAGCTATAAAACAATAGAAAACAGACATATATACCCTTCAAAAGATTTATAATGTAAAATGGAGAAACAAAATATTTAAAAAAAGTAAGAAATGTGAATATACCCTTCCTTTCGGGACATTTCTTTTCATCAAAAATATGTATTAAAGTCTGTAATATGAAATAGTGTATAAGGGATTTATTTCATACTATTTCAATTCTATCATTCCACTGTTTCCATATTATTTCAATATGTTCTCAAGTCTTTATAATGAAAGGTCTTATCAATTATTACCTTGACAACTTCTTTCACCAATAAATCTAATTAGAACTGTTGGGGCGCCTGGGTGGCTCAGTCGTTAGGCGTCTGCCTTCGGCTCAGGTCATGATCCCAGGGTCCTGAGATCGAGCCCCGTATTGGGCTCCCTGCTCCGCGGGAAGCCTGCTTCTCCCTCTCCCACTCCCCCTGCTTGTGTTCCCTCTCTCGCTGTGTCTCTCTCTGTCAAATAAATAAATAAAAATCTAAAAAAAAAAAAGAACTGTCTGGGAGGGTCAAAAAAAAGATTCAGTTGAAGCCATCAACCACTTTTCCTGAGCTTTCTTTGATTTTTCTAAGAAAAATCCATTTGCCATCATTTGACCTTATACTGTAAACTGATGCAGCATGCTTGAGTTTGTGACAAAAATCTTGTCACAGTCCTAATTTGAAAGATCTATTTCTGGCTTGTTTTTGATTCAGTTTTTTAGGAACAAGTTTCTGCAAAGGGCTAATATCATAGGATACTGCCTTTCATTTTAGCAAGCTTTATGTAATAAAGCATCACCAATAATGTTTTAAATCAGAAGGTGGCAGAAGACAGTAGTTGATACCAAGAAACTGTCAGGTCCCAAGACCTAGGGTAGAGGCCTAGGTCTCCCATCAGCAGCAGGAACTGCATACAAAACTAACTTTTTTGTCTCAGGCCTTTTATGCATTTCAAAAATGCTATAAAACCTACACCATACGTTTCTTATGAAGATCAGAGGAGATAATGTATATGTCACGCCCTTGGCCCTGCACGGCACTCTGTGAGCAAGGTAAAGGTCAGGAGCTGCTATTTGCCACCACCCCCACCCCCTTTAATCATATACCCAACAAAAGAAAAACAAAATATCATCATGAAGGTAATTTTTATAATATCTCTTAGTTATGCCTATTGATATGTTCACAAAGTAACATTTATATATTTATGACTTATTCCACAGGAAATCATGCTTGGTATCTGTTGAGATCATGAGCATGTTATTAGCTTGAAAGCATCCGGATGAAAAGCAACTTTTACCCAAAAACAACACTTAAGAGTCACAGGAGAAACCACAGAGAACGCCTGGCCAACATAAATAAACTCATGGCTAACATGTGGTATGATCTCAGGGCTACCCAGTTGAGGTGTCCTAGAGAAAACTGCTTTCTCTCAGGACAAAGAAAAATTTGGCTCTAAGAGAAATTCTGGTTCTCAGTATCGCCACATTATTTTTCATACTAATACTGGATCTATTTAAGTGAAAATAGGCAAGATTATATCCACCCCGAGGATTCGGTTACTGTCAATTCACTCAGATCAGTTTCTATAGCTCCATAAATAGCACAGAAATAGCCCTAGGCCTTGAACTAGGCCTGGCCAACACTAACACTGATCTTCCTAAGCTCTTCATCCCAGTGCCTCCCGACACACAAACCACTCAGCCCCTCCTCCCTATTAACACAGCTCAGATTGAAATAATGGAGACAAATCATATTGCCCTATATACATTCTGTGTCAGATCATGTCAAACCTTTCAAGAGAAGCTCACACCTTTGGTTTTCATTTTTTTATTTATACTTACTCAGGAAAAATGCCATTCTAATTTCTTACATATGCTACCTTTCTATACACAGCTTGATTTGACTGCACTGAAACTTCACTTTCAAAAGCTATGTTCCTAAGAATCAACTGAGGATATTCGGTGAAAAGGTATGCAGATGAGCAGGCCTCTTCCACAGTCTGTGGTGGTAGCTCTGGGGGAGCCCAGAGATCTGCATTTTAATAGTATTCCACATTATTGCTATATCAGGCAAAAAAACACTGCAAAAACACAATTCTGCAAAGCCACGTGAATTTTCCATTGACATGTGTGGGAAAAAAACCAGAGTAGCCTCTGCAACTGACGTTAGATAAACTCAGCTTCCTAGGGAGTTCAAAACGTGTTTAATGCTGGCTATGCTGCTGAATAATTGTGGTTTGACAAATAAAAAGGTCAAGAAAAAGTCAGAATAAACATCCTCTTCTAGAGGACTGCCTAAAACTCTGGAGAAAATCACCAGAATACCTTTTGTTGAGTTACGGTGAACGTGCCCACTGGTACTCTCCATGTTCGTCCACAGTCTACACCTGAGGTCCCAGCACCATACCTCAATACGCATTTGCAAAATGAATGAATGAACACTTCTTAATAATTCCTTAAAGATGAATTCTACTCTAACTCTGTTCTGGAGACAATGAAACTAATAGAATGAAAACTAACTCTCAATACCAAACTTTGATTCTGAGCTGTACTAACTTACGCTTTTATTCAGAGGCCAGTAATTTGAACACCCGATAAAGTTTGCCATAATAAAGGGAGGAAAGGTAACAGAAGGTTCATAAGTTCACCAGGGATGAAACTAGATTTGTGTGGAGATGTGATGTATTTGGTGTCCTAAAATCTATACAGTCACAGTACATTCCAAAAATCTAAGTACAGAAATTCAGTCAGATCTAGCGCTCATGTATGCAAATTTGTATAAAGGGACTATATTCTAAATCATCCAGAGATATCACCTCCAAGATACATTAAATTGGGCTGCTAGGAGTAATGCTAAAATAGAAAGTAGTTTTTATTCCGTTTTGATTGCTCTATGCCGTTCTACCTGTTGCCATATAATCGTACACTCTATACAACATAGCTTGGTTCGAACTGCAGAATAGCAGCTTTGTTATTTCCTTACTGTGTGACCCTGTAGGAGTTAAATTCTCTGAGTGGCCATACCTTTTCGGTAGAAAAGCAGCACCACCACTGATTTCACTCGTGATGTATAAGGGTTGAGCAAGACAGTGCGCCAACTTCATTCATGGCTCCTGATATAACAGGCTCTCAATAAACTAATAATAAACAGCAGTTGCTTAATTTAGCACTGTATCGGTTAAAAGTACTAAAAAAAAATACAAAAAGGAAACCTGTGACAATGCATGTCAATCATTAATAATATAAGCTTGGCCCTTAATCATCATTCTGCATTTGCCACATCCACTACGGAAAATGCCATTCTAATACATTTCTTATAGTGTTATATTGCTGTCGTTTGCTTTTGTTGATTGTACTGACATTTACTGTCAGTGAGCTAGCCAGCTGACTAGCAGGCTACTCTATAGGGTCTATACCATAAATACCTTCGACGCCACTCAAAATGGCATTTTATAGGTTAACTGAACACAGAATTCAAAGACATCATTGTAATGTACATACTATATATTTTAAGGGAATGGAGGAAGTTCAGTAAAGTATCAATTCAGACTAAGTCCATTTTTCTCCAATATTTTTTCTACCTTACCTTAAAAGTAATCTTTCCAAAAAAGTCAAAATTTTCCCCTTATAGTCTTAAAAGTCTGTATGAGACCAATCATGGTCATTCAAGAGATCAACTCATCAAGTCTTTAATTTCTGAAGTTATAAACTGTTCAACTGTGAATTTAAGGATTTTTCTCATCAGCTTTTGAAATGCGTACGAGTTTGTGATTATAACAAAGGAAAATGTATGTTTAGATTAACTGTGTGAGCTTCAAAATAATTTTTAAACATCTTAGTTTAATAAAGTGCACTTTTTAAAATTTATTTTAAAATATTTTATTTATTTATTTGAGAGAGAGAGAGGGAGAAAACGAACAGAGGGAAGGGACAGAGGGAGAGGAAGAAGCAGGCTCCCTACTGAGCAGGGAGCCCTACATGGGGCTTGATCCCAGCGTCCTGCAATCATGACCTGAGGCAAAGGCAGATGCTTAACTGACTGAGCCACCCGGGTGCCCCAGTGAAGTGTACTTTTAAATAATTAATAGTATGAGCATATAAAGTGCATATCTAAAAATTGTGTGTATGTATACAGAGTATATGATGTATATAGTGAGATGTAAATTGTAGAATAAAGATAAAACTGAATAGAACTACAGATGGCAATTTAGAGTATAAAAAATGGTTTCTGAGCTATTTTTAGTATTTATTTAAGATCAAAAATGAAACACCTTCCTTAGAAATCGGTGAAACCTAATAAACTAAAAATTCAAAATTCTATTTGGAAATCAGACAAACTGAACTGTTTATAATTTTTCTACCTAAAATAAAAGGCATACTGTGATTATGAGGTCAGAATATAAAAAGACATCTTATTAAGCTGCCAAATGGTAACTATGTGGTAGAATTAAAATTATTCGGTCATATTTGGGTAAACTCTGGAAATAAAGGGGCAATGAAAAAATTGTAAGGCTACCAGCTTATACTCATAAGTCGTTTCCAACTTTCAATGGAAATACTGGTTTTCAGGAAAAACTGTTCAAACTGCAACTATTTATTTCAATTGTTAAAACAAAACCAGTATTTCCTTTGGGACAACTGAGATATACAAATGTTTTTGAAACACTCTCTGGAGATACTCATTGCTCAGATATTGGCCAGAAACTCTGGCAAAGGAATTTGGTAGCTTCCTATTGAAAATCCTTACTTTTTTTTTTTCAGCTAAGATGATAGAAATATCTCACAAAAATTTTGCCAAAGGGGAAAAAAAATTGGCAGTCAGGAAATACTGTTTCATGCATTTCCAAAAATGTTTCTTACGGTTCTACCATGCTAATTTATAATTATCAATTCTAATACAAGGTGAACAAATTTACATATACAATATTTTAAAATCACAAGCATCTAAGTGGTAGGAAATTTATGGCGGTTTAAAATGTGATTAACTTTTAGAAAAAATTATACGCATGCACACTCATATACACTCACTGTTTTGTTTTCGTTTAGGTGGACAGGAGTTTGATTAACTCTAGAAATTACAGTTTATTGGCTTGCAAATATTGGAAATAAATTAACTGTACCTAATACACAGGGTATTGTTGCTTTTAAATGTATGTTTCTTTACAATCTACCCGTTTCCATAAAGGACTTGCTCCAGCTTACAAGAACAAACGCATCCTAAAAGGAAGCTCAAGCTTTCTCAATCTCAACACTATTGACATTTTGGGCCATAGAGGCTTTGCTGTGGAGCTAGCTGTTCTGTGCACTATAGGATGTCTAGCAGCATGCCTGGCTCACTAAATGCCTGCAGTACTCCTGTCCTCAGTTATGACAATGAAAATTGTCTCTAGGTATTGCCAAACCTCTCTAGGGGTGAGGGGGAGGCAAAATCATCTCCAGTTGGGAGTCAACCACTGCTTTAAACCTAACGGAATTTAATAGGGGCTGTATTAATCTGCTTTGGTTGCCACAACAAAATACCACAGATTGAGTGTTTTAAACAACAGGAATTTATTTTCTCACAGTTTCTAGTAAGAGTGCTTTCTGGCTTGTAGACAGTTACCTTCTTGCTATTCCTCAGACAGCCTTTCCTTGGTGCATGCACGAGGAGAGAAAGTTTGTTCCCTGGTGTCTCTTATAAGGACACTAATCCTATCAGATCAAGGTCCCACTCTTGTGACTTTAATCTTAATTATTTCCTTAGAAGCCCCATCTTCAAATACAGCCATACAGGAAACAAGGCTTCAACATAAGAATTTTAGGGGGAAGCAAACATTCAGTCCATAAAAGGAGCACGCAATTAAAAACTGCCAACCCAAAGTTATTTGTAATTAGCTTTAAGTATTTTCATACTACATTTAAATGTCTGTCAATTTCCTCGAACATAAGATAATAGATTTGTCCTATAAAACCTGACTCAAAAAGAGTGGGTGGTTGACCAGTTATTCCTTCTAATTTTGTCGAATTCTAATAGCTATGGCTTCTAAAAATTTTTAAGGTATGAACATGTGAATTTCAATGCTGATTTTTCTCTAATTTGAAATTAAAACAAATAAAGGCTGTGGTATGTAAAAAAGCAAATAATTAAATTCCAAAATCATATTAATAGCTCCATTCACCTGTTAACTAGAATACTGGCTATGCTGACTTTAAGGGTAAGTAACATTTTCTTGGTTTTACTTCCCTACAGAAAGTTTTTTTCAGGATAACTAAACATGAGACATATAGCCCCTACTTTGGAAAAGAAGCTGCTGAGAAAGATAAATTAAGTAGCCAGAGAACCCAGAAAAATAACAAACGACTTCTGACCACCACCTGAAATTCCTGTGGACCCACTGCATAATGTTTTTAGTCATATGCAAATGTATACATATATATGTAAGTAATTACACACACACACACATATTCACCCAAGTTATGTACCTATTTCTGAGAGCAGCATAAGTATTACAAACTTAGATTCTGTTCATGTTACAAATTTAAGAAACCTAGAATATAAGACTTAAAATTTACATTTCATGTTTTATTTGGAAAAACACATAAGGACTTATAGAAAGCTCCAGAATAAAATCCCAAAGAACACTGAACTATCATTTGGTATAAATCCCTAATATAGTTGAACAGATATTTTCATTTTTTTCCTTAGAAAATCTCCATGGAGATTTCACTGATTTTATGTTATTGTTTTGTTTTGATGTGTTTTATAAAGTGTACTATACTATATATATATTGTGTGTGTATATATATATATATATAGTATATATACTCTTAATAAGCCAATACCATGTATTTACTATATTTTAGTATAATATAGTAAATATATAATATTAACATGTTAACAATAATTTTTCTATTTTATTTTTATTCTCAAATATTATAGCCCTTTAACTCAGATAACAAAATGGGAATTTTGTTGTTGTTGTTGTTGTTTTTGCACCCTGTACCTATTTCAGAGTTTTACCATGCGGAAAGATAAATATTCTTTACACCAAACACTACTTTTCCTGTTTTAATTTCCTCATTGGACTTCCAGGCCACACCAGGAACAAAGGTTTAGCATTCCTACAGAACATGAAGAAAGGAGTCAATTCTCCTTTTATTTTGGTGGGCATTTAATAATCTCTAGGCTTCTAAACTTAACATGAAGTAAATACAGTAACACTAATCAATATTTAAAGCTTAACTTTTTAGGTGTAAATTACTATACATTCATTCAATCAACATATGGCCAAATGCTTAGAGCTCAGAGGTCAGCACAAGAGCTGGGAACATTTTCTATCAATGAGAGAAAAAAGCAGACATTTATGAATGTATTTTTATTGAAATAGTCTCAATTTCTTAAATTATTTTACCTGAGATTCAAAATATTTTCGAATGAAACACAATAGAAGGCCAATTTAGATTGTTCCCTTTCTTGATCCCATAAAAAGTTCATATTCACACATACACTATGGCTTAACAATGACAGAGACTGAGAGGAAAAGAAAGAAAAATACAAACCCAGGTACCTACACACAATCTGTTGAGTTCAAATTTGTAATTTTACCATGGCCTGAAGGAATGTAACAGACTCTGTTTCACTCGGGTTAAACATTTTCTCGTCAGAGGCTAATGTGATCTCAACCCAGCAATTTTAGGTTTCGACGTTTCTAGCTAGTATTCAAAGGCTGTTCTAGGCACTATTTCATAGAACATTCCTAAGTGTGATGATGAAGATTCTTGGACATTAAAACCAATGGTGACATTTACAATATCCCAAAATATCCTCAATGCTGACGCAAACTCAACGTACTCTAACTCAAACATCGGGATACTATGACTTTTTTCCCAGAGAACTTAGGAGCTTTAATTGCACAACTCCCATTAATCATCTTGAACATGGCATAACTGAAACTCTACACATCTCAAGAAGTATTATGTAAGGCATGAGAGTCTGAGGAAGTGGGGAAAGGGAAAAAGGCAACAAATCACACACATTCTTGTGACAAAAATACCACTCCTTTCTCCAGCAGCTTTTGTCTGTGAGAGATCACATATACATACAACTGTGACCGCAACAGTTACATCAACACACAGCTTTAGCTGACAGTCATCTGAAGAAATTTTAGTCTCTTCAGTGAGGGCCCACAAGGATCTTATGTTAAGAAATGTTTGTGATGGGATGCTGTAAGAAGAAATGGGCTCACCTTTTAGTTACACCCACCCGTGGCCTCTCCTCTACCCCGCAGAATCCCACAGAAGTGTGTAGCCTACTGTATGAAGTTAAGTGAAGGGTTTAATTGGCACCTACTGTCTGTCCCTATTCCACAGTCTTCCTCCGTTCCCAACATGGGTCTGGCCAACATCCCTGAGTCAAACCAGAGTCTCCACGACCTTGTGAAAGCCCAGTGACATTTGGTAGGTGCCAGCATCATTAAACAGTCCAACATTTCTTGGCTGCTTTTTTATGGTATCATAAAATTGGAAATGTCAGGTCACTATGTTTCTATTATTTTTTCAATTGTCTCATTATTTTTTCGGTACAGCAACGGTCAGACTTCTAAACTGTTTGTAGCAGAAACACTTCTGAAGTTTTATGGCATCCAAATCAGACACTCTTCGATCTTGGCTAATAATTAAAAACCCTAGCACTGACATAATAAAATTTAGTGCTCTATTTGTAGCACATGCCTTCCAATTGAGAAATACAAAATGTTTTAGAAATAGTACCCAATTCATCATCATACCATTATTAGGTGGATTACTACATGACTATATCTGTTATATTTCTAAGGATTTCCTAAGCGTAAAAAGAAGGTAAATGTCTCAAGTCAATTGCATTTAATTTTTTTCCTTAACAATCTTTTGGAAGACTTGTTTAAACAGTCCTTTACAGTCCTAGTGCATTGGCAACGCAAAAGCCCTCCATCTTTAAATACCCCTCCAAAGGTATGTGGGGAGGAGATGGTGGGGGTGTGGGGAGGTGGCTGCTTGTCCAAGGGCACATAACCAAATGAAAGCAGTCTAACGACAGAGCTGGCACTGTTCACCACCATGCCAGAGAGATTCATTCGTGCTGATGATCACTTTTACATCATGTATGTATGTTTTTCTAATCATTACTCACACTAAAACATGGATGACTCTAACCAGAATAGGTCAGAGCCAAATTAATGCATCCATCTCTGTTGAGGTCTACAAAGGAAAAAATGTTTCACAATATAACAACTGATTCTGGAGAAGACTAACCCACATGGTATTTCCAAAGTAATGGAAAGCATTAGATTCTTTTATAAATTTCAGTTTATCTGTCATTTATTTTTTCCTTCAGCAGGACTTATACTATAGGGTCAACAGCAGAAAATAACTGAACACCAGACAAGTTAAGATTCTGCTTCACGCTATCCATTTCAACAAGACACCTAGCAAGGCAAGAGGTTCTTGGATTATCTATGGATTCCCCTGACTGGCCTCTGTGATTTGGTTATATCACAAATGGATTTTTGGATATAACAATGGATATACCAATGGATAATGGATATATCACATATACAGAAAAGGTGAGTTTATATAGAAAAAAAGAATATATATATTCTTTATATATATATTTACTGACTTATATAAGTGTATATATATATATGTATATATAAATGTATATTTATATAAACATACATAAATGTGTATCTATATTCTTTATATATATAAAATGAAAAATAGAAGTTAGTGATATAGAGAGGACGACCGGTTTTAAGGAATAAGTCTTTTATTCAGCAATATAAAATAAACTAAAGAAAATCAAAGAGGTAAAACATCTTGGTGCAGTTTAATAACACTATCACCTTGTATTTCTATGAGGCATTTGCTATGTTCATACCTTCTAGATACACATACCTACAAATATAAGGTAGCACTATTTTTACATACCTAAAATAAGATTCATTATTAGTTATGATAATCTTAAAAGAATAATATTATGCAATATTTTTAAAGTCCCATTTCAATATTTCCATTGTAAATCTTTCAGCCAAGTCCACTAGTTGGGATACTGTATACTATGCATAGGATTAGTGCTTAATTTTCTCAACTGTAACAGATGTCCAAAATTTTGTTTGTCAATTGCATGCAGAAATTATTACACTATACTGCTCTTTAAAAACCTTTTAGAGAAATCATCGTCTTTGCTGAATATCAAACACTTTTTCTTTCCCCCAATTTTTCATCCAGACTCCTCTGTTAACCTCTGGGATTCCCTAACTGAAAACAAATGTTGTCGCTTGCTGACCTCACAGATCTGATCTCAAGTCCAGCGATTAAGTGCTACTTCTTCCCATAAACAACAATGACAGAGCACGAAGAGAGGGTGAGGCGACAAAGGTCCTCACCACTGCTGACCACTGTCTCCTTCAGACAGGTCAACTTTGCACTTGAACAAAATGTGCTCAATGACACTGGCTCTGTTCCTGTGGGGAAAGCGCTCCCCTCCCCCCACATCCCCATGACAATTTGCTAAAATTGTTCACAGCCATCAGCCCTCTCTCAGACTTCAGGCTGCAGCGAGGAGAAAGGCAATTGGCTCCTGAGCCCAGAACACATCTCTATTGGATGCTGACTGCAGCAGCATAGGCAGTAAGGGTGAAAAAAAATCTCTTGAAGAAAAAAAAGCATCACAACACAGGCTATCTGAGCCTGGCTCCTTCTCTCACCCCACTCCCACCCCCGACACTTCCACCGACTCTCCAAGGCACGTCCCCAAATATCTAAAGAAATGACACTCCACGAAAGTTACTTAAAAATCATCACTGGGAATAAAACAGGAATTTGGGGAAAGAATTTTGAGAAAGAATTCATGTTTCTAGTATCCTCCAGTAGCTTTCTGAGAAAGGATCCATGTTCACAATAAACAAACAAGTGAGGGCGCCTGGGTGGCTCAGTCGATTAAGCGGCTGCCTTGGGCTCAGGTCATGATCCTGGAGTCCCGGGATCGAGGCCCGCATCGGGCTCCCTGCTCAGCGGGGGGTCTGCTTCCCCCTCTGCCCTCCTCCCTCTCGTGCTCTCTGTCTCATTCTCTCTCTCTCTCAAATAAATAAATAAAATCTCTAAAAAAAAAAAAACAAGTGAAACAAGATGTCTGTGAATTATGAAACTCTTACAGGCATCTATAAGAAGACTCTTTTTAAGGCAGGAGGGTATTGAAGTCATCACTTAAACAGAGGCACTTGAAAAAGCTTCATCATCACAAGGTTGCTCTGTTCTCAAAGGCAATCAGAGGCTGCAGAGCATATTCTTAAGTGCTTATTTAAGATGAAAAGTACAGAGATGTTGGGCCTCACAAGAACGCCCGGCATGGCAACACCGTTTTTTAATAAGCCGGAATGTGAACCTAAGAGTTTTCGAAAAGCACAGGCTGCTGTCACCTGATGTTTTTCTCTTGCTACCATATCAACAACATTTAGGCTGAAAGCCCCGTCTGCTAAACACCAGGCTTGGATGCAGTGAGTAGAGCAACGTATGCATGAATTTACTCCCTCCCTCTGGCTAAAGCAAGTGCTTGTTAGTAGCGATTCCGTTGTTTACCTTCCTTGGTACTTTGCGCATGCTTCTCTCCTAACAGAGTCACACGGCTTTACTGTGCATTGTTTATACATCTTTCCTCCATGCCAACTGCCTCCAGAAGGCAGTGTCATGTCTCACCCTCGTGCCCACCCTCTGGGCCAGGCCAGTAAGCCCAACAACTGTTTACCAGTGAATAAGTCCTGCCTGTATTTCAGAAGGTAACATATTCTGTCCAATAACGTTCTCAAACATTCCTTCAGCATCTTCTCCAGGACCTCTACCAACTCACATGCTATAGTCCCATTTTCTCTTCATCAGTTTTATTTCCCTTCTTCCCTACCTGTTTCAGGTAACTTCTTACTACTGTTACCCAACCCCATCTTTGTACTCTGCTCCGCCCACCCAGATAAGGAATATGGTCACTTGTTGGATTTATCTGTATCCTTAGCTCGTAAGCTTCTCATATTCAGGCCTTAGAAATCTGCACACAGGAAACGTCCCAGGACTTGACATAAAAAAGCAATTGAGCCCCAGCTCAATGGTTAACATCACATGAGCTAGAATCACAGAGTTGTTTGTTCAAATGCCAACTTCGATACTTATTAGTAGTGAGATTTTGGTTAATTATCAACCTCACTAAACTTCCAACTTCCTCTTCTATAAAAACGAAGATAAGAATACCATCCTAGGGATGATGTAAGTATTAAAGGAAAGAATGTACACAAGGGCCTCAATTATGGTCTGGTACTCAATAAATGGACATCACTGGGCCTTTCTCACTCTCCTAAGTATGTTCTTTACATCCCTGGAACCTTGCAAACCCTGCTTCCTGTTACTCAGTTCCACTTCTCTGGATAAGCTTAAAAGCACCCTTTCTCCTCTTCCTTCAACCTCCCCTTTTCCAGAGTCCTTCAGCTCACCATCGAGTTAGAATCTTAGCTTCTAATGAACTCACACTAAGCCTCTAAGTAGCTGAGGATGGCAATGTACACAGTCCAGCACAAAAAACACGCATCTAGAGCCAAGGAGACCTGGATTCACTGTAATTCTTTGCCCACTGGCTATGTGACCTTATGCAGGTACTCAACTCCTAGCTCAACAGTACCTTCGTCTGTGATATTGCATCCAAGTAACATAGCTCCTGAGTGGCTGTGAGAAAGCTTTCCCAGTGCCCAAGGTAAGAGCCAACTAATGCTCATTTCTCTTACCATTAGGAAACGGGGCATTGGTATTTTAAAAGGAGTTGATAATAATAGGGAATCATTTTCTTAAGTTAAATTTAATTGTGAGAGGTGACCCTTTCAAATGTCACTTTCTGGGGACATTTTCTCTCTCACTGTCCCTCCCTTCCTCCTCTTTACTTTCTTGCCAGAGAGAGAAAGCTCACAGTAGTGAACTCAGCACCTGTCAAATTGTATTACAGGTAATTTCCACAAGTCTGTCTACTCCTCTAGATTAAGAACTTGTTAAAGACAGGGCTAAATCTAACTGAGCAACCTAAGCATTCTTAGTAAATGTTTGTAGGATGAATAAGCAATTTAAGAGACAGGAGGGCATTTCCCGTGTCCCAGCTATCACATCACTGCAATGGTACCGTAAGGCCTAGGCCACTGGTCCTCAACCATGGCTGCACATTATAAATAATACATTTCTATACCCAGCATCCACCTCCAGAAATTCTGATTTCATTGATCTTGGCTGGGTCCCAGGCAAGCTCCCAGATGATTCTAATGACTGCTTCTCTGAGGACCATTGGTTAGTCTATATATACCAATCCACATTCTCACTTACACATCAGTCACAACTTTTTCCATAGTTCCTGCAAACCCAGTGTTTGCCAATGACTCCAGGACAACTGCTAATGTTATCTGACTATCCCTTGACTGATATTTCTGTTTCTAACCTGTCTGTTTTTCTCACAGCTCCTTCCCTTTACAGTGGTGGAAAGGGTGCTCAAGGGCAAGGACCGCACAAAAAGAGCTACTACCTTTCATTCCCTTGGGCCTCGGTGCCTCAGACCAGCACCACCTGCTTCTGAACATCTTGTTCATAGGAAGCAAAAGAGCTCATGGGAAAAAGAGGGTCAAAGGATCTGTGTCATCAATGTACCCATGAGAGCCCTTAAGTATATCTGTTATATACTCAACATTGACGGTACACTAAAGAAAGAATGTATCAAAGATATTGATGGCATTTTAGATTACTAATAACAGCTCCTATATAGTTTAGTTTCATTCTCATCCACTGAGGGCTAGAGGTCTTAGGTGGGCTCCTAAGTTATCTTCACAGTATTGCTTTTACGACTCAATTGTAAGTTGCCTATGCTCAACTTAAAATTTTCATAGCTGCAGTAAGTATTTATGGACGTAAACTGGCATGTTGTAAATTTTCAAATAAGATATGAGGTCTCCACAGGATTACTACCATTTGCTTAGGAAGACCATTACAATGGATAGAATCCTTACCCTAATGGTGACCTCCTCTGTGTCCTGTTCAGGTGTAATTACAATGTCTATCGTTAACTCTCACAATATTATCTATCATTTACCCTCAGGACAATCCCAAGAAGTGATTCTTATTAGCCTCCGATAACAAATGAGGAAACAGAAGCTTTCAGAGGTTAAATATCCGATGTAAGGCCCTACCACTGTGAAGCAATGAAGTTAGGAAGTACTAGACATGTCAGAGCCCCCATGCATCCCACTGATGGGTAGGCAGGGTATGGATGGCCTAGATAATCTAGGGGCTGGGGGTAACTTTAATTTGTTGTTGCTGTTTGCTTGCAGATGCAACACATGATTTTACAACAATCCACAGAGAGAAATTGGAAATTGGTATGTCCCAGCCCATTAGAAATTATCAAAAGTTAAACAGAAGGTTTCTTTTGTGTTTCTTGCAATAATACCAGAGCATACAGAGTCTATGAAATTGTTCTAAAAGAGCTAGATATATATCAGATAAGAAATACAGTGCATGCGCACAGACACACCTACATGGACACAGATGAAAGAGAAAGCAGAACAAAACAACTGATTCACTGTCTCTTAATCAAACTGAAAAGTAAGCTAGAATATAGGCAATGAATGGATGAGAAAGGAGAGGAGAGGAGAGGAGAGCTGTTGCCTTGTCAATTGTTGTCAAGGGGTTGCCTTGAATATACTTCACCTTAAATCTTATTACCTTCTAAAATGACTCATTTATACATTTATTCATCATCCATTTGTTGAGGCCTCTCATGCTCTCAGTGCTGTGGGGCAGTGAAGACAATAAATGAATCAGACATTATTTCATGAAGAGAAATAAGGCATGCACCTAAATAACTAGAATATAAGGAGGGAAGGGACACTCAGTTAAAGAGTTCTCATAATTTGAAGGAAAAAGAGAATGTTTCCATTTAGAAGAATCAGATAATAGCTTTGAAGAAGAGGTAGAATTTAAACATGAAGAGTTACAAAAGATATCCAGGTAGAGGAAAGAGCATAGTTTGAAGCATCGATGACAAATAATACATTTATAGTAAGAGATGTGAGAAAGAAGTGTGAAAAATAGGCTGACTCTAGTTTGGGGACAGTTTTAAAAACTGAGTTACAAATTGTCTACTTCCTTCTGTAGACTGGGGAGAGCCACTGAGACGGGTCGGGGACGTTATCAGCACATAGGCAAAGCTGTACTTCATGAATTCATCAGACAGGAGGGCGGGAGCTCCTGAAGTGGCCACGAGCCGGGCAGGGGAGACCAGTGAAGTAATTACTTTAACAGTCCAGGCAAGAGCTAACACAGACCTGACCATTTTTCAAATAGTCTCCCAGACCCATCTTTTTCACAATCTCCCCCCTACTCCTATTCTAACACGTGCTAACACACACACATTCTCTCTCTCTCTCTCTCTCTCTCTCCCCCCCCCACCCCCCAGCCATAGCGAACTGAACTAAGTTCAGTGTCTTTCACAAGATATCACTTTGACCATGTAGATCCAGCTACCAAAATACTCTGCCCTTCCAGGTTTTTTTGGCCTGGCTAACTTGTAGTTAGAGTTAAGAGTGGAACTCCTGTTAATCTCACCCCCTTCAGGAAGTTTTTGTTTTTAAACTTCATCTTTGTTTAATGTTCTTCTGGCTGATTCCAGAGCATTCGCTACACTTTATCATAATTACATGTCAGCTGCCTGTTTCCTTCACTAGACCAGACTCAATGAGAGTAAAACCATGACTGTTTATTTTCCAGTTGCATTCCCAAAACAATACCTAGAATAGCATCAGGCTCATAACAGGTGTTAAGTCATATAGGAATCTTATAAAGCAAGATGTACATTACATACTATATATATAATACATGTTTAATAGACATACATACATAGAACATACATTAACTATATGTCTAACTTTCAAACATACATAGAACAGTGCTTTTTCAACACCTAGCAATGTTTTGAAAATTGCTTACTGACTAACTGCCAAATTAAGCTTCATCATTTTACAATTTCTTGCAACTTAAGAGCAAATTTCTGGCTCAATCATTAGTCCATTATTCTGTTTCATTGTTTCCTTGTGCCAAGATAAAAACTGGACTCCACACTACAATCACATCAGAAAAGAGTAAATAGTAACTGTAATATGGATTACTCAGATTGGAAAAGGTTACTTAGAAACTTCAATATGGAAGGTAGCTTGGCAAAAATTCTGAAGCACTGCTCAAGAGACATACCAATAAAGTGAAACTAACTTTTGCTTTCCTGTTATAGTATTTCTTTTTTTTTTTTCCCAAAGATTTTATTTATTTATTTGACAGAGAGAGAGAGGGAGAGCAGGAACACAAGCAGGGGGAGTGGGAGAGGGAGAAGCAGGCTTCCCGCCAAGCAGAGAGCCCAATGCGGGGCTTGATCCCAGGACCGTGGGATCATGACCTGAGCTGAAGGCAGATGCTTAATGACTGAGCCACACAGGCACCCCTGTTGTAGTATTTCTTGATAGAATAACCACTTTACAATTTTCCTGATTTCATAAAAACCCAAAACAATAATAATTTTTAAAAAAGTTCATGTTTGCCTCATTTTTATTCTACCAGTAGCTGATACTGGTAATTTTAATGTAGCTTTTCTGCATGTGACATATTCATCTAAAATATTTGAAAATAACAATTTTACTATCCACCCTAAAAGAATCCTATAATATCATGAAATCAAATATGAAAAGCCTTTCTAAAATTAAATGGAATTGTTCTAGAGTGGTGTAGTAAATGCACTAACATAAAAAAAAAAAAAAAAAGAACTAGCAATATATTCCTACCTTCTAAACAATATTTCCCAAACGATTTCAGTGAGTCATAATTATGTGATTAAGTTTCACATTATCCAAAATACATTTAAGTCTCAATGTGCAACTATTTTTAGCTATTTCTGAAATTGTTTGTTTTGGTTTATTTCATTGTTAGCACTCACCTGTAAGTCAAAATAATTTCAAGTTTCATTTAAAACGTTGTGGTTCCTAATTTACAATAATTTTCTCTTGTACTGATTTAGGGCAACTGTTTTTGGTTTGATTATTTTTTAAATAAATTATGCTCTGAAAAGGACCATTTAGTAAGGCAGTTTATTTTTTAATATTAATCTCTGAAAGAGAATAAAACTAATAATCAAATGGACTGATACAAACAAAAAATAATTCCTCTTAAAAGCAGTATTCTACTTTATAAACTGCCAGGGTTTTTATAGAGTACACTAGCTTATATGGGGCAGGGCACAGGTCCCCCCCTACCACACCCCCCGCCATCATGAGTGAGTGGATGAAATTACTGGAGTCCATGCAGCATGCAGCAGGAAAAGATTTATAATGCATTAGTCAATGCAGTTATTTTAGGGAAAGGTTAAACAGAGTACCATGGAAGGACCAAGAAACACCTTAAAGAGATTCAAGTAAAACTACAAATTATCAACAGCTCTATTATTTATGTTCAAAACATATCATCTATCATTTGAGACTAAACAGCTCCCAAAATGATGATGTTCTTAACTGCCAGATTTTAAAGTTGGGGAAACTCTCAGGTTAGATCATCCATTTCTTTTTTTTTTTTTCACTGTTTAAGGAATTTTTATTAAAGCAAAAATTTTATAATCTAAATTGTTTCCTTGCTCAGTTATCAGTTCTGTTATTTAAAACAGAAGTGACATTCTGAGCTATTCCACAGTAAAGAATTACAAAATTAAAGAAAGGAATGCTTTAAGTTTTTGTACTTTGCTGAAAATTCTTTTTCCCAGGGTCTATAAAACATTAATTTGTTTTTATATTTTACTATTTCTTTGTGGGTTTTTGTTGTTGTTGTTGTTGTTTTAAAATCAATAAGTAATCTAAGACTAGAATTAGGTTTGCTAGACCTGGCATTTGCTCGGTACATAAGGTTCGAAGTTTCCTTTCCTTTTTAAATTTATTTTATATTTTGTGATTTTTTTTTCCCATAATGTTTAAGTTTTTCGATGTTTAGGTATTTTTCTTTGGTGAAGCATGAGTTTCTTTTCGTGGTCCCTGATCAATTTTAAACAGCTGGAACACCAGTGGTCCTGTTAACTGCTTTCTGGGCACATCATCCATTTCTTAACAGCACATCACTACTACTACATGGGTTTAACACTACCAGTGTTTTCTCTTTGTATAGTTCTACCAGCTCACTACTTACTGTGGGAAACTTTGTCATTTCTCCTTTTGTTGTCTTTCCAATGATATATTTAAAAACATGTTATAAGCCACCCCACCCCCCATGTTTTTCCTCAGTGTGTACCTATGGGTCCACTATGTAAAAACATCTGTCAATTCACCACAGACCATTTCTTATACCTCAGTTTTCATAAATAAAACGCTGCACACACAAATGAACAGATAGATTGTTCATCAAAATAAAGAGATTATCTCCAAATTCCCTTTTTGAGAATTTTAGTCTACCTCTCTTTTATCTGACTGCCTATCAAAACACCCAAAAACCAAAAGGAAAGGTCGTGTGAAAATAGTATGAAAAGAAAAGGTGGGGTGGGGCGGGGTGGACCATAAAGCCTGCCACAGGGTATATTTCAGGAAATAGATAATCAATACTATGAAGTGTCCTTCATACTATGAAGTGCTACCAAAGTGGACAAAGTGCAGAGGAAACCATGCTGAGAGTCAAGCATTTTCACAAGTATTTTCAATTAACCTCACAATAACCGTATAAGTAACTAGTATTAACCATGTTATGCCAATGGGGAAATTAAGGCTCACAGAAGTTAAATGACTTGCCCAAGATTACTAAAGTAGCAAATAAAGTTTAAGTCTCAAATTCAGGTCTGATACCAAGTTGGAGGATTATGTCCTCTACAACACAGCTGGCTTCCCAGGAATCCAAAGAGTCAGAGGACCTAACAGGTAAAATAGCATCCAGGTAGGAATTTCAGGCCATTCGATGGCCTTGATTGGGATGAAGGCTTTATTCAGGGGAGGTACATTCAGAGAGTAAAGGCTGTGAAAATGAGGAAAGGAAAACTCATTCAAAATGGAGTTGGGAAGCCATTAAGGGGAGGGGGCTCTCATGTACAGTCACCGAGCCCAGCCTGTATAGTTCGGCAGGAAGAAGGAAGACTTCCTCTCAGCCTGGCAACAGCAAGCTGCCCTGGTCTGCAGCCAATGAGAAGCCACCACCCGGAACTCTCATTTTCCTCCAGTGAACTTTTGTCACAAAAACGCCTCCCAACTTACTCCTTTCCTTTATAAAGGGATGCTCTCCTCCATTGCTCTCCAGACTTGCTAATGGTTTGCAGAGTTTTCCTATTCTGAGTTGCAATTCCTCTGCTGTTTCCAAATAAGCTAATTTGCTGCTCCATAACCTTCGTTGTTTAATGTTTAAGGTTGACAAGGTGAAGTAAGTGGAAGTAACCTAAATGCTTAATTAGGAAATCTACAATATAAGCAAGGATAATCCATTCATTGAATGTCTTTGCTGAGGACTACTTGAATTTCAGGAAGACACTCCATGGTGAAGAGGACCTAAGTCATAAGGATATAGAAAGATCGGCACTCATTAAACAAATCAAGAGTAATGGCTGTTCCTGTGGTTTTATGGTACCCAACAATCCAAGACAAAACAGTTGCACTAAACTATTCAAGTGGGTTAAAGGTAAGCTAGTGCACACATGTCCTCCGTGAAATTTATTATATACCAAAAGAGAAGAGAAAAACAGATTTGAACAATTATCAGAACTACCATATCTGAGTTTACAATAATTTATATTACTCTGTGAAGAAATGAAAATGTACCTAGTCACTCCATTACCCCTCAAGCAACAAAATATCTGCTTTGAAATCTTGAATTTATAAAACAAAAACATCTGTCACAAAATAAAAGCTACATATCCATATTTTTTGTTTTATAAATTACGAACACAATGGTTAAGTAGAAAGTAAGAAAATTAAATGGACAATAAGGGGAAAAAATATTACCACTTATTGTCTATGCTCCTCCAGACAGAGCAGTAAACATAACCTACCCAACTAAAGTCCTCCCAGAACCAGCCTCCACAGGACTGTTGCTCCTGTTTATCTTCCTCATAGCACTGGTCCTACAGTTATATTGCTGATTTATATGTTCACTTACTGACTGATTCCACTAGGGATGTAAGATCCATGGGGGCAAAGCCTTATTTCCCCTAGCTCACAGTAAGCCACAGTGTTAGCTAAAAGAAAGAACAGGTCTCACGTTATCCTCCCCACGACTTCAGGATGGGAATACTGTTAACCTCTTCTCCCATTTGCTGACAGGAATTCTGAGATCTTGTGAAATTAATTCATACAAAGTCACAGAACAATTAAAGCAATGGAAACTCATCTGCCTGATTTATAGGTACTATATAAACAAATTTGGCAGGCTATATTTAGAACAAAGATAATATCAAGTTGAAATTCAAATAGCCAGTAGTGTTTAAAATGCAGCAATTAAGAAAACAATCTCTAAGGACTCTTTCCACTGTATATAAGTACAGTCAGACAGACTTCTTATAGCTGCCACCACAATATATTTTGAGTTACACTATGGATTTCACACAAATTGACTATTGACAATTGACTACGTCAGTTGTTATGAACTATGTATCGGTATGTCATAGTCGATTTGTGTGAAATCCATAAACAAAGTTGTCACAAACAAAGTTGTCTATGTTACCCTTTGGAAAAATCTCAATTTTGCCCCAAAGTATCAGTGTTGCCACTATAAAGATAATAGCAGGTCTCCGTAGTTCTCACTTTGGATGAAATTGTGAAGAAAATCTATCTGGTAATTTTGATTTTAAAAGCTATAGGTTCATCTTGGAAAACCATGTAGGATGAATTGAATGTCAGTGATAAAAATAGATTCATACAAAAATGGCTACTCTCAATAACTGTTAGAAAAGTTCTATAAATTAGGCACCATTTTTTTCGGTGAGTTCCTTAGAAAAGAATATTTAAAATAATTTTATACTTTCTACTAAAAGTGATACATATGAGAATTCCAAGGGAAAAAATGACTCTTGAGAAAACAATTTCTACAAAGAACTGATGGATTATAAGTAACATTCAAATTCACTGTGCCAACTATTGCACATACATAGGAAAGAGGATCCGAGATCTACAATTTTGCTAATTTCCTATTTTTCCATCTATCTATTAATCTATGTATACTGGTTGCCTAATAGCTTATCATTATGCTGGGTGATAGAGGATAGAAAAAGAAATATAAAATGCAATTCCTACTGATAAATAGAGTCAGATGTAGGAGGGATCAGCAGCATCTGACTTCATGAGAAACATCCTCAAAAAAAGAGGAGTGGATAAAACTGGGCTCAAATGGTCAAAGGAAATTCTTTCAGACCTGGAGAGGCTTCATATTCCACCTGACCATTCATTCTCTTGAAAAGGTAAGTCAGTGGCTTTCCTAACCTAGCAGTCCAGTATGGTTCTATAGACTTCTAGCTCTTTGTTGCCATTTTGTGGTAGGGACTAGAATTATCATGCTCCTTAATAGTGCTCTGGAACATGGGATCAGTCTTGGATATCAAACAATCGTCTAGGATAGAATCTAGCTGCAAGATAATTTGTGTTTGTAACCTGCCATCACAGATTGAGAAGCAACCAATGTCCATGATCCCCTTCTGTACCTACTTTATTGGGAATACAGTGTCACTGCTTTCTAGGATCTCAGAGAAAGGACCTCTAGAAAACAGACACACATGGAGAGGGATTTGAGGTAGGAATGACACAGGACAGGGAGACAGCCCACCAAGAGTTGGGTGGGAAGGACCTCCTTGTTTATGTAGAGGACTTCTGTCACCTTCTCTGGCATCTAGGCAAAGGATTCTGGACTCCTTTTAGGAGGCACCTCAAAGAGATAAGATAACACCATTCTAGAAACTTAGGATCTCAGGCAACAAATTGCACACCACAGTAAAATGCTGGAAAATTCAACAGGCCATCTGCACAGGCATGTTTCCTGTTAAAAACAGATAAGGGGCTCTGGGAGTTTCTACTCAGATGAATTCTCAGGAATATTTTTGCATCTTATATGAAGTTTCCCTTACGTTACTGCAAAAAGTGGGAACAGCTACCTTTCAGAAGAACACGATAGTATTGGCAGTACACTGAAATATTCTGAAATGCTACTTTTATAATATATGTTCTTTCTTTGTGTGTGTCTTATGTAATTTCGCCAAAAATAGAAACGGGTTGGTTAAGAAGAAATGTTAAAGCAAACATATATTATTCCCCAAATTAAAGATTAACACTTCGAATGTTTTATATTTCTTGTTGCTGCTTAACAAAAGCAGAAATTCTAGGAGGGTTGTTTATTCAAAGAGGCTGAAGTAAGATAGGTATGTTGGTTTTCAAAAGCATTCCGTTCATTTTTTGAGTTTTGAAATAGCACATGAAATGTAAATACGTACAACGGACTCAATTAGTTGAACTCTGCCCCCATGAACACCACTGCAATGGCTCTCATATCAATTACAATTCTTCACTGTTGTGTCAGAAGCTCTGAAATGTTTAATAGAGGCATTATGTAGCAATGAGAGGTGAACTAGTTATTATTATGGATACAGTATTACCTAAGCAGGGGCTGTATATTAAAAAATAAGACCCATCTTTAATGACCTCTTGTTGATATTTCTATCACATAATATGAAGAGGAAAGAAGTCTATATGCTATTACTTGCTATCTTGCTATTTATAAATCTCAAAGGCCTCTACAATGTAAACATACTTTTCTTTTTTAAGCAAATGACGGGACTTCATGATGCCCCCTCTCTTCCTAACCCATGCTCAGTAAAAGAAACTCTTAAAAACCGTTTGCAATTCATTCAGATGATAAAAGCGAAGAGAATGCCAATACTTTCTGATTCCCTGCAAACTTAGCCTTCCCCCCCCACCAAAATAGAATCAGAAAGAATTCATCAGAATTTTAAAAATATGCCTCCCTGTGATTGGGGATGGGAAGGGGACAGACAGGTTCTGTGGGCCTGCGGCAATCGTATGCTACTTCTCATGGCATCCCATTAGGATGTCAGCACTTTGACGATCAAATTTGATTTTCTTCCCTCAGATGTACCCTGGTTTTCATCATGAATTATGCCAAGGGGTTTCATATAGAAAACCCCACTGAAATAATGCCTGGCCTATATTTAGCAAAATGCTGCACAAACAAAACCATGTCAGGCAGGAGCCAAATGCCCGGAGAATAAAAAAGCTTGCAGAATGAAGGCCCCCCACCCCCGTCCCGACCCATACTGCTAGCTTTCCTCTCAAAAGCCTTCTAGAGCTGTAAGGAGCATTGTGGTTTCAGGTGTGATTTTCAGGAAAGTTGCATGAACCAAGTTTTTAAATGCAAATGACAAGGTCAGAAGGAGGAAGGTTTACAGGTATGAGCATATGAAAGAAAAAAATGGAGACGTGGCAAGAAGGTCAGGAATTTGACGGGTAATGTCAGAAATCTATTAACAGAAGCTTACACAGTTACATATCTGCTCCTAGTGGTGAAGACTTCGTATTTCAAATTTGGGACCATCATTAACCATTCTAGGAAAGGTTTTCAATACTCCAAGAAAGATCTCTGTATGTGCAATATGTTGCAAAATTCCTTTAAAACGGATAAAGGAGGGGCACCCGGGTGGCTCAGTCGGTTAAGCGTCTGCCTTTGGCTCAGGTCATGATCCTCGGGTCCTGGGTTTGAGCCCCACATCAGGCTCCCCGCTCAGCAGGGAGTCTGCTTCTCCCTCTCTCTCTGCCTCTCCCCCTGCTTGTGCTCTCAACCTCTCTGTCAAATAAGAAGTAAAATCTTAAAAAAAAAAAAAAGAAAAAAACTGATAAAGGAGACAGTGCTTCATAGTGGGTGCTCAAAAAGCAGAAAGATACGTTCAGGGTCAAATCCCACTCTGCCACTTACCAGCCCTGTGACCTTGTGCATAACTCATAATCCTCAGCCTCAGTTTCCTCATCAATAAAATGGGAGTGACTATACTATCTACCTAACAATGGGATTTATGAGGATTTAAATAAAAATGTGTGTAAAGCCAATAGCTAGTACCTAGAGAACACCAGCAGAATATAGTTGTTGTTCTTATAAGTTTATCCAGATTTGTTAGGTGAAAGTTTTCCAGTCTCTCACATGAGTGTATTTTGAAGGCTCAGTTCATTGTTCTGGTAAGGGGGTGGGGGGAGGGCGGCTTTCCATAAAGTCACAGCCCCTGCTCTGCTGCTCCACAGATTGCAGGACAAGGGCATTCTTGCCTGTGCTCTCCAGCCCTCTCCCTGAATCCGGTATCCCCAGGATCAGTGTTACTATTACTTGGGTGTGCTTTCTCACTGCAAGAAAGGAAGCACCATGTCTTATTTCCAAAAGCTTGATCTCAGACTAAGTCACCAGAGGACTATCCCCCATTTATATCCATTCACGTGTATGTGTGTCAGTGAGTGTGTGTGGTTGTGTGTGCAGAAAAATACGTATATATAAGAGACAGAGATGGATGCCTGTGTATGGATCTGTATACAGAGATATCAATATACATACATATACAAAGGGCACATATGGAAATTAATCCCTATTCAAGGTCTATGAAATATTTCATGTGACTTTGGAAGGATAAATGAAAGTGAATTAGGTTTTAAACCACAAAAGGTTTATTATTAATCTATTAATATCTATGGTCATATTTTCTAGTAACTCAGAAATTGCTTCACTACCATCTAAACTTCCTCCTTTGCCCTTATTTTAGAGCATGATTTATGTAATAAAGATACTGTTTCTCTCCATTAGTTCATTTACCTATACACCTAGGTAAGTAAAATACATGTAGACTATGAGATGTGTTTAGTGAATACCTACCCAATGCTGTCGGTGAATGTTTCCAGATTTCCAGCTCTGACTTTTAACTGCTAGGTCTCTGAACCAGAATCGTTGGCCATTTCCCAGAAAATTCTATGGCCCCTTCAGCCCTGTCTTTTTCTCATTAGGTGTCTAGTCATACCTCTTCAAAGACATAAATCCCAGATCGGATGTAGGTAGGTAGGTGTAAGACATGAACTGGGAATCTGAAGCACCCATGAGCAAGACCGATGCTCTTAGTACAGGAATTGAGAGTAGAAAGGAGACAGAGGAAGAACATTACTCCATTCAATTATAAGACTGGGACTTCTAGGATTATGAGAGCCGAAAATCTAAAAACCATTAACTAATTTTTGTTAGACTTCGTCATTTTTTCAAATCCTGTTGGTACAGTACTGATATGAAACGATCCTTGAAATTTTAAAGCTTTATGTCCCCCAGAGCTTTATAAATGCCCAAACGTAGCAATGCTCCATTTCATCAGTTGCTGTTTATATGAGCAGTGAACAAGGACAAACTGAGGTGGGTGGCCAATTAGGTGCCCTCTCTAGCTGAGTCACCAAGCCTACTCAGAGCACGTGGCTCAAATTTCCTCCCAAGCACCAACACAATCATGTACATGTCATGAATCTTTGGGATTGTTCCTGAATACCCAAAAACTACGTGAATGTACCGGGTCTAGTGAAATCCTGTTAGCCTAGAAAACAGTGTTGAGGGCCAGTGGCTCAGAGAATGCAGCACTGTACAGCCCTGTACAGAGCACTGTTAGGAAGCTGTAAGCCACCTACCCTCTATTCTTACTGTTTCCTTTTCTCATGCACTTCTGGAATGGCCCTGGTAAGCTGATTTCCCACTTTTTAAATTAATTGTACCCTTTAATCACCTTTCTTAGGCAACTGGAGATCAATCAGCATGTACATGTATATACTTATTATGCCCATAGGTAGCAAATATACATAATTTACTTTCTCTATATATTTGATTTTAATATTACGAGGGTCAGAACTGCTCAGGAAACATACACAGATTAGAAGGGCACAAGGTGAGGTTGAACTATTCAGACATAAATGCCTTCTGGGACTTCTGATGAAAGCAACAAAGTCATCTGTTAATGAGAAATGCAATGGGAACACTTTTATAAGACAAAGAGCGTATATGAGGGAGGAACACTTTTACAGAAAATCTTCAGCAGAGAAGAATAATTAAAAGGGGGTGACTAAACATATTTCAGTTCTTGATTATATGAAATCATGGCTTTTGAAGGAGGAAACATACACTGTCATTTACTCCTTTCATATTTTAATTTTTAGAAGACAAATTTAATTTTAATATTGCAAGTCTTCAATATAGACAATTCCCTTCTTTCTAAGGATTTGCTTTCTTAGCTTTCGTTTAATAACAGTTTTACATTCGCCACCAACTGCAATGTCGTCTTGTGCTTGGTGCAGGGTTATGCTGCCGCAGTGATATAAAAATAGCAAAAAAAAAAAAAAAAAAAAAAACCCACACCAAAAAACAAAAAACCACACAGAAGACCGGAATAGTAGACCAGAATAGCTTAAAAATTGAAGCTTTTGGATAAAGCTCTCTGAAAGAGTTACAATAGTTACAACACCTGATTCCATGCTGTAAAATCATTCTTCTTTCATTATATAATATTAAAATTACATTGGGGAATCATATTTCTTTCTCCCCAGACCAATAAACTATTAAAGTTATACTGGGTCTCAGAAGAGTTCAAAATCCAAGCTGCACTGGCCTGCTGTGTCTGTTTACTTAATCTATTTTTATAACACTGCAGTAGCTGAAACCAACTTACCAAATACCTGCTTCGACATTCTGCACCACATTGATTCAAGAGATAAAATTTATGAGAAGCAAGCAGCAAACTCTGTTTGTTTTTAATAAATCAATCTACTCTATACTATTAAAGTCAGGGCCACAAGGAACCACAGATAACACTGTTTTAAACGTCTGAAATACAGCCCAAAAAGATTTTAATTTTTTTCCAACTCTGTTTGTTTTGCCAGGTCAGACAGTTGCCTCCTTCACCTATGTGAACTAGCACACGTCGCCATTCTCAGTTTGCTGATCTAAGTGTCTGCACCAAATCCTCGGCAGGTTTCTTGATAATCAACAGGCTGTTGGGATAGATGTATTATCCTAAAGCAACCTACAACACAAACATGCTATAGCTAAATTATTTAATAAAATAAACCCGTGCCCAAGAACAATGCCAGATCGAACTTTTACTTCATGAAGCATTTCTAACAATTCAATGTACCCAAGAAAAATAAGCTTGAGAGTACTGACAAGAATGGGATTTGCCAATTAAAAGTGGTTGCCATAGAAACAGGCTTTAATATGTTCTATGAAAAATATGAACATGCCATGCTTTCTCTTTAGTCACTTACATTTGAACATGAAATGTGAAAAACACAATTATAGAGAGGAGTGTAGCTCCCTAAGGGAGCATCAAACACATTCTCTTGTTCATAAAAAAAGTCCCTTTTCTCAACCAAAAATGAACACATACTCTGTTTTCTTGAATTTTTTATAGATTATTTGAGTAATATATCACTTCAGTGTATGGTGTGATTTTTTTTTCTGAACTGAACTTTTTTTTTTCCAAAGTACTCTACTAGATTTATGTTTTCTGAAAGTCTTCAAATACTGTGCTCTTTGAAAAATAACTTTTAAAATATCTTTTGAATTGCTCAAGGGGAAGATCATTACAAAGGATCCTTTGACATTCTAAACACTCTAAATACCACATGTTAAAAAGTATTTTAAGTACATCATTGAATGTTCCTGACTGTTGACTCAAGGGATTAATATGGGTTAGACTCTAGCCAGATGACCATAACCAGCCACAGGATATAAAATAGTGAACTACTCTATCACTTTTATTACTGTTTTACTAACATAGTCCATGACAAGAATTCTGGACATAGTGCTATTAGTCTTCAGGTGGTGACCCAGAAGATAAATATTAATGTTTTGTAGAAATTCTATCATGCAGTTCCCAGATTATACTCATTTCAATATCACTGTAAAAAGCAAGTGACACATTTAAAATTTGTTTTTTTGAAAGGCTCAATCTATTATGATGTGAAATGATTCATTATGTATAAAATGAAGTCATCCTATGACTGATGAAAATTAAAAATTATTTATTCCTTCATCAGTTGAGCATAAAATTATCCATTCATGTGGGAAAGGTGCTGATAGAATACTTAATTAATACATTAATATTGTACACCTTTGATTATTCAGAAATGGTATGATTATTTATAATTGAAAGATTTTAACTAAGTATATTTTAGATGAAAAAAGTAGTTGTTAGGAAAGAGGAGGTTAATTTTCTTAATCATAGAATATCATCTGAATTAAAATATTACAAAGTGTATGAGAGTACCAGTCCTATAAATTGTCCTCTGTCTTCCCTTGTGAACATTTTCTCTCCCATCAAAGAGGGCTAGAGAGTACTTTATTTAAAACAACAATGGCTCTTGGAAGATTTAACCTAAGAAAAGCCTAAATACAAGAAGAAATATTCTTGAAAAAAACAAACAAACATGTATTTTAAAATTCCTTACAAATTCATTTAAAAAAAAACCAAAACCTTAAGCTATTTACCTTTCAAATTACAACACAGATGCAAATCACATCCTGAAACTAACTATTGCTACCAAATAGAGTTCGCTTTCTGAGATTCCTACTAGAGATGTGTAACCTCTCTTGCTTTACATTAAAAAGTATAAGTAATTCTGAAAATTACACCATTATTATTTGGTCTTCTTTTCAGGCCTAAAGAGTAAATAATAATTATCTAAATAAGCTTTATGAGAACATGCCCACTAAAGAATCAAATCTGCAAGTGATACTCAGAAAAACAATTGGCCAACTCCAGACACAGCCTATCTAATGGTACAAAGTTCAGAATTATAAACACCTGACAGCACAGGTTTATAAAATTAGACATTTCCCAAGCAACACAAAAGAATGTCTGTTTCATCTAGCAATAAGGTCCTCCCTCTGCAGATTGAGATTTCAAGTTTTAAAATCAAAGTTGGAAAGCAAACATCATATAAACTCTGCACCTGCCAGTGAGTGTTGAAAACAACCTGCTTGGGTGCATGTCTGATTTGGATCAACAACCAGCAACCATGTCAGTGCTGCCCACAAGGATGGTAAAACACTGTAGCTATAATCGATCTGTTGTTCAGCTTCTTTTTCTAAGATGGGTTACTCTTAGGGTATCACCATTATTGTCATTAAGTTTTATGGTTTTTAAATTGACAGTGAAATGTAATTTAAAAAAATGTAACTTCTAAAAATCACTTGAACTTAGTCTGTATTGTTTTCAAACTGTATACATTTTATCTTCAATTATTTTTCTAAAATTCTCTAGCCAGGCAAAAAACAGGGAACAACACTCATTGGGGATAAGGGGTTCTTTGACATATGAGAAATGTTTTTTAAAGTTTTTAGTATACCCGGATATACGGACAAAAAGTACAATGGCAGGTAGCCACTCCACTAAGAAGCATTTCCTCCGAGCAGAGTTGGCTAGAGCCAACCTCCATCTACCACCCCCTCTCAAGCGTAACTTTCCTTAAAATAAAACATAGACTTCTGTTGTTTACTAAGCATAGGGTGTCTATAATAATTCAAATACAAATTATTTACATTTTACATTTTGAAAAGCAATACAAAAACGTTTGTTACTCCGTTACCCAAATAACACACATTGCAAAGCGAAATTCTCATTTAATCTAACTAAATAATAAGTCTGATGAATAATAAATCCAAACCTCCCTTTAATGGCATGGATCTACTCAGGTGCTATGAGCACAATATACATCTGCTCAAGGGCCATCACATAAAAGGGAATCTGAAGGGTAAGTGAAGGTAAAATCTCTTCCTCTTAGTCACAAATTAAAGGGACACTCTCTAAACCACTTTGGTTCATGTTCTTTTTCCTACATGACAGCAACATAGTTTTTAAGGTAAAAGAACCCTGAAGTGTATCATAACACAGCTACATAGTAAAAAGCATCCGTCTCCCAGCCTCAGCATCAATACAAGGCAGAACTGCCCAGAGGATTCCTCTAAAAACAACTCGAGAGTGGGCACTCGGGAATCAGTCCCGGGGCAGCTCTTCCACAGGATGACAAAACTTTGTTGATCTTGTTACAATGCATCCTTTACACCAGCTCATCTAATTTAATCTAATGTATTCTCTATTCATGAAACAGTATTTCTCTATAACCAAAAGTTTTCACATCTTCACTATTTTCAGAATACTCTCTTGGCTCTCTAGCCAGGGCATATAAACAGCTCTTAAGCTGTGGAGGGTCACAGACACCTCTGTATGCTATGGATTCACTCTCCAGAAAACTGCACATGTGGAATTAAAATAAAACACCGAGGCCTTTGAAACCCCCCCCGCCAAATCAAGAACTTCTTTAGCAGTTCTGTGAACTTCCAAAGAATCCCCAAGTTAAGGCGGAATGCCACGCTCCACCCCACTGCACTACTTGTTACAGAAGGTGGGACTTGTCGAAGCATCCAAAAGCAAGTCAGTTTGTACAAAATCATTATTTGCAAGCAGTCTGATGGAGAGGCTTCTGGTGAATAATAGAAAGAGATTTTAGAGAAACTCGGTAGAAACTTGTATAAAAACAAAACACTGATACCACCTTAAAAGACAGCCCTTGTTGCATGGGCTTCTGGAATCCAGAGGTGACACCAAGCAGGTCTTCCCTTCTGGGGCTGACTGGAAGGGTGGCCCCTCTGTCTCTCAGGTGAGAACCACTCCTTGAAGGAGAGGTTAACCGGGAGACTCAATACTGTGTGGAAACACCCTGATAAGTATGCAATGACAGGCAAAATAAAGTAGCATTATAGAACTAAGAATGCTAAAGCAAACAAAACAAAACAAAATAAAGTTGCAGAAAATATTAGGGTAATGGAAACTGAATTTAAAAGGCAAGGAAAGGGGTGCCTCGGTGGCTCAGTCAGTTAAGCGTCTGTCTGCCTTCGGCTCAGGTCATGATCCTAGGCTCCCTGCTCCGCGGGGGGCCTGCTTCTCCTTCTCCCACTCCCCCTGCTTGTGTTCCTGCTCTCATTGTCTCTCTCTGTCAAATAAATAAAATCTTTAAAATAAATAAATAAATAAATAAATAAATAGCAAGGAAAATAAGTAAGAGATAGATCCTGCCTGATGAAATAAGAAGGGCTAACAAAACAGGGCACCTATCCAACTCCTACTTATATTCTACCTTTGAGGACAACTAGCTTCAAAATGGTAAATATTAAAGATATAATGCAGTTTGCATAATTGCCTAGGATACATATCCAAAGCATTCATGGACAAGAGAAATAGTATAAAAATGAAAATGAGCCTCTAGAAAAGCAGTTTTCCCATTTATTTTGGATTTCCAAAGTTTTATTTTCTCTCTCACATTTCAAATTATCTGAAGCTTTAAAAGGAAGGGGCAGAAAAGTCTTACTTCCATTCTCTCTCTAGTTCCTCTTAGGAACACAGTGTATGATTTCTTCAGCTTTTGTCCCTTTTTAAAAATGTTATGTGGCAAGGGACAAATATTCTATCATAGAGTCATCATTCATGATTTTACATTATGATTTTAGGAAAGAAAAATGTCTCCTTTCCCTTAATAAATCATTGTCTTGAGTGGCATTCGGTTTAAGCACTGCGTAAGACAAACAGGGTAAGAACGGTCAGCTAGTTTTCCATTTGGCTCCTTCTATTGCCAAGTGGGTTTAAAGGCAAACTATGTCATACTTATATTGCTTACTTGATTAAACCTTACCACCTCTGCTTACTAAACAAGTCTAAATATACCTTCCTTGGGGTAACTAAGGAGTGTGTTATGACTACTTAGTTACACTAAGGTTGTTTCTAAATCAATTGACAAATACACCAAATGCCTAATATGTTCCTGGCCTCAAAAAAATAGGATTCCTGTACTGAAGCAGGTTAGGGTGTCAAAGAGCAGTTGAAATACAAAGTAGTAAGTCAATCAATTATTTGACATCAAACAACTAAACCTTTCAAACGCTGACTGGATTGATCATTTGGAAATGAAGTTAAGCATCTTAGAGAAATACCAATACTACTAAGTTACAAAGCTACACTCGATCACATTTTAAATCAAAGAGATGAATACACACCTTTTACAGAAACACATGTGGAAATTAACATGTGTGAAAGGAAAAAGTAATTATTTGCCCATGAGGTCAATTTTCATAAAAATATGAATGTGGAAAATTAAATTAAACTTTGCTAACTACTGAATATGCTAGATCATCCCCAAAATGACTTTTCTGATAAGTGATTTTTCCAGTAAACAGCATACCATATGGTCCCCTGTTCTGCTATAATGTTTTAATAAGTAACTAATCAAAACATGTTCATCTTTTAAATTTAAAATATCTCAACTGTTAACAGGAATTTTTCTTAAAATAATAGTGTGCATTTATAGGTAGGGTTTTTTATTTTTATTTTCTAGCAAGAAAGGATACATACTAATTCAATATGCCCTGGGATTTTTCTACTCTCTGCCTAAAATACATAGAAGTGGTTCTAGCAAGGAAACCTATAAACTTCTGCTACCTTCCCATATACCCATATTTGTACATATTTCTCCAACTCCAGATGTGTTCATCTTTCAATACAGGCTTTGTTACAAATAATTTTGAATATGGGCAGAGTTTAGAGCTGTTATATAAATATAATGTAAATGTAAAACTTGTTATAATGAAAATACCTATTATAAAATCCTAACTTGGGAAAAAATGTATGATTTTTGCCATTTGGATTAGCCCAAAAGTAGGGAAGCATTTTCTTATGAATATTTTGACTATTCAGAGAAATCTTACTGTGTAATGCCAAACAACAACATATCAATATTCAGATGGAAAAAATAGTAGATGCTTAGAGAAATGTGCAGTGGAATATATATACACATTTGAAGTGCATAAACACTCATAAATGACTGAAAAAAAACTCAATACAGGAAAATGTGTAAAAGCCATATGAAAATATAGCATGTGAAAATGTAGTAACTCCCATATGAAGGGCTTAATATAATGTAGTAAGGTATTAGAAATAGTCTTTATTCAAGCTCACAATACTCCAGATAGATTTAGCCAAGCCTTTGGGGGTAAGGATGATGAGGCAAAAGCTATAAAAACTCTTTCAAGACCTCTTTAGAGGCTTGTGCCTAGTAATCAGTTAATAATCTCAAAGTTCTTCCATCCACACTCTTGTTTTTCTGTCTTATCTTCTTTCTCTCATTTCTTCTATCTGGCTCAGTACCAGTTAGACCTGAAGATAAACTCTGAACTTAGAGGCAAGGAAAGAGTTCAATTTGAGCAATTTGGAAGATAAGGAGAGTTTCAAATTCTCAAATTATCCTACTTTCTTTCCTCCTCTGATCATTTCAGGCACTATTTTAGGCATTCAAGGACCAATATGTTCTACAACTGTTAATGTTGGATTTTGTGGGCACTTCCTATTTTTATACTTTATGACGCGTCTTTTAAACTTCAAGCGTGTAACAAAAGGAGTGTGCTCAAAGACAGAGAACATAGTAAGTGATGGATAGCGAAGGAGTTCCTTGATCTCAAGGTTATACAACATGAAATGTGCTATTGAACAAAGGTATAAAAATCCTCACACCTAGAAATCTTTAAGAAGAGTTCCTTGTTGTTTAGAATTAACATTAGCTCACCCTGCCTGGGAATTGCAATCTATGGTTTTTAAGCTCTGTTTGCTTTTAGAAATGATACCTATTGGGGCATCTGGGTGGCTCAGTCGTTAAAGCGTCTGCCTTCAGCTCAGGTCATGATCCCAGCGTCCTGGGATTGAGCCCCACATGGGCTCCCTGCTCCACGAGGAGCCTGCTTCTCCCTCTCCCTCTGCTACACCCCCTGCTCATTCTCTCTATCTCTGTCAAATAAATAAAATCTTTAAAAAAATGATACCTATTTAGAAGGTCTTTAATTGCCTTATAATGTAAGCATTCTATGTCACTGACTTTGGTCTATCTTAAGGAAATTAGAGTCCATCAGCAATTCAAATGGAGCAGAGGTAGGGGACTTTAACATCTTCATCTCTATGCTTGACCAAAACAAACAAAAAAGCCAAAAGAAAACAAATTTTAAAAACCACAAAACAATCCAAAAACAAAAATAAAGAAACAAATAAAAGCCCCCAACAACCCTACTATAACTTCCTGGTTCTTTGTTACTTATTTGTAGCAATTATTGCGATGTCATTTAGAAAAATCTGTGTTCCCATAAATTTAATGAAGACAATTCTGAGCATTCTGGAATGGTCCCAGGGAAGGAAAAGGCATCTTGCCAAAAATATAAAGTACAATCAAAACAATAGTTTGAAAGAAAAGCTGAAATGATTTTAATATTTAGGCCTCCAAGAAAAGTTACTATGCATCCACAGGTGGTTTGCAATGGAAGGGAAAAGCTGTATATTGATAATCATTGGTTGGCAAAAGGACACATTGTGATAAAATATTTTCAGAAATAACCATATCCTACACATACAGGAATTCCTGCTTCAGTGTACATTCGGTCCATTTTCTGGTGTCTTCAATAAAAATACTCAAGGTTAATTATCAGAAATGTCAGTGGCATCCTCTCACACAAGTCTTTATATTTAATTGCCGTAGTTTTCAACCTAGTTTTAAGTTGTTCAGTGTATGTTAAACATGATATAAACCAAAATAGTCAATAGCGTATTCAGTCTACTACAAACATACATTTTTAAAACTCCTATTCTAATAATGATGTAACATAGTGTATTGGGTATGATTTCTTAGTATTACTAGAGTTGTAAAAAACTTTGAAAATCTTCAAAGAGGAAATCTTTCATAAGCACATTTAAAAATAGTTTTCCAAAAAAATTGTCTAGTTATTATATATACATCAGGTAGAAATACCCTATTAAACATTTAAACAAATTCAGAGAGGTTATTTCTGAAAATATTTTATCACAATGTGTTTAGCTCAAATAAAACAAAATAATTAAAACTGATCATTATTATAGGAACAAGTACACTACTACCTCTCATTTAAATAGCAAGAACAGATGAAATACTTTTTTTTTTTTTTTAAGATTCCACTTATTTACTTGTCAGAGAGAGAGAGCGCACAAACAGGGGTAGAGGGAGAAGCAGGCTCCCCGCTGAGCAGGGAGCCCGATGCGGAACTCGATCCCAGGATCCTGGGATCATGACCTAAGCCGAAGGCAGATGCCCAACTGACTGAACCACCCAGGCGTCCCAGATGAAATATTCTTTTTTTTTTTTTTTAAGATTTTATTTATTTATTTAGTCAGAGGGAAAGAGCACAAGCAGGGAGGAAGGGTAGAGGCAGAGGCAGAAGAAGCAGGCTCCCCACTGTACAAGGAGCCGGATGTGGGACTCAATCCTAGGACCCTGGGATCATGACCTGAGCCGAAGGCAGACGCTTAACCGACTGAGCCACCCAGGAGTCCCCCAGATGAAATATTTTTAATACTCTGTCTTGTACCCTGCATTTGACCACTGTGCATTTTATTGAACAAGAGATTAACTAATGTAACAGTTTTTTAGAAATCTGTGATAGTTTTGATTGTAAAAGAAATGTAGGGTACTGTAGATGGTAGTTTAGTCAATGTTAAAGAATTCTAAACAAGTAACAGCCAAAGATTCTGAATCATGAATGTGACCTCCAAATATCTAAGGTGTTTCACATCACAGGTTTTCATTCTATCAATAATTTGTCTTTGGGCACATAATGACAACTAACATTTATTGTCACATAATGTGTGCTAAGCACAGTTTTGAGGGCTTCATACGTATTCCCTCATTTAAGCCTTTACAATCCTATTCAGTAGGTACTATCATTAGCCACACATACAGGATGATGAAACAGGTAAGTCAGTAGTTAACAGTCACGTGACTAACAAGTGGCGGTGTCAGGGTTTGAACTAAGTCTTAACGGAGCTCAATAACCACTCTACCATCCCCAGCTGAAGTGCCTCTTCTATACTCTCCATAGGTCACGGTGCAGCAGGGGAGCCACAACAAGTCAGGTGGAAATGAACCCAGATTCAAAGGCCCCCATAAGAACAAGGACTCCGGTGATCTAAAAGAGAAAGCATTATACCCAAGCAACAATTCTATTAAAAAGACTAAATGTCATCTTATCAAAAAGGAAGACACCTCTAAGGAAAGGAATGACTAGAGCCATTATTAATAGCTTCTTACGATGAAAATCTTCCAGCTACTTGGAACAGCCTCGCTGTTAGTGCTGTATTTTCCTCGCTGCCATGGTTGTGGGGTTTTGTATTAAAGCAACAGGAAGTCAGCATGTGAATCACCAAGCACGACCTCTACTCCATATCACATTCTGAGTCTAGGCAAGGAGAGGAAAAGGGAAGATCAGGGAAAAGAGGAAAAGAGGAAATGAGGAAAAGAGAAACACAACCAGGAGGAGATGGGGAACCGAATGCAGACCTTGAGGGAGACCACGAGAATCACAGCTTCCCCAGAAGACACAGAGTGCCCTACCCCTCAGATCCTCTGTTAAAGATGCAGTTGGGACAAATGGTATGATCCTTCTGCATTTTTCACAGCAAGCTCTTCTTCCTAAAAACACACAGTCTCCCAACAGAGTGTTATTTTGGATTCCTTAGGCTTTGACTCTCCTCTCAGCTAGATCTAATAAACGATCATCTACATAACAATTTGACAAATGGAAAGTTTCCAACAACTATTAGTCAGCGAGTCTTACCCACCATAAACATTTCATTATGCTTCTAAAACAGCTTCATATTTCAGGTATAAACCAGGAGTCACAATGGCACTTTCAAAGAATCTCTCACTTAAAAGATTCTAACTATCGGGGCGCCTGGGTGGCTCAGTTGTTAAGTGACTGCCTTTGGCTCAGGTCACGATCCCAGAACCCTGGGATTGAGCCCTGGCATCGGGCTCCCTGCTCAGCGTGAAACCTTCTCCCTCTCCCGCACCCCCTGCTTGTGTTCCCTCTCTCGCTGTGTCTCTCTCTGTCAAATAAATAAATCATATCTTTAAGAAAAAAAGAGAGATTCTAACTATGAAGGCAGAGCTATATCACGGCCTTAAACAAAAGACTGAAACAGTTGATATAAACAACTAAAGTACAGTTTAATTTATAGCCCTTCGAGGCAGTATGTGAGAATATTTTCTAAGATATCAGAGTCAAATATTCGTATATAGTCTTAAGACAAAAACTACATTAATTTTACATTTTTAGTCATGAATTTAAAAACTTTCTGAAATTTAAACAAAAACTTCTTTGGTAAACTGTAATTCCATATTATACTTAAAACTATGAATTTATGAATATATTGATGTGTCCTGTAGCAAGAGAAATTTCTCCAAGAAACAAAGCATTGATATCTACCCTTGGATTTTCTTAAGTCTAAAGGGAAATAAATGTGGCTAACATTGCATTGCAAATACTTCTTACCCTTTTTAAATTATACAATAGCGTTAAACCAGTTGGAAAATACTCCTCTCAGGATTTGAGGAATACACAGAAACTTAAGTACTAGATCTCTATTATAATTATTATTTATTTTTATGAATTCATTACCAAAATGTTGTAAATATTTGTATGCATAATTCAACAGTAATCAGTGGTGTTTATCTTGACTAATAATCTACAGACTGCAGTGCATTTATGATTTCAATGGAATTAATCTTCAATTCTCTACACTTCTTTGTGAAAAGAGCTATAAACAGGTTGCAAGAGGAGCCTTTTAGCACCAAGGCTTTATTTGCAGGAGGAAAAAAAAAAAAACAACCCCCCTTGGGCAAACCCATCTTTATTTACTGCAATACATAACTATTCTCAAAAGGAGCGAAGACTCTTAACTCTTTGTAATGTACATGTCTAAGAAACACCTTCTTTGCCATATAAATAAGATATAAGAATAATAGACATGTTTCAAGAAGAAACATGATGACGTCAATTCTTCTCTGCCTATGGGAAAAATATTGACAGGTCCTCTCCTGACCTATGAGAATGCAAAGGATCTGTGGGTGGTGGGCAGGAGATGTGGGGGTGTCAATCTGCCTTGTTAACAATTCCTGCATCCCTAAAGTCCTCCTCTGTTTTTCTAATTATCTTTCCCTATTCAGATACATATGAAACACTTTATTCTTGTTTGGTAAATTTTATTTAGATGAGTCCACAGGTAATACATCAATTTCACTTTCTTAGCAATCACACCCTGCCCGTTTTCAGCTGGCTTCCTGTGACGGCGTGTTGACACCCTTGCTTGAATGGTCATGGCATGTAAGGGAAATGCCAGGGCATATCTGTCAGCTCTATGGGTTTAAGTCATTGCAGTGTGACTCCTTAATGATTTATAATAGAGCTGGGAAGTGACCACTGACTGGCATGCTGCTGGGAGACGCTGGTGGCTGACACCAATTACAGAAAGCGGTACAGATGTTTTCCCAGTGAAGATGCCTCAATGTATCTTGTCTCATTGGCTCACGGCACATGCCCACTATCAAAAAAAATTAAAGTGGATATTCAACCCCCTCCTCTTGCTAACAAAACAAAACAAAAACAAAAAATCCAAAATAAAACAAAAACAAAAAACTAACAAGAAAACTAAACTAAACATGTCTTTTGTTGGACTTTTAAAAATTGGCTAATTTTCAAATAATAAATCACCCAACAGATTTTATAATAAGAGCTGATTTTAGAAGGGCTTCTTCTATAGTTGGGCTACTCTTCTAACTCATAGTTATCTTTAAACTTAAATGTTTTTAAAGGAAAAAAGATAAAGGAGATCTTCTTTTTTAAAAAAAGTCTTTCTATGTAAAAGAGGCATATTAAAGCATTTACACAAGATATGCCATTTAGGATTTGCTTTAAAATACATGAGCTCACTGTGCCCCACCCCCCAAAAAAGTGGGATGACAGAAGCAACAAGATGAACAAACATCAAAAATTGTCAACACTGGATTATGGTATATTTATAGTATTCTCTCCACCAAATATATTACAGAATATATTTGAAAATCCTCATTTAAAAAACTTACTTAGAAACCTATCAACATGGAGGTTTCCCTTAAATCACTACTTTCCCTAAACTAACCAAATCACTTGAGAGTCAAATATAAACAAATCTAATGTATTTTCCCGTTAGAATTAAAGCTTTATTTACTTTAAGGAAATATATAATACATTCTCAATTTCATTATAGAATTATGAACACTATCATTTTAGCCTCTTTGCCATATCCAACTATTAATATCTAATATTCTGCAAACTATAACTTGACTGTTAATTAAGGGCAAATGAGATGGTACCTAAAGAAGATCTGTCCTAATTCACCATCCAAACTAACTGACATTAGTCAGCAATTATTTTGATGTCCCTCATTTTCATAACGAATAGTAAAACAACAAAGAGTGACTATGACATTCAAAAGCTTGCTCACTTCCCTCACTGGCTGCAATATTTGTTTCTTAATTATGTCTACATATTTAAATTTCAGCCTTGCATGTGTCATAATCTACCCTCCCAAAGCCTCAGATTGCTGCATTTTTAAATGTAACAATAAACTGTAAGATTCCTTCATGAATCTTCCAACATGGACCACTTAAAACTAAGTGAGGCATTATAACCTAATTCAGTTAAATTTTCCATAGCATCTACATTCAAATGGAAATGTATCTGCCAGCTTATTAGGTGCTGAGGATATTACATTATACTCTGTGAAGCTCAGCAAGATGACTCACACAGCAAAAGAAAAATGGATTGAAATGGAATAAAATTAAGTGCTATAAAAATCAACTGGTAAAAATTATGCGTGATAAAGACTTGTACTTTCTCTAAAAATTCCATCTTCAAATCAGAGATAAATTGGTCTTTAAGACCAGAATAAGACACTTCGGATGGGAATGAAATTCAAGTGTGGAAAGTTGTTACTCAATATTCAAACAGAAACCAAACCCTCTGGCTAGGATTACAAACCTAGTTAACAGCTTCTTAGCTCCACTATGATCACTGAGGTTCTCTTCTTTTTTTCTTTTCCACTTTTAATTCTGCAGTTAATAAATTGTGGAATTTTAGAGTTGAATTTAGAAATAGTGTTAAGTCAACCACCCAATTGTGTAGATAAAGAAATGAAGGCTCACAGAATGTCAGTCTTGCCTTCCTCCTAGGTCATAGCAAACTTAGCCTTCTTTACTTGTTTGTCCTGACACAGGCTTCCTTGTTTGTGCTTTTGAAAGATCCCTTTATATATCTGAGTGTAAAAGCTTACTTCTCTCTCTCTCTACCCACCCCTATACACACACACACACACACACACACACACTAAGATTTACATGTGTGTGTATATAAGAGAGGTATCTCTTAAGCTGACAGAATATATCTGAAGAGAAAAAGCCCCTGGAAACTATCTTGGAATTTCCAGGAAAAAAAAAAAAAGCATAAACTTTCAGCCTTGTAAAAGATGTTTAACAGAACTGTATAATTAAAATAATTTAGTCCTGTTATGCCAACCTCAAGGCTATATCAGTTGTTCACAAACTGCTATTAAGACAAAGTAAAATTAAGCAAAAGCTTCTTCATTCTATTTTCTGAAGCTGGATTAAAAAAAAAAAATTAACTGCTTAGCATCATCAACTTAACCTCCAATACAGCTTTTTAGCAATCTCCATATTAGGGAGGATAAACTGAGCTTAAAAGGCTCAATTACATCCGTCCAATTTGAGGTCTCAAAATTTGAGAAAGGCTTTAAGCCTTCAGACAGAGAACAAATCATGAGACAATATTAATATGTGAGTTGTTTTGCCTTGTAGTGAAGCCATGTGGAAACAGCAAACATTCAAGAATTTTGTCTCTTTGTTTGCTGGGACCTAAAAAGTTAAGTCATGTAATAATCTTTCACTTGGTTAGCCAAGTAATAAAAGGGACTACAAAATTATAAAAATTATCAGAAAATCATTTAGGCCATATATCCATTCCACTTTCAAAATTTACAAACTGATAAATAATACACTTCAGGGATTATTCTTTGGAAAATTTATTTCAACATATATTTTATATGTGTAAAGTTTACTAACGATATGACACACACATATTTCAAATCTCTAGCATAGTTCAGTGCTTTCTAAATAAGCCACCTGCAACCATCCTCAGTTTGGTGGTGCACAGAGTTAGAGACCACTACCCTCTGAAGAGCTTCCCAATAGAGAGGTCAGTTATACAAGGCTAATCTCAGTGTGATGGGAGACAGTGAGGCATTCAGGCAAAGCAGTCCATTTCCATGGAGCTGCCAGCACATCAGTACCCAAGGTCCTAACATGGCCCGCCCTGGATCTTTACTCAAAACCTCAAAAGTGGCTATGCCAAGTCAAAGGTAGGACAAGTCGTAAAATAACAAACTGGTTTCATTTTTACCTTTGTCATAACAGAGCCCCTGTCTACTCGTTTGCAATCCTCACTGTGTCTGACTTCTCTTTTTCCAGGCTGGAAGGTTTGGTCACAAATTGAAGTTAATACTTTAAAGTATTTTATGAGAAGCTACATCATATTGGCAGGACTGGGTTTGGAAAATAACCTGAGGTTATAAATATGTTCCAAATAAAGTGTTTAAGATATTTAGATTTTTACTTTCAAATTAAGTCTGTTCACTAATCGGTCAAGTTAGGCGATAAATGTATAGTGCAGTGAAAGCCTTGGTTTTACAATTCAGGGGACATCCCTGATTACTGTATCACCTGGGATGTCAGACAGGTTTCAACTTCCACATCACTGCTGATGGGAGGTGGATTTCTGGAGTGATGGCAGGCATGTAATGAATGTATCCTTCCTGACCTCCACCAGGCCGTACATACGCTAGACATGTAAAAATAGTGTCTTATTAGAAATCACAAAGAGCGCATTGTCTCCTTGCAAGTGATCTCCTGCTGAGATAACAAAAACACAAAGTTATTGTAAGTCACACTACAGCTACATTGTACACAGATGTCTCTTGTCCTAAGGAATTTTAAATATAAAAGATGCAGGCACTGCTAAACAAAGATGATATTATAGTCTCTATCAATTACATAACTGAAGGGATCAAATTGGAGAAAGAGGGAACTCTATTCCAGAAGTTTTGCATGAAGAATAAGGGCATCCTGAATTTATAATATATTGTGGGAGCAAAAAATTCACCTGACAGATATTCTCTTTATGGAAAGGTTTCGATGGGACGTGGCTACCGTATCAACACAGGTTATGTTCCCTGGGGCTATCAGCTGCGTGACTGATGGATCTCATTCTTGATTATGGTACAGAAAAAGCATGAAAAAGAATGAAATGTGAGGGGGATCCGCTGAAGACTATTAGCTACAAAAGGGCAGGACCTGACATATGTTTTCTCCATTGCAAAGTACCTGGTACATGGTAGGTGCTTGTTGAATATATCCAGTAAAGAAAGGGTGATAGCATGTTGGCTCAATCTCTGGTGCTGATGTTAACCAATTATATGACATGTATTTAAGCATTTAATTCTTAGTGTTCTCATATCTAAAACTGAACTATCGATACCTGCCTCAGTGGGCTGTTTTACAGAATGAATGAAATCATGGAAGTGTAAGCACCTAGCCTAGTACCACAATGCCTGGCGTATAGTCAGTATTTGGTAAAAATTTATTGAAAAAAAAAATGCTAGAGATAGTTTAGTCCTGGGCTAAAACAGGAATTAATTTCATTGGGCTTTTCCTTTATCTACCACCACTATCCTACTCCTCTTTGAAACTTACTGATCTCTGAATTCAGCTGGAAGAATTCTTTTTTTTTTTTAATATTTTTTTAATTTTATCATGTTATGTTAATCACCATACATTACATCATTAGTTTTTGATGTAGTGTTCCATGATTCATTGTTTGCGTATAACACCCAGTGCTCCATTGAAACAAACTGAGGGTTGCTGGAGTGGTGGGGGGTGGGAGGAATGGGGTGGCTGGGTGATAGACATTGGGGAGGGTATGTGCTATGGTGAGTGCTGTGAATTGTGTAAGACTGTTGAATCACAGACCTGTACCTCTGAAACAAATCATATATTATATGTTAAAAAAAAAAAAAAAAGAAGAGGAAGAAGATAGCAGGAGGGAAAGAATGAAGGGGGGGATATTGGAGGGGGAGACAAACCATGAGACTATGGACTCTGAGAAACAAACTGAGGGTTCTAGAGGGGAGAGGGGTGGGGGGATGAGTTAGCCTGGTACCGAATGAAAGAATTCTAATAGCTCTATTTTAACTTAATGATACTAGTATATCCCAACTAAATCCTCACTACAACACCCTTTATCCTGGTATCTTGTGGCTCAATCTATAAAATTAGCAACTGAGTTGTTAACATATTAGAATAATGATTAGACTCTTGGTGTGTAAGGTATGTTTAAATTACTATGGCAACTTAAATTTATATCTCTCAATGCTATTTTCAGATGCTAGTAATAACATATATCAAAAGTGAAAAAATATTAAATTTGTAGGTAAAAATGAAATTCTAAAACAAATGTATAGTTCCAATATTATAAAACCATGGCTGAAAAGGACTGTCTTTTATTTATGTTCTTACAAATTTAATCCTAATTCTGCTATTATTATGTAAAAATACAGAATTTGTCTTGGAACTTCACCTACTTTATTTGATACACATTTCTGTGATTCAGTTTCCTTTCTACTAAAAATATGGAAACTTCACATATATTAATTTAGACAATTCCACAGATATTTCATACTTGTTGATTCTGTAAAATATTCTCTAAATTTGAGCACTCAGCAAAGTACCCAAACATTTTATCTACATCATTTCTCTTTCTATATAGATTTTTTTTTTTTTTTTGAGAAATGAATACATGCAATTAACCCATGGGAAGGTTAACTGAACTACTTTTTTTTTGTTTTACTTTAACCCTTAATTAAATATCTAACCTACAGTTCTGAAGCAGGGGCAATTTTGTTCACGAGGGGACATTTGACAATATCTGAAGACAAGTTTGGGTTTTAAGACCTCAAGGTTGAGAGGACATTGCTACTGGTATCTAGTGAGTAGAGGTCAGGGATGCTGCTGAGCATCTATAATATACAGGACAGCCCCCTACAGCAAATATCTATCAGGTCCAAAATGTCAGTAGTGCAGAGGCTGAGAAACCCTACTTCACATCAGGGTCAATTTAATAATATGCCCTTCAGAAATTGATACACTCTTTTGTGGCATTAACCTTGAAGTAAGAACTATGTTTTTTGTAGGAGTTTAAGACAAACACAGTGTGATATTTTAGAGTAATATGGCGAAGTTTTTTGACTCTTTATCCTAGACTTTAGACATCTGCATAAGTGATCCCTACCAATGCCATCTCTGACACAATCTTGAAGCCCGTTGATCCTGCCAGGATCCGCACTGCAGTGAGAACAGAGAATTGAAATGTGAGCAATGGGTGCTTTGTCAGAGCGGCTGCAATCTGCAAGTCAATCAGGCTTAATTGGTCCAATAAACAAAAACATTACATCAATTATAAAATCTCCAAAATCACTGTCATGTTTTCATTGATTAATTCCTACTCATTTACTCAACAGAAAGAGTTTTGTAGCAAGAAATAAAATGTTTTAAATCACATCCAGTACACTGCAAAGCCAGGTGTCTAATTATAGCAACCCCTCCTCTCTCTCTCTCTCGCTCTCTCTCTCTCACTCACTTCTTCTAGGGAGCAATATTAGCTGCAGAGACTACTAACTCCTCATTGTGAGCTACATTTTTAAATGTTATATGTCAGTTATCTTAGGGGAAAACGTCTGAAAGAAAATAAAATTGGTGACTGGGTAAGAAACATTGGTTGAGGTATCAATAATTTGGTTAATTTATTAAATGCACAATAATTAGCTAGCCCTGCCATTAAATCACTTTTACTCTTTGAGTTAGCTCTTATTACAGTGATATTTAGTCTCCCCAAATTAGAAATACTATGATCTATTCATTTCCCAGTGGTTTTCAGGCCAAGTTTACTAAAACACAAATCGGGTATCTGCCACTACCCAACCTGAACCATTCAATGGTTTCCCATAGCCTTTAAGGAAACATTCAACTCCTCAGGTGAACTCACAAAGTCCCTGGAAACCTGGGCCTCACCTTCCAGCCCTGTGCCTTCCCTTTTTTTCGTAACTGCCCCTTAGCAACTGTCATTCCAGTCACACCACCCTGCTAGCAGTTCCTGGAACATTCCATATTTTTTTCAGGCTTGACTTGAAATACACCGATGCTTCGTCTCAAATGTGTTTTATCTCTTTTTATCTGACTTGTTACACCTTTAGCCTTATCCTTACTACCAAGTATATCATTGGAACTACTCAGAAAGCCTGACCTGCCTTCCCTCTCCTCTGTTTCCATAGTATCCTGGGGAACCTCCATCAATGAGCATATTCCACTACATTCTCTGATGATCTGCTGCTCTGCCTCCTATGTGAGACTGATTCTTTAAAGGTAAGGAGGCTTATCTGTGAAGACTCAGAGCCCCTGGCAGTGGCTGGTATAGAACAATTAGAAACACTGGTGACTGAATCAATGAATGGATGAACGATTGTACTTTCATAGATCTGGGTATATGGGTTCCTTTCTCCACTGACAGTGGTAACATTTTATTCTCTCCTAGCCATCCTCAATTATATACATATTCTATAATCAAGCTATCTACTCACTGAAGCCTTCAAGGTTCAGCTTCAGCGTCTGTTACATAGTAGCTATTTAATAAACATCTGATGAATGAACAAATCGAGAAACGAATCCTTAAAAAGTTGTTGAGTATGATTAATCCAAGGAGAGAAGGATCTCAGTAAAGGCTGACTAGCAAAAGGAGAGGATAATGTGCAACTTATTTCTTTCTGGATTTGGGAAAATAATGTGTACAAACACCTAACTCTACTTGGCAAATCCACTTGAATGATACACACATATTTATGACACCAGTATTGCAATTTTGCTGGGTTTGAAAGTTTTCAAAATGAAATTTTGAGAGGAAAATGCCAGCAGCTATAATAAATGTAGAAGTGCCTGCAGAAGGGTGACGGACTGCTACGAGACCCCCAAAGAGAAGCACGAGAGGAACCCCTCCCCAGCTCTGGGAGCACAGGAGGCCTATTAGGGAAGATGGCACAGCAAGGGTGATTCCTGGGATGAATCTTGAAGGACAGACAGGGGTAAGGAAAAGGAGAAGGGAAGGAGATTCCAGGATGAGTGAATGACCTAAATAGCATAAGCAGGGAAGACATTGTTTATATTGCACTCCATCAATTTAAAAAAGTTAAAATGTGTATTAATATTACCACAGATAATTACTGAACGGATGCACAATTTTTAGGTATCACTAATCTTTTTTTCTACTTTGTTCATTTTATTTATTTATTTTGTTTTTAAATTATATTTTATTATTTGTTGATTTAAAGAGCAATACATACATTGAAAAAAATTCAAACTTTTACTATTTGCAAGCATTATCTTTTTTTTTAATGTTCAATTAATCTTAACCAACAGGGTTTGGGATATGGACGTGGGGCTTGTGTTAAGAGTTTTGTTACGTGATGGTATATAACACAGGAGCTGTCTTTGCTTCAAATAAATATGAGCGATCTATTGGAAGATTGAAGAAGTAATGGAATACTAACCTGATTATAAGCACAGGCCAAGGACCTATTGAAGAAGTGTCAGGGTGAAGATACTTAAAAAAAAAAAAAATGACAGAATAAGCATATCAGAAACTAGAGATAATTAAACATTTGGAAATCATTAGGGTCCTGGGCCAAGGTACTTGGTTGCCATGACAAAGCCAAAAGAAGCTACAGAAAACTTGACAAGCAGGTATCCTGGGAGAAGCTGAACACAGAGGAAAAAGGCCAATGTTTTCAAGAGGCAATAAGATTATAATTTTCTAAATCTCTCTTGGGAATATGTTCTGAGTATTACTCTGCCTTGAGTTTTATAGCAAGAGTCCGGTCTGACTGCAAATGAAGCCAAGGTAGGTACCGTAAAACAGGGATATTTTACCTAATGTCTGAACTCTCTTCTGGCTTTTTAATTTACCATGACTCACTGAAGCATTTGCTGTTTGCCATTGGATAGAAGAAGGAGCCTGGAGCACATGGGGAGCAGTCACATTCACCAACCGGTAGAGATCCCTAGAGCCATTGTTGTCTGGTACTCCATGCCTCTCTCAAGCCCCAGAACGGACATTTGGGGATTCTGTAATGCTGACCCCTTGGGGGATGGGCATGGACTGTTAGCACTGGCTGGCGTTAGCTGACTGGGGGCACCTCTTCTCAACTCCGTATTCAGTGACCTTATATTGATAGCTTGAAATTAGTCATGGGATTACAGAACTCAGCAAACAGATGAGCAAACTTGACAGATCCCCTCAGAGAGCAGGTTGTTAAACATTTACCAGCATACCCCTAGATCCAACCCATCTCAACAGTCAGAAACCAACAACACATCTCATGATAAATAGTAACTAAAAAAGCTCAGCAATCTGTTAGCAAGCAAATCAGTTTGGATTCCTCTTATAAATCAAATGATTTGAAATTTGCATTGTCATTTGTCCTGCTCAAGTGTCTAGATCAAAATATATATGCATATATAGATCCTGCTAACGTCAACTAAGAAAAAGCAAAAACCATTTCTTGCTTATACATGTCGTTGAAGTCAAATGATAGAACAGGTAGACAAGCTTAAATTGTGTTATTCTGGGGATACAAGGTTTTAATCTCTGGGGGAATAATCAATCTTTGTTCATAAGTATAAAATATGGTTTTTGAGATTCAAGTAGTTTTCCCCCACTTTTGAGCAACTGATCATCTTTCTATACCATATGTATGCATTTGTTTAAAAAACCAGATGATACCTTTTCTAATTTAGAGACGACCCAATGTGAATCACTCAATTCTTTTGATGGAAAGGACAGCTAAACTAGTGCTGCCTTATGCAATCCATATCAGAAAAGAAGTAAAATATGTTCTATCTGTATGAATAAAAGGAAACATAAAAGAAAAAAAAATGTCATCACATCATCTCAATCCATTCTCTTCACTCCTAAGAGCAAAGGAAAGACACCTATTTATCAAGAAGAAAACTAATTGCACGTGGATATTTCAAAGTGAATGAGACACATATTTTTTTCAATAGCTTTTGTGGTCTTTTCTATCCTTTATTCTAATGAGTCACTTAAATCGCAAAAAAATTTTCAACTCTACTTTTCTCCTCAATCATTTGTCTTCCCTACCCCCACCCCTATAAATCAGGCATAAAACAATGCTCAAGAAGCTGGTGAATGAACATTATACTCACAATCTTCATCAAAACATCTGTTTAAATGTGAATAAATGAGAAGTATCTTTAATCAAATATATCAGTGATCAAAAACACTGACATATTTGTAAGTAGTGAATTAATTTGTATATGACTTAATTTTTTTACAGTTTTTATTTAAATTCTAATTAGTTAACATACAGTGTAATATTAGTTTCAGGTGTAGAATTTAGTGATTCATCACTCACATACAACACCCAGTGCTCATCACAATATATACTTGCATATGACTTTAAAGCTCCTTGAATCACAATCTGTCTTTAAAGTTTAATAATTCTCCTTTATACATATTTTGACTCTCATGGGCTGCCAGAAGCTATTCTCAATGATATGGCATACGAAGTTAAATATTCTAAGTTAACAAATTCTTTTTTTTCTTAAATACAGCCTACAAAAATACTCGTTCCTTAATTTACACACATACAAACACACCTCTTTAAGAAGAAAACTAATTGAACATGGACAACTTTTTTTTTTAACTTCTCAAGTGTTTTCTGTTTCATGGATCCTGTGGACCCCCAAGTTTCTAATTCCAATATGCGTTCTCTTTGTTCTTCTGCCATGATCCATACGTACCCTAACACAGGCCAACCTTATTTCTGACTCTTTGCGTCTCATTGCTTTGATCATTTTATGTTATCTCGTTGAAGTTTAGATTCCCCTGATCAGTAACGTTACTCTTTCAAATGTCAGTCTACAATCAGGATCCTATGGGAATTGTAACATAAAGAAGCAAGAATAAGATGGTTAAATGAGACACCATTTGAGATTCTCTGACATTGTTTTCTACGTATCCTTCCTCCTGTTCCACACCCTGCCCCCAAATTAAACCACCACACATCCTCCCAGAACCCTAGTTATCATGTTACTGCAACACAAGTAGTCTTGAAGTATTCCTCCCATATGCGTGCAGGGGGGCTCCCCTGCTCCTACTAGACTCCCTCTCAGGGATGGAATCTAGCACCAAAGACAGAGTGTGGAAACTACCACTGCTTACGTTTACATAACACATTATTATTTTCTATAATCCCCACAACAGCCATTGGGAGTCATCCAAGCAGATGCTACTAACTTATTGTAGAGGTAAGGAAACCAGCTTTGAGATGTGAAATGTCTGGCCAAGGATCACATCTTTAATGAATAGCAGTGGTCTTAACTATAATCAGGTCTGCTGAGAATTGACCAGCCTCCTTCCTGTGTCACTTTTAAGGATAGTAAATAATATAACTAATCTCGGCTACCACTCCTGAGAGCCTCTGTGGGCAAAGTACTGTACTGGGCTCTCTACAATCATATTCTTCCAGCAGCTTGGAAAAATAGACAAGGTATACTTCGTAATGCAGGACTGCATGATCTTTGCTTAGAAAACATGGAAAGTGAAGCCCCAAAGGCACAACAATAGTAAATGGTGAATTTGGGGTTAGAACTCAGGTCTTCTCATTCCTTGGCTGTCTCCCTACCATAGGACTCTATATTTGGGACTATACACATGGTAATATCACAGGAGAAATGTAGGACTTTGTGTTAAAATATATTTGGGGAACTGTATGCACACACACAACACACACACACACATACACATACCTTCTTTGGATTAGACAACAAAAATAACTGCATTGTTATAATTTTAAAAACTAAAAAAAAATCATTTCTATAATAAAGTTAATGTTCTGAAAAGTATAGTGACATTATTTTATTCCACATAATAATTTCAACTTTTCCAGGTAGCACAGACTTTAAAACATATGCCCTGTTAGAGGGTTCCACTTCTCCTAGAGCAGATATCATGAACAGTTGAACTTCTGATCCTTAAAAATTACAGAAGAAAAGGGAGCGGTATCTGTATAGTATCTAAAACTAGGACACCTTTTAAAGGTGTCCTTTGTCAGGCAAACCCGGGTTACTAAGTAGTTTTCTTGCCACTCTGCACATTCAAGGATTGAGCTGTTTCTTTTAAGGAGCAGATACTGGTCAAGCTATTTTATAAAGGGGTGGCAGGCTGAAGTCACAATGGTTTCCTACTGCAGGGGCACAAAAGTGAGAAGGACACTAATCAATCTCAGAAAAGAACAGAGTAATAAATTCTTTGGCCAGTATTTATATATAAAAAGTATGCTGGAATACCTGCTTATTTTAGTCTGAGTCTATACAAATTGTATCTGAGCATAATAAAACATAAATTAGGGAGACTCTTGTCTTTCTTAGCACACATCTTAATGAATCAGAAAGAGGTTTCACAAAACCATGAAAACAGACACTTGTCTCATGATTATCACCAACCCATGCTGCTCTGTGGCACTAGATTATAGGGTTGTGTCACCAATGGGGGCAAAAAGTCTTTCCACTTCACACCATTCTGGAGTTCTTGCTTCTTCCCATGAGAAACAAAGTGTCATGAAATTGAGGCCCGAAGCAATTTTGTATATACTTAGGGGGTAAAAAAAAAAGGCAGGCAGGTTCTTTTCTTCTTTGTGCTTGAGTGAGCCGCAGAGTCATAATGGCCACTCCTATTATCGCTGTTCATCAATTCACTTTGGCAACAAGTGCTGTGTTAAAGGGACCAGCTCCATGGCGACTCCCTCATATTCTGAGATGACTCAAGCCCAACACATGGCAAAAATACATGACATCTTGTGCTGCTTCTCCACTCTGTGCTCTGGATAAAACTATTGGGATACTACAATCAGCTAGAAACAGATTAAATAATTCTTGGAAACAAAGTCACATTTAGTGGCTAATTTTCAGGTTAAATTGGTTTGGAAATACCCATTCTTTCATAGAACAATAGGGGAATACTTATTTTCAGCATCTGAGTCTATATTTTGGGCAGTATCTCATAATACAGTTCACCTAGCAGTATCACATCCTCTGCTCGCTAATCAATGATTGCATTTTTCTAACTGGATGCTCACTGGACAATGAAAGAAAATAAAATCTGGAAGAAAAGGTTAATTCTATAATCTCGTAAGACTTTAGTGTCCTAAAACTTCGATATATCTTAAATAATGTACACTTAAATATTTTGTGCTAAAGCTAAAAAGGAAATTTAGTCTCAATTTCCAGGATTATCAGATGCAGAGTAATAAGCCAAAGTTTAAAATATTTTGCTTCCTTTTATTCAATCAATGTTAAATTATTTTCACTCTGTAACTTATTTTAAAAATTTAAAAATTTATGCCCTAATTACATAATCCTTGGGGTTTAAATCTGCAGAGCAAAATGAAAAGTGGATATATATACAAACTCATTTAATCCTCAAAGCAATACTACAAAATAGGTCATGTTATTGTTCGGTTCCTTGATGGAGTATGTGAACCAAAGGAAACTGGGCTCCGAAGTCTTAGCACCAAGCCCTGATGCTATTTTGTCTCTCAGATACTTGGGCAGAGATTATCGTTCTTTGTTCTGTCTTGTTTTGTTTTATGTACATACTTTCAATTAGTTATCTGCTCATTACTCACTTGATAAACATGTTCTGGGCACCTGAGTAAGTGCCAGGCTCTAGAGGAATAATGACGAATAATACACAAGGTATGCCTCTTAGTATAATGTTCCCAGTCTGGGGAGGACAGCAGACTTTCGATGAAATACTTAAATTCTACTGACAAAACTGCTGAAATGAGAGGTAAAAACTCCTAGAGAAGCAAAGGTTTGGGGATAGTCATTTAAAACTCTGAATCTCAAGTCCCTCAACTGTAAAAAAGGCATAAATACCAAGTGTTAATCCTGAAGAAAATAACTGTAAAACCATGTCAACTTGATATTAACCTCTTTTACACAGTATAAATAAGCTCAGTTTCACTCTATAAATGATGGGCTTGGGAGCAGACGTTTATTTTTCACATGGTAAAAGACGTAAAATTACAGTGAAGTAATTAAGACTTTAAAACTCCAATTTAGGAGATTTGCTTTATAATCTTTAAGAATAAAGGGAACTTGAGTACAGAATTTAGCTATAGAAAAATTGTACAGTCCTTTCATTAATCTGTATGATCTTCACCTGAATCTATACCTGAAGTACTTGCTTTAATAGCAAAACAATGACTGTAATCCAACCATTTAAAACATGAAAAATTTAATCCACTTATCATTAAAGCCTCATATTGTACAGACTGGGGAAAGATACTATGAATAAAAGCTATTGTGCATTCCTCAGTCAGCTGCCTCTCAATTATGCTTTTTATCTACATCTCTCTCATTAAATGAATCCACATCTAGGCATCTAGGTAGCAACCAAATTACTTCTTTCATTCAAATTGAGGGACTAAGTTTTAATTTTAAAAGATCCGTTGTGTCAGCCTAAGGCAGTTAAAAATTTATGTTCACACTGATTTCTCATCTTCTCCAACACTTCCTATCTATGTAGCATAGGCCAGGTACTCTTAATACTGAGAGGGCTAGGATGGGTGGGCTGCAGAGATCTCATAAACCCGTGAACTTGCCTGCCAGATTTCAGGGTTAAGTGCTCATACGCACTCCATTTCAGAACTTCTACCAGGTTCTCAAAATGAACCATAAGCTAAAAAAATGAGGATGTATTCGGATAGACTCTTCCTCAGGAATTAATACACAGGAGATATAACAAGGACTCAATAAGTAAAAAGCTATGGAATTAATATTTTCCACTTGAATTCACCTAGAGGTATCTACCTCTTATCCATCTACTTGTCCCATCATGCCTTCCAAAAAATAGGAAGATAAAAGACAAAGCAAAACACATAGTGGCTTGGTCAATGTCTATGCACTGTTCTGTGTAAGTACCCTGGAAACTTCCTTTTCTAGCTTCTGTTGTGATTAAGTTGGTGTCACATAGCTAATTCTAGCCCAGGGACCCTGAGCTAGTTTAACCTCTGAGATGAGTAGAAGCCAATGTTTTCCCCCCATCTCACTCTGTCAGAGCTTCAGCTACCTCGGAAGTCACATGTTGGAGGAAAATGGAGCAAACTTATATCCCAGAGTCACTGGATAGAGGAGAGCACCACTGAGTTTACAAGAGCAAGAAATAAATCTTTGCTGGAATTAGCCACCGAAACTGGTGGGAGGAGTGGAGGTAGTGGTTGTTACCAATATCAGCCTATCCTGACATCCTCAAATTGAAGATAAAAAAAAAAAAAAAATACATCAGTTTAAATCTGTTTGTGCATTAATTTAAAAAGCTGTTTATTGCGAGTGTTATTTCTGTATTTTTATAAACTATTCATTACAAGCTAGACTTAAACTAGTTTATTTAGTGACATACCACATAATCAAAAAAGTTTATGTCCATGCACCTCCCTAATAAATAAGGATAAAACCTAGCTTAATGTCCAAATCAAAACAGATATGTGTCCATGTAGTCATCCAAGCAACAGTAGAGAGCACTCATACAACGGTGCCAGCCACAGTAGACATAGAGCTAAGGGTGACAGTCCTGCTACATCCCAGAGGACTCAAATCAGTAAACAATTACAGTAGGAACCAGTGTGGGGTGCTATGGGGACAGCGCCCACACATGGAAACAAAAGGACCAAGGGAGATTCCCCAAAGGAACTGTCACTGGTATTGAGTCTAGAAGGACAGTTAGTAGTTAATTAAGAAGGGTGGCAAAGATTTTTCATGAGAAGGTAGAAAGATGAGAAAGCACAAATGTGAGACAGTGAGATGTGTGTATAAAAAACTGCAGGGAGGCTGGAGAGGAGAGTCTAAACTGAAGGGTGTTTCGGCGTCGCTCTGAAGAGGGGGGCCAGGGCAAAATGGCGCTTCAATTTAAAATCCCAATGTAATTAAAGGACCTTCTCATGCTTTCCTGGGCACTTCCAGGAGACAATAAGATGTTTGTGCAACTGCATGATGGTCACGATCAATCAGTGCTTTAAAAGATTTTGGATAATAATAATAATACAAAAAGATGAATATATGAAAATTGCCATTAACCACATTTTACTCATTTAGATATACTGTCTCACCCTTCAATTTTTCCTTCTTCACTTATCTTGAAGAGAAAGAAAATGAAATATTTTCAGGAGGAATTATAATCAAGTGGCTTACATTATAAACTTTAGAGTTTTACATAATTTAGAAATTTAAACAGATATAATATCTTACTTTCAGTATAATATTGAGTCTAAAACCATGAGAATGGTAGCCAGTTCATAATCTCTCTGTGTCTATGGAGCTCTACTTAGAAAAAAAATGGATCACTGATCATTTATGTGAAAGGTAAAGAAAGTGGATTAGTAATAACCACAAAACAAATAGTAACACACTATAAACAGAAACATTTACTCTATTTTTGCTAAATGGGAGGCAGAGACAATCTTTAATTTTTTGCTTCTGCTTAGAATTATTTTTGCTAATAAAGAATCAAAAAACATAATTCAACAATTCTAAATAAGGGATTTATGCCTAGAGTGTGGGTCAGACCAAAGTTAAAGAGTAAACCTAACCTTATTTGGTTCATATAAACAGCGGTATAAACCACAGCACTTAAGCAAACATTTGCTTTGCAAATTTTTTTTCTTTTCATGATTGTTTTTCAGTCAAATGTTTCCACTTTCTACAATAAAGTTTGGTTAAAAATTTCATCTGGCTTTGGAAGTATCCACTTTTGAGCTCCAAGTTACATTTTGTTATGTTGTAACTTTCTTAACCAGGAAAAAATAAAGTCTGATGTAATAACCTGTCCCATTCTTTTGAAATTAAGAATTTGTTTTAGAAACAGTTTTTGAGGTTCACAAAGATAGCTAATTATAGCCTTCAGCCTTGTACTTTGACGGACAGGCCAGGCCGCAAGACCCTTCCCCTGAGATAGCACTGGCTTGTGGGGTTACTGAAATACATTAGCGGATCACATAGAAAGGGATCACAGTAAACAATGTATAAACATGGATAAAACATGCTTCCACCCTCACAGAATGAACAGTCAAGGTAAGAAGTTAAACTAATGGATTTAAAAAGCAATGTACAAAAAAGTGTAAACATAAGGCAGTGAGCTACCCACACAGCAAACAACATGGAACTAAAGATACAGAGGAGCACCTTCTTCAATCTGACTCTCAGGAAGTGTTCGGTTCATCTTGCTGCCTAAAGTCAGCCTCTCTCTCCATTTTTTTTTTTTTTTTGACCCCTTCTCAACGTCTCTGACATATGGTGCCCTCCGTTATCCCTACTTTAAGGAATCTTCATTCTTTTCTTCTCCACTGACTCCTGTACCTTCCTTCAGTAGAAAACAAACAAACAAAAAAACATGTTTCCATTGGAGGAACACCTCTAGCCTTCTACAACAACTTTTTCTCTTCTGCTGATTTCTCCAGCTGACACCCACTTCTTCTCTTCTTTTTGTTACTGAATTTCTTTATAGAGTTGTCTAAACTTGTTGAGTCCTCATACATATCTTCTTACTAGTGACTCATCTTCTTGGAATCTGGTTTGAGCTGAAGAGTCTACCTCCTACCTCCTCCCTTCCAATTCGACTCAAAGTGCTCTCTTAAAGGTTACTGCTGTCCTTTTCACTGCCGGTCAGTGACCTTTTTTTCATTTCTTGTCCTATCTGTAGCATCTGCACCCTTAACTACTTCCTTCTTTTCTCTTTGGCCTTTCTTGTTCCCTCTCACTTTCTTTAGCTTCTCTCCTTTCCGACTGCTGATTAGAGAGAGATGCACTAAGATTTGTCTCTACATCCCTTCTTCTCCCCATCCATTGTCTCTCTGAATATAATACAGCACTAACCTGGGACAGCACTATCAGTGCTAGAGTGGCTTTCAGATGCTTTCTCTGTAAAGTCAACTACCCAACCAAATCAGTGATCTACTCCTGCTTACTCTCTCTCCACAGAAAGAGAACACGTCAATTCTAACACCTATATTTCTTACACTGGCAAACGGCAATGCCCCATCCCTGATCACCCAAACTATAAACCTCAAGGTCCTTCTCAGCTAACTTTCCTAGCTTTCCTGTTGAGAAATGAGGAATAAAACAGTAGCACAGTACAAAACATTTACTGTGCACACTTTTTAAGTCCTATTTTTTTCAAAGCATCACACGAATTTTCCTGAAATATCTTTGAGTGGGCTATATGATTTTATTGTTCAAGATGGACTACTATGAAGTAGGAATTAAATAATTTCCTATTATTAGGATGACTAATAGATTAGTCAGAAATGATATTCAGCTTTTCTAGTTCAGTAATTGCCTCAAGGCTTTGTAGCAATAGTAAAAACTTTCTACAGGAAAGTTCAGATAAAATCAAAAGCTAGTGTTTTGATAAGCTGTTCATTCAGAAGTGCAAGTTTCCATTCTTTTTCATTTCTTTTTCTAATTTTTTTTTATCTTTTCATTTCTTAACATGCCATAGATATAATGTTACATTAAGCGATTCACTTACAAAATAATAAGAAACAAGTTTTCAGTTGTTCTGCTTGCTCAAGAAAGCCACTGATGTTTGCATTTTTCTTAAATATTGTTTATGTACTTTTCCAAACTATGAAACAAGACACTGTAGGTAACACAAGTCAAAAACTAGCCCTATAAATTAGTACCAAGATAAATAAATGCAACAGCTAGCAATAATTACATGGTAAGCCCTGAAGAACTGTTATTCAAGTATTTTCAAATGTCTACAGTGTGTGTTTACATAAGTACTCTATTTAGCACAAGGGATACATTCCAGGGGAATGAGCCCCATGAGAGGGCATGATAGCCAGTACTTGGGCTGATGAGAGCTTGCTTCACTGTCGGCAAAGGCTCTTCCTTTCTCTTCAGATTCCCACCTCGTTTCTGTTCCCAGGCTGTGGTAAGGTTTATTATGCTCTCCATAATGTCCCCAGACTTCCAAAAAAGCCTCATTTCCATATTAATATTTAACCTGTTTCCTCAAACCTTTTCTCCAGCAGTTAAAAACCTGCCATGACAGTTGTGGTGCTTTTTTTATAGTGCTTTTTTTATACAGCAAAGACATCCAACGTACTTTTGGGTGTTGCGCGGCTGGCTGAAGTCCAAAACTATGTAGTGTGTGGTGTTCCTTTAACGACAATTGCCATAAAATCCAAATGAAAACAGGGATGGAAAATAAAATACACTAAATTCTTTGAAACCACTGTAATTTTCTTAATTCATTTCTGTTTATTTTATTTAGAATGCGATTACATGGATCAATGTTTATTTTTAGAATAGTACTAACTGCCCTTTTGCTTAAGGTTTGTGTTTTCTCATCTACAGATTCCCCAAAGCTCTGTAAGTGGAGGGTAATTCAACCTACAAAAACAGTATCTTATAACCTAGGAAGTTCTCATCCTACTGTAACAACTGGCTGTTACCACAGGAGAAAATGAGGAATTTCACCCAGTTTCTTTCAGTGAATTCTTGGTAGTATTTTAAAATAACTCTTTTTTCCTAAAAATAATAAATAAGAAGAATGTGTTACTACTAAACTTATCCATTCATTCATCCACTCACTCTTTAATTTTCACCAACACACACTCATTTATTCAATAAATACACACTAGCTTATCCAGCTCTTTGGTGAAATAATATACTTTGTTGATACAGCAAGTTCTATATTCTCTAGTGTTAAAAATACATTTTCTCCTTAGGGGAAGGTGCTTGTTTTCTGTACCTTTTCTTTCTTCCCATTACATGCATTTTCTCTCTTGGAAAATTCTTTGGGGCAACAGAAATCCATTTCATAACTGTAGAATAAATTTTAAATGTGACCTCGACTTTTACAATTTATGGCTTATCTTGAAGGAAAAGAAGAGTCTGGACTCTCCCCCACCCCCAACACCACTTTTGTTTCAAACAGATTAAAATTTATATCACCAATTATATTATAAAAACAATAATTATACTTTCAACTTTAGTGTTCATGAGTGATACACAGGTGTGTCATCAGTGGGCAGCATTCTGGAAAAGGCTTACTTCTCACAGTTTACTTTTACAACTTGGATTGACAGGGCTTTTCAGATAAATGAATTATTTCACAAACAAGATAAAGCAGAGTTTTACAAAAGGTGCTGTGCTGTGCATTATCTCCATTAGATTTCATTACATCCAGGGAGGCAAAATGAGGGGTATGCTTCTGAGGACACATGATACAAAGTACCATGGTGATTAAATGCGGAACTGTCCCAGGAAACTCATTAACTGAGTCCAAGTCCAGCTCTCTGTCCACAGCCTTCTTACATGATTTTTACTCTTCTTTGCCATACAGCTCCTAACTCCATCAAAAGTGCCACAAACATTATAAAGCTCAAGTAGAAACGGACCCAATTCCATAAGAATCGGTGGATTTGAGAGGTAGAAAATGGCCCATGTTAAGCCTTAAACATGAAATCTAACTTTAAAATATCTTTTGAATGGAAAAGTATAACTTAAAAGTAATTAAAGGATAGTTGTAAATCAATTTGAGATTCTGTTAATAAAAATAAAGTGTCAATTCAATTCATATTTTTTAAGTAATTTACTTTCAATCTGTTACTTTTAAATCCACTAAAGACATTAAAAAAAATTTTGGGGGGGCGCCTGGGTGGCTCAGTCATTAAGCGTCTGCCTTCGGCTCAGGTCATGATCCCGAGGTCCTGGGATTGAGCCTGCCATCAGGCTCCTGGCTCGGCGCGAAGCCTGCTTCTCCCTCTCCCACTCCCCCTGCTTGTGTTCCCTCTCTCGCTGTGTCTCTCTCTGTCAAATAAATAAATAAAATCTTAAAAACAAAACAAAACAAAACAATTTTGGTTCTCTAATGAACCTAAAATCAAACTTTCCTCTGAGTTGAGATGTCCTGTTTAAAGGGCTCTATTTCCACGCAGCAATCTTACTATGATACCGTTAGGTACTCCTTTGTTATGTGGGAGTTTATTAAACGTTTGTTTGCAAATATATCAACACAGTTTCAAAATGAATATTACATAAAAGAAAGTATAAGCTCAATCCCTCAATCCTGGACTCTGAAAGTAAAAACAGATGACTTATTTTCTTAAAGTAATTTTATTTAGGTATTTGGTGTAGGGTCTAAGACAGAGTATCACCACAACTATTGTGATCATTAGTACAAGAGAGGTTTCCAGATAGGAAATCAAGAATGGTGACAATGACCAAACACTGCTCACTTTCTTAGAGCACTCCCCCTCTTCGCGCTGACCCTTTTATTTCCAATGACAAAACTCTCCTCGAGGAGAGACTGCACTGTTGTGATTTGTACCACTTCCCATCATGTTTTTTAAAAGGGTAAAACAACAGATTAGAACTGCTAAGAACATATCCCAGGCAAGGTTGGGAAGAGAAAAACTGGTACTCAGTTATCTTGGTTATTTCATGTGTACAGGACTTCACAAGGAGTTGAATTTTTGCTAGTTATTACATACTGCTTCAGTAACATCTCTAACTTACTACCTAATTAAAACTCACAAGATGAATGGCTGAGATAAACTAAAACCAGGCATCAGGAAATAACAGGAAAGAAAAGAAAAGCACTACGGGGGTGTTTCCACACACAGAGAGTATGCTCAACCCTCTAGAATTCAGGGACACAAGGCCATAAAAGCAAATGATTAGAAAGGACTATAGGGAGTTAACATGCAATTGCTGTTCTGGTGTAAATCTTTTATGGTAAAAGCAAAAGCCTGTGTGTGTGTGCATTTCCGTCTCTACACACGTAGAGAGAGAGAGAGTGGGAAGAGAAGGAGAACAAGAGGAAGGGGCCAAGTTTACAGTCACACTGGAAAAGAAAAACACAGAAAGGCCCCACTTTCTACAATATAAGGTATATCTGTTGGTGGTGATTTTGCCACTTCAAACTCAATTTTTTGTTTACCTTCACATTAATGGGTATTTTGCAAAGCAAAAAAAAAAATTTTTTTTTTAAAGATTTTATTTATTTATTTGACAGAGAGAGACATGGCGAGAGAGGGAATACAAGCAGGGGGAATGGGAGAGGGAGAGGCAGGCTTCCCGTGGAACAGGGAGCCCGATGCGGGACTCGATCCCAGGACCCTGGGATCATGACCTGAGCCGAAGGCAGACGCTTAACGACTGAGCCACCCAGGCACCCCAAAGCAAAAATTTTTAAATGTGCAATGACTTAGCACGTGATTTAAGAGTTTGCTCTCGAGATACTAGGGAAGTTCCACACTATCTTAATATTATAGAAGCACTACTGTAACATATGGTCTTTTTCAAATTAAGGAGACACAAATGTTTGCAGAAACATTTGGTGTGATTTTTAACTCTCAGTTGAAGTTTTCTAAACAACTGTCCTTCAGGTGCCAGCACACAATATCCTGGCCTTGACGGCAAGGAGCTAATGTGTCTGCCACATACTATACCAACTAACAGGAATACCTAAAAACACCTTTACGGCAACTTAAGTATCAACAAAAACGGTTAGGTTTAACACTAAGCATAGTTAATTTTCTTCTTTTTAGTGTGTTTCATGTTTTTAATACAGACTTTGATGGAAAGATGCTTTCATCTTATTATTTGGGGAAATCTACATCAAAAGAGGAATGAAATTTGTAATTAAAAAGCCTCAATGTTTTACAAATAGTCCCCCACAAATATTTCAAATTCTAGAATTACACTCTGACTTCCCACATCTGCATAAACTCTTCATTTTATGTCCATGTATTACAAATTATGTCACAATATTACATATTTAAGACCGTATTTTGATGATTTCTTTATGTAAGGATATATATATATATATATATATACACACACACACATATATAACGAAGATTTACAGATACATTTTTCCTCAAGTCCCTGGCACCAAAATTGAGTTTTAAAGTTAGAAATACCATTTTTAACTGTATGAAAAGCTAATGTACATGATTCTAATAGATTTCGATTTTTTAAATTCTTTTCTCTAAACTCTTGAAAAGTTTTAAAAACTTGCAATACTTTATTCCTACATTCATTAATCAGGCTACACTGACAGTCATTACAAAGACTAGGTACATTCAGCTCCCTGGTCCACCACAGGATCTGCCTTAACTCTTCCCTCCGTCCCTGAGGGAGCCCCAGGCGCCCTATGCTTCCTGCAGGGCAGCCCTGCTTTCCAATCCCTTTGGTGGCCACAATATCCTTAAATGAGTTCTTCTTTTACTTAATTATCAAGCATGCATCAAGTGCCCAATGTTTCCCAGACTCTACGGTAAAACACTGCAAACAAGTAGAATGAACGTCTCTGACTTCAGAAAGTCGAGAATCTAGGAAGGAAAGTCCCTCGTCTGACTAGTATTCAAGGCTAACCCTTGACACTCGACTTAGCCCAGGTTAACTCACTCTTCCCAGAACTAGAGCCCCAGCTGCTGGTCTAGGTTCTGCTTCAAAAAAGAAAGAATATAAGAATAATAATCCTACCATCTGCATAACCGGGACTATTCTCAACATCTAGTGACACTGATGCCAGTCCTTGACATCAACCCAGATTGAGAGAAGTTCACCTACCTTCTGGATGGTACTACTACCACTCCATATTTGGGTCAGTTCTGATCTTCAATGCCTTTTCCCCCTTTCTCTGCTGGCCTGCCACTAAGGTAAAATGTCTTTGACAGGGAAAGCGTACAGATTCTCTGAGAGAGGAATGACATCTAATGACCAAGATCCTATCTGTATCTAACACTGTATGGGTTCTGATTTTCACCAACCACGCATTTCATGCTGTGAACATACTTCATTTTTAAATAAATATTTACCTCTCTATCAATTATTAATAAAAGTCACTTATCGGAGGTGTTCTTTAATTTCTATCATCTACTGTCCACAATAATGCAGTACAATAGATACTATTATTAGCTTCATATACAGACGAAGAACTGTTTACGGGGTATGTATGGAATTTACCTAAAAACGCACTGTTTGCATGTGGCAGGGCTGAAATTCCAATCCTTGGGAGCTTTACCTCTAGAGTTGTCTCTAAACCACTGAACTATGCTACTTACCCCATCAGCATACATGACATTATGATTTATGCATCATAAAAGGTATGAGTCCATATGAGAAGAAGAGTCAGAGTTCAGAGACAGCATGAGTTTTTGCTTCATGGTTCCCCTTGTTGCTGTTGCGTATGGAAAACGTGTACGTATTCCTGTCTCATTTGGTTTTCCCGTCAGACAGACTTGGGTCTGAATTCTGACTCAATCACTTTCTAGTTGTGTGACCTTGGGAAAATCACGTAATAGCATCAACAATTTATTGGCTATTTTCTATATGCTAGCCTTATGTGCTAAGTGCTTGGCATACACGGTCTCATTAAATTAAATTAAATTAAATTAAATTAAATCTTCATAAAAACCCTGACAAGGAGATGATACTCTTCATATTTTAGAGCGTGTGAGACTACAACTGAGAGAGTAAGTAGACTTTCTTTCTAAGGTCAAAGAGCCAGTGAGTGAACAGTAGTCCAAGACTGAGTTGAAAAGAGTCTCAGGCAGAAGCATCTTGATGGCACTATGCCATGAAAATGTTAGGACTGAATTTGGGAACTAGCACTCATGGCCAGGGGTTACAACTAATTAGAACCTCTGCTCATTGTCCACCAGTCCAGACAGCTCTCATTCTCTCCAAGAAAGGACAGGAATACATGGGAAAGAGTAAACAGTGTGAACTGAGAGGTACCAGTCTTATGAGCTGAGTGATGGCAGAAATAAATACTCAAGGATCATTATGATGGGGATTAAGAACCTTATTTTGAGAACTAGGCTAGGACTGCTAAGACTTTCAGTGAACAAATACTTCATATTTTTTTCTAAAATAAGTGTTATAAATTCCTATCCCAAAAGTACTCCTGCTATTTTTCAAATTGAACTTCCTAAAAAAGAGCATTCAGAGTTAACATTCTTAGTTTTTCTCTTAGGTCCATATTGGGTCTTGAATCCAACTTGGGCATCATTCAAGGGGATTGGATTACAATTATACCTCCCAAAAAAATCACATTAAAGGAGCCTGGGAATGGCCCTATTAAATGATGATGGGTATCGAGTCAAGTCAGGGAGAATTTGGATTTTGAAGTAATAACTCTAAGTCAGACAACCAGAAAGCACTTAATTAATAAATATATCAAATAATTTCACATACGTATTCTAATTGTAGCACCAAGAATGTGCACTCTTTCCACTTTCATGATATCACAAATAAACAGACATCTTTAAAGATGCAAGCTGAGGGATTTTTCAACTTTGGAAACAATGGAAATCAATTAAAATTTTTTTGCTTAGAAACAGAAAATGAACTGCCTATATATACACAAAGATCTAATCTTTTCAATTTTAGGAATTTAAATTTTCAGAAACCTGTCAAACGTATGGGATAAACTGAAATAAATGGCATGCCAGAAGTTCAATACTCCCTTCAAACAAAAATATTTTAATGATTCTTCCACTGTACTTTTCAAAATCCTCAAATAAAGAAAGCCACACTAAACAAGGCAGAAATAAAAGGGCAATTCTAAAGGCCTCAATCAGGCTACACTGCAGAAGTGAGCCCATGTTTATCAGCCATGATCAGACACATTTGATACTGCAGAAAATCACTTTAATTCCTAGAATCTATTCACTGCCCTGCAGACACTAGCAGGATGGCCGCTCGAATGGACCGCAACTTCAGCAAACAGCATCGCGTAGAGGCAAGTGCGTGGGATTAGAATTCAGTGATTTGCATTCTGGTCTTGGCTCTGGGCTTAAAAACTGTGAATTAGCAGTCCTCTGCTTCCTTATCTGCAAAAGGGTCATTCCTTTGTTTATTCAATAGATTTTTTTCTATTCAGGTAGTGGCTGAGAGCTCCATGGCACCAATATTTTATATCATGCACCTTTTCTGTACGTCCTAAGAAAAGAAATCACTGAAGTCTAAATATTGCTGTACTGAGTTCAGCTTATGTGAAGTTACTTTGTCCCTTACATTAAACACAGTGGATACCACTAATTCATTATGTTCTGTCAAAGATATTTTAAGTAATTTTAAAGTTTTAAAATAATTTTGTAAATGCCTATAATAACATCAATCTATCACTCTAAATATTTAATTGTATTAAGTATATGATTAACATAATAAATAATCTACAACATAATATATTATGTAATATGACAATTATATATATTGTTTCAATTCTTGTCCTAGAGGAATATAAGAATTCTAAATAAACAGAAAAAGGGAAGTGCACTTCATAAGCCAACCTGAGAATAATGCAAACTCCTGGCTTGAGACTGTGCCTTACATTTTCAAAAACTGTAAACTCATTATAAATGTTAAGAATTAAAGCATTACAGTTTTCTTTTTCTGTTTTTACATATGAAATCAATTACCTAATTTAACACAGTAGAAAGCCTTCAAAACATTCCATTTACTTATACTTTTGAGGTCTAGAGGAAATAAAATTGGGATTTTTCAAGTGTAAATAAAATACTTCATTGCACATCTTTTAGTTTTAAAAATAAGCATCCTAAATAAGCACTATCAAAAAGTCTGATTCTTCGTTTTGTACAGCTGTTAGTGAACATTCTTCTTTTTCATTTTTAAAACCTCAGTTACATATTTAGTTATTGAAATGAAGGAGTTTCAGCGTGACAGCTAATAGCCTGGATTCCAACTACAGGGAATCAATTAACAGATTGAGTCCATATGGAAAAGAAAACAAAGGAGAAAAAAGAAGACATGAATGGAGAGTAAGGCCACTGAAGATCTCACACTAAAAGAGCTGCTTTAACCTCCCTTCCCAGATTAATGCTTATGAATGGAGGCAGGGTAAAGAATAAAGGGTTATAAATAATGCTGAAGAGATGATCTGTGTTGTTCACTCCAAGATGCTGCTGATCTCTCTCTCCCACCCACCCCCACACCCTTCATCCAGGTTATTTACACCCATATGGAGTGATTTTTTTTTTCCCAAAAAATTAGGGGCAGGGAATAATTCCCTTTTAAAAAAACAGAAATAAAGCCCTAAAAGAAAAACGAGTGCTACATTTAGAATGCTAAGCAGTGATTTTTGACAAAGGACAATAACGTACCCTTGCACTACCACGATCTGAGCAGCTCTTCCTATTCCTTTTGAATTAATTATGGCTTTAGAAATTTGGGTTTAAAGAATTTGAGGGTATAAAATTGAATGTTTCTGGTTTTGAACATTAACAGGTAAATAAAATACAGGCTTTGGAAACATAACTTCTGTTTTATTTTTGTTTTAACTGTTTTCATTCTCGAGATTTCTCTTACTGGATACACAATGCAGATTGCGAAAGAGAAAAGAAGTGCTTCGTAGATTCCAATGAAAGAATGGAAAAAAATATTTTTATAAATTTATTAAATGCCAAGTTTAATATAAATAAAATAGGTTAGAAATGTTAACATCATACCGAACTCCTAAAAGAGGTGTTTTAATAAGTAGTTATCCAATCTAAGACTCATATGCTGGCTTTGTCATCAAGCACAGAGTTCCCCAAGGACATTCTTCAGCTCTTTAGTCCACGTTAAATCCATGGCTATAGGTTTCTAGTTCTAGAACAGCTTCCTGGAAAAATCAGAGTCTTACCTTTACATGTCTTCCGCAGATGTTTCTTGGTGCTTTGAAAAGTCCTGAGGTCTATGTCAAACGGCCATTCTTGTGCTCCCAGGGTCTTAGGGGCTTGGAGAAATCCCAACACCTGCTGCTACCACTGAGTGTCGAGGCTAGAAAAGCTTCAGGGTTTTGACAGCAGGATCACTGAGCCACAGCCAAAGCTTGGGAAGCCTTAACAACTGAAAGCAAGTGTAGAGGGCAACGTGGTACCCAGCATGGGCTCAATCGTAGCAGCAGGGGGAGGAATATTCCCGCCCTCACAAGGGTATAGAGGCAGCCATCAGGTAACCCAGGCTCTGTCAATGGACAGGGCAGAGCAAGTGGAGACATGACCACACAGCATGAGACCCTGAGGGAATGGAACAACTAGCACAGAGCTCAGGTAGCGCTTGAAAAGAATCACCAAAATTCCCCGACAGAACACAAGAAGCAATGGCAAAATGCAACGAAATACATGGAGACAGGCCATTCTAGCATCCCATAAGAGAGCCAAAAACACAGTTGGGGGGGGGGATATGGAGCTCTAGTTCTAGAAAGAAAAGTAAGGAAGACATATTACAGTATGCCTACTGTATTTGAGCTTAAAAATCTAACAGGTGACATAAAAATGCCTAAGTCCTGTCATTATCACATTCGTATTAAGATAAGGAAATTTACAAATATATCAAACCACAGGATGCTAACCCACAAGGCAGCAGAAATTAAAAGGCGAAGTTGTCCATTATTGGAGGAGAAAATGTAATAGAAGTTTTAAACTGAGCTGATTTTTAACTTGAGAAATCACGAAAATTGCTTTTGAAATAAGAACAACGAATGCTTTATCAAATACATCACTTTGTATTCTGATCAGATTAGGAAGACTGAGGAACTCAATGAGTTAAGAGAAAAAGAATAGGAAGAAAAAGAAGCAATTGGACAAAGAGCATTCAGAAATTAGAACAGGATGACACAGAAGTAAAGGGAAGAAGAAAAGAGGAGGAAGACAGGAAAATGTGGCTAACGTACTAGGTGTTAAATGCACCCTCAGATAAACCTCTTACTAAGACTCTCCTGAAACTGGACTTCGTAATACTGCTGTCCAGAGAGCTCCTTCTAGCTTGTTAACCACTGTTCACAGCTCTTCAACGACTCACAAGGCCTCAGGAACTCATCTGGGGGGCCCACTGAATATTAAACATCCAACAGGTACAAGAGACAGACCCTAAGGCAATTTTGTTTTAAGGATCAGGATAAAATCAAGTCAGAAAGGAAATATAAACTCTGACAGAACTTTAATAATTCCTAATATGTGCCAAAATAAAAAGAATCAGCCTTACTTGGGAACTATCTTTTTTTTTCAAGATTAGAAACAAACTAACCATGGGTGCTGTCTTATGCTTGTTTCAGAATTAAATGAGAAAAAAATCTGCCAGTTGATGGCAGCTCTATGTGTGCAATTCTTGACTTCAAGGTATTTGTTTACATATGTTTTTAAATCCAAGTTACCTAAAATATTAATAATAATCTTTTACTTGGTATCAAGAAGCTGAAATCAGCTTGTGTTAGGAAAGGCTGATTTCCATCCCTCACCATATAGACATAGTGATACAGATATACAGTTAATAACATGCACAATCAAAGCAGTTCTTGTTGGGCAAATTTACTTATGTCCCATAAGTCACTAAGGGTCCACCACTTTTATAAAATGAAATAGCCCTTATGTTACATAATAGTAAGTACCGCGCAGGTAGCTAGTACTTTCAATTTGAGAGAACTGAGAATTGATAAGGGAAGGGGGTGATGAATCTGAATTTCCTTTTAAAAATACTTTTCTTGTATAAACAGTACCAAAGTTTAGATGTTGGTTTGAACTGAAACTTAATATTTTAAAACACAATCATTTCAATATGATAGGTTTGGGTAAGGAAAGACTGAGTGAGCCCCTATGGTAGAAACCAAATGGAAATGGACTTGAAAAATATTAATACTCTGACTTTATTGAATAAAATATAAAAACCCAATTACAGTTTGTCTTTCTGACCTATGCTGTCAATCCCACTCATGAACATCAGTTTCAACAATCAAACCAACAAAAACTAAAACAAACAAAAAAATGTGGAAGACAGTACTCAAAAAGTGATTAAGTGTCACCAAATGTGACGTAGCAGCATCGATGCATTTATAGAGTTCTTTTGAGTTTATGGTATGTCAGGATTATTTTCAGTGGAAACAGAAAAATCCTTACTGGCTGTTTAAAAATATACATTCTATCGCTACTGAAGTATCCTACTGAAGTAATAAGACCAGATAATCTAAATTTGTGTTTCCCTGTTGTTAAGCATCACAAGGGGAGCAATTTTTTACAAATGTGCAAACAATCATATCCCTGTACTTAGTCAGCCTGGAAACACAGCAGGTGCTCAATAACTATTCACTGGCTGATATACCACATGAGAAAAGGCACTCCTCAAAAAGTGTGTGTGTGTGTGTGTGTGTGTGTGTACCCACACGCATGTGCGTGTATGTACAGGGATGGGAGGAGAAGGCGTTGTGGTCAAATAAATTTCTTAAAAGTTTAACAGTTATCTTCCTGCATGGCTTGTCAGAGCATTTATAATGCTACCATGAATTCCTAAACTTAATTGTCTACCTTTTTTATGCAATACCTATTAAACATAATTATTCTAGGAAAACTTGGTCTATACCTTTATGGCAAACTTATTATGTCTATATCTTCCAATTTAAATGAAAGACACAGGTGAACTATTAATTGGTATATATTCGTGTGTGTTCTAAATTATAAGAGGAAAGAGATATATATGTATCTTAAGTCATATGGCAGGCTTTGTCAAAATGGGAAAATAAAATTTTAGAGTGAGAAAAATTGAGATAGCTCATTCAAATTATTCATTTTACTGACAGAGAAACTTGGTCAAGGAAACTACCTTGTACTGGTACATAAATATATTAGCAATGTCAAAGACCCATCCTGTGCAACTATCTAATATATCCAGTATCTTACTAATTTGCTTACATAATTATCTTAAATTGAAAAGAATATTCCTGGCAAGAACTATGCATACTAAATAGTTTAAGTTAAAATTCTATACTCCATTGCTGTTTAAAAAAGGAGGTGCTCATTTAGAATTGAAAGGAGGAAAAACTGCTTTCATATACTAAAAAGTCATAATTTTTTTTTAGATCACTGTGGGTCATATGAAAAACAAGAGTAAAAATTAAATAGTGGAAATTACAGTGGAAACTTTGTTCCATATACTGAGGTATCTAACAAACTTCAGGATTAGTATCTTCAAGTAGCAAAGCTGGGAATACATATGAACTTCATTTATGGAAGATATATATATAAGATCACAGATCAGGTCACAAGTGTGAAAACTAGGACTCCCCTCTAAAACAACATTCTGATGCTCAGATAATCAGAGGCCATTTTCCAAGGGGCGCCATGTCAGTCTTTGGGAGATCAGCCCTTTCCCAAAAGATACCTTGGTGAACTGGCTCCCCATATGCCTTATTCACTCACCAGCATCCATTAGCCAACTCCATGCTTTATCTTCAATAGATAAGATACAGCTTCTTCTTGCCATGGTGCCATGAAAAGGATCCAGAAGGTTCCCTTTAAACAACATTTCCTGAGTGACTGCGGCAGCACCAAGAGTAAAGGATGTGCCAGGTCAGCCCCTTTTCCTTCCCAGCAGTATTAGCAGCAGCGGCAGCAGCAGAAGCTGGAGCAGACCGTTCAGACCCAACTCCTTGCAGGATGCTAGCCAAAGCACTCTTGTTTACTCTACACCTAGACGGAGTTTGCCCGTATGTTTGCACCTTTCCCAGAGTGTCAAAACAGGTGTTTTCCTGTGATCATGCTTAAAATCTGCTCCCCAAACAAGGTGATGAATATACTGTTACTAGGAAATTCTAAGTTTCTAATTCTATGGAAAACATGTTCTTAAAGGTTTACTTTATTATAAGGAAGCCTGGATGAATCCTTTTAAGAATTCATTCGCCCTCCTCGCTCCTAATAAGCAAGTGGATTGCCCTAAAATTTCCTGTTAATGAAAGAAAGGATGTTACCATATAAAATAAATGCCATCATGCAATACTGGTCACCTCTTTCCTAATGTTCTATCTGCCTTCCTGGCATAGAGTCACTTTCTGCAAACACTGTTTTCATAATCTTTACAACACTCCCAACGGATGGGGAAATACCAGGTCTTATGATCTTTATTTTACAGAAGAAACAATGACTTCTTTGCTATTATATTTTATTCCCATTTTGATGTTATTGATGAGCTGATTTTACTTCCAGTACTGTTCAACTTAATGAGTGGCTAGAATATGGCTGTACAACAGAGGCGGGCAGGTAACATCATTAACAAAGCATTTCCTTTACTTAACTGATTGATCCAGAGCGAAAATACCATAGATATAGACAGTATCCAGAGATTTTTAAAAATATCATAGCTCAAAAAAAATTTCAATAGCTCAACCAAGGATAAGGGTAATACAGATTACCATTTTCCTAATAAGTAAATGCTATTTACTTATTAGAGCATAACCGTAAAGAGACATAAATACCAGAACACAGAAACATTGTTCCCTGCCTAGTAGAGAATACCAATACCAATTCTCATTAGCAAAATGGAAACCCTATATACACAGAATCTTAGTATATAATGTTTCTTGTATATTAATACTTTTCATGTTCACTTCATCATCAAAGTAGTAACAGGAACAATCACTAACACGTATTGAATGCTCACGAAGTTGCCAGGCACTGGTCTTAGTGCTTTAAACGTGTCATCCCATTTAATCTTCACAGCAACTACAGATCAGATATTATTACTGCCTTATTTCGCAAATGAGGATACTGAGGTTCAGTCAGGTTCCATCACACATTTAAAAGTCACAGAGCTCGCAACTGACATGGACCCAGGTTGTCCAGTTCAGAACTGGAGGTCTTAAACATTTTGCTAAAACTGCCACATTAGTTTTGGTTTTCATTTCTTTGTGTATTGCATGTATACCTTTAACAAGACAGACATTAGAAAGTGTGCACGTAAAATTAAGATTTAATGATGGCTAACGTGTATATGGTACATATTGTGTGCCATGAAAATTCCGTAAGTTCTTGACATGCATGTATTATAAGGTTCACAACACCTCAACAAGGCAGATAGACTCCCATTTAGCAGGGTACATCGGAGGAATCGGAGGCATAGAGCGTCAAGGGAGTTACCAAAGGTCATACAGCTACTAAGGAATGAGTGTAAACTTTGGATCCAGGGAAGGCAGCTCCTAAAGTTGTGGTTTTATGCCTACACCTATCCTTCACTGCCTCTTGAAAGCTGATGGCGTGTTACACTTAAAGAAAGGGAGTAAGAAATGTCAGGTCTGGCCGGAACCCTGCTGGGCAGACGATCTGCTATTACAGTATCTTTTCAAAAACTTAATATGCATAAAGTATGTCCGTTTATATGATATACAAGTCTACATCCATTTCTCTTAATGATGTTTACTAACAAGGAATTACATGTTTCATTTGATTCTCAGATTTTAAAAAAAGTCAAGGACAATTTCAGTATCCACATTTTTTCCCAAGTATATCGTATCTTCAGAAGCACTAACAGGGTGGTAACATTATTATCAGCACAGTACTGGTCATCCTGGTTGGGGGATTACCACTGCTGGCAGCCATACTTCTATTTCATTCCCATCATTTAATTATATATTTAATTATGTGCAGGACCAAGATAATAATTATGAGATTAGAGGAGGCTGCAGAAATCTGAGGATCATCCCTTGAGGTATGGGCTGAAGCAACCTTGAACCAGGATACCTCCTTGAATATTCAGCAGCTGAAATGACCTTCTTTGAATTAGCGCTTGAGGACACAAAGCCACCTGGGTCACCTCAGCTCAAATCAAGAACTTACGGTCGCAAAGGTAAGACTGAGAAACCAATGAAGAATACTGAGACCAACCTATCTCTTTAATTTGGCAGCAAGCCTAACTCTCCGGACTAAGTTTGGCTAGCTTCAGCTTTTTTGGCTTTAACTTAATATAAATTAGCACAAGAAACCATGAAAACTTCAGAGAGAAAATATAGTTATGGTGAAGGCATCTACCCTCTCAGAATTTAGCCACAAGCTGTAAGAAATGCAGCCATTTGGTGGCATTTAGCAAGAAATTTAGGTGCCCATGTGGCACAGCTTGAGGTGATGCATTCGAGCCTATTTACTCTCGATTATTTTTAAAATCAAGAGTTTCCAAAGAAGGAAGATGACAATTCTTTACCCAATTTCTAGACAATTATCTTCTCTGCAGAATTCCTTGAGTGGTGGCATTATACATTGTACCCACATAAGCTTGATTCACTCTTTGGCTGACAACAAGATTTAAATTTATCTGTCTTCGATGTTAACATTAAATTAACACAAAAGTTATTCAAAAGTTCTTTAAAAAACACATTCTGACATCTTTTGGGTGAGAAAAAACAAAGTAACCTCATAGGCTTTTACATAAGATAGATCATAACAAATTATTTCTATGACCTTAACACTACTAAGTGATACGCTAGGAAGATCAGGACTCATTTATGCAGTCATCTGAATATACATATATATTTGTTTTCTGACTGTTCAAGTTATATACTGTTCAAGTTATCTACCGCAGCTACAATTATTATATATATAATTATATATATGATTATACATATATATATATGTATCTCCAAACATACATACATTTGGATATATATTTTTTATGACTGTTCAAGTTATATATTGTTCAAGTTATCTACTACAGCTACAATTATTATTCCTTGCTGATGTTAATGACAGTGCAATTAAAAATATAGAAGTACAAGTTTGGGTCATTTTAAGACTTTACTTTCAGAAAGATATCAAACAACAGAAGTCACAGTTGTAGATGAATACATTAGCTGCTTCTTATTCATCAACTCTTACTGGGTATACTCTTTTATTTAATTTTTTGAACTTGGCTTTATCTGGAAAGAAATATATTAATAAGCACCAACTCTAGGTCATACTTAGATCAAAACAGGTAAGGTTGCAGTGAGTTATCAACATTCTTCTGAAACTAAACAACACATTATTACCAATCCTTAACTAATACCAAGTCAGTCAAGTATAAACTGGTGACCTAAAAGTGAAAAGCTCTAATTGTGCATTACAAATTCCTGAGTCATTTTGACCTCACAACTTTATTCTTTAAATAAACCTACATGCTAGCTAAAGAAAATCTACAAGCAACTCAGTATGACTTAGTGTTTCCAAGCCAGGAAAAGGAAGGACTTTCAGTGTTCGAGATAACGTTTGTTTTCTGTAGTCTGGAAAATAAACATTTCCTATGCAGTTAAGCACAGAGACTGCGTGTGTGTGTGTGTTTGTGCGTGCACACGTGTGTGTGGAAAATGCCTGTGTTTGTGTGGGTAAGGGTAGAGGGAAAGAGAGGAGGAGGAGAGAGGAAAAGAGAAAGATTTTTTTAGTAGTATTTAGTGTTCATGTAACACCAAGTTTTGTGCAGGAGTTAGAATTTATCTCAGCAAGTTATGTGCACATGAGCCATGAAAGAATTGCAATTTGTCAGTAAAATCAACAGGAAATGCTTACCTGATCATATATATCCCATTTCTATTAATTCAATGATACAGAATGATTTATTACATATATAGTTACATAAAGTAATATAAGTCTCGGGTCTCTAAATTGATTTGTTATCTTTATTTCAATGTACATAAACCATTTTCTGCATTTAAATAATATCAGCATTTTTTTCCTGATAGAAGAATAAGTGGGTTTTGTCCTGATACCATGCTTATATAACACTAGAGATATCTACTTTAATACATTTCATGTAATTTATTGCTTACTGGAGTTACTAAGCAATGACCAAGAGAAGTAATCTTTTGTATTTGTCAAGTATGGATACATATGTAACCTATTAAACAACAGTTTAAGTTGTCAAGGCATGAGTAAGGGCTTCTCTTGCAACCATCCATCTTCTCATGTGTTAATTGGAAATGCATCATACAAGCCTCTGTTCCATGTCTGGGTACAACATTATGAATTAAAAGCACAAATACCACCTCCGTGTCAGGGATACGGCTACATCTACTAGTTCAGTTAATCCTCATTGCACAACTTTGAGGCAAGTATATTACTGTTCCCATTTGACAGATGAGAACAGAGAGGTTGGAAAATCTGTCCAGCAAAATCAGAATGCCCCTAATACCTTGGGTAGAAACTAGGGACTAGTGGGATTACACACACACACACACACACACACACACACACACTTGCATTGGTTACTTTCTTGTTTTCTGTCATAGGGATTGTTATACATATTTTTTAAGATACACGGAGAGTTGCAATTTATATTTTTGAGGATTTATAGAAATAATTCTTAAACTATTTGGAGACTGCTACTCCTTCAGTTGTCGGATAAGAAAATGTAAACGGAAAATTATTTCAAACCAAATAGCATACATATTTTAAAATGCCCAGAAGGCTTTTATTTTATCCAACACCCGAAAATAGTAGAACATTAGTTTGTTCTAAAAGAAATACATTTTCTTTATGCACGCTTGACACTGCTGGCTGACCTCCGCCAAGTCAACTCGGCTAAGGAGTAAACATTCTTTAATTTTTACAGGGCTCTTCCAATGTCAAAGAGCAAATTTCCCCATTTTTATTTTTGTTTGTTGTGAACATGAACTTTATATCGTATAATTAAATGTGACCAGTATTATTCCTTTTTTAGGCTCAGTTTCACTCCTAAATTAGCTCCTGTCTGTCTCTTAGCACAGGCACTTCCAGTTCTACATTCCTGTTTAAAATATTTCTTCCCCCTCTCTCCACCTTTTTTTTTTTTCCCCTTCCAGAAATGACTAATCTTCCTGTTATTCTACTCTGTCAGTTTTTCCCTTGGTATTCTTTTCATGTTGCGTAACGTTTACTTTTCAACGACTCCTTTTAGAATTTTACTACTGTATCCTTGGTGCTAGCCTTCCGTTTTCAAGAGATTAAAACAGTCAATATTTATATATTAGCAAGCTTTTTTGTCAACTTCTGTGTTATTCAGATTAAGCTATCTCCTCAAGCCAAAAATGCAACTATTCTTTCAACTGACATAATATAAATGTCCATTTGTTGATCTTCAAAGTTAAATTCAGTCTAATCCTCCGTTACCAGACACAATTAAAGGCCTCAGCTTTTTGTCTCCTTTCAAATTTCCTGATAAGTGTTAGCAAAGCAACATAATGCCACTTCTTTTTAAATTTTCTTAAAAATATAAAATAAAATTCTCTTGCTTTCCAGGACTTCTCCATAACATCATAAAACATGTTAGCATAGACTTACAAGCAGAATGTAAAGTTTTTCATCTTTCTGATTTTCAATTGCAAAAAAATTATTTTAATTATATGCCAAGAATCTGATTTCTACCCTAATTTTAAGTAATTATAACAGCTATATAGCGATATATTATCTGAACATGAGTAAAGAGTAGAGTTTCTATCCTAAGAGGAAATATCTGAGTTTTAGAATTACAATGACTATTTAAATATACCTAAAATTTATGACATAATATTGCATGCCTAACAAAATGTTAATCACAATCTCAGATTTACATAGTCCATTTTTTGGCAAATTCAATATTATATTCATTATCTCATAGTCATAGAATCCCACAGGGAAAGCAGTATCTTACTAGTCGTATTTACACTGGCTATTCATACAAGAAGATGCTCACAAGGTTTTAGAAACTGTACATTTTTCTAAAATCCAAAAACACCTTTAAAAATCCTGAAAAAACATACTTAATTACAGGAGATAAAGATATTCCTAAAATGTCACCCTCACTTTCTGAAAATAAAAGGCAAATAAAGTTCAAATATTTGCTCAAGTTAAAATAGCATAAGCTCTTCCTATTTACTTTTAGTCTTGGGGGAATCCCCATTATTTCCTCTTCTTACTTTTTCAAGTAACAAAAACTAAAACTTCCTTGTTTGTCACATATAATGCCCTATATGGAGACATCGCATTTTTCTTTGGGTCAGCACAAATAACTTTCAAGACTCTTTATTGTCCATATTTCAGACTCTAGGGCCAGGGACTCTAAAGTCAGCTAAAACATTCTTGGTTAATATTTATCATATAGGACATCAAATGTTATAGTAACCAAAACCAGATTCATATACATGTTTATTTTTTTAAATTACATCACATTATAAGTAGAAAACAAACTATATATTCTATGAAAAAGGCAGGGCTCATGTCCATGTCCCCAGCAACTAGCACAGTGCTTACCTCTCCCCACTCCCCCAAAAAGATGCTCATTAAATATCTTCTAAGTGGATAAATTCAATCATATAGGGGTATATTATGGTAAATAAAAAAGGAAGGACAAGATACTTCCTGGCACCATGGGAAGTAATATTCTCAAAATGCATTAATCAAAAAAAAGAGGATTAGGAGAAATCATTCAAAGAATATCCCCAAAGGAAATTTTATCAAAATTTGTTAGAGTACTTTGAATGAAGCTGTAACTATATTTAGGTCTTATATTAAGAAAAAAGTTAATGTCTGATTCTGAAATTGATAAATAAAACTAATGCATTTTCTCCACCTTTCTAATATAAACCATATTGTGGAGGTGCCAATTAGTTAGTAGGAAAAAGTTCTTTATAGAAAAATTACAGGTAATTAATGTAGGAGGAATGATATAATTAAAAGTCACCATTCTGCGATCCCTAAAAAAAAAAAACATGAAGCTATGAACTGATCAACAATGAGGTGAAACCACTGGTCCAAGTCTGATGAACTTTATAGGACTGGCCCAGGCTGACCTGAACTCACTGACAGATTTCAGCATCATTAAAAGTGGGAACAACAGAAATTATGCCCCCTTGGTGTGATGCAGTCAAAACTATAGAGCACCATGTAGGAAGTATTCTCACCAAATAATAATAAATTGCATTACAATTGAACTGAAGTCTAGCTTCAATTTCTAGTCTACAGAAAATCAGGGTGATGGAAGGACAAGGTAAACATCACTATAAGGAAACAATTAGCTAAATTTAGAAATCTTCTTCATGACAATGACTGAAGTTTTCAACAAATAAAGGCATGGGGAGAAAAAAAGGAGCAGAAATTATCACAGAGTAGGAGAATCTTAAAAGATATGACATCCAAATGGAGTATGTAAATCCTGTTTAGATGTTCATCTGATCACTCCACCTATAAAAAGGCTCTTGCAGTGACAATAGGGAAAAATTGAACAAAAAGTGGGTACTAAGTAATATAATGCAATTATTATCAATTTTCATAGATTTGGAAATAGAGTTACATTCAAAACAAATTCTCATCTGTTACAGATACATACTAAAAAAATTGTAGGTATACTAATAGGATGTCTGAAATCTGTTTTAAAATACATCAGGGATAAAAGGTTATGTGCGAGGTAATAAACGAAATAAGATGGGTAAAATGCTGACTGATGCATACAGGATACATGCATAAAAATGCTGATTCATACATCAAAAATAGCGTTATAGTTTCTCTAATTTTGGATATGTTTGAAAATTGCCATAATAATTTTTAAAGCTTAAAAAAAATCACCACAAACAGAAAGCAAAAGAGAATGAGTTAAGTTACTATCTGGAAGAATAACCAAACTTTCCATTATATTTCTGACCCAGAGTCACAAAGCCTAGTTGACAAGCTAGACTTTGCTTCTTACAATATGATTTGGTGACCTAACCCAATTCATTTACATCTGTGAACATAAATATCTCTATCTGTAACAGAAAAATGACTGACTTAACCTACTTCAAAAAATCATATATATATATATGTAATATATATATGGAAATAAATTATAAATTTAAAAAAATCTTAAAAATATAGATATCATTACTAAATGCTTTCTTGTTCACCTTCATGTCATATGTATATGTATTATCAATTCAACCAAATGATAATGTCTTTATGATCAAAGTCTGTGTCTTATTCTTTTAATCAACAACCATTCAACATATGTTTCTAAGGGGTCTACTACATACAAGTATTCCACTAAATAGTAAGAACACAAAGGTGGTGAGAGAGAGGGAGGAAGGTACATAATTACCATTCATGTGCCAAAGACAGTTACAGAGAAATGAATGGGACATACTACAGACACAAAAAAAGACAAGATAATAACATGGCCAGGGCTAGGGTGAGGAGAAACTTCCTAGTGGAGTTACTATCTAAACTAAATCTAAATATGAAAAAACTTTACAAATATTTTAGGGAAGGAAAAAAAGTTCTAAGGAGAAAGAAAGGACAAAAAACTTTAGGTTGGGTTGGAACAGCAAAAAGAGCTTCCTCTTTTCTAACAGGGCACTATCACTAATACTCAATATTACAGGCATTGGGCCTCAATCAGTGACCCATTGGACTCAACAAAATGCTAAATACTTAGTAAGGGATCAATAAATATCTATTAATTAAGGTACAGAGAGAGAAATGGTAGTACTATTTGAGTGCTCACTGGGCACCAACCATTTTGCTAATATATTGAGATAAACATATTTCTTTTTTTTTTTTTAAGATTTTATTTAGTTTATTTGAGAAAGAGAGAAAATGAATGAGAGAGAGAGAGAGAGAAGGAGCAGGGGGAGGAGCAGAGGGAGTGGGAGAAGCAGGCTTCCTGCTGAGTAGGGATCCTGACGTGGGGCTCGATCCCAGGACTCCAGAATCATGACCTGAGTCGAAGGCAGATGCTTAACTGACTGAGCCACCCAGGAGCCCCAAGATAAATGTACTTCTTATTCAACCTCACATCAACCCCAAGGTAGGTCCTAACTTACAGATTAGGACACTGGGGCACAGAAGGGCTAAGTAACTTGCTCAGTCACTCCATTAACAAGTGGTACATTAAGCAATGTTCTGAAGGTTTCAAACAATGTGGAAAGAAAATATTTGGAAATTAAATTCTACATGGCTATTCTACAAGGTCAATCGATTAAAAAAAGAAAACATGACACTATAAACAGTGAGTGCTGCTAAGTGTCTAAGTGGCTTTCTGGAGAGAGAAGGACCTTGAGTTGTGGATTTGTCAATTTCCACGATGTAAATATACTCCCACCATGGCCAATTTCAAGCTGCCGACATGACATCACTTAACCTGGAGTTGGGAAGAAATCTTTACGTGAGCCAGCTCCAGCACACCACTGGCCATAGCCTTCAACAACCCATTCAGGTAGAGAGTTATATTAACAGGCTGATTATATGATCAAGAGGATAACAAGCAAATCAAAGAAAAGGTACAACCACTAGCTCTGTCTACAGGACTCTGTATACAAGTGACAGCCAATTCATGTTTGAAATGAATGAACTCCTAAGTAGAATATAATGTATGAAAGCCAATGAGATTCCTCAAGGAAACATACATTTTCTGTGAACAAAGAGTTGACACTTAAAAAAGTATTCTTCCTATGTGATTAATGAACTGTGATTACTAAGTGATTTCCTACTAAACTATTCCTCCTTAAGGTAACACATAAGAGGATTTATTTCTAATTAGAAAAGTTAAAAATGAAAACACAGTTGAAGGAAACTATTTGATTTGGGTCATCAACAGACATGGCAACCAAAAAAGGGGAGATTACTTTTGCATACCCTGTGTTTTACAAGCTTCCTGCCATATAAAAGGTGTTGAATGATACTGATATGAAGGAAGGAGAGAAAAAAAAAAAAAGCCAATCATAGAACTAGATTTATATACATTAATCTTATTTATAGTTAAAGAATATGCAGATATATGTATATAAAAGGGAGTTCACAAATGATTAATATTAGCATATTTACACCATTGCTTTAAAAAACATTCCTTTAGGTTACTCATTTAACAATAGCACTGAAAGAATAAGCAGAGTTAAATGAATTTTATATGTGTACAAAAGGGAGTTAGAATTATTATTAATATATTGCTCCTACCTCCTTATGAAGTCCCTTTATCATTGAACAGTGTCCAATAAATACATCTAGATGAATTTTAATGAAACATATAAAATAGATTTTTCACATAAATGCAAATATAATGTTGAAGAGAAGCTACTGGTGATTAGCAAAGCAAAAAAAAAAAGATAAATTAAATACAAATTTCTTGAGAGGTCTAGCAACCTTAAACCAGATGTCTCCATTTTGGGCATGTGGGCAGTCTGATGACCTGGGACTGAATCGGGCTCTCACGAACCTGCAGCCTATCTATTAGTTAACAGAATCCTGGCTTCAAGAGACTCCATAGGGGGGAAAAAAAAAAAACACAATTCATTAGCACCTCATTATGCTATTTAATACACATGCAAAAAAAATGCGAAAGATGCTTCTGAGTCTTGTTAGAGTCTCAGTACGTTGTTTTCTGATGTTCTTGTCTCAACAGTAGTCCTAGACATCTTTTATTGGGTCAATTTGACTATTGATTTTTACTCATAATGTTTATCAAAGGCAGAAAGATATCACTTTTTTAGTCTAATGCCTTAGGGGAGAAAAATTCATAGAATAAATGATTAAAAATGAAAAAAATCAACACTGCCTGGTATATAAAATATCTCAAACAACCAATTTTGTTACTTAATTAAATTAACAATTTTTCAGCCCAGTTATCAGACTGAGATGAGAGTATAGGTGTATATTTTTATCTTTGTGATATCACAATTAGTTGAGAAGTGAAAATTCAAGTCAAATAATTCTAGTGTTCTACATGCAATGCTGATTTCATTTCCTTGAGTGAAAGAGGCCTTTCAAAGAGGTGACTGTGTCAACTTTTAATGAAACGTACGGCCTAATTTATAACTGTAACATCTACAATTAGTTCATTTTTTTGTAAAGCTTGGAGGTGGGATAAGGAAGGTTATAGCATGGATCAGGAGCTAAGATTTCAACTGGTATTCCACATTTCATCCCATTTTAATAATAGCAAAGTAATATTTATTGGAAGTTTACCATGTGTCAGGCGTATGGGCAGACACTGGAGATTCACAGATGACAAAAGGCACAGTCTCTGCTTTTAAAAAAGCTTCCAGACAGGGGACATGGGCGTTTAAACTAACTACAATGGTCTATACTGGAGTATGATAGAGTTCTAATATGCCTATTGACACTGCGTTTTCATGAAGTAAAATAACCTTATAAGTAATATATGTGTTTTCATATTTCTATACAATGGTAGTATTACCTAACTTACTAGAATCCTATCTAAAACAAAAGTGAATAGGCTCTGGGCCAGAGATTAAGAGATTGCCTTAGGTGAAAATTATTCTGTCCAGATGTAAAAAAACAAATAAAACAAAAAAACTCAAGAGAAAACAAATACTACTATCTCTTCCACTTAGTTTGAAAGTGGATCTGACTACACGGTCTTTTGAAATTAACATGTCACTACATGCTATACAAACAGGAAGCAAGGCCTGAAATAGAGATATATAATTACTGATACTAAACTCCTTACAATTTTCATGATGAAGAATGGCATGCCAGGCTTAATTTGCTATCTCCTGAACATTTTCATTATTTCCCAGCCTGCAAGATTAGAAAATTAAACTAGCCTCATAATTATGAGCAAACAAAACAAACGTAGTGGGGAGGTCTTCTCTAAATTCATCTCTTTTGCTCAGGACAGTAAGTATTACTTCATTCCAAGGGGAGATGCTCTATATAGAGTCCATATCTCTTTAAGATTATTATCAAGGCCTTACCTTTTCTGAAAACACACACTGTTGCAGAAAAGCATGCCAAATCTAAAATAATGGATCAGCAGAACTTATTCTCCAAGCAGATGACATTTACAAATTGTGAATCTCCTTGAAGAGGTCCAATAAGTCTCAAGGAGTAATATTTCTTAATGTTCAAGTGGCAATGTGGCGATTGTAGCATTTGTTACCAGCTACATAATTACACCACTCTAACCCTTAATGAGCCTGAAGTACTAAATTTTTAATCCACCCCCCCCGATGATCCTCTTCAAAATGGATAAATATAGGTTTCTTCTCAAATACTTAATTGCTAGGATACTGGTTATCAACACATAATCTGGATCATTTTTGACCCTCTAGAGCTTTTTATTCTTTTTAAAACAGCTCATATCACATAGTTCCTAAAATAATTACTGGAGGGAAAAAGTCATGAGCAGGTTAACAAGGGGCAGGGCCTAGGCACTTAACACTTTTTAGAAGCCTAGACTCTCTTTTCTGCTTTGGGTTGAAGATTTACAATACTGTAAAGTTTTCACATTTGGAAGGCAAATTTTTTTTTCTTTCTAAAAGTAAAGTGTGGAGAAATTTAAGGGCAACAGAGATACATGGACCTCCCCATAAATAATATGTATCTTTGCTATTATTATTTCTACAATAAAACAACAATAATTATAGTTGCTATAGTTGCAGTCTGGTGCCCAGAACGTTCCTCTCATAATAAATACCAACACTGATCTAGGGTCTTCTCAACATTCTCAGTAGAGGTTTTTTTGTTTTGTTTTGTCTTTTTAAAGGAAGAAGAAAGAAAGAGAAAGAAAGAAAGAAAAAGAAAGAAAGAAAGAAAGAAAGAAAGAAAGAAAGAAAGAAAGAAAGAAAGAAAGAGAAAGAAAGAAAGAAAGAAAGAAAGAAAAGAAAGAAAGAAAGAAAGAAAGAAAGGAAGGAAGGAAGGAAGGAAGGAAGGAAGGAAGGAAGGAAGGAAGAAAGAAAGAAAGAAAGAAAGAAAGAAAGAAAGAAAGAAAGAAAGAAAGAAAGAAAGAAAGAAAGGAAAAAACACTGATAATGTTGTTATCCTGGTAATATCACTTCTCCCTATGCAACTTTTGAAGGGTAAATATTATTCTACATAAGCCTGATACTTTTCTAACAAAGCACTTTTATTAACAGAGTTAATATTGTTACAGAATAACTGTGTTTTGCTCCACTGGCCCCACCAATTATCATTCCCCATTAGAGACATGGGCTGTATGTACAGCCATGCATCAGGAAGCCTGACCAGGTCCCTATGTTCTGTCTGTACAAGATAACATACAAAACATGGAGTAAGTGCCAAGAAAGGCCTGTTCCAGAAATTTACATCAGGATAACGTAAACACAATCCATTAGAGTGTCAGAGCAATTTAACTGCTTGGGTCCTACCATAAATGAAGGATGCCTTAGAGAAATACTTTTTATAGTTACATGTTACTGTCCAACAAATGTCTCATTCCATGAAAAAAATCCTCTAACATTGAATTTAAAGGCACATAAAATCGGGGCACCTGGGTGGCTCAGTCGGTTGAGCATCAGGACTCTTGATTTTGGCTCAGGTCCTAATCTCAGGGTCCTGAGTTCCAGCTCCACATCATGCTCCCTGCTCAGCGGGGAGTCTGCTTGAGAGTCTCTGATTCTCTCTCTCTCTCACTCTGCCCCTCTCCCCTCTAAAATAAATAAATAAATCTTAAAAAAAAAAAAAACACATAACATCTGCTCATAATTATTGGTCATGGTCAGGAAGAAACAATGCTTTCAATTCATCTAACAATAAATGGCAAGGATATTCAAAACACCATACATACAGAGGTGATTAATGTAAGCTTCCCTTTCTTAAGGAGCTTAAAAGCTAGTGTGGAAAAAAAAGAAACATGAACAAATGAACTGTAAGATCAGGTATAATGTGATTTATCCTGTGATACACAGAATGCTAGGGAAAAGTAGACAAGAAAAGTTATTCATTTCATGGAGTATGTCTCATTTGATAATCATTGTATAATGAGGGCCTCTTATGAGTAAGGGCACAGAGACAGAACTAAATCCATCGTCACCTGAAACCACAGGTTGGCTACAGATCCAAGAGTTTAGCAAACAAACAAAAAGCATCTATGTAAGAATCAATTGGCTATGCAGAATTTAAAATATAGGGTATAAATACAGGGTATTGTATATTTTATTATAATCTTAAACTTGTCCTATTTCTCCTTTTATTAGTTTTATAATAAACTCAAGTATGTACATACATACTTTTTTTTTTTGGAGAGCTTGTTATTAAAGAGCAAGACACCATAAAATATTAATGCCACCAGTAATCAAGGCATCAGAAGAGTCAAGAAAGTTATTCACCTTTAATAGCAGCAAACAGCAGGGACTTGACCTTAATAGCAGTTTCCATCAACCAGGTGTGTCAGTCATGCCATTTTCATGAAATGAAACAAGATATTCCAGTTTTTGCTGGGATCTATTGACTAGTCATATTTAAAGGGTCCCGATGATCTTAGGATCTTTATGACTATAATTGGGCCCTAACCTCACTGGCGGCTCCTTGGTTCCCTAAGCAGTAAAACAAATGGATTGTATGACATTGTTTCTAAAGACTCTTCTAACTGCAATCCCAAAAATCTATGGATCACTGGGATTGAGTTCAATATTAAAAGCAATAAAGGAAAGAACTTCTTTTTTCATGGAAAAACCTAGCACCTGAGGTTTTTATTCTTAAAATTTTTATAAAGCCTCACTTGCCATGGAGTCTTTGACTACTGAGTGATTTGCCTTGACACAGTTACTCTGGTAAAAACTTTAAGTGGAATCACAGGTAAATCTCAATTTTCTTTCAAGTTACTTCAAAAATACTAGAAACGCTTCCAACAGTACAAATAAAAATGAGATTAGTAGGTTATACTCCAAATTTTCAATATTAACCTCATATTGGAAAATCATAATAATCAAGGGTACTTAACTAGCTAGGATATTACAGTTCGAAAGCTGGCTGCAGTCTGTGAATCACTGGAGTGTCTTTTAGTTTTTAATCTGTATTGATTTTATTTCTATACTTCAAATTGACATAAGAGCTAGTCATGGCTTAGAAACAAGATTTGCAGCCCGTCCTTCCAAAGATCTATGTGGTAATGATAAACCCCGTGGTTGGAATCCATCAAGTTCACACTGAGCACTGTCCCTGGTGGGTGAGGAGTTGGTGCTGGACAATGCGTCTTTTCAAACCACCCAGAACAGAATCCGTAAACCCACAAGCAAATGATTTTCCACCGATCAAGTCCTATTTCATTCAAATACAGTTTAAAACTACATGGTGGAGGGCGCCTGGGTGGCTCAGATGGTTGAGCGTCTGCCTTCAGCTCAGGTCATGGTCCCAGGGTCCTGGGATCGAGCCCCGCATTGGGCTCCCTGCTCCTTGGGAGCCTGCTTCTCCCTCTGCTTCTCTCTCTCTCATGAATAAATAATTGAAATCTTAAAAAAAAAAAAAAAAAAAAAAAAAACTACATGGTGGAATAAATGCAGTAATTTTATCAACCTAAAACATTTTACCTTTAAGATTATGATGATGCAGCTTTACTTGTGCTACTAGAATTAAAAAAAAAAGTTCAAGAAATAAAATGGCCAATGTTCTACCATGATGGCTGAGTTAAAACTTATAATGCTATTACATAATTTCGTGTTGAGTCTCAAGACAATATTCATTAAATAACTGGAAATGTATGAAGCAGTATCCTTTTAAGGAGTTTTGTCATAAGATAAACACGTTTTAGTGATCAAATCACTTTCAGAATGCTTGTAACTTGAGATTTCATTTTTCTTCCAACAGTGACCTGTTTTTCTCTAGAACAGTTACTCAGAAAAATATTTTCAGCTAGTCATAAGAATGACTTCCTTAGAAGCCCTTTCCTTTGTACTATTAAACAGTCTGGAAAATTGCTTGCTTGACTCATTCATGCTGTCAAAATATACTACAGGCTAAGGCTGACCATCCATTTTCCATTTCCTAGAATAACACATGCAATTTATGTATGAAGTTCTAAAGTAAGAGCATTTGGGGTTTTAGTACCACTTTCATGTGTTGATAGTTTATAAAACTATATCCACACAGGCTATGCATTTGCTATGTCTGAGGACTGCCGCTTACGGAAGAAAAGTTACACACGTTTAAATCCATTATCCTTAAAAGGTAAAAGGTCAAATGAACAGAAGAAGGTCTCTAAGTTTTAATAGACTACCATCACTTTTAACTATCTCACTACCATGAGAATCAATTAGAAATTCAAAGAGAACATTTATAATAAGAGTCATTTGGAGATTACTCTATTTGGAGTTATTTGGCAATTCTAAGAAATAAAATATGTAAAAAAAATACGAAATTCTGTCCAAAACAAGAAGTTATGAAGTCAACCAGGTCATCACTGTAACTCCACATTTGTTGACACACATTTTAAGACTTAAAAGTAACACTTTTTCTTTTACCAACTGGCTATTACAATTAATAGAAAAGAGATCGCAAAATGAAAGGTATACAATAAATGGAAACCTGCTAATTATAATCAACATACACCAAATAGCATTTTTTTAGGGAACAGAGATCATAGGGAAAGTCATTTAGAGAGAAAAAATATTTTTGAATCAGAAATCTAATGAAGACATTAATGAAATGAAGTGAATCCACCTTCTAAATATGAATAAGAAATTACTAAGTAGGTGAGATTATTTTGTTTTCTTAAATCATGTTTTAAGATTTATCTACAGTGCTAATCAAAAAGCAAAGCCAGCTCTGTGTGAGACTCTGGAGCATGCGAAGATTTCCAGATGGTTTTATCCTTAGGAGAAAAAAACATCTTCTATATAGATTGAGAAGTCATGGCAAAAATACTATGTTTCCTGAACCTCTCAGCAATGTTGAAAGAGCGACTGTTAACCAGGAGCATATAGCTGTTTAAAAATATATTTGGCCCTGTTTCTTGGTTTGGACTCCAAGTGAGTAAGTCTAGCTGGTAGGGCAAGTGGTGATGGGGAGGAGAGGGGGGAATATACTTTTCCAAGTCTTTTTTGCTTTGTGCCGGAAGCCTGGAAAAGTACCCGAGATGCTGTTTGGCACACAGTGGGCATGCCACGTAAGCTGTTGACTCACTTGGAATTAAGTGGATCCTACTGTTAGTATGGTTGATCACTAGACAAGGGAAAGGTTTAGGTCTAGTAGGTATTTGGAGCATAAGTGGTCCAACTGGCACCATCTCTTATATACTGTGTTCAATCCTGAGCTTTTCATATTTCTACTGTTAAAGTTCTGAACTGGGAGGTCTTTTGAGGCCAGGATTTTAATAAGCATTTCAAAAAAAAAAACTGTTGTAATTGTTTATGTTCCCCCATTCTTCAAAAATCATAGGCTAGCCAAATAAACCAGAGGTGACGAAATGTTTTAGATAAAAAAACCCTGGAAGGTATTAACACAGGGAGAGGGTGGTCCTCCAATCATTCTGAAGCAAATGTATTTTGAAAAAGTAAGCAAACTTAAACTTTGAGGTCATAATTCTAGGAAGGATTAATAAAGAACACCTTTATTAACATGAAAGTCACTTTCATCATCAGTATTCCAATATTGTTTCCTAACTTAGTATTTCCATAAGAGAGAGAAAAAGAGAGGGACAGAGAGAGAGAGAAAGAGAGAGAGAGAATGCACAAGTGCATGCTCTTCAACTGTTGATATTATCTGTATAGACTTGTCTGCTGGAAAATGTTTCTTTAACTTTGGTTTGGCTCCTACCTTGGAGCTGATGGGAAATAAAAACATTTCCATGGATTAGAGCCAACTGAGCTGCTAAAACAAAAGGTAACATTCATCAGTGAACCATGGTACCATGATCTCATTCTGAAGGTTAATTTTTTTTACCTTAAGTGTGGACTGTCTAAAGTTTGGAAAAGTTAAACAATTAATGTTAAAGAAACTAAGTAAATATGAGCCTTATCTTACATGTTGTTATTTACATGGAAAAAATCTTTTTTAACTATGAAACATGAAAGAAAACAGTCGATAAAAAGAACTCATTTGATTCCTAGCTTATTTTGCTTAACTTTCTATCTCCGCAATCCCCCCAAAATATGAGTGCCCCAGACACATATACATCCTGCTTATTATTTCTACTTATATCCAGTAATATGTAGTTTCAACAGGAAACCATTCTTAAGGAGAAGTGAATTTTTATCAATAAAACATGAGCATCTGAAGGTGGTACCCACCTTGATTTTTAAAAGAAAATCCCAGGTTTTACCCATCTGCTCACTAAATATCAATTGACCATTTAATTCCAGGAAGGCCTTACTGCATAATTTTTGGCATCTTCTAAAAAGCTGAAGACAGATTTTACCTTCCCTGCCTCAGAGGTCCTCCTGTACTTTCTCCTAATTCTTTCACATGTTAAAAGCCTAAATGGCCAACTCAATTAAACAGACTGTAAGCATCTCCTTTGAACATATATTTGATCTTTTTCAACATCAAGTAATACAACTAACTCATTGCCACATACTAAATCAATGCACAGCAGAAGAGAATGGGCAATAATCGATATCCTTAACAATAAGGCAGTGGCATGGCTCAGTAAATCAAACAGTAAATGCACAACTCATATTCTGGATTAGGATGTAACAAAATTTCTACACAACTGCAAAGGAAATACTGAAGCTAGCCATGGGAAACCACTAGGCTGTATTATTCCTGAAGAACCAGTAAAATCACAAAGCTGGGTTTTCCCCTACTAGCTGCAAAAAGATATATTCCCCTATGTCTAACCAAAGTCAAAAGTCTCAAGCTCGTGAATTAGGCAGCACCTTTAAATACACTGGAGCAAAAGAGACCATTTCACAGGACTAGAATTGGATCCCTATCAATTCAGAGTAACAGTGAAAGGGGGGAAAATAAGGATATGGTAAATGGAATATCATGACCTTGGATACTTCTTTACGCCTTTGAAGAAGTAAGTGGTAGATATTTCACCAAGTAAGTTTATATAGGCCTAGAAAGAATGAAGTAGGGATAGTGCAAATCACGAAAAAGTGGGACTTTAATATTTAACCTTCTACTCTGTACAAGTACTTTACTGAATAAACATCAATTTTATTTTTGAATAAGTCTTAGGTGAGTCTTTTAGGAAGAAATTTACTTAAATAATATAGTGTTTGAAATATCAAATGTGAATTATTTATTTTAGACTAGCATAGAGCTAAAGAGGCATTAGTTCTAAATGAAATTAAATTCAGAACAGATGGCTACAACCACTTTTTCATTCATGGATAACTGCCTTTAGAAATGGGTTTCCATGCCGAGACAATGATATAAACACTGAATTATTTCATTAATCCTACCCCCAATGAGTTTAACGTCAAGGGGCACACATGTTGAGAGGTTAACGGGCATCTCCTCTTGGTAACACGTATGTAAAAAAGCTAGGACGTGATACTGCACATTCATATACATCATCCAGATAAAAGTTGTTTTTAATTTTTTAATCAAATAATGGATAGATACTTTTGGGACAATATGCGAATTGATGTGATACTTATTCTGACATAAGGCAAGTTCCTCTCATATGGGGAAAGATAACTCAGACTGAATTCCAGCACTGGGACAAGAACCACCACACTAGCAGCTACCATGTATATAGAGTATTTACAATGAGTGAGACACTGCATCAAGTGACCTGGATTATATAACTGATATCACCGACTCCACACGAACCTTCAAAGCAGGTATTCTGAGCAACCTTTTACAGAGGAGGTGCAAAGTGACTGACACCCAGTCAGTAAGAAGTAACTGATGAAACCAAACCCAGATCCAGCTGAATTCATGCTTTGGGCTCTTAACCAGCTCTTACTCTTTGCCATAACATTTTTGCGTTTGGCTTTTGCAATTATTCTGGAGATCCTATTTTGATGAAAAATTCCAAGGTAGTTGGGACTAAGCGAAAACCACCAATGGCCATTTTCTCCTTATTCCTGGCACCAATATTTATTTGCTATAAAGTAATATTCATTATAAATTTCATCCCAAGGAAAAGAACACAGAGGCCAATCCAGACATTCAGAAAGATCAATCAATCAATCAAGCTAATACGAAAGCAAACTCATGAAGAAAATGCCCAGAGAAATAAAGTCAAAGAACAAAAAATACTGCTCACTTTTTCCCCGTGATCAATTTTGTCCTAGACATGAAATAAGTTTGACTTTTACTCTGTTTGAATTTATATATCAAAGACAATTGTGTCAAGAAACATTCTAACTAGCTGTTCAACTAAACTGATACATTCAAGAAAATGGCCCCAAGGCTGGGAGTTTCTAATCATTCAAAGAAAGAATCCTCGTAATACTTGTTATTGATGTTAAAGGTTGTCTGTTCGCTTTTCTCCACGCTATCATTCATCCAAATGAACTGCTCTGTGAGAATATATATTTCCCACAGGGCATTTTAAATCATATAATGAACATTAATATTTGAGATACATCTCTTGACAGTCCAGAATTACAATTTAAACTAATATTTACTAATACCCATGAAGCCCAGGTATTTTATATTCTTAAATCCATGTTTTTCTGAGAACAAACATGCTCTTTCTGCCATATCACAAACAAAATGCAATCAGTGATGCTTATATTTACATAGTCATTTTTATTCCAATTACACAGAATGTGAAAGTCTTAAGAAGAATAGTATGAGCTATTTTAAAATTGAAGTATTCATGTGGAAACATTTCCTCTCACTGGATCTAGATATTTCAGTAATATTAATATAATAGTTGCTATACAAATATACAAAGAACTAAAATGAACTACTAAAATTTTATTCCCAGCTAAATTTTAAACTATGATATTAAAAAGTTATTATAAATACATGAGTGAGGCATACGCTATAGAGACCTATAACATAAACCATTGCAAAAGAGGTAGGTGAATGGTTTCCTCTAGATTTTAACTTTATATAGTATAACTTACCAAGACTTACAAATGCTTTTAAGCATATTTTTTTGGCTTTTTACCAATATTATCACAAATGCCCAGGAAAACTCATAAAATAAGAATGAAATCTCAGCCTCTCACAAAATAACATCTCATGCATTAGAAAAATATGCATTATACTATTTCTCTGAATAAGAAAGCATATTCTATCTTATGCCAAAAAAAAAAAAAAAGGTAGTTATGAAATGAAAACCTCCTTATCTGGTGCCCTTTATAAACTTCCCTTCCAAACTTTGTCTTGGAATCCTGAAATTCTCATTTTTTTTTTTTTCCCCACAGCAGCCTCTTATTCTGATGTGCTAAATTGATTCCAGTCTGGCATGACTTCCAAAATTCTTCCTGATCTAACGCTTAAGTTCTCGACATTATCAGACAGCTAGTTAAAATTTTAATATAAATTTCCCACGTTAGGTGAAAAAAAAAATCTCATTAGTGATTATTCAGGGATGGTTTTCTGAATTACGAAAACTGGGAGTGATCATGATTTAAAAACTAGAGTTGTCTTAAATGCAGGCAATTACAGCGACTCAACAAATACTTGCCCAACTGTGTCCATCATTCGAACAGGTGGGCTAACCAATAATGAACACTGTATTTCGTCGGCACGAGGTCATGGTGTCGGGCTTCCTAATGCTGCCCAGCTTTGACTCGTGAAACTTGGAGCGCAGGCTGAGGGCCCAGGCTCTGAAGACAGGCTAATACAAACACAGTTTCTTTTGCAACACACATCACCGTAGCTGAAATTCATCTGCTCTTCCTACACTGACTACATAACAGTTTACAGTGTTTTTCCTAACAAACCTCCTCAGACACACATGAGGACATTTAATGCCTAGTTACGTTTTACATGGGCAAATTTGTGTTCTACTGGGAAATTTTAAAATTAAAGAACAGAAGTGTTCAAAGAATGTTTTATTATTCTACGATCATTCTAACTTTCATTGTACTTCTCAGAAGCTCAAAGGCTTTTAGTAACCTCTGGTCTATCAACACCCAAAAAGGCAGGGGCCCTGTGAGTCATTCACCCTTGCAGCAGGATTGCCCATCATGATGTCTGGTACATAGCAGGCTATAAATGATGAAAGCTGGGGTGGGAAGGGGGATGGTGATGGATTGTTTTCCTTTGGTTGATATGCAGAAGTGGCAAAAACTTAGGTCTGCAATTTCTTTTAATTCCTAAAGTTTCCATATAAAAACATGGAATTTTCTGGTGAAAATCTCTCCTCCAGCATTATTCATCCTTAGTGCAAAATACAGAAGCCAAGAGTACCTAAGAAAGATTTTTTTAAGTAATAAATTTGCATTTTTCACTACGCATACTTAACCCACCGTATGTATGTTACATGTTAGGCTATTATACGTTAATTAGTTTAAAGGCTTTGCAGGAGCTCCCTAAATAGAGCCCACCTATGCAAAAACGTTCAAGGTAGATGACTCTTCTTCAGCGTAGGTCATGACTCATTAGTTCATGTGGAGTGTAAATCAACCTGTGGGTTTTTTGGGTTTTTTTTTTAATATATTGGATTTTCTTATGTGGACATTTGTTTTCAATTTATTACTCTGCTGTGATTAATGGAAGGCAATGTCTGGCAGTAAAAGTTCGTAAGAGAAAAAAAAAGTTCAATAAATAAAATCAGGATGATAATCTTTTCTCGTGGCTAGATTTAGATTTCATTAGTTTCCACTTAACCATGAAGAGATATGAGATAATGTGAAGAAAGACAGTTCATTCAGAACAGAGATCGTTCTTAACAGGATTCTTTATATAAATAATGAATTCTTTAGTTATTTCTTTCTTCATGGTTCATTTCTTGGTTGCCTCCCTTAAAAGAGAATTTTTACGAAAAGCAATGTCATCTACCAAAGAGGAACCTTATTTGGGGCATGATAAATTTGGCTATGTTTCTCTCAAAACAACCCCCCCTTCTTTTTTTTTTTTTTTAATTTGACCCATTTGGGAAGCTAACACTCTTTAGTTTTAAAAGCTTCCTGGGACTGGGAGATGTAACGAGACTTATTTTCAGTCTATGAACGGTTTTAGAATATTAGATGAGCAAAGATATCTGAAAGCAAATTATCGTCTGAATGCAGTAACATGGAAAAGAATGAATTACAGATGTAATTTATCCGTCACAAGCAGATCCTAAACACTGATTATGTCCGTACTTGTGCAGAAAATTGAAAATGATAGAAAAGCTCCCCAGCTTTTCTAACTTTAATTTCCCATGTTTTACTTTGCTTAATTTACTGTCAACTATCAATAGCAGATGCTTCTTGCCTATTTGAGAATGGCCTGGACATAAGTATAAGTGATTCTGAAATCCCGAAGCCTTACATACCAAGTCTGAATTTTACGCAAGAGGCCTGGAGTCATATGGGGTCTTAAGGAAACAGAGTGCTGGATTCTCATTAAATAGTAAGTCTCAACCTAACATTAACAGAAATTAAAATATAAATATGGTTGAATAAATGGAGACAACTTCAGAAGAATCCTTTTGGGCTTAAAAAATATGACCTGGGGCCAAAATAAAGGTGGTTCCCAACCGACCAATGATGATCCAGGGACAGCCACCCTACTTTGGTGGCCCATGGCTATGGGAACTCTCTTAGTGAGGATTCCCTCTAGTTCTTCTCTTTCCACTTGTGGTCTGAGAGTTAGTAGCTGTGAGAGGGAATGGAGAAGGAAAAGGAAAGATAAACCACCAGAGACATTTGTCCCCCTTCCTTCCCTAAGTGCCTTTTCCACAGACCCTCCAATTGCTGTGGAGAAGCTCCCCCTCTAAACTCCATCACCACCACCCCTAACATACTGGTCTCCCTGTTAGCAATTAGCCCCCCCAAGGACTTCGTTTTTTCATATCTGTTTTCCCAAACTTTGACACAGGAAGTGTTTAAGTTATACTCCTTGAATTGGGGCCTACCCATCCCCTAGACCTGCTATATGCCTTTCTTCTCATATCTGGGTCTTTATTGCTGATCTTTTCACTATATCTTGTGATAAGATAGCCAGAACACAAAAAATAATATATATATATATATATATATTTTTTTTTAGTTTTGATATTTTCACTATCCACCTATGCTACTAGTAATTATAAAGCAACAGTATCAAAACAACAGCTACGCTTTTGAAAATTTCAGGAATGAAAGGGAACAGAAAGAAACTGGTCACTAACATTAAGTTCCACAGTGGACCAGACTCAGGGTCAACAAGCTGTGCATTTGAAAAGAAAGCAGGCTGAGGTTTTGGGGTGGAGGAGGGAGGTCACTTGGAAGACACTGACAAAGAAGTCTTCCCACCCTGAGTGAGCTTTGGACTACAGTCCGTCATCCCACACCATCTTTAGTCCCTCCTGATTCTGAGCCTCTGGGAAACAGGAGTGGCCCAAACAGGAAGCTGCGGAACCTCTTGAGAACCGCCTTGCCGAAAGCACCTCAGGAGTCTGCAAGAAACCACCTCTCCTGCACTAGGCCCAGATGAATTTCTGGAGTGCTACACTGAACCTTGAAATGCACCGTTCCCATAGAAACAGTTTGACAAAAGCAGTTAAGGTCTATGACTAGTAGTACTTCAGATGTATGATGAGATGGCACTCACAATGCTTCTGTGGGGCCTCCTGGGTTTCATTAATAACCATATTTTCCCAGGTAGTATTTGTACTGGACTAGAAGTCGAGCATCCTATGAGTTACTTGACTTCCCAGGGTTGGCCCGATGACTTAACCACATTGCTTCTGTGGGAAAATGCTTTCTAAGCAATTAAAACTCAGAATATGGCTATTTTTTTTAAAAACATTGGGGGGTGGTTACATAGCTTCTATGGTGACTGTTTATTGAAAATGACGAATTTAAAAACATTTTCCTATACAACCATACATTTAGGGCATAGAATCTTTAAAAGTTGGTGGCACCCGCTATCTTGCTACTATCTTGTATCCACTTCCTGATTCATTTCTTGACTTAAAATATAATCACCTTTGAGTATTCACTGTTTTAAGCTATCTGCTGTAAATCTGCCTTAGACATTAATTTTTATTCTTAAGCATTCCCTTGTTAAACCCTTAGAATGTAGATATGTAAATTAAGAAGCAAAGTTTTAGAGGAACGTGGTTACAAATGCAGGCTGCAAAATCAGGTGACCAGGCTTGGAGTTCACATGTTACCGGCTAAGTGGCCTTGTGCGTATCACCTAACTTCTCTGCACTTCAGCGTGGCCATCTGTGAAGTGGGAGGAATATCAGGAATGCTCTCAAAGAGTTTTTGTGAGGGCTAAATACTATGAAAAAATTAAAAGCACTGAAAATACTGACCCGCATACTGGAATTTTTCAATAAATAGTAACTCATTTTATTTCATAGAGAGGAAATAAAAATAAATTTGTGGAAGAAGCAGAAACAGATATCAGAGTAACTACAGATTCTTTTGATGAATAAAGTCACTTGAGACCTGTTCTTATGACATGCATTCCTGTTACAGTTCAGTTATAATTATATAACCATATATAAGTATGTACTGGCAAAGGAAAAATAAAAAATGAAGAAATTTTCTTTTTCTATATACCTAAAAAGCAATCCATTTGTGATATGCCAGGTTTTATTGACTAAATATATCATGATTTAGTTGTCTAAATGTCTCTGGTTATCCAGGATAGGAGACCGATAATATGTTGGCCAAGAGAAGAAGACAGAAGTTTCTCTTCAGAGGTGGTCTCCCCTCAGCAACCCCCATACTTAGGTATTTTTCAGGGAGAGTTATTTGATTCTGAATTTTTTCTTGAGAAAAAAAAAAATTCTCTAACTCTTTCATCCCCGTGACTGCCCTCCTGAACATCCATTCTCCCCTTCTACCTTATCCATCCAGAGGCCCAATTTTAATCAGGACAACAGTTAAAAGACTATAGTTCCCACAAACGTGCAAAGGGGAAAAAAAGAGAGAGAGAGAGAGAGAGAAAGGCAAACCAGGAAACAGACTCTTAACTACAGAGAACAAACTGATGGTTATCTGAGGGAAGGTGTGTAGGGAGATGGGGGAAATAGTAAAGGAAAATAAGAGTAAGTACACTTATGGTGATGAGCACTGAGTAATGTAGAGAATTGCTGAATTGCTATATGATACACCTGAAACTAATATAACACTGTATGTTAACTATACTGGAATTAAATTAAAAACTTAATAATAATATTTTTAAAAAGACTATAGTTCCCAGCTATGCTTACTGCCAAAATCAGCCAATGAGAGGCCAGGATAAATCACTGGGCGAAGCTCGGAGGATCATAGGGCAAGGAAGCCTAAGTAGGCTAGGTTGTGGTCTCTTTTGCCCTTGCCCCTTCCTGCTTCCTGGAATGAATATATGATGGTTGGGGCTGCACTGGACATCTTGAGATTTTTAAATAATCCTCAGGTTGGAAGCCGTGTGCTCCTCAGGACTAAGGGTGAAGACACCCAAGTTCTAGGGACTGTGGCATCATCATACAGGCCTGGACAACTGACTAGCATATCAACCCTTAATCTGTTTATGCCACATGCTGGGGAGGGAAAGGTGTCTCTATTACTCAATGCTGGACACAATTCCTTAAAGACAAAATGTCTAAGTAATTTCAGCATAACTTCAGAGAGAAATATAAAGAAGGACTAGAACCAACAGTTCTGAAGCTAGGAACTGTTAGCAAGCTGGAAAGAACCCAGAGGTAACACAAGAAGAATAAAAGTCAGAGATTGCCAAGGCCCAAAGGTGTCCAGGAGACACCCATTCAATCAAATTGCAATATATGAGGGATCATAACTATCAGTATTTTCAAAGCACAAGTCCTTACAATATAGAAAGTGTTATCTCTAACAACAAATCAAACTTTACCTCAAAGTGAAAGTCTTTCAAAAATGTGCCAAAAGATGATAGATAATGCTGTAGGTGAGGTGTATTTGATGTTATCTGCATGAGAAATAGATAAAAACTGTGTAGTTGTTTATTATAAATGACTACTAGAAGAAGATCTCCTCATCAGAATGACTCGTTTATAGTGAAATTCACAAAGAAATCACTATTCTAAAAAAAAAAGAAAGAAAAAGAAAGAAATCACTATTCTAATAATCGATTATACTTCAAACACTTAAGTAATTCTAATGAGCCTTTCCAGTTGCTTTTACTGAAGTTTCTGCTTATTAATAACTATTAGTGCTAAATTGAACACTATCTGGTTAATCCACTTCCCACTGACTGTCATAATTTTTGGCCTGTTAACACAGAAAATTGCTCCCTTATCTAAAAGCATGGAATGTGTTTTTGCTAAAGTTAAAAAAGAAAAACAACAACAACTCAGAATTTCCTCAATAGTATCTCTTTGTAAGAAAATAAGCAGCTTTGTCTAAGACTGTGGGAAGGCAGAGACATTGCCCAGCATGAAAGGTAACAGATTAGTGATGTTGACAGCTGAAATCCTCTACTTATCCTCGACAAGGAAAATGACAGGAGAGCTTCCCAAACGAGGTCCCTAGGTACCTGTGCTGGAACTGAAAAACATTCAATTTCTCACCTCTCGCGTGAACTGGGAGTATGTCACACACATCTTGGATAGAAGATTTGTCCCACCCTGCAAGGACTCTGTCAAGTAAGTAAAAGCCTTCTACATGGAATTATTTTGAGGCTATTTGTAGACTCAGAATTCTGCATTAGTTCAGAAGTCTGAATTACAATTAAAGGTTGAACTCAACTCTAAATGCCACATTGCTTTAGGTTTAAACTGTTTGTCACACACAGGAACTGAAGGGAGGTTTAACGAGAAAAAGAAAAATAGATGCAGTGTACCAAAATCTTAGGAAAGGAAACAAAAAAACTAGTTCTAGAATTAAAGCCTTAAGTAGCATGATTCAAAACATGACTTGAAATTTGTCCAAGTTTTACAATCTTAACACATTTAAAAACTATTTTTCTAAAAAAAAATTCTCATTCTAAGAATATAAATAGGTAACTGAATAAAACCGTTAAGTCCTGGGGCCCTGGGTGGCTGGGGTCGGTTAGGCATCTGTCTTGGGCTCAGGTCATCATGATCCCGCAGTCTGGGATTGGGCTGCATCTGGGGCTCCCTGCTCAGCGGGGAGTCTGCTTCTCCCTTTCCCTCTATCCCCTCCCCTCTCCACCCCCGCTCGTGCTCGCTCACTCTCTCGGTCTCTCAAATAAATAAATAAAATCTTAAAACAAAAACAAAAACCTATAAGTACTACCAAAGCCGCTGCAGCCATTGAGAATTTATTAAAGAAAAGATCGTATCAGAGTTGATGGCATTAGAGCGCATTCACAGAGGATTCTTGACAAAGTTGGGGAGATTCTGTTTAGGAAATACAATTTGAACTTTTACATGATACACACTGTTGCACAAGTTATGCCTTCTAGTTAGTTCATCTCCTAAATTATTAGGGGAGAACGAGATAGTCCTATGTCAACCTGTCACCGAGGGACACACTGAATGTGCACCTCTAGTGTGACATGCATACCTACTCGTCCAAGTTGTAATATCACACAGGAGATGCCATCAGCAAAGCAATAACAACAACAAAACTCTTGGTAAAAGTTATTCCGATTAGGAGCCTTTGAGATCAAAGTTTCAAAATTAGATGTTTAGTGTGAAATTTGCAAATAATCATTTTGGAAGGATTACCAGTTAAACTGGTTTAAAAGACAGGATGAAAAGACTAGGCCAGGAACTTAGAAAGAGCAGTAACAACACAAGCGATTGGAAATATACTGTGCTAACACCGGAGGACGTCCTACAACTTAACTATAAAAACCTTTGGGACCACTTTATCATGTCCAGTTATGCCACCCTGCTCCTGTGTAACAAGCTAGAGACTTGATTTTCCTTACTGGCTTTAAGTTTCCTAGTTGCTCATTTACCTGGATGCTTACACATTTGTATGTCTTCTAATAGCTGAATCCATTTATTCTGCTAGGTCTTCAGAAGCACCTTAAATGTGTTCACTCAGGGCCCTTGATTCCTTGACACTTTGCGGTGGGATCTGATCTCGGATGTGTCTGTGACAAATCTGATTGGCTGGGCTATAAATACACACAAACGTGTAGAATAGTGAAATGAACACTCAATTATCTAAAACAACACTGCCTAATTTGATAAGAAGACGAGTAAAGTTTTCAGAGGTAAAAGAATTTTGCTAGATTTTTGGAAAATAGATAGTAAATATGAAGGTTATATATATCTCCCTTCCTCCTGCACCTGAGAAATGAATGGATATTTGAAAAAGAAAAATTCAATAAGCAGTAGTCTTTTTGTGTTGTGCATAGGCTGAAAGCATACTTTTTTGATAGTATAAATAACTTGATGTCACAATAAAATATTCTGTAGGCTTCCTTTATTTTTTATTTTTTTTACGTTTTTTTCAGGTATGTGGTTGGTTTTTTTTAATTTTATTTATTTATTTGAGAGAGAGTGTGAGTGAGTGAGAGTGAGTATGAGCAGAGGGAAGGCAAAGGGAGAAGCAGACTCCCCGCTGAGCAGGGAGCCCGATGCGGGGCTCCATCACAGGACCCTGGGATCATGACCTGAGCAGAAGGCAGACGCTTAACTGACTGAGCCACCCAGGCGTCCCTGTAGGCTTCCTTTAAACAACTATCTAAATTTTAGTTGACTGATTATTACTGAAGAAAATAGGTAACTTGTCAATTAACTGTTATTTGAATCATTTCTTAAATATAGTATTCTAATGGCAGCTTGCTGTGTTGACATTTTTCCTTCAGCTTTTTTTTCCCCCTTTGGTATCCCTTTCACAAACCATAAGGAAAAAAAAAAAATCCTCTCCAGCCTAAAATAATCTACCTTTTCAAATGTTCACCGTTTCTGAAGTAACTCAAATCTATGGTGTGTAAGCGATCTAATTCTCAATTTGAGTATATTCTTAGACTGTTGTCAATTGAGACTGCAAGTACAAAAGCAAAATTGAGAACAATAAAGTGTTTAAAATAGTGTTTAATTTCTAAACTAACACACATTATTACAACTTTTGCTCTCTCTTCCTGTTACCATTCTATTTCCAACATACTTAATATATACACATATTCCTAATTATCATGTACTCCCATTTCACTTAGCAACACATCTACTAGGATACAGAACTCTGTGTTTTCACGCAGTAAATTTAATCTAAGTTAGTTATTTAAACTTTGAAATCACTGATATGCAACTAAAATGCCATCAGCTAATCTTCTTCCTGTTACCTTTAGCAATATGCCAATTGGTTTCTTTTACGTAAATACTGTCTTGAACTGTTTGACTTCGGTTTTTAATGAAACGAATTCTCCTCTTCTAAGTAGAAGTCTGCTATGAACGTAAGTCACCTGGGAGCCTGGCCAAAGTCTCCAACAGCACAGCTGAAGGGTACAGCCATTTCACAGGGTCCTCTCACAGAGTATTTGGTTTGCTTTCCTAACTTGCTAAAAATAGTAGATTACACAGGCTACCTCCATCTCATGGCTCAAGAACTCACAAAAGGCTGGACTATGGATTGTAGGAATACATACAACACCCTTAATTAAAGAAGTCAGGATATTACAAGTTTTCCAAATTCCTTCCGTTTACTCTCTGAAACAATACAAATGATCTAGTGGTTATTGGCATGGAAACCTCATAATGCTCCCAAATTTCAGAACTTCAAGCATGAGTCACAGAGTTACCTTAACTGTTAAAATATGTTTTTGATCTATTTTAGTCACAACATTGAATACAGGAAGACAACTACCTAAAAGGCAGTAATCTAAATACTGTATTAAAAATCACACAATGTGTTAGTTATAAATATGTATCTAAGAAAGGTGGTTTTTGAAACATTAATACTTAATTACATATTCCAAATATGTTACATGAATTCTTAATTTGGTTATTTCACTAACATTTTAGGAGCTATTGTTCTGGGTATGAACCTCCACCACAAACAAATTTTGTGTTTGTTTTTTTTTTCCTCTCATTCAAATCAAAATATTTACCAAGTTTCAGACACCATAAATTAAATTTCAGTTTCTCTTCAAAAGACAAAGAATAAGGACAAGTTTGCATTGATTAGCTGCGATATTGAGTTCATTTCATAAGTAAATTTAAATCTTGAAATTACTCGTTATTAAAAAAAAGTCCCTGATGTGGCAGTTCAATCTTGTTACCCACACAGCATGTCATTAAGCAATGCTCCTGTTTTACTCAAAGGGAGACTGTTCTGTGTCCACAAGTGAACAGCCACTAAAAAAATATTTTGAGATGGAAAAATAGCAACTGAATTTTAACATTTCACAATGTTTCCAAATGCTGTGGAGGCAGGTCTTCTGTGAAACCACTCAATGTCACAGCCAGTTTAATGTCCTTCATTTTGTAGCTACGAGTGTGCCATCAACTGTCTGTAGGATTAAAAATTGGATTTACTAGTAATTGGGTCAAAACAGGGTTACTTATGGACACAGCTGGCTACTGAGAAGTGTAATTAGCCATTTGCCCCCTCACTTTATGGGTCCCCATCTCTAATCACACCTAAATTCAGTCAGCAGGAATTTAGGAATACACATTCACAAAGGTACAACCACTGTGCCCTTCCTTCACCGAAGCCTTTCAAAAGAAAGTAAGAGAAAGGCCCAATGGTAATTTATAACTTTTGGCTTATTGATCTTTATGACTATGACATTAAGAATAATCTAACACTATAAGATATCTTTGTGTTGTGAACACCTCCCTTGATATGCTACTCTGAAGATAATATCCCGAGTCTTTGGTGAAAACTTTAGCAAAGTAGGCAGCCCAAGCTGAGCCAAGAAGCAATTAACTGAAATAGTCAACTCATACATTAACTCATAACACATCAGGGTGAGTTATGAGTTAACATATGAGTTGACTGTATTAGTTAATTGCACCCCATGTTATTAAATAAAGCATTTTTATTATAACAGCACTTTTTTTTTTCTTTTGCAAAAGACAAGATGGATCTATGAAACTTTTTACTTCTCTATAGATGTAGAAATGATAGTGACCCCCCCCCCACGGGTTCAAAGAATGAATTCCACTGGCACATTAGTATTCAAAAGCAATTCAATTAAACCGAGTAAGTGAAAGTACCCAGGAATCTTCACATTTCTAGTCTTGACCTTGCATGTCAGAATAAAGACACATATGCTATCTTTTTAAAAGGTGCATTTTCAAACTTGATACCTGAAACACGAACCAATGACATTTTTGAATGTCAAGATATACTAAAACGGATCTTTCAGTATTATGGTGCCCAACAAAAGCTAACTTTTAACACTCCTAGCTGAGACTGTTACAAATTTCAAAATAATCAGGATCCAACAAAATAAACTAAGTTATTTCACATTAAAAGTTTAGGAGCTTAAAAAAAAAAAAAATCCAAGTAACAGTATTTAAAAGTTTCTACTTATTTATAAAACTCAACATTCAACAAAGTTTATTCCTCAGATAGGGTACTGGAGCAACAAGAGAACCTTACTTCTCTATCTTCCACAAAATGCCTTGTTTCTGGCCTTAAAAGAATACGCTTATACAATAAAAAGGAAACCCACAATGTCAAAATGTTAATATAAAAAGTCTAGTCAAGTTTAGCTGCCTAGAAATCTGTTCTTTTACAAGCAACGGTACAGCACCTTTACAAACAAGGAAAAACGTTATCATCTTCATTCAGCTATTGCCATGGCCTTGTATAATCTGTGTATATGCTAACACACCTATGTATGTACATTTACTATTCCTATAGACATTGACATTGCTATTACTAAGTAAAAAGTATGCTGATACTCTGTTTTAGAAAAAAAAACTGATGAAGTTATTCATAACAAAGTTTGGCCAGACATGGTTCTACTGCTTCTCAATAAAAGTCCCCCACCCCCAAAAACATCAGTAAGAACACATCGTATAACTAAACTATTAACAAAGCAATCCATAATTCCAAACTCAATGGACTAAATGTCCATATCCCCTCTATTCAATTATTGCATATCCTTAAAATAATATAATATTTACTCACTTTCAATGAATCAAAGCAGGCGATTACTCGTCCATTTTCAACTTGGCAGCTTTTCGAAGGATGTGCAAATTTACATTCCGTGTCTGGCCGTGAGCAAGTCCCCCTTTGGAACTCTCTACATACTTCCAGTGTTAGCCATTTTGTGTCCCGAATTGGTGTGACACTAACAGCCATGTTTAGATTTTACAGGTAGTTAAATTTTTCAGTGAAACCAACAAAACCAACCCCCCACACACACAAAAAAAAAACAGCAAAAAAAAAAAAAAGCTGAACTGATAAAACTGTAAAATGATGATGAAAGTGTCCCCTCCAAAATACTTTTTTCCCCACTCCCTGCTTTAAAAGTACATGGAAAATTGTGTTGTCAATATCAAGGAAAAGATCTCCCACTAGAAATTCACAGCATGAAACTGTTAATTCAAAGAGGTTTTGGTTTTTAGAGAAATACTAGAATCGTAAGTAGATGAATGTTTAAAAGTAGGGCCTCGAATCAGCCTTGTGCTCTCAGTAACCCCTTCCCAGTGCCAATTTGGAGCCCAAAATGCAAGCATGAAAACGTGGCAGACCCTTTGACACCGAATTTCCAAGCTGCTTTCAGCAAAGTTGTCTGAAAGGGAATCTCCTCACAGCTGAATTTGCAATGGAGTTTGGTGGTGCAATCGGTATTGATTAGTTTGGCATAGACAGATGCAGCAGTTTAGAGCAAATCGAGAAAATGATTTTTTTTTTCCTCCTTGATTTCCTGGCAGAAGAGATCTTACTTTTTCAGCAAACTTTTCTTTTAAAACTAAAGCAGCCTAGGGCAATGCCAGATACTTAGAGCTTTTGTCTTGATTATAAGTAGAAATGGGGGTGTCTGGGCTAGAGGTGGAGGGTGGATGTGCTGTCGTCACAGTCTAGCTGGCAGCAAGCAAGGCAAAAGCAGAGACTGCTCTAGAAGCGGGTCCAAGCAGCAGAGACGTCAGGAAAGGCACTTCTTAGTACCAACCTGTAGAAAAAAGAGATAGGTTAAGATTTACTAAGTAGCACTTCACTGATGTCCTACAGTATCACAACCTTGCCATGTGCTACCAGACTAAGTAATATTCAAGTCAGCTTCTCTCCTTCTCTGTCTCTGTCTCTCGCTTGTTCTCTCTCTCTCTCTCTCTCTCTCTCTCTCACACACACACACACACAAATACTTACAGTGAGGCATATTGCAGCCAGCCATCGTAGATTTATTAAAAAAAGGGGCCGTTTCCCCTTGTGAAGCAATGCATGATAGAGAGATAACCAATCACAGATAGTGTTGCAGCAATATTCTGGGCAGAAAGCCAATAGTGTGGGTTGTCTTATGAAAGGTCGCGCCTGTCAGACGTTCATTACTATGCTATAAGCACAGAAAATGTCCATCAGATGTGACTTATTCCACTGCAAGAGGACGAGCATGTGGGTTTTGAATTTACCCAACATGCAGTTAGTGGACTAAACCATGTTAGTTTCAAAACAGCTTCTAAGACAAGTCCAAGCACTTGAAGATCATTACCGGGGAATAAAAAGCAAGGTTTAAAAATTGCAGCTGACTTCCAAGCTGCTTTTCCCTCTGGCTCTGTGCAGGGACAGGCACTGAACAGCCTGCTCCCTCTGTCCTGACACGTGAATAAAAAAGGAAAGGGGTGTTTACAAATGGTACATTCTCCTGACCTATCCAATTCACTTCCTTCTAAAGCCCAAGTCCTGCCCCTCCACTGAAAGCAGCTCTCATACTGTAAAACTATTCCATTCAGCCGGCAGACACTTTGTCAATATATCACAGGCAGGCGAGATGCAAACAAAAGCATCCTTTATTTGAACATTTTTTAAGCAGAAGCTGAGGTCATGTGGGGAAAATAAGGAGTGCAGTGTTGTCAGTGTGTCTGGCAAATCTGAAGTCAACCTCAAGGGGGAAAGTGATTCCATCGCAGAAACATTAAATATTAAGTGAGCGATTGGATTTGGGCAGCGTGATGCACTTCGGAGGTACGAACGAAGCCGGGGGTTGGGGGCTGGGGGATCCCCTGCTGCCTGATGATCTATTAACTCCGCACTACTAAGAGACTGCTCCTTACAGGAGGGCATGTTTGCCTCTCACAACTAACTGTCTCTTTCAATCGGGATGGAAAAACTTTCAGAAAATGCTCAGTAGTACAGAAACAAAAGTACACAGTTGTGTTTTTTTTCTTTTGAATGTTACCAACAAAGGAAACAAGGCTTTAATAACTCCAAAAGTTTTGCACTCCAAAAAAGCATTGGCACAATATAATAGTGTTTGATCACACTTACTTCTTTGAAGGCCAAATATGGCCAATTGGCATATGGTACATGTGGAACCATAATTTGGAAACTGGAATACAGGATATGAATATGTAAAAATAGAACCCAAACAGATCTATCTATAGATATCTAGCAGAATTCTTAAAAATTTCTTTAAGGATTAATACTGTCATTCTTTTTTTTTTTTTAAAGATTTTATTTATTTATTTGAGAGAGAGAAAGCACTAGAGAGAGAATGAGTAGGGGACAGATGGAGAGGGAGAAGCAGGCTCCCCACTGAGCAGGGAGCCTGACACAGGGCTCCATCCCAGGACCCTGGGATCATGACCTGAGCTGAAGGCAGACACTTAAACCGACTGAGCCACCTAGGTGCCCGAATACTGTCATTCTTCATACTAATTAAAAACAAAACAAACAAACAAAAAATTAGCAGATACCAGGTTTGGGAAACACTGTAGTAAGACTACAACTTTTGAGAAAGGTTAAAAAGAACCAACTCAAGAAATATTTTTGTTTTCAAAACACTTTCTGGTCCTAACTCCTGATTATATAAAAACAAAGGCAAGTCGGTCATAAACTCTAAGATTCATCCACCTTCCTGACTGCTCTACACTCAGGATTTCTCAACTACTCCAGGCCTTTAGCATGTACCCATCTGTGTCCAACAACCTCTTCTGTCCTTCTTGCTAAAATCTTCAAGTGCCTCACCTGCAACAATTCACTTCTTTTGGAAGCCAGCTGAGATGTCACTTCCTCCAAGAAACTCCCAAGATGTGACTTTCTCCATCTCCATCCACCCATTTATTAATGAGGTCTTTTCTGAATTATCTTTGCACCCCAGTATGGTCTGTTACTCACTTCTACGTATGACCCACTAAATTATATGTCAGAAACAATGTCACTCGTCCCAGAACCCCAGTGCTCAGCACAGTGATGGAAAATATACGGAGCTCCATAACTTTGGTAAATTAAATGATCGATTACTACATCTGGACTGGAATTACCTCTAGGGCACAGAAATACACAAACACACATACGAACACACTCATATAAACACACATATAACACCACACATGAACCACACAAACACACACTCAAACACATACACACACACATACACCCATCACTTCCTCTATAAATTACTATATTCCTGGGTCACGCAGGCCCTCCCGCAGCCTAGGAATCCTCCTCCAGCCCTGGACAGCTCCCTCGGACATTCCCCATAGCAGCTTTTCTAAAACTTCAACACTTTCCAGCCCCTCCTCCCTCCTCTATATTCCTCCCACTCACAGCCTATGATGATCTTCCAGGTCACAGATATCTCATAGTCAGAAGAGTAGCCCTCAGACATGAACTCTCTCTCACCTTCCCGCCACCCATCTTTAAGCTATCTTTCCGTATCTTTCATTTTCGTCTTCCAGTTTTGCCTTCGCTTGCACACCGTTAAGCGTCTACCTTGACTCGCTCCTTCTCAGAACATCCGTTCCCTTTACACTCCCTCTATCTGTGAATGCCCTGCCTTGTCTACACGCTTTCTCTTAGTCCTCAACCTGCTGAGGTAGCTCTGGACTAGAGGGGGCGGCTTGGAAGGAGGAAGGGGGCCCTGCCTAGCTATGCGTCCTTCCTCTCCCTAATCCTCTTTATCGGCTGTTCCCAGACAAATGTCTGAAGAGTCATCTACACGTGCTGTTTTTCTGCTTCTTCAGTTTTGAATCTATACCAGTGTGACCTCCACACTCATTACTTTACTGGTCAGCGACGGCCATCAATGCTCTAATTCAAGCCAAATTCAAAGACTACGCTAGTCCTTATCTTTACTTTCCGTTTCTCCCATTGCTGCCCCTCTCGTATCCTCCACCATAAACAGGAGCTGCCAGGAGCTGGGAAGGTTCTTGGCATATGCCATACCGGTGTAGGCTCTTGGGACTTGTTACATGCTAACCCTTTGTTTGGAGTGACACACTTCCTCACCCCTTCAGCTTGGTAAATCCCTTCTTGTTTTAAGTTGCTATTCAGATATCACCTTCTCTCCACGGCTGGGCCAACTATGCTAAACATTATTCCATCTCAGAATACCCTCAGTATTTTATAGCTCTTTTGACCCAAAGGTTATAAATCCCCTGACAACAGGGTCTATCACCATTTTTTTATCCCAGTTCCTGGAACATAACAGACGTTTTCAAAATATTTGATAAATGAATAAATTTTATTCAAACTCACAGGAATAAACATGTACATAAGGTTGTATCCCCAAAAGGAAGGAAACAGCTCATCATGATCTATGGGGGCCACACAGCATGAGAAAGGATAATGGTACCATTAGAAATATCTTCATTGGTCGGTGGTTATGTAAATACAACCACAAAATCAATATCTAGAGTTGATTATTCTTCCTTTCTGCCATGTTCCAGGCTTAATCTCACTCAGGCACAAAATATACTTTAATTAGTAAAATGTTTGCAAATGGATACTTTGGACATTTTTATTTTCCATAGCAGAGATACTCTATTCACTTCACAAAGGGTTATTGAAAAAATTATAGATACACACGTATTTGTAAGTTTAATACTGTTTAACTGTAAAACATATACGCAAAGATGAGAATCAAAATATTTCCTACTAACTAGGCATAGAGACTGAGCAGTCAAAATGGACACCAACCTTTACGGATTGTTAGTGTAGCTGTACCCAGCAATGTGCATGCCAGTTCTTGATATGGGGCACTGGGGTAATCAACAGAGATTATATCTAAATTGCTGAGATCAGATTATTGTCTTATAATCCTTCTCTTTTTTCAAACAGAAGAACTTCAGAGAAGACTGGAAATCTTCATAATTGAGTGTTTTGGTAAATTACGATTGAATAAGATTTGGATCAATACTGAATTCCCAAAACATTATTTCAGCTGGTAATGGATTTTTATTCTATAGATAGAGAAGGTGCTTAAAAGTGTGTGGGTAATTTCCACATTGTGAGAATTCTTGCAAACATATTTGCCTCCAAAGTATGTGTTGTTTGTAAATAATTATGAAGGAAATATTTCTACTTGAAAGATATTTACTAACAGCTAAATTGCTTCTGAAGTAAATTTCTAACCTATACTTCAACATATTATAATAAACTTCCCTGCACCAAAAAAGAAAAAAAAAAAAGGATTGGACCATTTAATAGTTTTACAGTAAGACTCAAACTTTTTTAAAACTTATATAACAACAAGCCCTCTTGTGCCTATTGATCAAATTCCAAACACTAACCAAAGAGCTCCTCACATTATGTGATATGTTCTACAAATAAGCATGTTCTGCCGTAACAACCAAGATCCAATTCTTCCTTGAGTGATATCAGAAATAACATATATTTTCTACTTTAAGATACAAAGGGGGAAATAGAAAGGAAAAGAAGAAAATGTAAAGCTGGAGGGAAGGAAGCTAAGAAAAGAATCAAGGATAAAGTAAAAGAGTGTGGCAAGGGCACCTGGGTGGCTCAATCGGTTGGGCGTCTGCCTTCGGCTCAGGTCATGATCCCAGGGTCCTGGGATCGAGTCCCACATCAGGCTCCCTGCTCTGCGGGGAGCCTGCTTCTCCCTCTCCCACTCCCCCTGCTTGTGTTCCCTCTCTCGCTGTGTCTCTCTCTATCAAATAAATAAATAAAATCTTAAAAAAAAAAAAGAGTGTGGCAAATTACTAATAATGAGTCTCACAGCAACTAATATATATTAGCATCAAAGCTGACAGTGGATGGCTTCATATAAAAATCTATTTAAGGGATGCATACATACTGCAATAGAGGATAAAGAGGTGCTTGCAAGGTAGGAGACTGAAATTCTGTTTTGGAGAACTGGATGGCCTCTACGAGCAAGGTTAAATGTCTTAGTCATATACATGTAATAATCATTTCAGTTCTTCTGAACCAAATATAGGGAGGTTGGTCCTACTGCATCCCAGAGCAGTTAGCCGGGAATTTTTGGGACTTTTTTCATAAGCTTTTGATTTTGAAATAGCTTACATATTGAGGAAGTTAACAGAGTAATTATTTGAGGTGTTTTTTGTTTTTTTTTTTTTTAATTTACTAAGACAGCTTTAATCTAACTGGAAAAGAAAGCCAGCTTCACCATATAATGTTTGCCAGTGACAAGAAGCAGTCCCTTGCCCCAAACCGTAACTTTTCCCCCAGGTGCACTGATGTCAAAAAGTCCATAATTAGCAATGCATGACTTTAGTGAATTAACTCACAGTACAGTTTTGCCCAGGGCTTGCCCCAAATATTAACAGAGATTTCAGTATACAAACCAACTAAGCATTTCTGGAAGCTGTACAGCCATTTCTCTACTCATTAAGGTACTAAATACAGTCACAAGGCCATTAGTTATTACATGGGGAAAACTGCAGTATGAACGGGTTAATGCAGTCTTCAGCAGGATTCAACTCCATATAACAAAAAGCTGAGATCAGTGTTTCTCAGCAAGGGGTAAGCACACTACGGGTAGCACCCATGGCCATTTTAAGTGATACAGAAACAACATAATTTTAATAGATGCATCAGAATGCAAAAACTAGCTCATCAAGCCTCTGATCACACGGATACCATAGCTTAGAAAGAAGCCAACATTTAATAGAAGTAATTTAGAGAATAAGACTAATATACAAAAAAAAAAAAAAAAAAAAACCCGAAGTAAATATATTGGCAAAATCATGAAGGAGATATGCAAATAACTGAAGTTTTAGAAATACTGCTGAGAAAAAAAGATAACTTTCAACCACACATGCCGACCATTAATGAGGCTGGCCGGTCTGACACATTGCTCTGTGTTAGGCTGACAAGCTGCTGCCAAGAAAAGGGAAGTTTGGTAACTCAAATAAGTCATCTACGGTCTGTCAAAGCACTCCTTTACAATTCTGGTAGGCTCAATACCCTAATCATCAAGTGGTCCCTTACTAGAAGGATAATGAAGGAGTGTTGGTTAGGAAATACACTATCGCCAAAGATCAGAATTCCAAAAGCAACTCACTAAACTGCACTCAATAGAAAATGCTTATTGTCCCTTCCGTATTTATATTTGAAACCAAAGAAAACAGGAAGCCTCTACGCAATGATTAAAAAGTGAATTTTGAATGGTCTCCTGTTATTAGGCAAAATAAAAAAAAATTAAAAGCCTTAAGATCATTAGAAGATAAATATCACAATGGCAGGCTGTACTTTTTGTTTAGTGGCTCACTAGCTTTGTACCTAATTAGGTCTTCATCCTGTCCCTACTGCAAAGTTATCTTCCTGGAAGCTTTTCCGGCCACTGTCAGAGTATCCAACCTTCTCTGTTCCTCTCAACACCAGCCCAGACTTGCCAGACCTTTACCTTGCTTTATTTTTCTTTGGAGCACTTGTTAGGATTGGGTGTAATATTATGTACCTATCTTACTATCTGCTTATCATCTACTCTGGCCATTAATATGTAAGCTCCGTGAGAGCCGGCAGCTGTTAAGCTAGCTCTCCACTGAACAAGCCAGCACCAAAACAGTGCCTGGTCCAGAGAAAGCCAGCGATCTATTTGTGGCATGACTAAACATTTCTTAGTATATCTGAATGCTAGTTTAAAAGTATTTTCTATAAGTTACAAGGCCCGTTTGATATACTGGCAATGTTACCTTCACAACTGAATGAAACCAGCATCGAACTCCACTCACTGGAAAGAGAGCGTGAGGCAGGGAAGTTAACACAGGACCGTATTTATATACCTCCTCAATTATGAAGTTGATGGAAGATTTTCTTATCCACAGAAGAATCTGAAATAGTTACATGTGGCTTTGCAAATTTAAAACATCTAAATAATTATCTGTGAATTTCTGACAGAATCAGCCTTCAGTTCTGGCAAAAGAAGGGAAAATTTGCATTTTTTTTCTGATGATATTCAAACAGGCAGCCTTTTAACATTTCCGTCTATTCTACAAGAAATTATAATGACATAATACTACAATGCCACTTTATCGTTCTTAAGGAAGAAACACTAAGCCTATTTAGTGTTTTGCCTGCTCTACATATTACACAAAGAAGTCATCTTGTTAGCCTTACATCATTTCTGATCTATCCATATTATTTAATATTTCAAAATAACAAATAGTTAGGAAATCAGAACACAAACAACAAAATTAACAATGTTGCTATGTGCTCAGGAGCTAAAATGGTAGGAAAAAACAAATCTCTCCATCCTGGCAATTTTCAGGAAAAATGGTACATTGACCCAAATGGAATCTACCAATGTGAAATTAGCATGACAAAACTGTGAATGCCAAAACACTGATATTGTTATTCCCAATGCAATGCCATAATTATAGACTTTGATTCTAAAGTTTACTCAAATGAGTTAATTTTATTTATTTTATTTTTTTTTTAAGATTTTTATTTATTTGACAGAGAGAAACATAGCGAGAGAGGGAACACAAGCAGGGGGAGTAGGAGAGGGAGAAGCAGGCTTCCTGCAGAGCAGGGAGCCCGATGCGGGGCTCGATCCCAGGACCCTGGGACCATGACCTGAGCTGAAGGCAGACGCTTAACGACTGAGCCACCCAGGCGCCCCTCAAATGAGTTAATTTTATTTGGCATCGTAACTGGGGGCCAAAATCTTAGTTTTAAATTTTTCACATTTATATCTTTTGAATAACATCACCTACCGTCTTACAAGGTTGGTGGTACTTCAGCCTAACACATGTTTAAATGTGACCTTCATTGCATGAGAAATGGTAGCAAATTCATCTATGCTTCCCTAATATTGTTATTGCCCAACTCAAAGGTGATTAATGAGAAAACTGAGGAAATATTCCCATGGTGCCCTGTGCATCAGTGAAATCTGCTGCATGCGTACCTCTTTGTCCCACTGTCCTGACTTTCCTTCCAGGGCAGAAATCATTCTCACAACCGGTGGTCATTAAGGTCTTCTCCACAATTAACCTATGCCTGTTTTTCACTTGAGCAGACTCAACTAAATGAGCTAAATTATAAAGTCAACATGAGAAGAAATGACTATACATGCACTACATATACTGCATATATATGTATGTATAGTATTTGTCTCTCTCTGTGTATATATATATATATGTATAGATATATATGTATGTGTGTGTGTATATATGTATATACATAGAGAGTGCATGTGAGCAAGAGAGTACACCAAAAATAAAGTATATCTATTAGAACCAGATTTAATAGTAGTTGTCACACTTTCCAGAATTTTTAAAATCTTAAGTGGCAATAGCTCTCAATAATCTCAATATCAAGTATATCTGAGTACAAAAGCTTCATCTTAACAGATGAATCTTGAATTTCCAGATAGGTCTGATTTAAAACCTAACATAGTGACCTCAATCTGGGAAATTGCACTGACATTTCTATTGAAGATTGCCCAAAATATGTGTTGCTTAATTATTAATCATTATGAGAAAATTAAGTAAAATGTATGTTTGTAGTTAAATAAAGAGATCTAAAATAATTATTCCTCAGAATATAATGAATGAAACCAATTATAAATATAGTATGGTATTACATGAATGTATCCAATTTAATGAATTAGTGGACTTCTCATGACACAACACAGTACATAAACAACTCCTTTCCATTTAATCAGCAAAAATCCCTATCATTTTAAAAATGTATCTCTTACTGCAAACTTTACAAATACTCAAGCTATAAAGGTTTACTATTTTCATTCTATGAATACTTCTATTGATATATTTGACCTCAAAATTTACCTTTTTTCACAAATAATTTCAAGCATTCTCTTAATAATATACCAATGTTAGTGTAAGACTGTTGAAACAAATAATACATTATATGTTAAAAAAAAAAAGAAGAAGAAGAAGATAGCAGGAGGGGAAGAATGAAGGGGGGGGAATCAGAGGGGGAGACGAACCATGAGAGACTATGGACTCTGAGAAACAAACTGAGGGTTCTAGAGGGGAGTGGGGTGGGGCTTGGGTTAGCCTGGTGATGGGTATTAAAGAGGGCACGTTCTGCATGGAGCACTGGGTGTTACACGCAAACAATGAATCATGGAACACTACATCAAAAACTAATGATGTAATGTATGGTGATTAACATAACAATAATAAAAGATAATTCATTCCTAATAACAATAAAATATTACAATCTGTTTTAACTTGAGCTTTTAAAAAAAAAAACACAAATTCACATACACTCACATATAAATAAGAATTTTCCCTAATTAATAGTGAGTCAAGACCCCATTTTTTGTCAGTCTAACCTCCCTCTAGGTCTATCCATGTTGCTGCAAATGGCAAAGTCTCATCCTTTTTTATGGCTGCGTAATATTCCTGTGGGGGTGTGGAAGGGTGTGTGCATGTAAATATACCAACTTTTCATAAAAAAGAGAAACACACTGAAATCTACAAGTCAGAAAACATAATATTAGCTGGAAAGATAATTTGTCTCCATGGGATACCTGCTTTTTTTAGCTACATGTACATTGTTTACCACACCTTTGTGTTGCTCTATGTCCTTGAATTTCTAACATATTTAAAAAGTGAGAGCTCATTATAAATGCATCAAACAATGCAGATGAGTCACCGGTTCACAGGAACTCTTTTGCAGACATACATGAAAATGTCATGTCTTCACAGAACTCACATTCAGAAAGAAATGTCAAATAAAATAAAAACGTATCAAGTGGTGCAATTAGGACTATGAGAATAAAGGATTCTCATATTAGAATTGTAAAGGCTCAGGAGCAAATTAAAATTTGAACCAAATACTGTTATTTAAATTTTAAGCCTCTTTTCTCCCTCCAGACCTAGACTTCCACCCTTCCAGTGACTACAATAATCTAAATTATTTCAAAGTCAATTAACAATTTGCACTCTTAAATAGGATTCTGATTTTTTGGTGTACTGAGAAGTATGGTATAAATTATAAGGCTATTCTCTGTGTAGAGATAGAAACTACTAAATAGGGGCGCCTGGGTGGCTCAGTCGTTAAGCGTCTGCCTTCGGCTCAGGTCATGATCCCAGGGTCCTGGGATCGAGCCCCGCATCGGGCTCCCTGCTCCGCGTGAAGCTTGCTTCTCCGTCTCCCACTCCCCCTGCTTGTGTTGCCTCTCTCGCTGTCTCTCTCTCTCTGTCAAATAAATAAATAAAATCCTTAAAAAAAAAAAAGAAAGAAACTACTAAATAATGGAAGAGATAGTAAAGTATAAATTAAAATAGTGAACAAAAATCTCTAGCAAGTAATTTACATGAACTACATACATCAAGTCCCATCTTTTCTTTCTTCCCTTCACTGGTTTTAGACATCACTAAATAAATGCACTTTCAATTGTAATAAATTTAAACCATACGGAAGGGTTTTAATAAAATCCAGGTGAATCCCCCCCCTCCGCTCCACCACCAAATCAGACCCCCTATCATTCCAAAGGTAACCACTATTATTAGTATGGTATATACAGTCTTTATCTATGCATTCACATACACATAAACACATCTACACATACACTCATACAGTTTATCATTCTTACAGAAATAAGGGAAACATACTAATAAGCATATTGTTCTGAGGCCTGCTTTCTAGGATATAGGATAATGACCTTTTCTTGTCACTACACATAGGTCAATGTAAATACTTTTTAACAACTATGTATTATTCCACTCTATGTCCATTTTTTTAATAGCAGCCACCTAAGTTAATGCTAATTTTTCACAAGCAACATTGCAATATATGTATAAAACTATTCTTACATTTTGAGTGGTTTCAATAACATACTTACAACATAATGTATATGCATATATTAACTGTGAACATGCTTCCTACAAGAAAACGTTTACCAATATGTATTTCCACCAACAACGAACACTGCTTTTCTATATTGCTAAATCTAGTCCTTTAAAAGATACAATCCCTATATCTAGATTGTAAATTTCAAAAAAAAAAAAAAAGATTGTAAATTTCTATTGTGGGACTAGGCCAAAGTTATGATGGGTCTTTTCTCCTACAAGCAGACCTTAAAGCCTAGTCTTTGTATTTTGCAAAATATTTTCAACCGTTAGCCCTCAGATGGCATCTAATCAATGGAAGCATTTGTAAAATCAGTTTTTCAACTCCCATTATTTCAAAATAAACCATTTCAGTGTAAAACAATTATAATGTTTATATTTATGTGTGTGTGTGTGTGTGTGTGTGTATATATATATATATATATATGAAATTTGCTAAAGAACAAGGACTGGGAGTCCAAATGAATGTCTGGGTTGACAGAGTATCAAAACGGACAATATATAGCTTACTATTCTTTTCTTACTAATAAAACTAATAAAAACAAAATGTGTAGTTAAAAGAGTCTGCAGGGCACGTTATATTTGGAAAATCACTGACAGCACACTGTCATATGATAAAGGGAATGCTTTTTTTACACATTATTTCTACAAATGTCAGAAAATATCCTGCTCCCCCCTCTCCGTTTTTAGACATGAATTGACTAAAGGAAATGGTTTCTGACAACTGCTATAAATAATGCAAGGCATTATCAAACTAGCTAAGGCACAATAGGACTGTGGTGAACTCATGTAGGCCTACACACATTTTCTCATGTGGTAATTTCCCCTTAGGCTGGGAGTCCTCATGTAGTCATTTCTGACCCTGGAGTAGAGTACTTCCCTGAAGCGCCTTCCCCATCCAATTAAAACGACCAAGGTATTCTTGTAGGATTTTGGCAATAGACATATGTCCTGTTAGAAAATAAAACATTCTTCCCTCACTCTGCCTTCCTCAAACTCTTCCCCAGTTATTGAATAACAGCTCACAGAATAAAGAGGTACCCATATATAAGATGGTTCGTTGGCAAAACGTGGGCATGTTCAATGCTTTCATTCTTTTTCACAATGTGATTTTACCATGTTGTCAAGTGTAAATAATGTCTTGCTTCTCATGGGAGATCAAAGATTTTATTGTTAGGATTCTGTACTTTCCAAAAGAGTATACATACTGAACACGCTATGAACAAACTAATATGGCAGCTGAGGTTTGGTTCCTTTGCTAAACAGAAAAAGAACACCCCTTTCTTAGTTGTTTCAATTACCCGTAAGGTTCTGTGCATTCCAAAAAAGCTGTCACACATGTGGAAATCCAAAGAGCTGACTACACCCTTCTAATGAGACAGTGATTAAGGTTCTGTGTGTTTCTGTTGGCATCATATACACTTAAAAAGCAATGACCAGCTTTCCACGGCAAATCACAATGCACTGATAGTTGCTAATAAAATCAAACAACTGCCAACAGTTTATTAACAGCAACACTTTTTGTTCTGGGATACTGATGCTCTAGAAAGAGTCTTGGACTATCTGAATTAGTCACCTGGGGATGACTGTTAAAATATATATATTCCTGAGCCCTACACCTTAGACTAGCTGAGGATAAAGACCAGGAGTCTACATTTTAACTGAACTACTCCAGGTTATTCTTAATCTCATTAAATTTTGGCAATTATGAATATTACTTCCACCAAAGATTGTTTATTATGTATCTACCCAATAATTTCCTAAAAACAAAGAATATCTGTCCTGAAAAGTTGGGTTGTTTGAGATTTGGTAACAAGCTTTTTTATTATATTCTATGAACTACTTTAGAAACTTAACCCACCTGCAAAATGTTATGCAAAATTCTGTTATATTCGCTTTTTTTTTTTTTTAAAGATTTTATTTATTTGACAGAGAGAGACACAGTGAGAGAGGGAACACAAGCAGGGGGAGTGGGAGAAGGAGAAGCAGGCTTCCTGCAGAGCAGGGAGCCTGATGCAGGGCTCAATCCCAGGACCCTGGCATCATGACCTGAGCCAAAGGCAGACGCTTAATGACTGAGCCACCCAGGTGCCCCTGTTATATTCGCTTTTTAAAGTATTATTTTTAATCAGGCACCATACATGTTCCTCCCCATCACTCCTAAGATACTACTTACCATAGCATACGACTCATCATGTCTCAAACCACTTATATGCTAATCCTGTTCAATAGTCACTCCAAGTTAGCATGCAAAAGCTACTTACCTTACAAAAAAAATCTCTCCAGTATATCTGAATGAATACACTGGATAAATTTAAAGAGCAATCATATAGCACTCTTAAAACTTCATATCATTCTATCATTTAAATGTCAAATAAACCAATACATATAAACACACACACACACACTAAATTTCTTTATAGACAGTGATATGTAGATTCTTTACTTCTTACTAATAATGAGAATAATTTATAATAGTAAAGTTATTTTGTAAAAAGATGAAAAAACAATTAAGCACCTATTCAATCACCACAATATAAGATCAACTGTTAATAGTATAGATAAATGTTAAGTAAGAATTAATTTATGAATGGGTGTGTAGGTATCTATGTATGTTTGTGTGTGTGTGTGTCCGAAGAATAAGGAAAAACTTTTGAGGGAATTAGTCAAATCATGTTCTTCGTGTGTAACAAAAAACTAGCTCTTTATTTTTTAAATGTATTTAAAATCAATTAACGTATAGTGTTAATTTCAGAGGTAGAGTTCAGTGAGTCATCAGTCTTATATAACACCCAGTGCTCATTATTTCACGTGCCCTCCTTAATGTCCATCACCCCATCCCTTCACCCCTCTCCCCTCCAGCAACCCTCAGTTTGTTTCCTATAATGAAGAGCCTCTTCTGGTTTGTCTCCCTCTCTGATTTCATCTTGTTTTATTTTTCCCTCCCTTCCCCTATGAGCCTCTGTTTTGTTTCTTAAATTCCACATATGAGTGAAATCATATGCTAATTGTCTTTCTCCGATAGACTTATTTCCTAGCTCTTCATTTAAATTGAAGTAAAAAACTCTGTGTTAAAGTTAATAGGGGGGAAAAGAAATTAATCTTCTTGCAATGAGAACCACTTTATTATGGATAAAACTACAAGCTATGTTCACTACTTTATTAAGTAATATACCCTTGAAGAGATGAACTTTTGAGAAGTTGGCTTATGCTACATTTCTTTTTTGTGTTTATATATAAAATCTGCAAGTTGTTCATCTGATTCTTTAACAGCAAGTTTCTACCGGAGGAGCTAAGTAGAAAAATTTACTTTTCCTCCCAGAATTCATACATTCTATGATTGTACAACACAGCAAATAATATTTTATATATTGGCATATACATTTATTTTTTACTGATTTTTGCCATTTGATCCTCACAATTCTAAGAGATGGTTATATTATCTTGCCCATTTGTGAACAAATAAATGGAGGCTTGTATGATTTGACTAACTCACCAAAGTCCCCTAAGCTAATTAAATGGAAGATATCAGGATCCCAGATCAGGTCTTCTGATTCCAGGTTTAACATTTCATTTACAACACCTGCTGGCAATTTAACACCAAGCTTTACGGAAATGACAACGACTGTAAATACAATAGGAACAGAGAGATTGGGGCTGGAGTGGGATATGGTACAGCGGTCACAATTTATCACCTGGGGTTTGTGCTGAGATTTAAGTGGAAGAGAAAGGCTCGCATATAGATTCTGAAGTAGACCAAATGGTCCCTTATAGAGTTGAGAGATGGATGCTATTGTCCTTGTATGTCCATGGGGTATGCACTAGACACTAATAATGTACACTTAGGGATGTGAAAATTATACACCACGTCTATCAGCTTCCTAAGACTGTTAATCAATTTTAATCTAGTAATTAATACACTACAGAACTGTAAATATTCAGTAACTGATTTAAAGATTAATTGTTGAGGAAGAGGTCTTTGAGCATGATTTTATTTTTATTTGTCTGCCCTCTGAGCAAGAAGAGCCTACATTTTCTTCAGAGCTTTCATTACAAGAGCTTAAAATGTATCAGCAGTATACTTCCCCTATACGTAAAATGAAGTACTACTCTAAAAGTATAAAACTGAATATGTGCTAATAAGCAAGTCTGCATATAGTAAGGCTGATCTATATCAACTACTAAAACAGTGTTTGAAAAGCAGTGAAGGGGATAGAGTAACTGTCTAAAACACTTCTAAGCCATGTAGAGTCAGATAGATCTTTTGACAGCTATTAAAACGATAGAAAAGGATACTAGAGAGCAAGCACTGAGGGTCTGAAATGGCATAAATGATATTTTTTTTTACATGTAACAAACCTGTTCTGTATTATATTATTTACCTTATGGCACAGAGAAATGGTAAATTTTAAGTTGCTTTCTGATATGAAGGCACAGAGTCAAAACAATTAAAAAATTGCTCATTTATTTTTTTATGCATTTATTTTTAGTTCTCTTTTTTCCTTCTCTACTTTCCTGAAAAAAGAAATATTTTCCTAAAAGAAATCTAAATATATCCAACACATACAATAACCTTATTAAATGAATAAATATATTCATCAAAAATAAACAATACACAGATAAAAGTATATCTATGTCTTGATTATACAAACAGTTTATTGATGGCCCTTTATATGTAACCTAGACACAGGGGGAGTACAGGGATCCAGCTGTGAAGAATTAACTGCTTAATAGGGAACGTAAAACAAACACATAAATAACTGTACATAGAAAAAGAAAGTGAGAAGTACACAACAGAGATAACAATAAAGCCTGGTGAGTTAAAGGAGAGAGAAGTCAGGGGTGGTCTCATGACGGACAAGACATCTAGGATGGAAAGAAAGGAGAACGAGTCTCATTTGGCTAGAGACAAAAAAGGAATGGCAATCCAGATGGCAGGAATAGAGCGAGCAAAGACAGGGGTATGCAAGAGCACAGAACAAGAGCCCTGGGGGAACTGGTCCATATGGAACACCCACATGCAACAGGGCTGGAGGGAAATAAAGCTGTGTTTGGGGACTGGAACCAAATCAATAAGGGCCTTGAAGACCAGGCTGAAGAATCTGGCCTTCACTTCTTACTTAATTGGAACTCATCCATTCCAAGATTTCACCCAAGGACAGAGTCAGAATATTTAACTAAACACCTGAAGGGCTAAGAATAAGACTGTACATGGGATATGAAGAGATTCTATTTAGTAAACTCGGGATTTTTCTACTTCCTAAAGCTTTTGCTTTGGTTGCCAGAAAGCTGAGAGAGAAATTTAGCGCTCGATTTCATCTCAAGTACTTGTTTCATCTCTTTTCCTTCTAATTGATTTGTTATGTCTCTTTTTTACAGTCCTATTTTATGTGCACTTTACTGCTGTAAGCCGACTCACATCTTTTTTGATGGAGCATACATCATACATAAATAAAATGAAAGTAACGTTTGTCCTGGTACAAGGTAAGGCTGTAGATGCAATATTTAAAAGTTTCAGAAGAAAAAAGAGAAGTTAGAATTCACCATAAAGTAAAGCGTACTCTTCTAAAAATATTTCAATGAAAGGTGGTCACACTGGATTAGGATACCTCCGGTTACTGCAGTGGACAACTGCTCTAAAATCTACAACTGCTGGGTTCGGCAACCTATTTTTTTTTTTTGGCCTGGCTGTCCAGTTTGACCTTCTGTGTGAACCAGCGTTCCTACTAGATGCCAAAATGACCTTCTGAAACTTACAAAGCTTCCAAGGCTACAGATATTTTCAGCTGTATCAGCCCTGGCTGTCACAGCATTCTGCATGAGATTGAGTGGCAAACTGGAGCCTCCTGTACCAGCCTGACCTTTTAAACTCACAATATTGCGATGCCACTCAAAATTGAGTTTTCTCTTTCTGCATTACTTCGTGATGCTATTTCTCTTGCATAATTGTAGAAGAGTACTCTAAGCAAACAGTGGTACTTTTCTTTACATGAAAATAAAATACTTCCCTTATACATAGGAAACCTAACATGGATAGAGGTTTCATTTATTTATTTTATTTCAAATAAATATTTATTGACATCTATAAATAATGTTTTAATCACTTGTCAAGATTATTTAAATTTTGAGGCAGTAAGAACTATAATAATATGTCACTATTTCTGCAATGGCCAATATGAAATTTGAGAGATGTCTAAATTTTATAATTGCACTTTTGTAATTACATCTGCTTATGCTAACCACTATGTATTCAATGCCTAGCACAGTGCCTAGAATATAAAAGAACCCAAATTAATATTTAAGTGAATGTTGCAGAATCTGCACATTTGATTATACTTCATTTATCACAGAACTATTGGACTGAAATACAGTGCTTCGTTTTCTTGCCAAAAAATTAGTATATTAGCATGGAATATTCCTCTTAAAAAATATGCCTGAGAATTCTTGGTCATAAAGGGAAAATATTTTTCAAATCCATGAGTGTCAGGTCATTTGTAAACAAAAAACTCTTGCTGTATGAATTGGTTAGAGTTGAACACCAATGGAAGAAAAGAGCAATGGAGATCAACTCATTAAGACACAGAAGATTCTTAATAACAGTCTCTATCAACTGTTTGATCTCACGCCTTAAAAACTATTGGAGTGATGGTGTATTCAAACTGATGCTTGTCTATCAGAATATCTTTCATTTTATTTCCACGTAGGGTTTATATTCTCACAAGTCCTACTTTGCCACTGCAGAGAACCACAAAATGGTGTAAAATAAGTATTTCAGAGCAAATTCCTTAACATTAGTTGGTGAATGTATCCCTTAGCTTCATACAGTTATTCTATTCTATTTTTAACTGTAACTCATGTACTACTTCATAATCCTTTATGGAATATACCTGGATGGATGGGTGGATCAAGAGACATATACGCACACAAGACACACACCTGCACATGCTCTAATTACCCTGCTAGGGATGTGAGGGGAAAGTGAGAAAGTTTAATCAGAAATCTTCAAGTGAATGTCAGTTCTCAATAACATTTTTTTATTATTTTAATGTTGGCAACAGATTTCTATATTTTATTGATGAGAGAAATGAACTGAATTCTCTAATGCCTTCATTAATACTAAGCTGAATAAATCAGAAGCGCATTTGCCATACTCTTTTTGGGCTCAAGACACTTCTTAAAATGTGCCACTTAAAGCCATCCAACTGAGCAATTGGCAGAGTGCTGTGTCATTCAGAAGTGACATCAGAAACTTCACAGGTGGCAAAGATTTTGAGTCTAAAAGTAGATTTTGCTGATCTTAGTGAGCGCCAGGGCAGAGGGTATTAGGTGTGAGTAGAACTAATACCATGCAAACCACACAGGCATAGTAGACCATTTGATCAAACTCTTCTTTCCAAGCCACGAAAATTCAAAGTCTACTTCATCATCTCTCCTGTTTTATGACCACAATACTTGAAAACCCATCTCCCACATCTTCCCTTCTTCATTTAGTCTTTTTCAGAGCTAACTTGGATTAGGTCTCAAATCAACACTGCTGTCAGTGTTTGTGTACTTAATTCATACCAGACTGATGGAAACAAACAGCAAAACCACTGGGTTAGGATCTCGGCGCTCCCAGTACTGTGCTACGTGACCCCTGGGCAAATTAGCTGACCTTAACCTTGCCAAGCCTCCATTTTCTCACCTGTGAACTAGGGAGAGGGATGATGGCACCACATAAATCTCAAAGCACTGTATAAGAACCATATATGGTCACATATGGAAAAGAGTAAGTGCCTACCAAGTAAGTTGCTATTTTTACAATTATTACGATTGCTAACAGGCTGGTCCTTTTGTGGTTTGGGTTGTTTTCATTATTTCACTAAAAATGGACCTTTTTCTTTAGGCTGTAAACTTCAGAAAAGCAGAAGGTATATCCTTAATTTCTCTTGAAAATTTCAGTCAAAATCTTATTGTGAAGCTTTTTATGCAGTGGGCTTTAAAGAAGTGTTTAGGATTAAAAATGAATAATGGTAGGCAATAAAATAAAAATTCTGAGTCTTCTAACCGAGACTGCAGTTTAAATCCTGGAAATGAGGGACGAACACTTCCCAGCTGAATGGGGTCTTACAGAATACACACAGTTGCACTTTTACCATTTCAAAATTTGGAAGTTAGCCTACAAAATACAGCTTTATTTCCTGCTCACAAAGAAAAAGCTGGAGGAAAAAGAGCATAGTGTGCATATCTAAAACCCTTTGTCATTAAAGTCAAATACAACACACCTTTCTCTTACAGATTTTTCTTTTCTGTTAACATAAAAGTTTCAGGCTCTGAAACTTAAGACTGTCAATTTGGAGTGATTTAATCTCCTCATTAAGGAGTTAGCACAAAAAAGCCTCGGATGAATTATGCGTCCCCACCTTTCTCCCACAGTGCTAACATCAGAAATAAAGTAATCTTTCCCGTCTCATCTAGGATGACACTACATTTGGGTCATGCTTATTTATCAAACACTTAAGCAGTAAAATAAGCCGTTTAAATATGAAATCACATCATTAAAATAAATCGTGGGTTGGCTTTGTCTTTTCTCCAGTATACAGAGCATGTAAAGAGTTAATGTGTCTACTGGATGGTTTTAGGCAAATTCCACACTCTGCCCACAAGCAGCCTATTCTTGGCTCCTGTGCCCACTTTGTTTTGCCCGTACATTACTTGTGAATATTTCTATCACTACACTGGAAACTACTTTGAGAACAGGGCATATCTTACCTCTTTATCCTCTGAAGGACAGAGCATGACAGGTGGCACATGGACACCGCACTCAATCGACATTTGCTAAATAAGAGGGCTTTCCTTTGAGGCCAAAAGCAATGGCATAAGATTCTTCCATCTTCCTTCTCTAGACATTATATAATTTTATTTGGTATGTGTTCTAAATAGCTCTATGAAGAGAGGAATTTGTTAGCAGAGTGACATGTTTCCAACAGAACAAGTTGTCAATTAACAGTTTATCTCTTCAGATTGTAAGCTATGCCACACGGTAGCTGAGAACACAGACTGGTGTGTGAATATGATAGAACATGAAAGCGTAAAATAACCACATGAGGAAGATAAATGAATTTAGCACGCATTCTGGAGTCACCCTGATCATTTCTTGGTGAAAATTTTATAGCATCACATTATTGCTGTGAAAGTACATTATCTTCTGGAACTTCACAAAGCTTCCTCTGAGAGCCTCCCAAATGCAATGTTGTAACAGGTCACAGGAATGCAAGCCCTTCCCCTACCTGCTGAAGACAGGAGGCCTAGTGGGTTTGGTTTGGTTTGGTTTATAAATCTTAGAAAGAAAGGTTTTAAGCATTTGTCAAACTCTATGCCAGTGTCGAAGCAAAAGGACGAAATTTTATTGGCCAGCCTTTAAAGCTGAATTTATACCTTCTCGACCTGTGTCAGCCGTGCTGTGGGTGAAGTTTTAAAGTCCCTGTATCATAACTGTACCCACCCATTCCCAGCAGAATCATTAAGGGGTAACAAAGAACGCTGTTGTGAAGTAAGAAAAGACTGGGCTTCAGTTCAGTTTGGCTGCTCACCAGCTGTGTGACTTGAGGCAAGTGGGTTAACTTCTCTGAGTCTCTGTTTCCTCACCTCTACCAGGAGAGTGGGCTCCTGCCACAAAGGCATGTTCCCTAACTAACACCATTACGAGGTGCTTCTTTCATAGAAGAATGTAAGCTGGCAATGTCTCACAGAGAAGACACTCAAATATGGCAGCTGGCCCCATTACTCCCTCCCCTGTTCATACCGTTTCCCTCCACATTCTGAACAGACTGGCAAACTTCTCCTCCATACAGCTTGTCTTGACTATTCGGTTCCACAGACTTCCTTCTTTGGATTTTCTTCTTTCTTTGAATTTCCTCCTTTGGTACTCAATTGTAGAGCGCCAATACTCAATTGTAGGGGCGCCTGGGTGGTTCGGTCGGTTAAGCCTCCAACTCTTGATTTCAGCTCAGGTCATGATCTCAGGGTCATGAGACCGAGCCCAGAGGCTGCTTAAGATTCTCTCTCCCTCTTGCTCTGCCCCTCCCCCTCACCTCTCGCACACGCCTGCGCATGCGCTCTCTCGCTCTCTCCCTAAAAAAATAAAATAAAAATACTCAGTTATACTGTCCACCTTTCATGTCTTTCCCTCCAGGTCAATTATAGGCCAACGAAGAGAAACAACATAATTCTCCTTTGGGTCCCCTCTCCTGACCTGCTATGATCCCTTAACTCTAACAGGTGCTCAAAATGTTTGTTAATTGGTTATTTAGCAGAACACAAAGGATGAATTGATTCCCCTGTATTGCCTTATGTTAACATAGTAAAATAACTTTTTATGTGAAAACACCTCAGCACTTCGCAAACTTCAATCCATTACTGAGAAACAGACACAACAATTTCTTCCTATATTAATTGCTCCCAAAACAATATTTACTTTTTAAAATTCATTCCTCAAAAATATATTTCTCTGAGTTATTTCCTACATGCAATTTTCAGTAAATGTGGTCCCCCAGAAAGCATTATGCAGAATTATGCTTGAAGGATGTATTTTTTCAATAATCTCAAATGTTCTGGACATTTCAAATTACTTTTTGGAAAGGTCATGCAATACCTCAGAGAGACTCTACACCTGGGTCACAGATTTGCTTGTATTCCCTGTTGTTCACTTTTGCTATGCTCATCAGATCTCTTCAAGTCTTCTGGATGGGGTATTTAAAACCAAACACCTTATCTGAATGCCACTAAGTTGACAATGCAGCCTTCCCTGAAATGTCTGAGCAATGAAATTCAAATAATGGCTCAAAAATAATTTGGAGTAAATGTGTCTAGTTAATATTAGCCCAATGAATAGAGAAAGCAAAGAAGAATTTCTAATTTCAACACTATTTAATCTAGTTACTTAAAAAATGAACACTTCTGAATATTACCTTAACAATACAACAAAACAGATCTTACCATATCTTTATAGCACAAGGCAAAAATCTGATAAGGAAAAAAGAAAATCTAATAATAGAAAAAGCCATGCCCTAAGTGTGGCTCTGACATAATACTAAAAGACATATAAACAAAAGGCGAAATAAAGCACTGTTAACATTATTTTCTCTAGCTCTATATAAACATGCTATAAAGACATAAACAGTGCAATATTTATTATTTTTCATGGATATAGACCATCTAAATAAATAATAAGTGGTAAATATTTATAAATAGAATCATTTTCTTGAAAACTGTCTTGATTTCATGGGAATTTTTCTATGCATGTTAAATACAACATAATCTATCACTGCTCTGACATCTTCTGCTTAAACTCTGTTAAGCCATTTACTTGTAAAAACCATGTAAGGACCTTAAGCAAAAAGGCCCGCGAGTATTGCTACCAAGCTTTCTATTCCGTTTGAACTAGAACTATCCTCACAACACCAGGAAACTGTTAACTCAAGGTAACTGCTTATTTATTCCCATATGTACATCATTCTGTTTATAAGAGTGTCTGATTGTTAAGGGGTTTTATTCCCAGGGAAAAGACTTATCACAGTTATCCTGATACCTTCCCTAAAATAGCAAGGTCTGAGAAGCATAAATGTCAGTCACATTGAGCACATTGCAAACTCGCTTTATCATGTATCTATGCGCCCCCTGGTTTATCACAGAGGATAGGGGACACCGCTGTTCCCTTAATAAGGGACCAGAACTGCCTGGCCAACACAGAAACATTTCTTAGCAAATAACAATATATCCCTAAAGAAGAAATTATGCTTATTTCAGAATTACCAATTTGGGATGAAGAATTTGGCAACCTTCTACAGTTCATCAGATCCTGTGCTTTCTTTAAAAGAGCTGGACACAGAAATGAAATGTTTTAAGAATTTAACATGCATCTTCTACTTAACTGAGTTATATATAGCTCCTGACAAAACACAATTTTAAGTGTTTTACTGATATTTTATTTTATTTTAAAGATTTTATTTATTTATTTGACAGAGAGAGACACAGCGAGAGAGGGAACACAAGCAGGGGGAGTGGGAGAGGGAGAAGCAGGCTTCCCGCGAAGCAGGGAGCCTGATGCGGGGCTTGATCCCAGGACCCCGGGATCATGACCTGAGCTGAAGGCAGACGCTTAACGACTGAGCCACCCAGGCGCCCCTCTTACTGATATTTTAAAATAGACTTCTTTATCCTTTTTTAAAGATTTTATTTATTTGAGAGAGAGCGAGTGAAAGCAAGAGAGAGAGAGAATGAGCAGGGGGAGGGGCAGAGGGAGAGGCAGACTCCCTGCTGAGCAGGGAGCCTGATGTGGGACGGGATCCCAGAACCTTGGGATCATGACCTAAGCCAAAGGCAGACGCTTAACCAACTGGGCCACCAAGGCACCCCATAGTTCTTTATCCTAAAAGAGCACACAAGTAGCAAGGTAATGAACAGAATTAACATTAAAGATTAAGTTTTTTACATGAGAAATTTTTGATGAGAAGTTTAAAAAATTACTATATTTTAAAAATCATTTTTAATACTTCCCATTGCCTTTCATGTCCACATCTAATCAATTGCTACATCCTGTGAACCCTACACCTGTCACTTCTCCCCCCAGCATATATGTCTTCCTTTTCATTCCCTGGCATTTCCCTCATCTCTTTCCTGCAATCTCTACTTTATCCTGTACGTGTCCTTTCCTTCCTCTATAAATTGTCACTAAAATACAGGCCTAACCAAATGTCTCATGTTCTCCACTGTGTATCAAACTTGTACCACCTGCTCCTCAATGCTCCCCAAAGTGCAGTACCAACCTCCTCTCCCACCTGATTCCTTCCTTCTTCCTACCTTATATGCTGGCCACCTACCCCCATGGCTTTTCTCTCTATCCTCTTACTTTCTAAATGCTGTAGAAGTGTGACTCTGCTAAGAGTATTACAAATGTTTATGGTCTTGATCTCCTCTATGCGCCTAACACAAGCATTTTTTTTTAATCTGTTTTTATTCTTTTATGTACAAGCATGGGTTCTAGAACTGGACTACCCTGGTTCAACTCCATCTTGTGCTACTTCTTAGTTAAGTTAATTTTGGACAATTACCTTATCAGTGCCTCAGTTTTCCCATCTGTGAAGCTGATATATTAATAGTACTCATCTCACAGGGTTGTTCTGGGGAATCCATGAATTAATTCATAACCCCTTTCCTAGCATATTAAAAACAGTCCAAAATGTTAGTAATCATCATTATAGTTCTTGTTCTCATTACTATTCTTTATATATCACTGGAGGCAAGACAAAAAATTGGTTAAAAACATGGACATTTGAATAAAGGCAAAAAACAAGCCTCATAATTCTACAAATGACAGATTTCTAGTCATGCTACTTAATCTTGAAGATAAAGGTCATAGGGCCCATTTCACAGCTGTTAAAAAAAAAGATTAAAGGAGATATTTTTATAAAGAAATATAAAGCAAGTCGAACTTCTGTTATTTTTTTAAGATTTATTTAGTTGAGGAAGAGAGAGAGAATATGAGCAGGAGGGGCAGAGGGAGAGGGAGAGAGAATATCAAGCAGACTCTGCACTGAGCACAGAGCCCAACTCCGGGGCTCAATCCCAGAACCCTGAGATCATGACCTAAGCCAAAAACTAAGAGTTAGATGCTTAACCAACTGTGCCACCCAGGTGCCCCTAGAATTTCTATTATTAATAACTATTTATGTTTATCATTTCACAGATACAGAACTTAGGGATTGGAAAGAGTAAATAGTTTTCCCCAGGCCACACACCTAGTCAGATCTGGTCTGATAAAGTCTACACATTGTGAAGCTTGTCCGTGCCAACCCCCAGCAAAGTCTTTCCTTTCAAGATACAGACAAAAATGCAATAAATATATACAGATACAATAATTTTAAACTGATAATAAAACTGATATCACCTCTTACATTTGCTGAGTACTCCACTTTTCAAAAATTACCCCTCACTGAGGTCTGTCTTTGTTGTTCTACTTACACTGCAGCAAACGTTGGACTTTCAAAACAAATTTAGAAACTACTTAAAGGAAATGATGTGTCTTTTTATAACACAGCTTCTTTGAAACTAAAACTTAGTAAATAGAAATATCAATGAGGGGGCTTTTGGCTTGGGAATACTGAGTTGCAAGTCCAGCCAATGACTCAGAGCTTTTCCCACCAACTTTTCTGCCCCGGCCAGCCCTATGCCTTCCTTTTTTTCGGTCACCTAACTTGACTACCACCACCCGGGCCCAGACTATCTTTCGGGTAGGGTAAGAGCTATCCATCCACATGGAGTGTTAAAAGGTCATTGTAAAGGTAATTCTTTTCTTGTAATCAGAGAAGACAGAAACAAGTAAAATGTGAATGTGTCATTACCACTATCATCAACAATGCTGGTAAACAGATTGCTAGATATAGGAGTACAAATTTTGGATGCAATAAGCTCTGAACGGTCTCTAAGTTCTAATACTAAATCAAGTTCAGAAAATGCCTTTAATGATGTTCTAAGTAAGAACTGCATACTGCCTTATTTTGGCATCCCTGCTATTTAACATGCTTATGATGTGTTTTGACTATTAAACTGTAAAGTCTCACTGTTTATATTTCCTCACACTCCCACTGCATTTATTATTGTCACCATACTTTCTGGCATCTTCTGGAAGAGTCTATTCAGTCACAATCACTGTAGACAGATGTTAGTAGGGTAGGAACATAAATACAGAAAGTATAGACAATGTTACTAAGTCTTCCACCAATGACATGTACTTAAAATAGTTATTATTTTTGAAAACCCACAAAAGTGTATTCACAACTGGGACACTTCTACCTGTGTCTGTACCTTCTGTTCTCATTTCTCCACTTTTCTTTTACTCAGTGTCATGTTAAATTTGATACTCTGGCTGTTTCTGATTAAAATCTCCTGCTAATATATACTTCTCCATTGCTGTTCATTATGTATGTTTCTTTTCCCAAAATGAAATCACTGTTTTTTAAATGTATTTTAGTATTATTTCCACTACTTAACATTAATATATAGATTTTTAGTAAACAACGTCATTGTAATTGTCAATTTACTTTCAATCTAGTCTTTGGCAAATTCTCTATGCTCACTGTTCAACTTCCTTACCCACTCAGGTCTTCTGACACATCTGTAACTATTTGGTGACTTCAAAAGGTGAAACATTATGGTATTCAACAGTAAAACTGAGGGCAAAAACTATGGATATTCTAGTACAGGACATTTGGAAATCTGTATCTTTCTACTGGAGAAATGAACTAAAGAAATGAAATTGAACACATACAAAAATCCTATCTCTGGATGTTAAATATAAATGTATGAAAAATATGGAAATATCACTGAATAGATATAATTAATGCTGGCTTAACAGAATACTATTTTTGCACAGTTGAAAAATAAAGAATAGCTTTTGTTTTCCATTATTTATGCATTAAGACTGTTCCCCTTTCTTACATGTATTGGTCAGAAACTTATCTTTCTTTATCTGTACTTCCAAACCATGTTACCAAGCCACTGTTTATGAAATACGACTTTGTACTTTACAGTTATTTTCAAAACTCTCACTTCTGCTACCAGACTACCACTTCTTTGAAGACCAGGTATATTTTGATTAAGTTTGGTAGATTTCACTGAGCCTAGCTTGCTATTTTTGCTCTAGTATGTATACACTTAAAAATAACATTACAAAATAGAATATCTCAAATCAGCAATGTAATGTTTATTTCATATGATTAAACTTGTTCCCATGATCTTCGGGTCTTGTTAGCTCTTTAAAACAAGTTCATTCTTAGTTAATACCTCCCAAACTGTTTTAAAATTGAGAATATAAAGAAAACCCAGTTTTAAACATAAGTTTTGGGGCACCTGGGTGGCTCAGTTGTTAAGTGTCTGCCTTCGGCTCAGGTCATGATCCCAGGGTCCTGGGATCGAGCCCCGCATGGGGCTCCCTGTTCAGCAGGAAGTCTGCTTCCCCGTCTCCTATTCCCCCTGCTTGTGTTCCTTCTCTCACTGTCTCTCTCTGTATCAAATAAATAAAATCTTTAAAAAAAAAAAACAAAAACCCAAAAAAACAACTATAAGTTTCTCTTAAAAGTCCTTTGGAGGAAGAAATATCAGCTAGAGAAGGAATGGAACGGACTTGATATCTGCATAGACATCAGCCTTAGATTATGATATTTAGCACAATTCTTTTCAATAATATGGCATTATTTAACTTCCAGATTATTTGAATAAATTAGCATTGTCTTGGGAACACTCGGCCTTCACACAAACACTTACATAAAAATTGTGTCCACATTTCATGGGAGTATTACCCTTATCAACTCTTATTCACCTCTTTGGGTATATAGAAGATACAACTCTCAATTTCTTAAAACAATGTCCAAAGAGACGACAGTTTTTCCTTGGGAGCATATACACTACTGGAAGCATAAGTTATTTCAGAAACATCTTCACCTTTCTAAAAAAAAGTTGATCTCAGTGGAAAAGGAATTCTTCACTCTATCCAATATGGCTGTATATCATCACGAGATTAATATATCTTGAACTGTTTTAACAAAGGATAATCACAGAAACCTGAGTAGGATCTCAAAAACAGTGGGGAAAGTGCCAAATACGTAATGTCTAATACTGTAACATAAATGCTTTAAAGATTCTTCATTTTTATGGATGTCACAGACACATGTGTTAAGATGCCTCCTGGAAAATGTGAATAATTATCTGTAAGAGATGTACTAGGGTCATTAAAACCTAATAATAATAATACGTAAAACACTGTAACCATGTATTTGCTAAGTGTTTTTTCAAGGATATAGCTGAAATGTTTACATAAATATATATCTTTATAATATGAAAAACACTACATAAAAATCAATTTCCCTATCTCATCTAAAAATATAAAATATGTCTAGACACACTTAATGCCATACGTCAATAGCTCTTCTTGAATTCCCTGCTTTGCAATCAATAGTTCTCCAACCATTAGCGAATACGCTCCATGACTCATCAGAAATTATACACGAAGTTAATGGCGATCAGTGCTCCCCCTCACACTCCATACATGCATGGACACTAATGGCGGTTACGCCTCATACAGCAGGAGACAGATTCAAGATGGCACCTAGCCAGGAGGTCACTCTTCCAAGCTCCTCTATAAAAGCTGCCCTCCCCCCAAAAAAGAACCCACTATATCCACCCTGTCCTATATCCTTAGCAGCCTTCAAGGAAGTAAAAGTAAGCATGCTTTATATGGGTAGAAAAGAACTGCATTTTTTCAGCATAACACTCACTGTGTATGGCAAAATGTACTTTGGTTATGAAAATATCTGAGGGGAATGTTTCCAGGACCTCTGCCATTGTGCTTTGTTTGCTAGTCAGATGCTTTCTCAAGAATGTGTTCAAATTATAAAGACAATTATCTCCGTGTATAGAAATCTTTCAAAAACCATACTACCACAGAAACCTATTTTTACCTTTCTTAACATTCAAAACAAGGCCTCATAGCCTACAAGTGAAAATCTCATTTTTGTGAATTTATTAATCTTTGATTAACATGTGGTCAGGAGTTTGTTTGGATTTACTTGATGTTTTTATTTTCTAAGGAAGGAAAGTCATAGGAAAGGAAAATACGTATTAAGCATTTGAGGATAATTGCTATTTACCAAAAACTCTATTTTAAAATAAATTTTAGTGACTCGTTTATGTTTGGAAACTTCAGGACAATGATAACTATAGTGTCTCTAAAATGTTCCTAAGTAGCAATCATACTCTATTCTGGCCTTTGAGAGGTGTTAAAACTCATCCCCTAATTATAAGCCTTTTCTCTCTTATTACTACCTCACCATTAAATCTCTAAACTAAATAGTAGTTTTGAGGAAATAAAAATAGATGTTAGGTAGTGTGTTTTCTCAAATTTTGGTTACAATGGATAAGAAAGACAAGGTACTTCTATGTATAATAAACTTCTTTAGCTTGTAAAAATAAAAGTCAATTTTATTATATTTTAACCAGCAAACTCTTTCAGCTTTCTCTCAGAATGCTGCTTCCCTGCTTTGTTCTAGAACAGCACTACCCAATGGAAATACAACACAAGCCACATTTGTTATTTTAGGTGTTCTAGTAGTCATATTTTTAAAAAGGGAAAAGAAGCAGGTGAAATTAATCTAACAGTATATTCTATTGAAACCAATATATCCAAAATATTAGCATTGCAACATATAATCCATATAAAAATATTAATCAGATGTTTTACATTCTTCCCTTCCTACAAAGTTTTCCAAATCTAGAATGTATTTTATACTTAACTAGCCACATTTCAAATGCTCAACAGCCCCATGTGGCTAGTGGCTTCTGCGCTGGACGGCACATTCTAGATTTCCAAAAATATGAAGCTTTTTGGCCTAAAAGGCCACCACTTCAAAATCTTCCCATGTAACATCCTCTATAATCAGTATTGCTGCTGGGATTTTATATTAAGACAAACATTTAAGTGAATACATTTCATTTTCTTCCTCCACTTCCTCCACCCCAGTGACCTATTCTCTTCAGCTTCTTCTAAGTGAGATCTGGGATGTTCTCTAACCTGTGCATCCTCCTCACCAAGCAGAAAACCAGAAGGTGAAGCAAGGCTATTCTCTCTCAGTTTCCATAAATAGATATATCAAATACAGGCCTAATGAACCACAACAGGGATAAATGCAAGGGCGATTTTTTTGCTTACGATGAAAATAAGAAAGAAGTTTTTTATAATAAAGTAACACACCCTTACTCAATGAGAAAATGATTTTACTCCCCGCCCCCACCGACCCCAGGAGAAACCTTGGGATATTCTTTTCTTGATCTAGAACAGAACCCAGTGCTTCATTTCATAGGAATTCTGTGCCCAGAGGAAGAACAGAATGTTGGAAACAAAATTTAACGAATTCAACTTGGAGTCTAAGTTTGTCTCAAATGTGGAAACGTAAACACAAGCAATAATATTTTAAACCATAAAACACTTTGGATTCTCCACTGGCATGGCTGCATAGAGTATCACACTTGATGTGTGTCTGCACACAAATTTGTTCTTAGTTACATGAGAAAAAAATTAAACTAGGCCCATGTGAGCTTTTCTGAGTCTCTTAGTAATAATAAAACCCGATTATTATGTCTTAAGTGACACTGTAATTATAGACGGATGGATGAACAGGTTTTCTGGTGCTGACCCAACCTGTTCCCTAAAACACAAAAGGCAACTTTTGTAGTCCTCACTGAAGAAACCCCCCATTAAACAATTAAAACTAAAAACTAATGTCTACATTTTGAAAGAAGGCCAACAAAAAAAAAAAAAAAAAAAATTCACCCCCATGCAAATGGATGAAAGTCAGGACACTGTAGGTTTCCTAAAAAACAGTTTTGAGCTGTAGTTGTCACCGACTTTAAGAAAGCAAAGATATAAGTGACAACAATGTGCTTTCTCAGGCTACAAAAGAACTTTATTCGGTGTCTCTGGCTTTAACTCTACATCTAAGACGTTCTAAGTATTGAAACTAAGTATTCTTTAGATGAATTTTACAGTCGTTGAACTTTCATTTTAACCTGCCTTAGTGATAATAGTTTATCTCAACAGCACGACAAGGAGAAACACCAACGCTCTCAGGAACGCACACAGATAACACGGAGTGGATCACTTATGCTGGTATAGAATAGTTAGGTCCTAAATACCTCTGTGGATAAACAGACACCGTGTTCAAACCCAGGAGGGAGGAACATCGTGTCCACTGGTGTAGTATTTCAAAGCGCCTTGCAGAGGGCCTGCAAATCCAGAGGCATTAATTATGACTTCTCTCTCGGTTTATTAATTTGTTTAAGAAATTCCTCAGAGTACGACAGAGTTTACCATCCGTTTGCTATCGCCCGCGCCGGTGGGCACACAAAGTAAAGACAGTGGCAATAACCTGTCTGGCAGCTTCTTACTCCGTCTTAATCCTAGGCAAGCACACTCCACGGAAATGCACCACCAAATCCCAGCAGCCGTATATTCTCCCGGCCGGGGAGAGACTTAAAAACACAACCACTCTTCTAGCAACACCCGGGTAGTTGTAAAGTGCTGTGAGAGGGGCAAGCATAAGCTCCACCATATACCTGCTCGTGTTACAGGCTCTGGAATCAAAGTATTCTCACATGACACATTACTACCAATAACAGATTCCGGCTCCGTTTAAAAAAAAAAAAAAAAAAAGTGCAGGGGTGGGGGGGCACATATTTGTCCTGCTTTTGTCTAAAAACCAGAACCCAAGTACTAACTACTTTCCAGTCTTTTCAACCTTTCGTGAAAGCAATTCAATCAACCAACTGCGGCTCCACCCAGAGAGCGTCTGTACTTACTTTCTTACAGTTTTTGAGTGACGCACTACAAAACGATGAAGAAAAAAAAAGAGAGAGAGAGAGAGAGAGGAGCCCTCTTATGCAGGGCGTCTTCCGCCCTGTAAACTTGGCAAAAGGCAAACTGGACTGAAATACAGCACTCTCCATATAAGGAAGGCCAGCTAAACATGTCATGCGTAATTTATGGGTAGCAGGCAGAGAATTAACCTTTGCGTGCACATATTTGGCCCAGATGAAAACCGGGCTGGACGGCAGCCCCCGGGGCCAGGGATGCGGGATCTCTTGGGAGAAACCGCGGCTCGCGTCCGATGGACTCGCATCTCCGCCTGACGAAGGTCATTAAGTTGTAAGTACACTTCCACGCACCTGTTTCTTTCATTTCCCCCCTCTTTCTCTCTCTCTCTCTCTGTCTAGGCTGCCAAACTGGAAGCTGGCTGCGCTCTGACAGTGTCCGCAGCGCCCGGGGAAGGGCTGCTCGGAGCTGGGCTGCAGCTGCAACCTCCCGCTCTCCCCCTAGCTCGCGAGGGTGTGCGATAGGAAACCATCCACCGTGGCCAGCCGGCCTCTGCCGCTACGAGACGCAGCCGGCCGAAGCCTCCTCTCACTTCCTCCTCCAGCCACGTACAGCCCCGAAAGAGTACAAACAATGCAGAGCAGCAGAGCAGCGCAAGGAAACGGCGAAAATGGAAACTTACCTCTCACATTTTTTTTCAGAGGCAGCGCGACTGCCGACCGAGTGCCCAAGGCATTGTGGGAGTCATGATTCCAAGAGGCCCGCGATTTAAAATTGAACTTGTCAGTTCCCGGTCACGGGAGCATTGTGAGCGCCACAACTCATTCAGCTGCAGTGAAAAGGCTGTTGCATGTCGCTGTGCAGCCTCTTATCGCCGAGGTCTGGTTTCCGCTGCCGCTGCTGCGCAGCCCCTCCCCCGCCAGCCCAGCCCCACCAGGAAGCCCGGGGCGGACTCGTCGAGCTCCCGGACGCACGCGGCGGCGAAAAAACGCTCTCCAACTTTCCGCCGCCCTCCCGCCCTCGCCCGGGCCGCGCTGGCGCCCCGCAACCGAACAAAGTCCGCAGGGGGCGGTCGTTGCCGCTCGCGGGTCGGCGCCGGGAGCACAAGGAAACCGGAGCCGGCGCTGGCGAGGTGCATCCCCGCAGCCAGCCGGTGGTATCTTCCATCTTACACGTTCAACATTGTAACAGCCGAGCTATAGTGCGAACGGGACGCACCCCTACTACTTTCTGCTCCTTCCGACCAGCCGGGCGGACACATAGGTTCGTTTTTTAAAGAGGCCGGCGGATGAGGCTTTTTGCAAGGAAGCCGGCAAGGTTAGGTTGAAGGTGAGAATCAGAGCGGCAGAAAACGGCAGGGATCGGATGGGGCTGCCGCCTTAAAATGCACCACACCGTTTTGGAACCTGGATGGCTCACAGGCGGGAAAAACATCTGCAAGACTGCCAGTGTGTCTCTTCCTCAAGTAGCAGGGTGTCCACAGTTTTGCAGTTCTTTAGTAAAACTGACTGTCACGCAAGCACAAAAAACTCCCCCTGCAGCTTCCAGGCTAGCTTGTAAATAATATTTGGAATGTAAAATCCCCTTTCTTCCCAACTCTGCATTACATGATTTATAGGAAGCAGAGACCCTTCTCTGAAAATAAAATACCATTTTCTGAAATACTGGAATATTCCAAGGCAACTAGGTCATATTATTGTTGGAGCAACACAGACCACAGCCCCAAATCATAATTCATTGGGTGTTATAAGATGCAACTTGGCTTCACTTTGAATGGAAAGAATTCTGGACTAAAGTGATGTGATGATGTTTTGGAGATTTGGGGGCAGAATTTCCTTTGAATTTAAGGAATTTTGATAACTTGTTCAATAATGATTCTAATTTAAAACATCGGTTCCATGTTTTGGACAAAATTTGGAATGAAGTGGTGGATATGGTGCCATGTTCCTCCTACAACTTTGTTGTGTTAAAGAGGGTGGCGCCGGCTTAAGAAGGAAAAGGGAAAACATCGTGAAAGGTGCTAAAGTTCAGGAGTAAGAGGCATTAATAACAGACTTGAGTTCTGACCCTTGGCTAGATCCACAAAACAGTTAATATTGTGCACTGCCGCCTTCCATAACAAATAAATTAATTAATGGCCCTACTTCTCAGTGTTAATCATTGAAAAGTACCCAAGTGCACACACAGTTGAAGCAAACTAAAAAGGACACTGACGCTTTCTCAGAGAACAGGAATGGGCGTTCTCTATCTGCCAATTAGTAGCTATGAGGAATGCCTTTTTCTTAATTCAGCATTCATTTCAACAACTACATCGAACGCCTGCTATGCCAGAGATACGAGAATGGGTAACACAGCCCCTACCCTAGAGGATAATACTCCTGCTAGGGAGAAGACAAATAAACCAATTAACTCTGCCTCAGGGATAAATGCTAAAATGGTGTTGGCAAGCCAAAGGGGGCCTGAGGAGGGTTAGGGAAGGCTTCCTGGAGGAGTTATTTTCAACAGGTGCCTTGAAAAGTGTATAGCAATTAACAAGATAAGATGGAAAGGGAGTTGAGTCTGGTCAAGTGGGAGAAAAGAGCATGGCAAATACAACGGACCTGCCAACTTTCGTGTTAGAAGTGAGGGAAGGATAAGTGTAGGGGAGTGGCAGGAGATGAGCTAAAAGTAGGTCTGTTTTAATCCAAGGAGCCTCAGCTTTAGTCTGAAAACCATGATGAACTGGAAGAGTTTACACAGCAAGGGGATAGGTAGAGTTTGGACTTGTATTTCAGAAAGATCCTGTGGCAGCAGCTTGAGGGTGAATGGGAGTGTGGGGTGGTGGCCCATAGAAGAAGGGTGAATGGGTGTGGACAGACTGGAAAAATGACTCATGCAGGGAATGAGGAAGGGAGGAACCTTGGGAAGCTCCCAAATCCCTGGCTTAGCCTACTGGATTGTTTGCTACTTGCCTTTTAATGTCTTCAATTTGCCTTTCATTCTCCATGACAACGGACCCTGACTTCTGAGCTGGGCCACCTATGCGTCTGCTAGCAGGTTGGTGCCCTAGCCGGCTTCCACGCACCTCTCAGAATGTCCAATGAACCGCTAAGGCCTAATCCCCGTTGTAGGAATTTATTTTCAATTGTTCTCAGACCCCTGTAGACTTCCAAGTTACAACTTTGGTGTTCTTTTTTCTTGTGGGTTAGAAAGTTTGCTGTTTGGAGCAACGTGGTGAAAAGCAGGACTTTGAACCTGTGTATGGTGCAAGAGGGGAAATTATTTTTCCAGTTCAGCACTGGAGGAGGGGGGAAGTTCTGGGAACAAAAGAGAAATTGAAACTGAGACAGATTTTCTGCTCCACCGAACAGATTACAAAGAAATACAAGAAAGACCCTTGAATGTTGGAAACAGTAAAATAAACATCCTCGTAAATGACAAAGAAGAGAAAAAAAATGTTATTTTATGTTAGATAAAAGAAAAAGGGATGCTTAAGAAAAACTCCTATAAAATAATGGTCAATCTAGGATTCAAAAATGAATCAAAATGAATTGTGATATAAAACTAGTTTGCCACGGATTTAGCTTAATTTATTATTATTGATAATACTATAACATGAGTAATGACGCTGAAAATTTTGAAGCATTGTAACAAACACCAGATCATATGTTAAAAATATTAAACCAGATTGCCAGCTTTCAGCTACCAGTAGCATTCTGACTGCGTTTTAAATTATGGAAATTATTAAAAAAATCATTAGTAATAAAAAGTAAATAGTTTCCCATTTAGAATACCACTGATATTCCCTCAGTGCCAGGAAAGCATGAGCAGTATGGTTTCTTTTGCTTCTGTGAAGTGTACTTAGAGTTCATGGGCTCATGAGTGAGTAGATCCATAAGTACAAAAAGAAGGTCATTTGTGGGTGGAGAGGGAAATTAGAGAAAACAATTTCAGATGAAATAAAAACACATTTTCAGATAAAGGAAAGAATGTTCACTGCAGGTTCCTGAAATATTTCAGACCATTCAAGTTTTAATTATACCAATGAATCCCAATAGAAATGCAGTTAAGGAGTATGGTTTTTAGAGATAATATCAACTAGCTGGTTTACCAGTAATACAGATAAAGGAAATGGTAGCATTTATCTTTTTCACCCAACTGGGAGTCTTTAAGGCACCTGTGTGAGTGTGTGAGTGTGTGTATGAATTGTTATCTTCCTTGTCCTACAAACCGCATTTATAGCTCAGTAAGTTCTCACTGCCTCCCAGATGTAATTTGGCTTTCCTGGCAAAACAAACAAACAAACAAACAAAAAACTCAGTGAAAACATCCCAAGAAGGTATGCTTTTTAAAAGTCAAAATATGAAAAGGTCTGGAATCACTGATCTAGGAATGTTGTTTTTATTATACCAGGATAAAAATAATCCATTGCAGGAGAGTGCCAAAACAGACCCAGATGTAGATCTTTTGCTTTCTAGTCCATGTTTAAATACATATGGTTGAGAGAAGAAGCTTCTGGAAGGCAGGGAAGAGTTGGAAACGTTTTGGTATGGAGAATCCATTTTAAGCAGATACATTAAATGTGTCTCTATTAACTTTCACAGTGGAGGAGGGAGGCACTCTTCTATAGCCTGGATTCAAACTTGTTTAGGTATCTGAATAAATATACTGATAGAGTCAGATGATTTTAGTTTACCTTCAAGGACCTTATATATTTCACACACCAAGTTTTTAAAATCATAGCCAGTATTTAAATATAAATAACTTATATTCTATTATGTATTGTGTATTATGTATATATAATATGCTATATAATACAACACATTGTATGTATAATTTTTGTGCCACTTAATGTATAAACCGCTTAAGTGTGAAAATATTATGTAAAATCAACATATTTGTCTTAAGATGTTTATAAAGATTAAAACTGAGTTACAAATATTTGGACATATCTCAAGCTATTTTAACTAAAGCTTGAATCTAAATCAATATAATTATTTTGACATCTGGCAATAGGGCAATATAAAACATACATTTCAGAATTAAAAGTTTAGAACCACAGAATTTTAGTTGGGAATGGAGTGTTGGAGACTATCTGGCCCTGTTCCTTTGTTAGACCAGAAAACATTGTATAAGTAAATTGGCACCGTGACAGAACAGAACTGGCATCAATGTCTTCTGACTCTCCTGGGCCATTTATTGTCATTGCTTTTCTTAAAAACACTGGGGGCAACAAGAAACTCTAATATAGACATAAACGTTCCCCAAGTTTAATGTAAAGAAGGGCCACCCAAGATTTTCAGTATAGTTCTTTATTCCTCTATTTTTTCTTTCCTTTTTTCTTCTTCTTCCCACTTTCCCCCTTCTTCCATCCTTCTTCCTATCAGAAAATACTCTTCACATAATCACTCTGTTCCATATTTCACAAATGTTTATTGAGCATCCACTGTGCTAAGTCCTGTTCTGGGTAGTAGAGTTTGAGATAGGAGCACAGCCCAAACACTTCCCTCAAGGAATTTACAGGCTGCTAGGAGGAGCCAGGCACTACACAAGGAAAGCATAAACATAAAGAAACAGGTAAACATGGGAAGCAATTTCAGATGGCAGTAAGCGCTGTGAAATAGGAGAAAGCAGGTTAGCGGGACTGGGGAGGGAGGGTGTGTGTTCAAGGGCATGGTCAAGGACTGAGGTAGTCCGAGATCAGCAGAGTCCTCAAGGAGAGGCAGAACACTGGCGGAAAGACCATTCAAAGGAGTGGGAACTAGAGGTCTTGAACCTTGAATCCCGATTTCACACTAGAGCTAGGAGTCCAATGGTGAATAAAAACAAACAGGACACCTAACTTCAAGGAGCCTACAGTCAAGTGAGAAAAACAATGAATCCTAATCAAATGAATCACACTCAAAATGTACAACTGCAGTCATTAGACTTGTGGTCAGTGGGAACTAGCCAAGTGTTTGGTTGTATTAGAGGTGGAGGATGGCACGCGATCCAGATTTGGTTTTCACAGATATAACTAGAGTACTCTCTTGACTGTTAGTGTGGAGGCTAATGGTCTAGTCCCAGAACAGAATGCAGGAGTTGCACCAAAAAGAGTGGGCTCTGCCAGGAGGGCAAGGGGCAGCAAATGGCTGGAGGCCAGCAGAAAACCCTTAACAGTGAGATACAGTGAACATTAGAATCTTACATCTGAGAACTGAAGAGAATCTGTAAGGTGACCACCTCCATGCCTTGAGGGAAGTGAGATATTTGGGGGGGATACACACACACTTGCACACACTTTCTTTCTTTCTTGAAGTCAACACAGTATAGAAAATTCAAAATGCCTGAAAACAGAATATTTTTTATATAAATCAGCAGTGATTCCAATTCCCAGAGATAGTCACTGGTCATACTACAGTTTATATTCTTCCAGGTTTTTCTCAACACATTTTTACATAGCTGACATTGTACTTACTATATATGCAATTTTGTGTTCTGTTTTCTTTCCCACTTAATCTCATAGTATGACTTTATAAAACAAATGGCATCTCTCATGTCATTCATTTGAACTTTCATTTATCACATGAGGTTATGGGGACTGGACAATTGACCCTTGACCAAAACCTCGCAGCTAATGAGGGGCCAAGACTCCTGACCCACAGTGTAGTGTTTCACAACCTATAACCCAGATCCTGAATTAATGTGTCTAATATGTAGTATATTGACATTCTACCTGGGATATACACATTTTTTTAATAAGAACTGTCACTAAGGAAAAGAAAATGTACAGTAATGGTCTTTTAATAAATAAAGCAGTTACAAAAATAAATACAGGGATGCCTGGGTGGCTCAGTCGGTTAAGCGTCTGCCTTCGGCTCAGGTCATGATCCCAGGGCGCTGGGATCAAGTCCTGCATCGGGCTCCCTGCTGAGCGGGGAGCCTGCTTCTTCTGCCTCTGTCTGCTGCTTCTCCTGCTTGTGCGCTTGTGCTCTCTCTCTGACAAATAAATAAAATCTTAAAAAAAAAAAAAAAAAGATGAATGACATACAATTTGAATTTTCCTTTCTTATTTGGGACACTGAGAAGCAATCTTCCTCTATTTGCTAACAGAGTTATTACAAAATAAGCAAGCAAAAATTTATGTGACATAATGCTATATAAAGATGTAAGAACTCAGGAGTGTGAATTAAGGCAGTCATTTTGGGAAGTAACTTGGTATTATCTGGAAAGGCTGAAAAAGAAAATTTTCTATGACACAGCAATTCCAGCCCAGAAAATACACCCTAAAGAAACAAAGGGTGCCTGGGTGGCTCAGTCATTAAGCATCTGCCTTTGGCTCAGGTCATGATCCCAACGTCCTGGGATCAAGTCCCACATTGGGCTCCCTGCTCGGCGATGACAAGCCTGCTTCTCCGTCTCCCTCTGCCTGCCGCTCCCCCTGCTTGTGGTCTCTCTCTCTGACAAAGAAATAAATAAAATATTTTAAAAAATTTAAAAATAAATAACAATAGATATGAAACAGGTAGCCAAGAAGCCAAAGTGGACGTATTACCTATGCATGTTTATAGTATATAATTATATGTAATATTATGAAATGCTTTCTACCATCTCATAAAATTGTGTGTTGTGGCTTAGCCCAGAATCCCCTGTAATCTTTTAAAAATAGTATCTAATAGGTCTTATAGTATAAATGTTATAGTGTAACTCTTTATGTACCATAATGCAAACATTTCTACCTGCTGACTCTATGTAGAAAAAAAGCATCTGAAAATATGGCCATTGCCTTACTGGTTCCTAAAGGCAAACAAATTTCTGAAAATGCCAATAGCAAGGTTGATTTTTCCTTTCCTGAATGTCTATTTTATCTCTCTACTCATTTTGTATTTGGCATTCTTTCTTTGGGCTTCTATGATCATCTATGTCCCTCTATTTTCTCATTCCATTGTTGGGTTCTCTCTGGATCTTGTCTGCCCCTCTTATTCCTTATTACCTCTCTCTTTCCAGAAATCACCTTCAGACCATTTCTCAACAGGTGTCCTAAAGGACTTTTGAGAAAGAACAACTTTTGTTGCATTAATAAATGGTGGGAGATTCACATACACACGTTTTTCTCTTTTTCCCCCTCTATGCCTTGTCCAATAGTGTGGAAACTGAGCAGTACAGTCATAAATTAATTCTAATATCTTAACATAGGCATTGGTATGCTGGCTATTGCTTCTTAATTCATTTAACAAATATTTATTGGACACTGATTATATGCCAAGAGTTGTGCTTGGCACCGGGGATACCCAGAAATTATTAAGATTTCTTCAAGGTACTCACAGTCTAGTTTAGTTGGTGGGGTGGGGGTGGGGGGGTAGATGTGGAAAAAAAAAAACCCTCACACTTTTTGGGGGAAAAAAGTGTAGTAAATGAAACAATTCAATTAAATTCAATAAACCCTGAGTGCTCACCATGTGCCAGGCAGATGGTAAGGAGGCTAGGGCTTCGCCAGGCCTTGCTCCTCACAGATTCCCAAGAGCTGGCAAATGGTAAAATTACCTGGCACGTGTTAAGTGCTTCCTGGCAGAAAGAAAGACAGAAAAGTCATAAAGGGCCATGAGACGGACAACAACTTGATCATAGGAACACTTTGAACAAATCACTGCCCTAGCAATGTGAGAAGAAAGTTTGTTTTTCTAATTTTTTATGCTGCTGTTAGCCTACTGAGGGCCAAGACTAGTTCCCAGACTGCGGGCTTCCTCACCTCACCTTCCGTGAATCCCAGGCTGGCTTTGCAATTCTCTCCTTGCTTCCCTCGGGTCCTCAACAACAAATCCTCAACTAGGTGATAGGAGATTATCTGATTAAAGTAATTCACACTAAGGTGAGCTTGAGGCTTAATCCTTCAAAAGTGATTACTTTGACAAAAGATAGTTGGTTAACCCTAATGACCTGCTAACTGGCAGAGCTTGGAGGGCTCTTGGGGAAGGGCCCCCCCTTCTCACCCTCCCAAGATGGCCACCATTAGTTCCTTCCCTTTCTATTTCCTCTCCAGAGATAAAGGAAGAAGGGAAACCAGTGAATTCAGGAATGTGAGGGAACTCTAATGGCATATACTGTCTTCTTTGCACTCTCCCAAGAGGCAAATGAGGTGGTATTTATGAGCCCATCCTAGAAATGGGGAGACCAAAAGTAAGGCAGTGGTTCCTGACTTTGGCTTCACTTTGAATCCATAGAGTGTAATCCAGACCAATCAAATCAGAAGTTCTGGGAGTAGCATACGAGCATCAGTATTTTTTTTTTTAAGTTCCTCAGATGGCTCCAATATGCAGCCAAGATGTCCTCCCACTGAGCTAGAGTTCAGGAAATGGAAATACCCAGAATCAGTGGTGACCCATTGACCTGGTCCACTTTCTCCCTTTGGCAAGGCAAGTAAGTTCTATTTGGCTCGAAAGAAACAGTGTTCTCTGCAGGAAACTCTGTCTCAAATAGAGTTAGGTGTGGGTAAACCGGCACACATATGCACACATATGCATCTAGAAATGTGGGAATCAGGACCAGTTGTCTGAAGCTAAGGTGGTAGTACACCTTTATCATGCACCTGCTGGGTCATGGTGCAACCTAACCATGTTTCACTTTATACCAGATAAGCGTCAGTTGTCTGTCTGTGGGCTTAAAAATAAACTAGATATGATTAAGTCCACACAGAGGATAATCCTACATCTTCTATAATGCTTAGGTTGCTGTTTATTTATAATTCCATATCCTGTCTCCTTCTAAGAAACTGTGATCATGAGCACCCTTTGAGAATGACATTAGGGTCTCTGAGAGATCAAAAGTATTTTAGGCCACTTCCTTTTGGATTTATTTGTATCAAACTCTAGAATGTGTGTGTATGTATGTGTGTGTGTGTGTATTACATAAAAGTGTGCATATATACACATATGCGTGTATGTGTGTGTGTGTATATATATATAACTTTCTTAGAAATAAAAAGTCTTGCAAATTCTTATATACCTTATGAATTCATTCAGTAAAGTACCATGGTTAAATCATAAATACAAATACATTAATGGGACGTTTCTCATTCGAATCTCATTTGCAGGTAACATTAGAAGTCTTAATTTATGGTTGTTGTGAATGCGCCATCGGTCCCAATGGCCGCACCTGGGTAGCTCTGAATGCCCATATTTTCTGCCGCAGGCTTAGCAATGAGTAACTGCCGACAGGACCTGATCCCATTGAACCTTCCCAGTACTGAATGTATTTTTAGACAATGTTGAACATTCTTTTCCCTTTTCAAACTTTTTCTGGCTATAGGTCACCAGCTCACCAGTAACCGCTGCATTTTTCACTGTCTTTTTGTTGTCAACTTTCCTATCCAGTTCACAAATAGTCTTGGCATAATTCCAGCCTTTCCTAGATTCTGAGACTATAGAATGAGCAAAACTAGACCTCAAGGCTCTTGAAACATACAGGCCAGCCAGCTACAGATATGTAATAGTAAATAATTATAATCTATTAAGTAAACAATATAAAAGTACAATGTGTAGTGACAGAGAGCAAGAATGTGAACAGGTGAATCTAAACTCAAAAGATAGACAATTATCATTATCTTTATGATCTTTCTTTTTTTCTCCCCCCACACAATTCAAATGTCAAGAATTACAGCCATGTACTTACACTACAAGTCTTCAGTGCTGGAATTCCTTTTTTTTTTTTTTTTAAGATTTTATTTATTTATTTATTTGGGAGAGAGAATAAGAGACAGAGAACACGAGAGGGGAGCGGGTCAGAGGGAGAAGCAGACCCCCCGCTGAGCAGGGAGCCCGATGTGGGACTTGATCCCGGGACTCCAGGATCATGACCTGAGCCGAAGGCAGTCGCTTAACCAACTGAGCCACCCAGGCGCCCCTGGAATTCCTTTTAATTTGTAAGACAGGATTCTATTCCTGGTTGCATGAAATGGTGACTTTATTTCTGTCAGGATGCACGTTGTCCACCATACAGGCCCCGAGGGCAAGGTTTGGGGAAATCTGTGACTGATCACTACTATGCCATCCTTGCTGTGTTCTTTGTTGTTTACTTTCATCATTTCTCAGGCTTAATCTTTTTTTTTTTAAAGATTTTATTTATTTATTTGAGAGAGAGAATGAGACAGAGAGAGAGAGCACGAGATGGGGGAGGGTCAGAGGGAGAAGCAGGCTCCCCGCCGAGCAGGGAGCCCGATGTGGGACTCGATCCCCGGACTCCGGGATCATGACCTGAGCCGAACGCAGTCGCTTAACCAACTGAGCCACCCAGGCGCCCCTCAGGCTTAATCTTTTAAGGTTATGATATCTACAAGACAAAGCCAGCTTCTCTACCATACTTTCAGAGAAGTATAGCATGTCAGCTTTTGAATTAACATATGAAAATCCAATTGTATCAGATTTTTGTTTTGTCAAAATTAAAGGCTCTTTTTTAATCTTTGTTCCTGGATGTAAAATTATTATTTTTTCTGTTCCTGAATATAATAGGTAATGTGTGCTTTAAAAAAAAATGATGTATCAAGTGCCTTTAATAGGAGTTTATTAATTCTATTCAGGTGCCATCGTAAGATGTGTATGCATGATTATTCTAGACTAGTCTATAACTCCTACCCACATGCTTACCCCCATGCACAGTGTAACTTCCTTCTATAGCTTCAAGACTCCCACGTTCCTACAAAAGCACTGTCCTACCTGTCATTTAGTCTTCACAACTAAATAAAGAAAAAGTTACGAGTTTGAAAGAGGCTGGCCACTCTGGGCCCCTCTTTTCATGAAGTCATTCTTCTCCGAAGATAGTCTAAATTATAGACTTAGCCAGAACAGCTTCTCCTCTTGTGAAGACTTTGAAGTCTGTTTATTCTTACAACATTCTGGTAGGTCTGTCTTGGTAGAAACTGTAAATAGTTTGTCAGGGTCCCTAAAGACCAAGAACTCTCTGTGGGCCTCGGGAGGTGTTAATTTTGTTAGATTAGCCTTGAACTTGTGGAAAAGGGCATATTTGGCACCAAATATCCAACTTATATGAGACAGCCAAAGTTAATTATTAAGAAAAAGGAGTACATGGATGATGCTTGGTCCAACGCTGGGTATTTTCCTTACTGTGATGGAAGAAGCCAGCTGAAGTCAATCTGTTTCATTTATGACTAAATTCCCAGGTGACTCGAGAGAAAACGCAGCCTCCTCTGGGGTTATTGGCAATAGGTATACACGTGCCAAACGTGACATGGGGTTAGCTTCCACTGGCAAGAGCCATGGCTGCTACAGCCTGGTCTTTCTGCCTGGGTTGTTGGCTCCTCTTGGAAACAGCATAGCCACCTCTCCCCCACCAAACGCTTGCAATGGCTTGTGCATGCACCACACTCCTCAGAAGAATCAGGTTAAAACAGAAGGGGGCGTTATTTCCAAGGCTGCTGCTCTGCCTTTGCCTCGGCTCCTACGAAATAAAGACAGTCTTTGGAGTCTGTTACGAAGCACACGTTTCCTGACAATCTCCCCGACTCTCAGTTTCCTGCTAACATAAAATGTCTACCACATAGAACTGTGGTAATGAGTGATTTCACAGGAATTGAGCTAGCATAGGTCAGGCCTTTGACAAATTGCAGCTATTGTAATTATTTAAAATGATGAATTTAAAAATAGAGAATACTTAAAAAAAAGCAAGCTCATGTGAAACTTCAGATCTCTTCAAAATAGGATTAAAATCAAATTATAACTTTAAGAAATTTACAGCTATGGTTTATAAGACAGAAGACAGATCCTCTCATAGTTTTTTGAATGGATAGGTAGGATGTAATCTGAAGGGAATCCAAGATGTTCCCTGGAATGATCAGCAGGCACTTCAGAAACATCACTCTTAATTGACCAGAGCACAGCTTCTTTTGTCCAACTTTCCCCCTACATTTTACAAGAAAAAACCTGGGAAGGACAAGCCAAGCCAAGTAAAAGGCATCTATCACTTTAAAAAAGAGTATATAACCCACAGTTGCATAGAAACCACATCCTTTGGAGTCATATGTGATTTTTTTTTTTTTAATGCAGTAGGAGTTGTTGCCACAGGATAAAAATTTAGTTGTCTACTTGCTTCTTTTAAGTAATACAAGTCAAGAGATGTTCCAGGCATAGTGTCCCTTTTTTTTTTTTCCCAGCTTTTACTCCTACCTCCCTGAGAAATGTATCTCTCGATTTCATCAGAACAAATACCCTTCAGAGCTCTAAGTGGAGAAAATAATGATTATGTGTTGTTAAGTACTATTTAGTAACAAAGGCTGGGGCCACGGGAATGGTGACATCACCCACAGAAAGAGGAACATTTACACTTTTGAAAGAGATTCTTTTCCAACGTGATGGGTCACCAACCAGAGGAACAAAGCCAAATAAGGCAGGAGGAGAGGACACCTGGCTCTGGGGAAGGCATCTTTAGCATCCGAGTCTGGAGTCATGCCCCAAGTCCACATGCTCTTTCTACTCTCCCCTCCTGAATCTAGTTCCTGTCAACAAGTGTGTACTATTCTTACTGTAGAAAACCTGCTACTCTCATACTTCAGTATATTTGCTGCTTGGTGAATCCGTCCACCTGGAGTAAGCAGCAGGTCAGGAAGTGGCTTCCTGTTTCAGGAGTGTTCTCTAAATAGTCACATATTGCAGATATCCATGCATTTACACACACATGCTCTCGGAAACCACACACCATCTCACACTTTGCAATAATCCAATGATACGTGAGTCATCATACCCGCGTGTTTGCATGATACAATGGACTGCATCACTTAAAAGCACGGAAGTCATCTGTACTCTTCCACACTTCCCAGGACGAGTAACATAATGATTTTCTATTTGCGCATTGTCAGGAACACTCAAAAGTCAGCTTGTGGCTCCTACAGTCTCGTGTCTGCCTGCCTTGGGGAAATTACCATGTGTTCCTCCCTACCCCACCCATTGTCATCCTAGCCACATTCAGTCCAACGCCACTGGTAGGTTTTGTTGTTGTTGTTGTTGTTTTTGTGTTTTTGATCATTGTCAGTTCTTAACCCAAATCAGAAATAGAAGCAGCCACACTTGTCATTAACTTCTCAAGTATATGGGGATGCCATTTGTTCTTAATAGCTATTAGGTTTGTTTAAATAGAAGAAGAAGAAGAAGAGGAAGAAGAAGAAGAAGAAGAAGAAGAAGAAGAAGAAGAAGAAGAAGAAGAAGAAGTCCTTTTCAGTAAGATATTCTGTATTCCCTTCCCAAATCACACTCAGCCTCCCAACTCCCCCACCCCCACCAAAAGTTGTGTCCATATAATTCTGGGATTTAAAATGTAATAATTCGATGATTTAGATCTCTTGGGATAATACAAATAAATCAGAGGAAATTTATAATTATTCTGAAAATGCAGTGTAAATAACTGCTACTTATAAAAAGAACAGGTTGATGCTGCAAGGGTCCCTACCATCATTGGCGCTGGGATTTGAGAAGAATAAATAAGAGAACATCTGTTGTCTCCAGAGACTGGAAAACAGCCTTTTCTCTAGTCTTATGTACTTCATATCCATGCAGAAACTAAGGTGGCTGATCACCCCATTACCAGACATCAGGCTACCTATTTCAATGGCCGTGATAAAGGTCGGTTATTCCTCAGGAATTTCACTGAAAAATCTTAAATTGACTAATTTAAATAATATTTAAGCCCTTTTCACTTTTATCAAACCCGTACCTGTTATAAAAATGAAAAGGCAAGAAAATGAGTTAACTTCTGAAGATAAACTCAGCTTACTTGAAATTTATCTAAATATAATAATTTATCACCTGAGAAAGCTTTTGACCTATGTAGTAATTGCTGCTTCTCTTCAAACAACAGTTTTTCCTAGCCTGTGTTAAACACAGATAATGAATGGGTCATCTGTTGTACCTATTTCCCCAGTACATACACGTGCCTGTCCTTGCAAATATTTGTTCACAGGGTACAACTCCTTGCCTTGGCCTACAACCTCGGCAACCTGGCCCTTGGTCAACCCCACCTCCCAGCTTCATCTCCCACTACCCTCTGAGACCTGGACTATTCCTTTCTGCTTTCCAGATAGGCAGATCTCATTCCTGCCTCTGCACTTGCCCATCATTCTTCCCAGGGTCCTCTGCATGGCACACTCAAACTTCTCATCATTCAGGTCTTAGCTTAAATATTTCCCTTTCACAGAGGCTGTCTTGGGAGGTCAGGTAGGTAAAGAAGCTTCCCTTCTCTGTTTCTCTAGCCTTTTATTTTGCTGAGTTGTCTT